>NW_027315934.1:570000-1207349 GCF_026437365.1 Eucyclogobius newberryi | reverse complement strand
CACTGATGATGGGGGATTATTTCATTTTGCTCATTTTGGTGTTTTTTCACATTTTAACCCATTTTCACCCCTTTTGCTCACAACTTCATACTACGGCCCGGAAAAACGACAGAGTCGCTCGGGTATAGTGTACTATTGCCAAAAAATGACAGAGTCCCTCGGGTATAGTGTACTATTGCCGAAAAACGACAGAGTCCCTCGGGTATAGTGTACTATTGCCGAAAAACGACAGAGTCCCTCGGGTATAGTGTACTATTGCCGAAAAACGACAGAGTCCCTCGGGTATAGTGTACTATTGGCTGGAAGCTCGTTTTTTTTTCTAAGTCCATCAGGGGTATATGGTACTATATTCTGGTGGTCAGATCACCTCCAGGCCCCAGGGGAGTGCTTTTCTGGGGGCAAACAGTGCACTGATGATGGGGGATTATTTCATTTTGCTCATTTTGGTGTTTTTTCACATTTTAACCCATTTTCACCCCTTTTGCTCACATCTTCAAACTCGGGCCCTGATTACAAGTTCTGACCAAATGATGACAAACACGGTATTTATTATGTATTTTTTTCATTTTTTTTATTTTTCCAACTTATACATCCATCATTGGTGCCAGGCAGGTTGTGGAGAAAGCAGTGAAGAAAGGAGAGAGCCATCACAGAAAAGATGTCCATCCAGGGTCAAGGTACCCTGCACTTTTACATATCCAAATGACAGCATTTAAAGTTTTTTAGCGTATGGTATCTCTCGTTGCATGGAACCGCACAAACGCCACACTGACGGCACCTGTACTTTGTTTGCCGCCTGCCTTTGGTACGAGAGCGGTCAGAGCACACGGCGCAGTCTGGACGTCCCTCTGCTTGACAAAGCCAATGACGCTCTGTGAGTCTCTGTGGCATTTCACCCTCCGGTCTTGAGCGCCTCTCTTGTTTTTTGGAGTGATCAGCCAGTAATGCATCAATAATGTTCTGAATGTAAACCTTTAAAGGTTTGTGTGGGCCTGGAGTGGATTTGGTGTATATGATGTGTGAGTTGACAATACTTATGCTTATAATGGCATTGAATATGCGATGATACCATTTCCGGGACCTGTGTGGAAAGAGGTATGTCTTCATCCTCTGGTCAGCAGTGTCCACTCCACCCATGTAGGCGTTGTACTGGTCGACACATACAGGTCTTTTGATGTCACGGAAGCCAGTGTCATCTGTCTTGGATCGGATCCTCCTCTGAACACAATCATTTCCATAGACTGTGGACAACATGGTGAGACGTTTAGTATCGTGCCAAGCACAAGCCAGGAGTTTTCCCTTTCTGCAAAAAACTGGGTCATCTCCTTTTTTCAGCTGTAAGACACTTTTACCAAGGCATTTTGGCATCCCCAACCTGGTAATCCTTACCGTCCCACACAGTCCAGTTTCCAAATCTGCTAATTCATTTGCAATTACAGGCGAGGTATAGTAACTGTCCATGTAAATCTCGTGTCCTTTGCCCGTAAAGGGAGAAACCAACTCACGGACAACTGCGTGTGTTGCACTGATGTTGCTTGCATTATTTTTGTACTGTCCAGTGTGCATTGACCAGCGCAAAACATACCCTGAACAGCTTTCACTCAGGGCATACACTCTATAGCCATATTTGTCAGGTTTATTCGGAGAGTAACATTTTAGTGAAGATCTCCCCTTGAAAGCTATTGTCATTTCATCTAAAGAAAGCTCCTTGATTGGACTGTAAACTGCTGCAAATTTGGGAATAATCAAATCTATTATTGGGCGGACTTTGAACAGTTTATCGTGCCCGGGCTCGCCTGTTCTCACATAATCATTATTGTTGACAAAATGAAAGAACGAAAGAATGATTTCAAATCTGTTTCTTGACATTACATTTCCAAATCCAGGCGTTTGTGTAAGCCAAAATGTTCCCCAGTAATCCTCGATTTCAGGTTTCTCAACAAGGCCCATGGAGAGATGCAAAGCGAAGAAAGCTTTCATTTCGGTGACTGATACATGATACCACTCAAGAAATCTTGAATGTGGCTTCAGAATCATAGGTGCCATACACGGATGTGCATATCTATTTGTCTCATCAGTAATGAAAGTCCAAAACTGATCGGTCAGAAAGAGTGACAGAATATCAAATGGATTAGCATCCGTCAGATCCATCTCTCCTGTGTAGCCAACTGGGTCTTCAAAAGGTTTGATCCATGCCTCAAATACCTCGACCTCTCTCAGCATGTCCCAGCTCTCATCCACCGGGCAAGTTTTACTGCAGCCACTGGTTCCACTGGTTCCTCGCCTCCGTCTGTCCTTTGCACCTGTCCGTTGTTTCGAAGTCCCTTCATCTCCACTTGGAAATCCATCGTCACTCTCGGGGAGATAATTTCCTTCAGAGTCAGAATCTGCTGTAAATTGCATGCCACGTGTACTTCCTCCGGCCATTTTTTTCCTTACCGGATCTGCCCTAGATCATACCTGGCTAATAAGAGGAAGTTGCACCGAACCGACCAATGACTGAAGTGATTCATTTTCTACTATTATTTCATAAATTTCCTTGTACGGTAAAGTCGCATTTCTGCGACTTTGGCGCTTAAAGGGTTTTAATTAAACCAACTTTTAATAACTCCTGCCGACTTGTTGACAGAATTTGGGGTGGAATGACGCAACAATCTTCACATTGTCCCCCTATGTAAAAAACACCCTTGAACGTGTGTTTTAAATCATATCAGATTGATAACCAACCCACAGCAAAGTTACCTAGAGAGATTGTGCACACGCATTTCCATTGGCATCCAGCAAATATCAAATGCTTGGGGTGTATAAGTAGGTTCCTGTTTAAGACATGAACCCACCAGCTGTCCTTACCAAAATAACTCATTTGGCAGAGCGATAGACTGAAGATCTAGAAGTCCCTGGTTCATCCCCAGATTTCTGCATGAGAACATAGAAAGCGCATTTCTTTAAACCTTGTTGAAAGAATTAGAGGACTGAATGAAAGATACAAGATGATAGGTACGCTGTAGCTATTGAACACAATATGAGCTCAACAGATGAAGCTTTTATTTCAGTATGCAAGAGGGGCACAGTAAAGTCATGGAGCTTTAAAGCACCAACAGCATGCTCAAAGTCAATGAGAGTTTGCATGAAACACACAGCTGGTTTCACTGGGGATCGAACCCAGGACCTTCTGCGTGTAAAGCAGATGTGATGACCTCTACACAATGAAACCACAGAGCATGTGCCTGCATCCTACATGGCTGCTCTCTTTGATTTGCCCTGTTGAGTAAATCTACTATTTGTTTTGCAAGTCTTTTGTGTAACTGTCTTTCACATAGCTCAAATTGGAGCTACATTATAAAGGTGCAGAACTACACGAACATTGATCAAGACTAGGTAATCAGGATCTACTTTTATTTATTAGCCAAAATATGAAAATCATAAGCCATTTTACAAATAATTGCACTATTAAATGCACACAGACATAGCACATGAGGGCAAGGGTAGACACGACTTGGATCAAAATGTTACCTTAGCAAAAAGTAGCTGTATAGAAATGAACTCTGGCAAAAATGATCAGAATGAAAAATACTCACACACAAAGAAAGTACCCATACAAAAATATTCAATTCAAGTGGGGGCGAAGCTAAAACTACAATCCAACTATGAAGCACTTTCTGTGAATTGCAGACAGACAGTGGCTCTGGTTGAGGTCTAATTGGAAATAAAACTTGGAACAAGAGTCATGATTGCTGCAGTACAATTCCTATTTTTGACAAGACAAACCAAATGAGGAACATGAAGAAGCACAAGTGGTGACAATAAAATGGTTCATTTATTTGCCTGCACTGACAACGCAATGGATCCTCTTCACGTGTCTTCATGGCTGCCTCTGGGCTGTTGTGCTGGCTAAGGTGAGTGAATGGCCAATGTATGTACTGTATGCCATTGCCATATGATGCGTCCATCAGTCGGTAGAGCATCAGACTTTTAATCTGAGGGTCCAGGGTTCAAGTCCCTGTTCAGGTGACTCTTCATGTGTGGTTGAAGAACTGTAAAATTTGATGTGGAAAAAAGGTCTTTCCAAGTTTCTTTACAAATGCTTATCTTGTATATCTCCCAAGATTTTTAGTCTCTTTACAGTTATTAAACCAACTTTTAATAACTCCTGCCGAATATTAACCCGCTTTGTCATTAGCAGGTCCAGAGTGTGCCCTTTGCCCTCTGTGGGGCCACTCAGGTGCTGAGTAAGACCAAAGCTTCTGAGGACAGCGCCAAACTCTTTAGAAGAAGACGAGGTTGAGCGGGGCGTGAAGGAAGGAAGGAACAGTCACACACGTACGGGAAACTCCTACCAAGCAGTGGCCAGCCTATAGCACACTGGGATTCTGTGGTAATTGAACCAAGTTTAGCAGTTCCTTTCATCAGTTAATAACACAAGCAGGCTTTCCTATTTACCAATGTAGATAACAGGGGTTAGAACAGTGACTCTGGTGGGTCTTGAACTCACAGCCTTTGAATGCCTTTGCAACTTTTGTCTGATTCCCCTTTTTCACGAAAGCAGAACAGTCATCCGAAAACGGTCTACATCAATCAATCAATCAATCAATCAATCATTCAATCAATCCTTACCATCAAACTGAGAAACAAGGAGTGAAAAGAATGCATTTACTCTGTTTATTCAGGGATACTTTTCAATCTCTAATTGCAAAATGTAAGAGCTCTTTCGGGTGATAAGGTTTTCTGTACATGTAAACAACTGATTTGCTTGAAAGGCTATCATTAACGCACTGCTGGGATTTGAACCCTGGATCTCCTGTTTACCAGACAGGCACTTTGACCATCTAAGCCACAGATCCTCTTAAATGCTACTTTAACCTGTTTCACCAAGATATTCAGTGACCAATGTTACCTCATAGATTTTGCCTGCGATAGCTCTTTCAATCTTCTCTGGGTGGGCTCGAACCACCAACCTCCAGGTTAACAGCAGAGCGCGCTGGCCAATTGCGCCACAGAGACAAACAGCCCGCCCAATTAAATATTTGCGACTCGACAAGCCGCAATATCTTTTTTTTTAAAGCGAGCCAGCAACATTCGAAAGTTCAGCCCCTGTCCAATCAACTGTGTTTAATGGAGAGCGAGGGCATCAATCTTTCTACCTTTGAGCTAAATCCCCTGTACCAATGTAGCTATAAAAAAACTGGAAGTCTTTCAATCAATCGACTCTCGCCAATTTATTGCGCACTCAATATACTGCAGTTGATCTGGATATTGAGGAAAAATTGCAAGATAATGTTATTTGACATAATGCCGATGTATTTGCTTACTTTTTCAAGCACCCTTGGCAATTGAACCTCGTTCAGCAGTGCCTTTCATCAGATAGTAAAGCGAGCAGATTTTCCATTGTAAAAAACTAATATGTTCTCTCACCATTAGCGACTCTGGTGGGACTCAAACCCACAACCTTTGAATGCCCTTGCAAATTATGCCTGGAAGTCCAATGCGCTATCCATTGCGCCACAGAGTCCATACTTCCTTCCATGGTGCGTTTCCACAAACGCAAAACACGTTTTTCATCCAAAATGAGTCCACATCAGTCATTCCTTGCCAACAAACTGAGAATCAAAAAGTGAAAAGAGTGCAGTTAATCTGTGTGTGCAGGGATACTTTTCCATCTTATTCCAATTTGTAACAGCAGCGCATTTTCTGTCGTTGTAAATAATTTGCATACTTGAATGGACAACTGAGTAGTAGTAGGTTTGAGATGGGCCGGTAATTATTTAGCACTGTGGCATCAAGACTGCTCTTCTTTAAGAGAGGCTTAATGACTGCAGTTTTAAGGATCTTGGGAAAATTCCAGATCCAAGCAACATGTTGACTTTTTGATTGATTGGAGCCAACAGACTGCTCACCATAGACTCTAAAAATCTAGTCGGCAATGCATAAAGACAGCATGTAGTGGAATTCAGACTTGTGGTGATCTCTTGGACACTTTTGTCAGCCACAAATGCAAAATGGGTTAACTCCAGTTGTCTAGCTGGCTGCGTGCTTGTTATCTGCAAATAATGGTATTTTCAATGTTCTGAACTGAGTCTTGCAAAGAAGACTGCAAACTCATTGCACCTGGAGAAATACAGAAACCATCAGACAAAGTAACATTTACCACACTGGAATTTGAAATATTAACCCGCTTTGTCATTAGCAGGTCCAGAGTGTGCCCTTTGCCCTTGGTGGGGCCACTCAGGTGCTGAGTAAGACCAAAGCTTCTGAGGACAGTGCCAAACTCTTTAGAAGGAGACGAGGTTGAGCGGGGCGTGAAGGAAGGAAGGAACAGTCACTCACGTACGGGAAACTCCTACCAAGCAGTGGCCAGCCTATAGCACACTGGGATTCTGTGGTAATTGAACCAAGTTTAGCAGTTCCTTTCATCAGTTAATAACACAAGCAGGCTTTCCTATTTACCAATGTAGATAACAGGGGTTACAACAGTAACTTTGGTGGGTCTCGAACTCACAGCCTTTGAATGCCTTTGCAACTTTTGTCTGATTCCCCTTTTTCACAAAAGCAAAACAGTCATCCGAAAACGGTCTACATCAATCAATCAATCAATCAATCAATCAATCATTCAATCAACCCTTACCATCAAACTGAGAAACAAGGAGTGAAAAGAGTGCATTTACTCTGTTTATTCAGGGATACTTTTCAATCTCTAATTGCAAAATGTAAGAGCTCTTTCGGGTGATAAGGTTTTCTGTACATGTAAACAACTGATTTGCTTGAAAGGCTATCATTAAGGCACTGCTGGGATTTGAACCCTGGATCTCCTGTTTACTAGACAGGCACTTTGACCATCTAAGCCACAGAGCCTCTTAAATGCTACTTTAACCTGTTTCACCAAGATATTCAGTGACCAATGTTACCTCATAGATTTTGCCTGCGATAGCTCTTTCAATCTTCCCTGGGTGGGCTCGAACCACCAACCTCCAGGTTAACAGCAGAGCGCGCTGGCCAATTGCGCCACAGAGACAAACAGCCCGCCCAATTAAATATTTGTGACTCGACAAGCCGCAATATCTTTTTTTTTAAAGCGAGCCAGCAACATTCGAAAGTTCAGCCCCTGTCCAATCAACTGTGTTTAATGGAGAACGAGGGCATCAATCTTTCTACCTTTGAGCTAAATCCCCTGTACCAATGTAGCTATAAAAAAACTGGAAGTCTTTCAATCAATCGACTCTCGCCAATTTATTGCGCACTCAATATACTGCAGTTAATCTGGATATTGAGGAAAAATTGCAAGATAATGTTATTTGACATAATGCCGATGTATTTGCTTACTTTTTCAAGCACCCTTGGCAATTGAACCTCGTTCAGCAGTGCCTTTCATCAGATAGTAAAGCGAGCAGATTTTCCATTGTAAAAAACTAATATGTTCTCTCACCATTAGCAACTCTGGTGGGACTCAAACCCACAACCTTTGAATGCCCTTGCAAATTATGCCTAGAAGTCCAATGCGCTATCCATTGCGCCACAGAGTCCATACATCCTTCCATGGTGCGTTTCCACAAACGCAAAACACGTTTTTCATCCAAAATGAGTCCACATCAGTCATTCCTTGCCAACAAACTGAGAATCAAAAAGTGAAAAGAGTGCAGTTAATCTGTGTGTGCAGGGATACTTTTCCATCTTATTCCAATTTGTAACAGCAGCGCATTTTCTGTCGTTGTAAATAATTTGCATACTTGAATGGACAACTGAGTAGTAGTAGGTTTGAGATGGGCCGGTAATTATTTAGCACTGTGGCATCAAGACTGCTCTTCTTTAAGAGAGGCTTAATGACTGCAGTTTTAAGGATCTTGGGAAAATTCCAGATCCAAGCAACATGTTGACTTTTTGATTGATTGGAGCCAACAGACTGCTCACCATAGACTCTAAAAATCTAGTCGGCAATGCATAAAGACAGCATGTAGTGGAATTCAGACTTGTGGTGATCTCTTGGACACTTTTGTCAGCCACAAATGCAAAATGGGTTAACTCCAGTTGTCTAGCTGGCTGCGTGCTTGTTTTCTGCAAATAATGGTATTTTCAATGTTCTGAACTGAGTCTTGCAAAGAAGACTGCAAACTCATTGCACCTGGAGAAATACAGAAACCATCAGAAAAAGTAACATTTACCACACTGGAATTTGAAATATTAACCCGCTTTGTCATTAGCAGGTCCAGAGTGTGTCCTTTGCCCTTGGTGGGGCCACTCAGGTGCTGAGTAAGACCAAAGCTTCTGAGGAAAGTGCCAAACTCTTTAGAAGAAGACGAGGTTGAGCGGGGCGTGAAGGAAGGAAGGAACAGTCACTCACGTACGGGAAACTCCTACCAAGCAGTGGCCAGCCTATAGCACACTGGGATTCTGTGGTAATTGAACCAAGTTTAGCAGTTCCTTTCATCAGTTAATAACACAAGCAGGCTTTCCTATTTACCAATGTAGATAACAGGGGTTACAACAGTAACTTTGGTGGGTCTCGAACTCACAGCCTTTGAATGCCTTTGCAACTTTTGTCTGATTCCCCTTTTTCACAAAAGCAAAACAGTCATCCGAAAACGGTCTACATCAATCAATCAATCAATCAATCAATCAATCATTCAATCAACCCTTACCATCAAACTGAGAAACAAGGAGTGAAAAGAGTGCATTTACTCTGTTTATTCAGGGATACTTTTCAATCTCTAATTGCAAAATGTAAGAGCTCTTTCGGGTGATAAGGTTTTCTGTACATGTAAACAACTGATTTGCTTGAAAGGCTATCATTAAGGCACTGCTGGGATTTGAACCCTGGATCTCCTGTTTACTAGACAGGCACTTTGACTATCTAAGCCACAGAGCCTCTTAAATGCTACTTTAACCTGTTTCACCAAGATATTCAGTGACCAATGTTACCTCATAGATTTTGCCTGCAATAGCTCTTTCAATCTTCCCTGGGTGGGCTCGAACCACCAACCTCCAGGTTAACAGCAGAGCGCGCTGGCCAATTGCGCCACAGAGACAAACAGCCCGCCCAATTAAATATTTGTGACTCGACAAGCCGCAATATCTTTTTTTTTAAAGCGAGCCAGCAACATTCGAAAGTTCAGCCCCTGTCCAATCAACTGTGTTTAATGGAGAACGAGGGCATCAATCTTTCTACCTTTGAGCTAAATCCCCTGTACCAATGTAGCTATAAAAAAACTGGAAGTCTTTCAATCAATCGACTCTCGCCAATTTATTGCGCACTCAATATACTGCAGTTAATCTGGATATTGAGGAAAAATTGCAAGATAATGTTATTTGACATAATGCCGATGTATTTGCTTACTTTTTCAAGCACCCTTGGCAATTGAACCTCGTTCAGCAGTGCCTTTCATCAGATAGTAAAGCGAGCAGATTTTCCATTGTAAAAAACTAATATGTTCTCTCACCATTAGCGACTCTGGTGGGACTCAAACCCACAACCTTTAAATGCCCTTGCAAATTATGCCTAGAAGTCCAATGCGCTATCCATTGCGCCACAGAGTCCATACATCCTTCCATGGTGCGTTTCCACAAACGCAAAACACGTTTTTCATCCAAAATGAGTCCACATCAGTCATTCCTTGCCAACAAACTGAGAATCAAAAAGTGAAAAGAGTGCAGTTAATCTGTGTGTGCAGGGATACTTTTCCATCTTATTCCAATTTGTAACAGCAGCGCATTTTCTGTCATTGTAAATAATTTGCATACTTGAATGGACAACTGAGTAGTAGTAGGTTTGAGATGGGCCGGTAATTATTTAGCACTGTGGCATCAAGACTGCTCTTCTTTAAGAGAGGCTTAATGACTGCAGTTTTAAGGATCTTGGGAAAATTCCAGATCCAAGCAACATGTTGACTTTTTGATTGATTGGAGCCAACAGACTGCTCACCATAGACTTTAAAAATCTAGTCGGCAATGCATAAAGACAGCATGTAGTGGAATTCAGACTTGTGGTGATCTCTTGGAAAGTTTTGTCAGCCACAAATGCAAAATGGGTTAACTCCAGTTGTCTAGCTGGCTGCGTGCTTGTTATCTGCAAATAATGGTATTTTTAATGTTCTGAACTGAGTCTTGCAAAGAAGACTGCAAACTCATTGCACCTGGAGAAATACAGAAACCATCAGACAAAGTAACATTTACCACACTGTAATTTGAAATATTAACCCGCTTTGTCATTAGCAGGTCCAGAGTGTGCCCTTTGCTCTTGGTGGGGCCACTCAGGTGCTGAGTAAGACCAAAGCTTCTGAGGACAGCGCCAAACTCTTTAGAAGAAGACGAGGTTGAGCGGGGCGTGAAGGAAGCAAGGAACAGTCACTCACGTACGGGAAACTCCTACCAAGCAGTGGCCAGCCTATAGCACACTGGGATTCTGTGGTAATTGAACCAAGTTTAGCAGTTCCTTTCATCAGTTAGGCGCCAGAGATTATGGATGAAATAAATGTATAAATAAAAAACTTCCTGAGATACAGAGAACTGAAGCCGGGGCACAGCTCTGGGTCGGCAGTGCCCCTGGAGGCCCGTAGAAGCTCCACACTCCAGTTGATTCTTGGATAAAAGGGCACCCAGCCGGTCTCGAACTCGCGTGAGGCGGAGCAGGGATCATCCACCCCGCACACGGCCAGACTTTGCCCGGCCAGGGAGCACCTTCTGCGGGTCGGAGGCTCCGGGTCGGAGCCCCTGGAGCCTGGAGCCCTCACCGGGCCCCGAACTCGGCTGCCGGAGGCAGTGCAGTGCCTCATGGATAAAAGGGCACCCAGCCGGTCTCGAACTCGCGTGAGGCGGAGCAGGGATCATCCACCCCGCACACGGCCAGACTTTGCCCGGCCAGGGAGCACCTTCTGCGGGTCGGAGGCTCCGGGTCGGAGCCCCTGGAGCCTGGAGCCCTCACCGGGCCCCGAACTCGGCTGCCGGAGGCAGTGCAGTGCCTCATGGATAAAAGGGCACCCAGCCGGTCTCGAACTCGCGTGAGGCGGAGCAGGGATCATCCACCCCGCACACGGCCAGACTTTGCCCGGCCAGGGAGCACCTTCTGCGGGTCGGAGGCTCCGGGTCGGAGCCCCTGGAGCCTGGAGCCCTCACCGGGCCCCGAACTCGGCTGCCGGAGGCAGTGCAGTGCCTCATGGATAAAAGGGCACCCAGCCGGTCTCGAACTCGCGTGAGGCGGAGCAGGGATCATCCACCCCGCACACGGCCAGACTTTGCCCGGCCAGGGAGCACCTTCTGCGGGTCGGAGGCTCCGGGTCGGAGCCCCTGGAGCCTGGAGCCCTCACCGGGCCCCGAACTCGGCTGCTGGAGGCAGTGCAGTGCCTAATGGATAAAAGGGCACCCAGCCGGTCTCGAACTCGCGTGAGGCGGAGCAGGGATCATCCACCCCGCACACGGCCAGACTTTGCCCGGCCAGGGAGCACCTTCTGCGGGTCGGAGGCTCCGGGTCGGAGCACCTGGAGCCTGGAGCCCTCACCGGGCCCCGAACTCGGCTGCCGGAGGCAGTGCAGTGCCTCATGGATAAAAGGGCACCCAGCCGGTCTCGAACTCGCGTGAGGCGGAGCAGGGATCATCCACCCCGCACACGGCCAGACTTTGCCCGGCCAGAGAGCACCTTCTGCGGGTCGGAGGCTCCGGGTCGGAGCCCCTGGAGCCTGGAGCCCTCACCGGGCCCCGAACTCGGCTGCCGGAGGCAGTGCAGTGCCTCATGGATAAAAGGGCACCCAGCCGGTCTCGAACTCGCGTGAGGCGGAGCAGGGATCATCCACCCCGCACACGGCCAGACTTTGCCCGGCCAGGGAGCACCTTCTGCGGGTCGGAGGCTCCGGGTCGGAGCCCCTGGAGTCTGGAGCCCTCACCGGGCCCCGAACTCGGCTGCCGGAGGCAGTGCAGTGCCTCATGGATAAAAGGGCACCCAGCCGGTCTCGAACTCGCGTGAGGCGGAGCAGGGATCATCCACCCCGCACACGGCCAGACTTTGCCCGGGGAAGGGCCACTCTGGCTGGGCATGGCCCCCACTGAGCACCCCCTGGAACCCTTGGAGCCCCCGGAGCACCTCCAGAGCCACCCCCCACTCCTCCAGACTCTGCCCGGGGAAGGGCCACTCTGGCTGGGCATGGCCTCCACTGAGCACCCCCTGGAGCCCCCGGAGCACCTCCAGAGCCACCCCCCACTCTCCCCAGACTATGCCCGGGGAAGGGCCACTCTGGCTGGGCATGGCCTCCGCCGAGCACCCCCTGGAACCCCTGGAGCTCCTCCAGAGCCACCCCCCACTCCTCCAGACTCACCCCGGGGAAGGGCCACTCTGGCTGGGCATGGCCTCCACTGAGCACCCCCTGGAGCCCCCGGAGCACCTCCAGAGCCACCCCCCACTCTCCCCAGATTCTGCCCGGGGAAGGGCCACTCTGGCTGGGCATGGCCTCCGCTGAGCACCCCCTGGAGCCCCCGGAGCACCTCCAGAGCCACCCCCCACTCTCCCCAGACTCACCCCGGGGAAGGGCCACTCTGGCTGGGCATGGCCTCCGCTGAGCACCCCCTGGAACCCCTGGAGCCCCCGGAGCACCTCCAGAGCCACCCCCCACTCCTCCAGACTCTGCCCGGGGAAGGGACACTCTGGCTGGGCATGGCCTCCACTGAGCACCCCCTGGAGCCCCCGGAGCACCTCCAGAGCCACCCCCCACTCTCCCCAGACTATGCCCGGGGAAGGGCCACTCTGGCTGGGCATGGCCTCCGCTGAGCACCCCCTGGAACCCCTGGAGCCCCCGGAGCACCTCCAGAGCCACCCCCCACTCCTCCAGACTCTGCCCGGGGAAGGGACACTCTGGCTGGGCATGGCCTCCACTGAGCACCCCCTGGAGCCCCCGGAGCACCTCCAGAGCCACCCCCCACTCTCCCCAGACTATGCCCGGGGAAGGGCCACTCTGGCTGGGCATGGCCTCCGCCGCGCACCCCCTGGAGCCCCCGGAGCACCTCCAGAGCCACCCCCCACTCCTCCAGACTCTGCCCGGGGAAGGGACACTCTGGCTGGGCATGGCCTCCACTGAGCACCCCCTGGAGCCCCCGGAGCACCTCCAGAGCCACCCCCCACTCTCCCCAGACTATGCCCGGGGAAGGGCCACTCTGGCTGGGCATGGCCTCCGCCGAGCACCCCCTGGAACCCCTCCAGAGCCACCCCCCACTCCTCCAGACTCTGCCCGGGGAAGGGACACTCTGGCTGGGCATGGCCTCCACTGAGCACCCCCTGGAGCCCCCGGAGCACCTCCAGAGCCACCCCCCACTCTCCCCAGACTATGCCCGGGGAAGGGCCACTCTGGCTGGGCATGGCCTCCGCCGCGCACCCCCTGGAGCCCCCGGAGCACCTCCAGAGCCACCCCCCACTCCTCCAGACTCTGCCCGGGGAAGGGACACTCTGGCTGGGCATGGCCTCCACTGAGCACCCCCTGGAGCCCCCGGAGCACCTCCAGAGCCACCCCCCACTCTCCCCAGACTATGCCCGGGGAAGGGCCACTCTGGCTGGGCATGGCCTCCGCCGAGCACCCCCTGGAACCCCTCCAGAGCCACCCCCCACTCCTCCAGACTTTGCCCGGGGAAGGGCCACTCTGGCTGGGCATGGCCCCCACTGAGCACCCCCTGGAACCCCTGGAGCCCCCGGAGCACCTCCAGAGCCACCCCCCACTCCTCCAGACTCTGCCCGGGGAAGGGCCACTCTGGCTGGGCATGGCCTCCACTGAGCACCCCCTGGAGCCCCCGGAGCACCTCCAGAGCCACCCCCCACTCTCCCCAGACTATGCCCGGGGAAGGGCCACTCTGGCTGGGCATGGCCTCCACTGAGCACCCCCTGGAGCCCCCGGAGCACCTCCAGAGCCACCCCCCACTCTCCCCAGACTATGCCCGGGGAAGGGCCACTCTGGCTGTGCATGGCCTCCGCCGAGCACCCCCTGGAACCCCTGGAGCCCCTCCAGAGCCACCCCCCACTCCTCCAGACTCACCCCGGGGAAGGGCCACTCTGGCTGGGCATGGCCTCCACTGAGCACCCCCTGGAGCCCCCGGAGCACCTCCAGAGCCACCCCCCACTCTCCCCAGACTATGCGCGGGGAAGGGCCACTCTGGCTGGGCATGGCCTCCGCCGAGCACCCCCTGGAACCCCTGGAGCTCCTCCAGAGCCACCCCCCACTCTCCCCAGACTCACCCCGGGGAAGGGCCACTCTGGCTGGGCATGGTCTCCACCAAGCACCCCCTGGAGCCCCCGGAGCACCTCCAGAGCCACCCCCCACTCCTCCAGACTCACCCCGGGGAAGGGACACTCTGGCTGGGCATGGCCTCCGCCGAGCACCCCCTGGAGCCCCCGGAGCACCCCCAGAGCCACCCCCCACTCTCCCCAGACTCACCCCGGGGAAGGGACACTCTGGCTGGGCATGGCCTCCACTGAGCACCCCCTGGAACCCCTGGAGCCCCGGGAGCACCTCCAGAGCCACCCCCCACTCTCCCCAGACTCTGCCCGGGGAAGGGCCACTCTGGCTGGGCATGGCCTCCGCCGAGCACCCCCTGGAACCCCCGGAGCACCTCCAGAGCCACCCCCCACTCCTCCAGACTCACCCCGGGGAAGGGCAACTCTGGCTGGGCATGGCCCCCACTGAGCACCCCCTGGAGCCCCCTGAGCACCTCCAGAGCCACCCCCCACTCTCCCCAGACTATGCCCGGGGAAGGGCCACTCTGGCTGGGCATGGCCTCCGCCGAGCACCCCCTGGAACCCCTGGAGCTCCTCCAGAGCCACCCCCCACTCCTCCAAACTCACCCCGGGGAAGGGCCACTCTGGCTGGGCATGGCCTCCACTGAGCACCCCCTGGAGCCCCCGGAGCACCTCCAGAGCCACCCCCCACTCTCCCCAGACTCACCCCGGGGAAGGGCCACTCTGGCTGGGCATGGCCTCCGCTGAGCACCCCCTGGAGCCCCTGGAGCCCCCGGAGACCCTCCAGAGCCACCCCCCACTCCTCCAGACTCACCCCGGGGAAGGGACACTCTGGCTGGGCATGGCCTCCGCCGAGCAGCCCCTGGAGCCCCCGGAGACCCTCCAGAGCCACCCCCCACTCTCCCCAGACTCACCCCGGGGAAGGTCCACTCTGGCTGGGCATGGCCTCCGCCGAGCACCCCCTGGAGCCCCCGGAGCACCCCCAGAGCCACCCCCCCACTCTCCCCAGACTCTGCCCGGGGAAGGGCCACTCTGGCTGGGCATGGCCTCCACCAAGCACCCCCTGGAGCCCCCCGGAGCACCTCCAGAGCCACCCCCCACTCCTCCAGACTCACCCCGGGGAAGGGACACTCTGGCTGGGCATGGCCTCCACTGAGCACCCCCTGGAGCCCCCGGAGCACCTCCAGAGCCACCCCCCACTCTCCCCAGACTATGCCCGGGGAAGGGCCACTCTGGCTGGGCATGGCCTCCGCCGAGCACCCCCTGGAGCCCCCGGAGCACCTCCACAGCCACCCCCCACTCCTCCAGACTCTGCCCGGGGAAGGGACACTCTGGCTGGGCATGGCCTCCACTGAGCACCCCCTGGAGCCCCCGGAGCACCTCCAAAGCCACCCCCCACTCTCCCCAGACTATGCCCGGGGAAGGGCCACTCTGGCTGGGCATGGCCTCCACTGAGCACCCCCTGGAGCCCCCGGAGCACCTCCAGAGCCACCCCCCACTCTCCCCAGACTATGCCCGGGGAAGGGCCACTCTGGCTGGGCATGGCCTCCGCCGAGCACCCCCTGGAACCCCTGGAGCTCCTCCAGAGCCACCCCCCACTCCTCCAGACTCACCCCGGGGAAGGGCCACTCTGGCTGGGCATGGCCTCCACTGAGCACCCCCTGGAGCCCCCGGAGCACCTCCAGAGCCACCCCCTTCACTCTCCCCAGACTATGCCCGGGGAAGGGCCACTCTGGCTGGGCATGGCCTCCGCCGAGCACCCCCTGGAACCCCTCCAGAGCCACCCCCAACTCCTCCAGACTTTGCCCGGGGAAGGGCCACTCTGGCTGGGCATGGCCCCCACTGAGCACCCCCTGGAACCCCTGGAGCCCCCGGAGCACCTCCAGAGCCACCCCCCACTCCTCCAGACTCTGCCCGGGGAAGGGCAACTCTGGCTGGGCATGGCCTCCACTGAGCACCCCCTGGAGCCCCCGGAGCACCTCCAGATTCACCCCCCACTCTCCCCAGACTATGCCCGGGGAAGGGCCACTCTGGCTGGGCATGGCCTCCACTGAGCACCCCCTGGAGCCCCCGGAGCACCTCCAGAGCCACCCCCCACTCTCCCCAGACTATGCCCGGGGAAGGGCCACTCTGGCTGGGCATGGCCTCCGCCGAGCACCCCCTGGAACCCCTGGAGCCCCTCCAAAGCCACCCCCCACTCCTCCAGACTCACCCCGGGGAAGGGCCACTCTGGCTGGGCATGGCCTCCACTGAGCACCCCCTGGAGCCCCCGGAGCACCTCCAGAGCCACCCCCCACTCTCCCCAGACTATGCCCGGGGAAGGGCCACTCTGGCTGTGCATGGCCTCCGCCGAGCACCCCCTGGAACCCCTGGAGCTCCTCCAGAGCCACCCCCCACTCTCCCCAGACTCACCCCGGGGAAGGGCCACTCTGGCTGGGCATGGTCTCCACCAAGCACCCCCTGGAGCCCCCGGAGCACCTCCAGAGCCACCCCCCACTCCTCCAGACTCACCGCGGGGAAGGGCCACTCTGGCTGGGCATGGCCTCCACTGAGCACCCCCTGGAGCCCCCGGAGCACCTCCAGAGCCACCCCCCACTCTCCCCAGATTCTGCCCGGGGAAGGGCCACTCTGGCTGGGCATGGCCTCCACTGAGCACCCCCTGGAGCCCCCGGAGCACCTCCAGAGCCACCCCCCACTCTCCCCAGATTCTGCCCGGGGAAGGGCCACTCTGGCTGGGCATGGCCTCCGCTGAGCACCCCCTGGAGCCCCCGGAGCACCTCCAGAGCCACCCCCCACTCTCCCCAGACTCACCCCGGGGAAGGGCCACTCTGGCTGGGCATGGCCTCCGCTGAGCACCCCCTGGAACCCCTGGAGCCCCCGGAGCACCTCCAGAGCCACCCCCCACTCCTCCAGACTCTGCCCGGGGAAGGGACACTCTGGCTGGGCATGGCCTCCACTGAGCACCCCCTGGAGCCCCCGGAGCACCTCCAGAGCCACCCCCCACTCTCCCCAGACTATGCCCGGGGAAGGGCCACTCTGGCTGGGCATGGCCTCCGCTGAGCACCCCCTGGAACCCCTGGAGCCCCCGGAGCACCTCCAGAGCCACCCCCCACTCCTCCAGACTCTGCCCGGGGAAGGGACACTCTGGCTGGGCATGGCCTCCACTGAGCACCCCCTGGAGCCCCCGGAGCACCTCCAGAGCCACCCCCCACTCTCCCCAGACTATGCCCGGGGAAGGGCCACTCTGGCTGGGCATGGCCTCCGCCGCGCACCCCCTGGAGCCCCCGGAGCACCTCCAGAGCCACCCCCCACTCCTCCAGACTCTGCCCGGGGAAGGGACACTCTGGCTGGGCATGGCCTCCACTGAGCACCCCCTGGAGCCCCCGGAGCACCTCCAGAGCCACCCCCCACTCTCCCCAGACTATGCCCGGGGAAGGGCCACTCTGGCTGGGCATGGCCTCCGCCGAGCACCCCCTGGAACCCCTCCAGAGCCACCCCCCACTCCTCCAGACTCTGCCCGGGGAAGGGACACTCTGGCTGGGCATGGCCTCCACTGAGCACCCCCTGGAGCCCCCGGAGCACCTCCAGAGCCACCCCCCACTCTCCCCAGACTATGCCCGGGGAAGGGCCACTCTGGCTGGGCATGGCCTCCGCCGCGCACCCCCTGGAGCCCCCGGAGCACCTCCAGAGCCACCCCCCACTCCTCCAGACTCTGCCCGGGGAAGGGACACTCTGGCTGGGCATGGCCTCCACTGAGCACCCCCTGGAGCCCCCGGAGCACCTCCAGAGCCACCCCCCACTCTCCCCAGACTATGCCCGGGGAAGGGCCACTCTGGCTGGGCATGGCCTCCGCCGAGCACCCCCTGGAACCCCTCCAGAGCCACCCCCCACTCCTCCAGACTTTGCCCGGGGAAGGGCCACTCTGGCTGGGCATGGCCCCCACTGAGCACCCCCTGGAACCCCTGGAGCCCCCGGAGCACCTCCAGAGCCACCCCCCACTCCTCCAGACTCTGCCCGGGGAAGGGCCACTCTGGCTGGGCATGGCCTCCACTGAGCACCCCCTGGAGCCCCCGGAGCACCTCCAGAGCCACCCCCCACTCTCCCCAGACTATGCCCGGGGAAGGGCCACTCTGGCTGGGCATGGCCTCCACTGAGCACCCCCTGGAGCCCCCGGAGCACCTCCAGAGCCACCCCCCACTCTCCCCAGACTATGCCCGGGGAAGGGCCACTCTGGCTGTGCATGGCCTCCGCCGAGCACCCCCTGGAACCCCTGGAGCCCCTCCAGAGCCACCCCCCACTCCTCCAGACTCACCCCGGGGAAGGGCCACTCTGGCTGGGCATGGCCTCCACTGAGCACCCCCTGGAGCCCCCGGAGCACCTCCAGAGCCACCCCCCACTCTCCCCAGACTATGCGCGGGGAAGGGCCACTCTGGCTGGGCATGGCCTCCGCCGAGCACCCCCTGGAACCCCTGGAGCTCCTCCAGAGCCACCCCCCACTCTCCCCAGACTCACCCCGGGGAAGGGCCACTCTGGCTGGGCATGGTCTCCACCAAGCACCCCCTGGAGCCCCCGGAGCACCTCCAGAGCCACCCCCCACTCCTCCAGACTCACCCCGGGGAAGGGACACTCTGGCTGGGCATGGCCTCCGCCGAGCACCCCCTGGAGCCCCCGGAGCACCCCCAGAGCCACCCCCCACTCTCCCCAGACTCACCCCGGGGAAGGGACACTCTGGCTGGGCATGGCCTCCACTGAGCACCCCCTGGAACCCCTGGAGCCCCGGGAGCACCTCCAGAGCCACCCCCCACTCTCCCCAGACTCTGCCCGGGGAAGGGCCACTCTGGCTGGGCATGGCCTCCGCCGAGCACCCCCTGGAACCCCCGGAGCACCTCCAGAGCCACCCCCCACTCCTCCAGACTCACCCCGGGGAAGGGCAACTCTGGCTGGGCATGGCCCCCACTGAGCACCCCCTGGAGCCCCCTGAGCACCTCCAGAGCCACCCCCCACTCTCCCCAGACTATGCCCGGGGAAGGGCCACTCTGGCTGGGCATGGCCTCCGCCGAGCACCCCCTGGAACCCCTGGAGCTCCTCCAGAGCCACCCCCCACTCCTCCAAACTCACCCCGGGGAAGGGCCACTCTGGCTGGGCATGGCCTCCACTGAGCACCCCCTGGAGCCCCCGGAGCACCTCCAGAGCCACCCCCCACTCTCCCCAGACTCACCCCGGGGAAGGGCCACTCTGGCTGGGCATGGCCTCCGCTGAGCACCCCCTGGAGCCCCTGGAGCCCCCGGAGACCCTCCAGAGCCACCCCCCACTCCTCCAGACTCACCCCGGGGAAGGGACACTCTGGCTGGGCATGGCCTCCGCCGAGCAGCCCCTGGAGCCCCCGGAGACCCTCCAGAGCCACCCCCCACTCTCCCCAGACTCACCCCGGGGAAGGTCCACTCTGGCTGGGCATGGCCTCCGCCGAGCACCCCCTGGAGCCCCCGGAGCACCCCCAGAGCCACCCCCCCACTCTCCCCAGACTCTGCCCGGGGAAGGGCCACTCTGGCTGGGCATGGCCTCCACCAAGCACCCCCTGGAGCCCCCCGGAGCACCTCCAGAGTCACCCCCCACTCCTCCAGACTCACCCCGGGGAAGGGACACTCTGGCTGGGCATGGCCTCCACTGAGCACCCCCTGGAGCCCCCGGAGCACCTCCAGAGCCACCCCCCACTCTCCCCAGACTATGCCCGGGGAAGGGCCACTCTGGCTGGGCATGGCCTCCGCCGAGCACCCCCTGGAGCCCCCGGAGCACCTCCACAGCCACCCCCCACTCCTCCAGACTCTGCCCGGGGAAGGGACACTCTGGCTGGGCATGGCCTCCACTGAGCACCCCCTGGAGCCCCCGGAGCACCTCCAAAGCCACCCCCCACTCTCCCCAGACTATGCCCGGGGAAGGGCCACTCTGGCTGGGCATGGCCTCCACTGAGCACCCCCTGGAGCCCCCGGAGCACCTCCAGAGCCACCCCCCACTCTCCCCAGACTATGCCCGGGGAAGGGCCACTCTGGCTGGGCATGGCCTCCGCCGAGCACCCCCTGGAACCCCTGGAGCTCCTCCAGAGCCACCCCCCACTCCTCCAGACTCACCCCGGGGAAGGGCCACTCTGGCTGGGCATGGCCTCCACTGAGCACCCCCTGGAGCCCCCGGAGCACCTCCAGAGCCACCCCCTTCACTCTCCCCAGACTATGCCCGGGGAAGGGCCACTCTGGCTGGGCATGGCCTCCGCCGAGCACCCCCTGGAACCCCTCCAGAGCCACCCCCAACTCCTCCAGACTTTGCCCGGGGAAGGGCCACTCTGGCTGGGCATGGCCCCCACTGAGCACCCCCTGGAACCCCTGGAGCCCCCGGAGCACCTCCAGAGCCACCCCCCACTCCTCCAGACTCTGCCCGGGGAAGGGCAACTCTGGCTGGGCATGGCCTCCACTGAGCACCCCCTGGAGCCCCCGGAGCACCTCCAGATTCACCCCCCACTCTCCCCAGACTATGCCCGGGGAAGGGCCACTCTGGCTGGGCATGGCCTCCACTGAGCACCCCCTGGAGCCCCCGGAGCACCTCCAGAGCCACCCCCCACTCTCCCCAGACTATGCCCGGGGAAGGGCCACTCTGGCTGGGCATGGCCTCCGCCGAGCACCCCCTGGAACCCCTGGAGCCCCTCCAAAGCCACCCCCCACTCCTCCAGACTCACCCCGGGGAAGGGCCACTCTGGCTGGGCATGGCCTCCACTGAGCACCCCCTGGAGCCCCCGGAGCACCTCCAGAGCCACCCCCCACTCTCCCCAGACTATGCCCGGGGAAGGGCCACTCTGGCTGTGCATGGCCTCCGCCGAGCACCCCCTGGAACCCCTGGAGCTCCTCCAGAGCCACCCCCCACTCTCCCCAGACTCACCCCGGGGAAGGGCCACTCTGGCTGGGCATGGTCTCCACCAAGCACCCCCTGGAGCCCCCGGAGCACCTCCAGAGCCACCCCCCACTCCTCCAGACTCACCGCGGGGAAGGGACACTCTGGCTGGGCATGGCCTCCGCCGAGCACCCCCTGGAGCCCCCGGAGCACCCCCAGAGCCACCCCCCACTCTCCCCAGACTCACCCCGGGGAAGGGACACTCTGGCTGGGCATGGCCTCCACTGAGCACCCCCTGGAACCCCTGGAGCCCCGGGAGCACCTCCAGAGCCACCCCCCACTCTCCCCAGACTCTGCCCGGGGAAGGGCCACTCTGGCTGGGCATGGCCTCCGCCGAGCACCCCCTGGAACCCCCGGAGCACCTCCAGAGCCACCCCCCACTCCTCCAGACTCACCCCGGGGAAGGGCAACTCTGGCTGGGCATGGCCCCCACTGAGCACCCCCTGGAACCCCTGGAGCCCCTGGAGCACCTCCAGGGCCACCCCCCCACTCCACCAGACTCAGCCCCGACCCGGGCACACTCTTCCCCGGGTCCTGGGCTCCGGGACTCCGGGGATGACCACCGGGGACCAGGCTCTCCCTCCGAACCCGGGGACCCACCCTTAAGCACCCCCTCGCGGGCTAAACCCCTTAGGGGCAGCCGCCTGGAAGCCCGTGCCCTTGGTACTCTGACATGGAAGCCCGTGCCCTTGGTACTCTTAACCACACTTTGAAATTTTTCGAGTATAGTGTACTATTTCGGTTTTTACTCTAAGTCCCTCAGGGGCATATGGTGCTATACTCTGAAGGTCAGATCACCTCCAGGCCCCAGGGGAGTGCTTTTCTGGGGTCAAACAGTGCACTGATGATGGGGGATTATTTCATTTAGCTCATTTTGGTGTTTTTTCACATTTTAACCCATTTTCACCCCTTTTGCTCACAACTTCGTACTACGGCCCGGAAAAACGACAGAGTCGATGGGTATAGTGTACTATTGCCGAAAAACGACAGAGTCCCTCGGGTATAGTGTACTATTGCCGAAAAACGACAGAGTCCCTCGGGTATAGTGTACTATTGCCGAAAAACGACAGAGTCCCTCGGGTATAGTGTACTATTGCCGAAAAACGACAGAGTCCCTCGGGTATAGTGTACTATTGGCTGGAAGCTCGGTTTTTTTTCTAAGTCCAGCAGGGGTATATGGTACTATATTCTGGTGGTCAGATCACCTCCAGGCCCCAGGGGAGTGCTTTTCTGGGGTCAAACAGTGCACTGATGATGGGGGATTATTTCATTTAGCTCATTTTGGTGTTTTTTCACATTTTAACCCATTTTCACCCCTTTTGCTCACAACTTCGTACTACGGCCCGGAAAAACGACAGAGTCGATGGGTATAGTGTACTATTGCCGAAAAACGACAGAGTCCCTCGGGTATAGTGTACTATTGCCGAAAAACGACAGAGTCCCTCGGGTATAGTGTACTATTGCCGAAAAACGACAGAGTCCCTCGGGTATAGTGTACTATTGGCTGGAAGCTCGGTTTTTTTTCTAAGTCCAGCAGGGGTATATGGTACTATATTCTGGTGGTCAGATCACCTCCAGGCCCCAGGGGAGTGCTTTTCTGGGGGCAAACTGTGCACTGATGATGGGGGATTATTTCATTTTGCTCATTTTGGTGTTTTTTCACATTTTAACCCATTTTCACCCCTTTTGCTCACATCTTCAAACTCGGGCCCTGATTACAAGTTCTGACCAAATGATGACAAACACGGTATTTATTATGTATTTTTTTCATTTTTTTTATTTTTCCAACTTATACATCCATCATTGGTGCCAGGCAGGTTGTGGAGAAAGCAGTGAAGAAAGGAGAGAGCCATCACAGAAAAGATGTCCATCCAGGGTCAAGGTACCCTGCACTTTTACATATCCAAATGACAGCATTTAAAGTTTTTTAGCGTATGGTATCTCTCGTTGCATGGAACCGCACAGAGGCCAACGCCACACTGACGGCACCTGTACTTTGTTTGCCGCCTGCCTTTGGTACGAGAGCGGTCAGAGCACACGGCGCAGTCTGGACGTCCCTCTGCTTGACAAAGCCAATGACGCTCTGTGAGTCTCTGTGGCATTTCACCCTCCGGTCTTGAGCGCCTTTCTTGTTTTTTGGAGTGATCAGCCAGTAATGCATCAATAATGTTCTGAATGTAAACCTTTAAAGGTTTGTGTGGGCCTGGAGTGGATTTGGTGTATATGATGTGTGAGTTGACAATACTTATGCTTATAATGGCATTGAATATGCGATGATACCATTTCCGGGACCTGTGTGGAAAGAGGTATGTCTTCATCCTCTGGTCAGCAGTGTCCACTCCACCCATGTAGGCGTTGTACTGGTCGACACATACAGGTCTTTTGATGTCACGGAAGCCAGTGTCATCTGTCTTGGATCGGATCCTCCTCTGAACACAATCATTTCCATGGACTGTGGACAACATGGTGAGACGTTTAGTATCGTGCCAAGCACAAGCCAGGAGTTTTCCCTTTCTGCAAAAAACTGGGTCATCTCCTTTTTTCAGCTGTAAGACACTTTTACCAAGGCATTTTGGCATCCCCAACCTGGTAATCCTTACCGTCCCACACAGTCCAGTTTCCAAATCTGCTAATTCATTTGCAATTACAGGCGAGGTATAGTAACTGTCCATGTAAATCTCGTGTCCTTTGCCCGTAAAGGGAGAAACCAACTCACGGACAACTGCGTGTGTTGCACTGATGTTGCTTGCATTATTTTTGTACTGTCCAGTGTGCATTGACCAGCGCAAAACATACCCTGAACAGCTTTCACTCAGGGCATACACTCTATAGCCATATTTGTCAGGTTTATTCGGAGAGTAACATTTTAGTGAAGATCTCCCCTTGAAAGCTATTGTCATTTCATCTAAAGAAAGCTCCTTGATTGGACTGTAAACTGCTGCAAATTTGGGAATAATCAAATCTATTATTGGGCGGACTTTGAACAGTTTATCGTGCCCGGGCTCGCCTGTTCTCACATAATCATTATTGTTGACAAAATGAAAGAACGAAAGAATGATTTCAAATCTGTTTCTTGACATTACATTTCCAAATCCAGGCGTTTGTGTAAGCCAAAATGTTCCCCAGTAATCCTCGATTTCAGGTTTCTCAACAAGGCCCATGGAGAGATGCAAAGCGAAGAAAGCTTTCATTTCGGTGACTGATACATCATACCACTCAAGAAATCTTGAATGTGGCTTCAGAATCATAGGTGCCATACACTGATGTGCATATCTATTTGTCTCATCAGTAATGAAAGTCCAAAACTGATCGGTCAGAAAGAGTGACAGAATATCAAATGGATTAGCATCCGTCAGATCCATCTCTCCTGTGTAGCCAACTGGGTCTTCAAAAGGTTTGATCCATGCCTCAAATACCTCGACCTCTCTCAGCATGTCCCAGCTCTCATCCACCGGGCAAGTTTTACTACAGCCACTGGTTCCACTGGTTCCTTGCCTCCGTCTGTCCTTTGCACCTGTCCGTTGTTTCGAAGTCCCTTCATCTCCACTTGGAAATCCATCGTCACTCTCGGGGAGATAATACCCTTCAGAGTCAGAATCTGCTGTAAATTGCATGCCACGTGTACTTCCTCCAGCCATTTTTTCCTTACCGGATCTGCCCTGGATCATACCTGGCTAATAAGAGGAAGTTGCACCGAACCGACCAATGACTGAAGTTATTCATTTTCTACTATTATTTCATAAATTTCCTTGTACGGTAAAGTCGCATTTCTGCGACTTTGGCGCTTAAAGGGTTAGTTTGTGTGAACTGTGAGTATACAGAATCAGATCCGTTATTACAGTAGCACAAATGACCGTACCTATACTTTGGTAAAAAAACACATCAAACTGCTGTCTCTTTTTAAAGGAGTTTGATGTGGTTGTTGTTACATCAAACTACTGCGTCCTTTAAAAGTCCACATCAAGCTAATGCTTTTTTTTAAAGTCTATTGCAATTGAGATGTCAGTCGAGAGCCGTAACAGCAGTAGTGCATCCAAGAAAGCTGTGTATTGAATGGATATAGAACCTTTAGTGAAGCAGGAGCCAACAGGCTATTCACATCCTTGTGTAGGGTCTCAAACTACAGGTATTCAGTTTACGATTAAGGAAGATTTCTTAGCAGAAACGAGACAAGACGGGGCACCAGGGTAAAACCCAAAAAGCTAAGATACGGTCCTTAATCACGCTCGTTAAAAGGTTTGAAGGGTGTTTCACGATTCAGGGACTTACGCATAGTCTAATCAAACAAACAATAGTCAATAACTCTTTCGTGTAGTTTATTTATCAAAAGGGCAATCAAAAAGGGCACCGGAGCAGAAATGCGCACAGGTAAATCACAGGTGATGTTATATCAGATTTAAAGGCAGAATTCATGCAGATAATGTTAAACCAGGGTTTTGCCTTTGATAATCAAACGTGTCTATGCTAATCTATATCAAAAAGAGGGAAGTGAGAAGCTAAGGGAGGAGGAACAGCTGAGTTCTACCCAAATCACGCCACAAAAGAACCGCACACTGAAGTCGGCTTACGATTTTGTAGAACTCGGTCCGGCTGGTCCTTGTCCGCGGACGAGATCCGTGGCGAGGCAGCGGCGTGGAGCGGTGTGGCGGGCGAAGGCAGTGGCGTGCCGCGATATCCGTGACGCGGGGCGGCAGCGGTGGCGCGAGGCGGCGCGTGGAGCGGTGTGGCGGGCGAAGGCAGTGGCGTGCCGCGATGTCCGTGACGCGGGGCGGCAGCGGTGGCGCGAGGTGGCGCGTGGCGATGTCCGGGAGTTCCTTAGCGGTAGAACGCTTTAGCTGCGTGTTAGCTCCTCACGCGGCCTTTACTCAGATGAGAACGTAGCGCTGATCCACGTAAACGGCGTAGATTACTTCAAAAATAGTAGAAGCGAAGTAGAAAAGAAAGTCTCTGTCCGGTTTAGCGCTTAAGCTTAGTTCCAGGTGTTTCCAGGTGTTTTCAGAGTTCAGGGGGGCGATGAGGCTGGCCTAGTCTTGTCGACCCACGTGGCGGACGCTTTGTTGAGACAAAGGAAAAATAAACAGGCTCGTCCGTGGAGACGGCTTCAAAGAGATAGACAAAGGCTTGAACAAAAAAAAAGGAAGAAGAGAGCAAGAAGAGAAGAGAGGAGAAGAGAGCGTTCCAAGCTCGGAGCGTCTTTTTGTCACCTAGCGCCGCAGGGCACGCTGGGAGCGAAAGGGGCGGGCGCTACTGCGACGACACGTTAAACACTTTTGGCAGTTTGTGCACATTATTCCTTGAGGTAGATACATTTTACATCTTCTTTCACCTGTGATGGGCACTCGAGTTAAAGCATTGGGAATATAAAACCTTAAACAGTGGAAAAATACGTAACACAAGGTGAAACATGAGGTGTACGGAGTTGATTCGGACAAACATTCATGGCATAATCACATAAAACATAGTTTTCATCAGGGCGTCCTCCTGTAAGACTGTGGGGGAGAAGGTCTGTTATCGCCAAAGTCACAGCGGCTCCCTGCGGTGAGGGAGAGAGGGAGAAAGAAAACCCCCCAATGTTCAAAGAGAGTTTTTCTGTTATCTGGCCGTGGAATGTCCATCTCCATTCCCCTACACTTGCAATGAGGTCAAATATAGGACAAACCCATTGTCAGGAGTGGGATTAGAACCCATTCCTCCACTTGTAGACCAAATTTGCTTACGCTTAGGTAGGAGTTTACCTTGACCCTGACACCTTGGACATTTCAGCGATGCTGACATTGAGCTCCCTTATCTCGAAGATAACGTTCCAAAAATCAGTACAAAGTAAATGCTTTGGCAACCTTACACTAGATGAAGTCTTTCCAATTATGTACAGTCCATATAAAGAGATGACTTTAACAGGTGATGAGAATTGAGTGAAATAGTTCAAATCTCATTGTTACAGAGGGTTTAATTCTTCTTCTTTCGGTTCCAACAGAAGAAAATTTATGACCAAGATTTCACGGGTTGTAATGGCAAGCAGTCCATAAAGCTTAAAATCAACTCCGCCCAACGTGGGGCTCGAACCCACGACCCTGAGATTAAGAGTCTCATGCTCTACCGACTGAGCTAGCCAGGCTGGCTGCCCAAAAGGCAAAAAAGGTCATAATGAAAACCCAGAATTTTTCAGTACTAAGTCTGGTAAATTAATCTGTCACTTTAATTTCTCAGTGAGTGGTCACAATTACAGTATAAGACATATGATACAGTTCACTCTGAATGTACTCAATGTTTTGACAGTACAGCATCTACGTAGTAGATTGGCCATCACATCACAATTCATCATTGGAAGTAACACTTCATTTGAAATCTTAAGCCAATACGACAATTTTTCATCCATTGTCACACATGTGCTTGTAAATTAGGGTGTAAAAATGGCTTCCTTTCCAAAGGAAATATTTTTTTTTTGTCAGGAGTGGGATTTGAACCCACACCTCCATTCAGAGACCAGAATCCCCTGTGGCGAGGAAGGAGTTTACCTTGAGTCTGGCGCCTTAGACCGCTCGGCCATCCTGACACTTTATTTATGTGAACTGTGAGTATACAGAATCAGATCCGTTATTACAGTAGCACAAATGACCGTACCTATACTTTGGTAAAAAAACACATCAAACTGCTGTCTCTTTTTAAAGGAGTTTGATGTGGTTGTTGTCACATCAAACTACTGCGTCCTTTAAAAGTCCACATCAAGCTAATGCTTCGTTTTAAAGTCTATTGCAATTGAGATGTCAGTCGAGAGCCGTAACAGCAGTAGTGCATCCAAGAAAGCTGTGTATTGAATGGATATAGAACCTTTAGTGAAGCAGGAGCCAACAGGCTATTCACATCCTTGTGTAGGGTCTCAAACTACAGGTATTCAGTTTACGATTAAGGAAGATTTCTTAGCAGAAACGAGACAAGACGGGGCACCAGGGTAAAACCCAAAAAGCTAAGATACGGTCCTTAATCGCGCTCGTTAAAAGGTCTGAAGGGTGTTTCACGATTCAGGGACTTACGCATAGTCTAATCAAACAAACAATAGTCAATAACTCTTTCGTGTAGTTTATTTATCAAAAGGGCAATCAAAAAGGGCACCGGAGCAGAAATGCGCACAGGTAAATCACAGGTGATGTTATATCAGATTTAACAGCAGATTTCATGCAGATAATGTTAAACCAGGGTTTTGCCTTTGATAATCAAACGTGTCTATGCTAATCTATATCAAAAAGAGGGAAAGTGAGAAGCTAAGGGAGGAGGAACAGCTGAGTTCTACCCAAATCACGCCACAAAAGAACCGCACACTGAAGTCGGCTTACGATTTTGTAGAACTCGGTCCGGCTGGTCCTTGTCCGCGGACGAGATCCGTGGCGAGGCAGCGGCGTGGAGCGGTGTGGCGGGCGAAGGCAGTGGCGTGCCGCGATATCCGTGACGCGGGGCGGCAGCGGTGGCGCGAGGCGGCGCGTGGAGCGGTGTGGCGGGCGAAGGCAGTGGCGTGCCGCGATGTCCGTGACGCGGGGCGGCAGCGGTGGCGCGAGGTGGCGCGTGGCGATGTCCGGGAGTTCCTTAGCGGTAGAACGCTTTAGCTGCGTGTTAGCTCCTCACGCGGCCTTTACTCAGATGAGAACGTAGCGCTGATCCACGTAAACGGCGTAGATTACTTCAAAAATAGTAGAAGCGAAGTAGAAAAGAAAGTCTCTGTCCGGTTTAGCGCTTAAGCTTAGTTCCAGGTGTTTCCAGGTGTTTTCAGAGTTCAGGGGGGCGATGAGGCTGGCCTAGTCTTGTCGACCCACGTGGCGGACGCTTTGTTGAGACAAAGGAAAAGTAAACAGGCTCGTCCGTGGAGACGGCTTCAAAGAGATAGACAAAGGCTTGAACAAAAAAAAAGGAAGAAGAGAGCAAGAAGAGAAGAGAGGAGAAGAGAGCGTTCCAAGCTCGGAGCGTCTTTTTGTCACCTAGCGCCGCAGGGCACGCTGGGAGCGAAAGGGGCGGGCGCTACTGCGACGACACGTTAAACACTTTTGGCAGTTTGTGCACATTATTCCTTGAGGTAGATACATTTTACATCTTCTTTCACCTGTGATGGGCACTCGAGTTAAAGCATTGGGAATATAAAACCTTAAACAGTGGAAAAATACGTAACACAAGGTGAAACATGAGGTGTACGGAGTTGATTCGGACAAACATTCATGGCATAATCACATAAAACATAGTTTTCATCGGGGCGTCCTCCTGTAAGACTGTGGGGGAGAAGGTCTGTTATCGCCAAAGTCACAGCGGCTCCCTGCGGTGAGGGAGAGAGGGAGAAAGAAAACCCCCCAATGTTCAAAGAGAGATTTTCTGTTATCTGGCCGTGGAATGTCCATCTCCATTCCCCTACACTTGCAATGAGGTCAAATATAGGACAAACCCATTGTCAGGAGTGGGATTAGAACCCATTCCTCCACTTGTAGACCAAATTTGCTTACGCTTAGGTAGGAGTTTACCTTGACCCTGACACCTTGGACATTTCAGCGATGCTGACATTGAGCTCCCTTATCTCGAAGATAACGTTCCAAAAATCAGTACAAAGTAAATGCTTTGGCAACCTTACACTAGATGAAGTCTTTCCATTTATGTAGAGTACATATAAAGAGATGACTTTAACAGGTGATGAGAATTGAGTGAAATAGTTGCAATCTCATTGTTACAGAGGGTTTAATTCTTCTTCTTTCGGTTCAAACAGAAGAAAATTTATGACCAAGATTTCAAGGGTTGTAATGGCAAGCAGTCCACTTTTTGATTCTCAGTTTGTTGGCAAGGAATGACTGATGTGGACCCATTTTGGATGAAAACCGTGTTTTGCGTTTGTGGAAATGAGCATCATGGAAGGATGTATGGGCTCTGTGGCGCAATGAGTCGCTAATGGTGAGAGAACATATTTGTTTTTTACAATGGAAAGTCTGCTCGCTTTACTATCTGATGAAAGGCACTGCTGAACGAGGTTCAATTGCCAAGTGTGCTTGAAAAAGTAAGCAAATACATCGGCATTATGTCAAATAACATTATCTTGCAATTTTTCCTCAATATCCAGATTAACTGCAGTATATTGAGTGCGCAATAAATTGGCGAGAGTCGATTGATTGAAAAACTTCCAGTTTTTTTATAGCTACATTGGTACAGGGGATTTAGCTTAAAGGTAGAAAGATTGATGCCCTCGCTCTCCATTAAACACAGTTGATTGGACAGGGGCTGAACTTTCGAATGTTGCTGGCTCGCTTTAAAAAAAAAAAAAGATATTGCGGCTTGTAGAGTCGCAATTCGCGCTCTGCTGTTAACCGGGAGGTTGGTGGTTCGAGCCCACCCAGGGACGATTGGAAGAGCAATTGCAGGCAAAGTCTACGAGGTAAAATTGGTCAATGAATATCGACTAACAGGTTCGAGTAGCATTTTTGAAACGCAGGGTAAACTCCCAATGGATATGGAGTCCGTCGCCTTAACCGCTCGGCCACAACGATACGCTGATACACCGCCCCCTGTAAGTATTATCATTAGTAAGCCATGCCACCTCCCCGGCTTGACCTGCAGGTGTCGCAATTGCGCACGCGCCCGTTTTACTCTCTCTCTCTTTCTCTCTCTCTTTCTCTCTCTCTCTTTCTCTCTCTCTCTCTCTCTCTCTTTCTCTTTCTCTCTCTTTCACTCTACTTCTTCATCGTAAGGACATAATTTTTTTTTTTTTTTTTCATCCTTATTATTTAAAATAAAATAAAAATTGACACAATAGCATTTAAAAAAATATCTATATATTATTTTTCTCTTTTCGGCGTTGTCGCATTCTTTATTCAAAATAGTAGCGTGGCGGCGGCGGCGACCGACCGACCGACCGACACCCCTTTTACAAGCGAGCAACGCCATTATAGGCTTTCACCAGGATGGCCGAGCGGTTAAGGCTTCGGACTCAAGATCCGACGGGCGGTGGCCCTCGTGGGTTCGGATCCCATTCCTGGTATAAGCTTCTTGGACAAATATAAAAAATAAAAAAAACACAACACAGGAAATTTTTGGCGGCGGCAAGGCAACGGCGGCAACGGCAGCGATCGTAAGGTCGACAGATACTTAGGTCCGAGCGCAGCGCGGGCAGTAGCTGGGGGCGCACTCGCCACACACGTGTACGAGGCACCCTCGGTACACGTTCGTCGTTTTAGTGTCCTTGCTCCTGGGGCATATTCGGCACCACTTCCTCTTCGCGGGTACAGCAGCGGGTTCTCTTCCTCCTCCTCCTCCCCCCCTCTCTCCCCTCTCCTCTCCCCTCTCTTCTCCCCTCTCCCGAGATGTCCCCGATGACGCCAGGTCATCCCCCCCCCTCCCCCTCCCCCTCCCTTCCTCCTCCCTCCCGCGTATACGAGGCGCGACGAGCGCGCTCCCCAGCTGCTCCATGAACAGTCTGCGTCTGTGGCGTTTGCCGACCATCCACATCAGGTTCAGCTCCCGCCACAGGACGAAAGCATTGTACGCGGACACGTCGATCATGTTGTGGAACAGGACGAGGGCCCACCGGCAGGTTTTCCTCCTGCAGCTGTAGGTACCTGTCACCTTGTCCAGGTTGTCCACGCCTCCCTTGGTGCGATTGTAATGCAGCACGGCCGCCGGTTTGCTCGGAGGAGGAGGCTCGCCGCCGCCGCGATTGCCGTCTCCGTAGGTGGCGCCGCACCGTGGTGAGGATCTGCAAGTTCTTGCTCTTCTTCGCCAGGTAGGAGACCAAGGCGACCGAGGGGACTCCGTTCGTTGCCGTAGCCGTTGGAAGAGGTCCCCGGCGCGGTCTCGCCCAACGTGAACACGAGACGGAAGACGCGATCGCCCTGCGCTTCGTGTCGACCAGTTCCCGCGGGAACTCGCTCCTGTTGGCGCGCAGCGTCCCCAGCAGGGTGAGGCCGTCCCTCTCGAAGAATAGCCTGCGGGCGAGCTCGTACGAGGTGAAGAAGTTGTCGCACGTGACGTTGCGCCCCCCCCGGCCCCCCTTCCCAGTCCCTCGGTGAGATCGAGCACGACCCGCGTGGCCAGGTTCTTCTCCGGAGGCGCGCGCTTATCGGATTTCCCGGTGTAGACCTGCATCTTCCAGGCGTAACTGGACAGCGAGTCGCACGCGACCCACAGCTTGATTCCGTACTTCGCCGGCTTTGAGGGAAGGGGCAGCGACCTGTCAAAGAAGAAAGAAGAACGAAGAAAGAAGAAGAAAGAAGAAGGAAGAAGAAGAAGAAGAAGAAGAAGAAGAAGAAGAAGAAGAAGAAGAAGAAGAAGAAGAAGAAGAAGAAGAAGAAGAAGAAGAAGAAGAAGAAGAAAAAAAATAAAAAAAAATAATGAAGGAAAAACAAGAACACAAGAACAACAAATATTATTTAATTTGAATTTACTTTTCATGATTTATTGATTTATTAATTTATTAATTTATTAATTTATTGATTTATTGATTTATTGATTTATTGATTTATTGATTTATTGATTATTATTATTTTCTCTTTTTTTTTCTCCATTTGTTTAAATAAAAAAAATCACCTCTAAACGAAACCAGCCTCTCGTCTACGGTGACCTTGGATCCCGGATTGTACATGAGCGGCAGTCGCTTGCACCACAAGTCCCACAGCTCCCTGATGGGCGCCAACTTGTCTACTCCTACTTCTCCTCCTCCTCGCCTTGCCTCTCAAGCGACGGCTTGGAGGTCCACGAGATTTCCCCGCGTTTAGAGAGCATAAGGTGTTCGTCGTCGCCGCCGCCGCCGCCGCCTTCTTCTTCTTCTTCTTCTTCTTCTTCTTCTTCTTCTTCTTCTTCCCCTCGCAAGTTCTGATTGATTGGCTTCAACAAAGATTACTGTCAGAGGATTATAGTGGTCATTTCTTTGTTTCATTTCTTGCTTATAATAAGTCCTATAAAAGTCCTGTCTCTCCAAGTCAAAGGATTCCTTCAACACATCAATGCTTTTCATTTGAGTTTCTTTTGCAATGCGGTGAAACGTTTACGCCTTTTGTAATCCAGGCGTTGAATCATAAGCTTGGTCATAAGAAAACCAGCTCCAGATTTTAACAGCTTTGTTTAGTTTGTATGCTTTGGTTGGCTCCTTTCAGGGGGTAAGCACAGATTTTACCCAAAGATTCTTCATGTTTCTGCACTTTTTCAAAAGAGTAACGCTACTCTCGGGGCACTCAAGGTTCCACTGAGATTTGAACTCGGATCGCTGGATTCAAAGTGTGCTAACCATTACACCATGGAACCGCAAAATGCTCCCTGGACGGATAACGGTGATCCAAAGCTACAAGTCTTTACATCAATCATCCCTTGCCAAAAAAATGAGAAACAAGGAGTGCAAACAGTGCAAACAATCTTGATGTGCAGCAATACTTTTCCCTCTCTTAATGCAAAGTGTAGCAGCAGTAAACTTGAGGGAGAAAGGTATGGGTTTGAGGGCTCTTCTTGTGGGCTTTACTCTCCTTGTAAATATTTTTCATAGACAAAGGAGTAGGCATTTCCTGTTTACTAAACAGGCCCTTTGACCAAGGAAGCCCCAGCGCCGTAACGATTTCCTGGTTTCCTTACATAATTACATACAGTGGTTACTTCTGGGATTGTATTTCTTGCTTGCTCTGGCAAGGTGAGCAGTCGTCCCTGGGTGGGCTCGAACCACCAACTTTTCGCCTACTAGCAGAACGCGCTAGCCGATTGCGCCACAGAGGCGAGAATCTTGACATACCCATAAAAGGTTTAACCCTCTAATTGCAATTAAAAATGAAGAAAAACTCTGGATTCAGAGCGCTAGCCGCTATACCGTTGAACCACACCTTTCTACAGGATGTCCTGTTTTGAAAATAAGTATGACATTTGATCATTGGGCTATATCAAAGAGAGCAGCATTGAAGTAGGCAAACTTCTGCTTCATGGTTTCATTGTGTGGTGGTCATCACATCTGCCCTACACGCAGAAGGTCTTGGGTACAACATTCAGCGAAACCAAACATGTTACCAAACATGTTCATGCTAACAATGTTCCAATGAAAGCTTGCTGTTTATGTTTTATAGATCCTTTCCATGCCATTTATGTCCTGATCTCGCAAAATATCCAATAGACCCAGCATTCCTATTCATTGTATTTTTGAGCAAAGACTAACATTCAGGTACACATGCCCAAACCCGGGATTGAACCAGGGACCTTTAGATCTTCAGTCTAACGCTCTCCCAACTATTTCGGCTACTTTTTCAAAAATTTAGGCAAGGGAGCGAAACGTGTGGCATAACGTAGCGAGAAAATGAACTAGTTCTGTGTGTCCTTTTTTCTTTTCTTTTGATTAAAAATAAAAACAATACAGGACACGACCAGGGAGCAAAAATCGAAATAAAAAGAACATAAATAGCACTAAACATAAAATAAAAACAAAATCACATTTAAATGAAAATAGGGGTCCTACTTGGTCCAAAGTCGATCAAATTAGTGCTTATCCAAATTAAGCCTGAATGTCACTGTTTTCCATTCATCCAATGTCTAATGTCTGTTACTATGTCAGTCAAGTCTTTGATCGTTGGCGTGGTTGGTGTCGAGCATTTCTTTGTGATGGCCTTTTTCTCTACAGCCAAAAGTATGTTCCAAGGGTATCCATTTATTGTGTCCATGGCAGGAGTGTTGAGGCCCAAGTACATAGTTTTTAATTTGAGTGGGATGGAAAAGTCAAAAACAGTCTGCAGTGCCCTTTGAATTTCAGTCCATTATTTTTGAGCAACAGCACAGCCCCAAAACACCTGATAGTGATTTGCCTGCTGGGTTCTCCAGCAGTTAGCATTTCCTTGTGAATAATGGACACTTTGACATGGTGTGGTGAAAAAAACATATTTTTCCCCTTCAGGCATGTGATTTTGTGGTCTTCCTCAGGGCTGTTCCTACATTTCCACACTCTTGGTCAGACAAAACCAGGTTAACTTCTCGTTCCCATTGGTTTAGAATATACTCAGCAGAACGTTGTCCAGATTACCAATGCATTGAGATCATTTAGAAATGATTCCCCTCGCAAGTTCTGATTGATTGGTTTCAACAAAGATTACTGTCAGAGGATTATAGTGGTCATTTCTTTGTTTCATTTCTTGCTTATAATAAGTCCTATAAAAGTCCTGTCTCTCCAAGTCAAAGGATTCCTTCAACACATCAATGCTTTTCATTTGATTTTCTTTTGCAATGCGGTGAAACGTTTACGCCTTTTGTAATCCAGGCGTTGAATCATAAGCTTGGTCATAAGAAAACCAGCTCCAGATTTTAACAGCTTTGTTTAGTTTGTATGCTTTGGTTGGCTCCTTTCAGGGGGTAAGCACAGATTTTACCCAAAGATTCTTCTTGTTTCTGCACTTTTTCAAAAGAGTAACGCTACTCTCGGGGCACTCAAGGTTCCACTGAGATTTGAACTCGGATTGCTGGATTCAAAGTGCGCAAACCATTACACCATTGAACCGCAGAATGCTCCCTAGACGGATAACGGTGATCCAAAGCTACAAGTCTTAACATCAATCATCCCTTGCCACAAAAATGGGAAACAAGGATTGCAAACAGTGCAAACAATCTTGAAAAAAGCGAGCCAGCAACTTTCGAAAGTTCAGCCCCTGTCCAATCAACTGTGTTTAATGGCGAGCGAGGGCATCAATCGTTCTACCTTTGAGCTAAATCCCCTGTACCAATGTAGCTATAAAAAAACTGGAAGTCTCTCAATCAATCGACTCTCGCCAATTTATTGCGCACTCAATATACTGCAGTTGATCTGGATGTTGAGGAAAAATTGCAAGATAATGTTATTTGACATAATGCCGATGTATTTGCTTACTTTTTCAAGCACACTTGGCAATTGAACCTCGTTCAGCAGTGCCTTTCATCAGATAGTAAAGCGAGCAGACTTTCCATTGTAAAAAACAACCATGTACTCTCACCATTAGCGACCTTTGAATCCCCTTGCAAATTATGCCTAGAAGTCCAATGCGCTATCCATTGCGCCACAGAGCCCATACATCCTTCCATGATGCTCATTTCCACAAACGCAAAACACGGTATTCATCCAAAATGGGTCTACATCAGTCATTCCTTGCCAACAAACTGAGAATCAAAAAGTGAAAAGAGTGCAGTTAATCTGTGTGTGCAGGGATACTTTTCCATCTCTTATTCCAATTTGTAACAGCAGCGCATTTTCTGTCGTTGTAAATAATTTGCATGCTTGAATGGACAACTGAGTAGTAGTAGGTTTGAGATGGGCCGGTATTTATTTAGCACTGTGGCATCAAGACTGCTCTTCTTTAAGAGAGGCTTAATGACTGCAGTTTTAAGGCTCTTGGGAAAATTCCAGATCCAAGCAACATGTTGACTTTTTCATTGATTGGAGCCAACAGACTGCTCACCATAGACTTTAAAAATCTAGTAGGCAATGCATAAAGGCAGCATGTAGTGGAACTCAGACTTGTGGTGATCTCTTGGAAAGTTTTGTCAGCCACAAATGCAAAATGGGTTAACTCCAGTTGTCTAGTTGGCTGCGTGCTTGTTATCTGCAAATAATGGTATTATTAATGTTCTGAAATGAGTCTTGCAAAGAACACTGCAAACTCATTGCACCTGGAGAAATACAGAAACCATCAGACAAAGTAACATTTACCACACTGTAATTTGAAATATTAACCCGCTTTGTCATTAGCAGGTCCAGAGTGTGCCATTTGCCCTCTGTGGGGCCACTCAGGTGCTGAGTAAGACCAAAGCTTCTGATGACAGCGCCAAGCTCTTTAGAAGAAGACGAGGTTGAGCGGGGCGTGAAGGAAGGAAGGAACAGTCACTCACGTACGGGAAACTCCTACCAAGCAGTGGCCAGCCTATAGCACACTGGGATTCTGTGGTAATTGAACCAAGTTTAGCAGTTCCTTTCATCAGTTAATAACACAAGCAGGCTTTCCTATTTACCAATGTAGATAACAGGGGTTACAACAGTGACTCTGGTGGGTCTCGAACTCACAGCCTTTGAATGCCTTTGCAACTTTTGTCTGATTCCCCTTTTTCACAAAAGCAAAACAGTCATCCGAAAACAGTCTACATCAATCAATCCTTACCATCAAACTGAGAAACAAGGAGTGAAAAGAGTGCATTTACTCTGTTTATTCAGGGATACTTTTCAATCTCTAATTGCAAAATGTAAAAGAGCTCTTTCGGGTGATAAGTTTTTCTGTACATGTAAACAACTGATTTGCTTGAAAGGCTATCATGAAGGCACTGCTGGGATTTGAACCCAGGATGTCCTGTTTACTAGACAGCCACAGCGCCTCTTAAATGCTACTCCACCTGTTTCAGCTAGATATTCAGTGACCAATGTTACCTCGTAGATTTCGCCTTTTTGAGGTGCGTGCAATTTGTGGTGTGCTGCATGGTCTGGAGCTGGAGGTTTGGGAGTTTTTTGGAGTTTTTAATCGTTATTTTGATCATTTTCATTTACTTTTTTCAGTTTTTTTGTTTGTTCCCCTCCCAGTAAACTTACTGGGAGGTGGATTTTTTGTTTTTTTGTGAGCATGGCTCAAAGGACGGACAACACGGCATCGGACACTGGAATGGACACGACAAAGGCAAGACAAAGTTTGAAAGAATCTGTAAATAATAGAAAGAACAAAGAAAGAAGGATGAAATTTATGAAAGAACTCACTGTGGTATTGGAACTAACGGAGGGAGCACAAATCACGCCACTAGCTTTTTTGAAATCAACTCAGGAGGTGTGCGGCTCCATAGTAGCGTGCAGACTCATCTCAAAGGACAAATATGAAGTAACCGTCAGTACCACCAAAGCGAAGGAGCGGCTCCTGGATGGGTACTGCATTGGAGGAGTCAGGGTTCACGCCCGTGACATCTCGGTTGATGAGCTGGTCATGTCCTTCATGGGGCTGCCGGCTTATATCGAGGACGAGGAGATCCTGGCCAAGCTCTACGCCTGGGGGGTCTCTGCGGTCTCCGAGGTGAGGAGGAGAATGTGGCCGGGGACGAACATGGCGGACGGCACCAGGTTTGTACGGGTAAGGTTCACGGACACGGTGCAGTCCTTACCGTATTCTGTCAGGTTTGACACCGCGGGGGGCCCCGAGTACTTCAGGGTAATACACGACAGGCAGGTGCGGGTGTGTAGGGGGTGTCTCCAGCCTGGCCATATTCTGAGGGAGTGCCCTGACTTTCTGTGCCGCAACTGCGGGAGCCAGGGGCATTACGCGCGCGAGTGTGTCGCGCAGTGGGCCCCGAAGTGCAGAGAGTGCCGCATGTTCCGCCACTTATGTCCGTGTGGTGCGGGTGACAGAGAGGAGGACAGAGGGGAGGACAGAGGGGAGGACAGGGAGGACGCCATTGGAGGAGAGAGCAGTGACGTGGCCCAGAACGTGCCCGCAACTGCTCTCTCCGAAGTAGAGGAGGTTTTGGAGGAGGAGGCTGTGGAGGAGTCAGGGGAGCCAGAGGTGTTCGGCTCCTCTTGCTCCTCTGACTCCTCAGACGAGGAGGCGCCCGTCGCACTGGAGATGGTGCTCGGCTCAGCGCTGGCGTCTGGGAAGGTGGGAGCAGGACAAACTGCTCCTCCTGACCAGAGGGAAGGGACTCGTGAGGGTCCAACTCCTAAGCCCGTGGAGGCAGAGGCTGAACCCGGGAGGAGGATGGGTGCGGGACAGGCCCCGCATCTTACCTCCAAAGGGGGGGACATCACCACAGGGCTGGGTGATGATCCCAAGCTCCAGTCGGACGGTGGTAAGAGGGGACAGGTGGAGAAGAAGGAAAAGAAAGGGACAAGACGCAGGAAGCAGGTGGCAGGAGATGGAGAGGGCGCTGCTGCTCAGAGCGGCTCCACCTCCTCCGCCTCCTCCATTCCAGCCACATCAAAAGCGCCAGCAGAAAGCTCCATCAACCCACCATCCTCCACACGCAGCTCTGCCCCACGAGGTGAGCTTGAGACTGTTTTTAATGATGACTTCATGGATTTCTCCACCCGTGAAGTCAGAAAAAGAGTGTGGGAGTCAGATGCGACGGGCGCCAAAAAGAAGTCGAAATAAAAGATGGGTTGTATCCTCCAAAGTCTCCTCTTAATGGCGTTCTCCTTGTCCTCTTGGAACGCAGGCGGCCTGCGGAGCCCAGTGCGGATGCAGAGCGCGTTACACTTTTCCAAGTGGGACGTGCTCTGCATCCAAGAAACGCATTGGGATGTCAGCCACGCGCAACGAGTGCGGAACGTGGGAGTAGGCTCTGTATTTTGGGCCCTGGGCACGGCGTGCTCGCGCGATGTGGCCACGGTGGTGAGGCCTGGTGTCTTAGGCCAACCCACCCTGGTACACGCCGACCCAGAGGGCTCCTTCCTGGTCCTGGACTTCACGGACACAGTGAAGTTCAGACTAATTAATATCTACGCCCCGAACGATGATGGTCTGAGGAGGCAATTCTTCAAAAAAATATTTCGCTTTGCAAACGACAATACAATCATAATCGGTGACTTTAATACAACACTTTGCAAGACAGACATCGGCATTAACAACTCTTTTAAAAACAGCACTGCCAGGACAGCCCTGTTGGAAGAAGCCGCCAGCAGGAACCTGACGGAGGTGTGGCGGTTCGTCCACCCCTTCCTGAAGGATTTCTCCAGGTGGCAGGGCGTCCTGAAGCAGTCCCGCATTGACCTCTGTTTTGCCTCCTCAGACCTGGCACAGAGAGTCAGTGGTGCTTCCTACAAGTGGTCAGGCTTGAGTGATCACTCCACTTTAGATATTTATTTTGGGTTAGTTTCATCACCGAGGAATGGAGGACTGTGGGTCCTAAACAGCTCCATCCTCGGTGATGAAACTTTTTGTAGGAAAATGGACTTTTTGTTTGATGTATTTGACATGGAGCTGGAGCTGATCGACAGCGTGGTCGATTGGTGGCCGACGGCAAAAACACGCATTAAAAAGCTCTGTGTCAATTACAGCAAACACAAGGCGTGGCTGTCGACCAGGAGGGAGACCGCTCTCCGCCAGCGCCTGCAGGTCCTGGACCAGGGCGCAGCTTCCACCACTGGCCCTGTGGATCCAGAGTACCTGGTGGTGCGCGCTGAGCTGGAGCAGCTGGAGGTAAGTAGGTGTCAGGGTGCAATTTTGAGGGCAAAAGCCAGACACACAGTCGAAGGAGAACGCTCGACAGCGTTCTTCTTCGGCTGTGAGAAGGCTACACAGGGAAAGATGCACATAGATAAGTTGATAGAGAAGACAGGTAAGATTGTTTCCGAGGTAAGTGAGGTTTTAGAGACAGCGCAGGATTTCTATAGTAGGCTTTTTAGTTCAGACGGAGTGGCAGAGCAGGCTTTAGACCAGGCTGTAGGTGCTCTGGAGCGCAAACTGAGCAGGGAGGATAGGGAGCTGTGCGACGCGCCTCTGTCTCTCATGGAGATAGAGGCTGCAGTCAAGAGTTTAAATACAGGAAAAAGCCCCGGAGAGGACGGACTAACCTGTGAGTTTTTCAAGCGTTTCGCTTCCAGGTTAGCTCCGATCCTACTCCTATTATATCAGGATTTTGAGAGTGAGTGTAGAGTTGGCGATGGTTTTGCGATGAGTGTCGTCACTCTGCTTTTTAAGAAGGGCGACAGGAGCAGCCTCGCCAACTACAGGCCCATTAGCCTTTTGAACGTAGTCTATAAAATTTTAGCAAAGGTATTAGCAGGTAGGTTAAAGCGTGTGATTGGATCCATCATACACCCCTCGCAGGCCTACAGCGTCCCCGGGAGGGACATCTCAGACATAGTTTTGTCTCTGAGATATCTCCTTCGGCAGATGCACGCGACCGGTGGTATTCACGTTAGTGTAGACTTTAACAAGGCGTTCGACAGAGTTGAGCATTCGTTCCTCTGGACTGTATTAGGTAAGTTAGGTTTCGGCGAACGGTTTGTTAATTGGCTACAGCTCATCTATTCCTTTGCGGTCAGTAAGGTCAAAGTCAACGGGTTTCTAATTGACTCTTTCCCCTTAAAAAGATCAGTCAGGCAGGGCTGTCCCCTCTCGTCGCTCCTCTACAGCATCGCCGCTGAGCCTTTGGCGGCCATGTTGCGGGCGGACGCGGCGGTGAGGGGACTGACCACGCCTGCGGGTAGGGAAGTCAAAATTTTTCAGTACGCAGATGACACGAATCTGATCCTCCGAGACGTGGAGAGCCTGAACGCCTCTCTCCACGTGCTCAATGTTTATGGCCTCGCTTCAGGGGCCAAAATAAATTTCGATAAAACCACGGTTAAATTTTGCGGCAGCGTCACGCCTGTTCCTCTCCCTGTCCAGCTCCGGGAGGCCGGGGACTCCTACAAGGTCCTCGGCGTCCCCCTGGGCAGAGACGAGGAGGCGTGTCGTACTGCACTTTGGTCGCCTTTGTGCGAGAAAATTACAGCGCGCTTGAATTTTTGGAGACGTCGTAATCTGACATTAAAAGGTAAAGTCTTAGTTGTAAATTCTTTGTGCATGTCCATGTTGAACCATGCACTCTCCGTGTACGGCCTGCCGGGGGTCTATGCTAACAAATTAAGGTTAGTGATAAACCACTTTTTGTGGAATCGTGAGAGGGGCTTTATTGCACATAAGGTTATGATAGGTGAGTACGATCAGGGAGGTTTAAAGTTAGCAGATTTAGAGTTAAGGAAGAAGGCCTTCCGGCTGAAAACAATTCGGAAATTTCTAGACGTTGAGGTAGATGCTCCATGGAAGGATTATATAGGTGAGTTTGTTAATAGTCTAGGTAAGTTTGGTGTTTATAATTTGTGTTTGTTGCCCCCTGTTTCGGTCCTGGAAGGCCTCCCCCCCTTCGAGAGGGAACTCTTGGAGGCGTGGAGGACTTTCAGGCCCCTGACTGTGGCGGTTCCAGACAGCGGTGAGGGTCTCGCGCACATGCCCCTCCGTCATAACCCTGACTTGCTCTCCGCTCCCCCCGGGAAGCGTGAGTGCATGATCAGTGGGGCGATGGAGGAGGCTGGGCTGGAATATGTAGGTAAGGTATTTGACGTGAAAGGTAATTTTAGTGTAGATTATATAGGGAAGTGTTTTAGGTTAGCAGGTAAAGTGTTTAGGAAAAAGTATATTAGTGGTATGGTAAGTATTTTTAACAGGAATCTGGTCAGGCATTGGGGAAGCACTTTGGGCCAAATGGGGAGCACGACAGGTAAGTTGAATTTTAATGTATTTGTTAGCACGGGGAGGTTTAGGATTTTCACAGACCTACCCACCCGCATCCTGTATCAGTTGTTGTTGCCGGGAGTGCTCAGGCGTCCCGCCTCGGAACACAAATGGTCATTAACATTCCCCGCACGCACCATTGCAACCATCTGGGCCAACATCTATAATTGGTACACCCCACATAACGTAGGTCATTTTGACTTCAGATTTAGACACAGGATCGTCTTTACATCCGCAGCACTGCACGCATTTCTTCCCGACAGCTACGCTGCGGACTGCCCCGTGTGCCACGGACCCCCCGAGACCCTGGAGCACATGCTGTACACCTGCCCGGCCGTCCGCCCGTTCTGGTCCCGACTGCAGGACCTCCTCGCTCGGAGGCTGTCCTGGAGGCTCCCACTGCCGGCGGCCCTAGGAGGGGACGACCAGGAGCCCTGGCTCCTCCTCTTTGGTCCCGGACAGAGTCGCTCTGTAGCCAACACCCATCTCGCCCGACTAACCCTCTCCATAGCCGGTACACATTATATCTCAACAGGAACATCCATCTCCGTGACAATAAAACAGCAGAACCCTGGCCCATCTTCAAAGGACTCTTGGCCGCACACCTCCGACACCTCCACATGGCAGCAGAGCACCGGTTCATCACCCACCTCGTCCCCCACAACACCCTGATCCACCTCACACCCTCTGGAAACCTGGACATCATCTTCTGACCCCGGCATAACCCCCCCAACCACGGCATCAACCCCAACCACGGCATCACCCCCCATCACTGAAGAATGTTTGGAGAATGATTGTGTGTTTGATTTTCTGTAATTTTTTGTCTCGTCTCCCCCTGCCCTTGTGTATCCCATTCCCCTGCCCTTGTGTGTCATGTCTGTCTGTACATTCATGTAAATATATGTAAATACTTGTTTTGATGTTTTTGATAATAAAAGATAAAAAAAAAAAAAAAAAAAAAAAAACAGTAAACATCCAGGGACGGGACATTGAGAGAATGGACTCATACAAGTACCTGGGTGTTGATCTGAACCACAAACTGGACTGGACTCATAACACAGACGCACTGTACAGGAAGAGACAGAGTCGGCTCTACCTCCTGAGGAGACTCAGGTCTTTTGGAGTGACAGGGCCACTCCTGAAGACCTTCTACGACTCTGTGGTGGCATCAGCCCTCCTGTACGGTGTGGCCTGCTGGAGCAGCAGCATCACAGAGAGGGAGAGGAAGAGGCTGGACAAAGTCATCAAGAAGTCCAGCTCCGTCCTGGGCTGTGCTCTGGACTCGGTGCAGGAGGTGGGGGACATGAGGGTCCTGGCTAGATTCACATCTATGCTGGACCATGAGTGTCATCCCCTGCAGGACACTATGTCCGCTCTGGAGAGCAGCTTCAGTGAGAGACTAATCCACCCTCGCTGTGTGAGGGAAAGGTTTCGTAGGTCTTTCCTTCCTGCTTCTGTCAGACTTTATAACAAACACTGTTAGTCCTGAACACTCGCAATACTGACCTAACCTAATACTGATGTGCAATTCCGTCATATGTGCAATTGCTGTTGGAATCCATGTGCAATTCATGTGCAATTACTGTGAAATTCATGTGCAATCTATGTGCCGTCATGACACATATTCATGTGCAATTACTGTTGTGATCACATGCAATGGTATTTATGTATTTATCTTATTATCTTATCTTATCTTATCTTATCTTATCTTCTTTACCATTAAATTAGCTCTTACCTTCTCAAATCATTCCCATATGGTCTAGCGGTTAGGATTCCTGGCTCTCATCCAGGTGGCCCGGGTTCAACTCGCGGCTTACATTATGTACAAGACTCACTGTGGTTACAATTATATTCAAGCTGGACGGAGGTGAAGAGAGGCATAGAAACATGGCATCAATTAGGGCGCAGCATGCGGAAGTTTGTAATTAACCTTTAGCTTTTCTATGCATCTATAGACTAGCAGGTTTGTTGGTGTTTCTTTTTGGAGCATTTCTAGACAAAGTGGGTCAGCGGTAGAGCGCATACTTTGCTTCATTTGGGATCAGTCATGTTTTCCAGCAATTCTTGACTGGACAAGCATATCTTGATTTTTTTATTGGTCTCAAGCTTTCACTGTAATTTTCCAAAGATGCAGTATTGTGGTGGCCAGGTGGTCAAGCTGATGGGCAAAAAATCCATTGGCATTGCTTCATATTTCTTAGAACCCTGCTGGAAACATACCTTTCTCTTCCCCCTGACCAGCAAAGGATGCCACCTGCTTAACAGTGCTTGATTTGTAAATATATAGGTACAGGAACACTTGTGGACTGGGTGATCAGGCCAAAAAAGTTACTGTAACACACAAAAAGTGACGCACATGTAAGTAAAGTAACAATGGGACAAAGTTTTGTGTCACAACCAGTCAAATTGGAATAAACAAAAAAAAAATGAAGAATTGAATTGCCTATCTGGTCACTGTTTCTGTTGATTCTATTCTATCTGTTCTGTTTTTGTCCATCTATCCGTCTATCATTTTAAGGCATTGATAAGGAAGGGGATGTAGCTCAGTGGTAGAGCGCATGCTTAGCATGTATGAGGTCTTGGGTTCAATCCCCAGCAGGTGACACTGTAGTCTTTGCTAATGGCCAGATTACACTGCAGTGAATTTTAGAGACCTTCACTTAAATATTTCAAATCAGCACATGTGGTGATTCAGTGCAAGCTCCCAGTCCCGCATTACCTTTGAACCTTGTAGCACTTATAAAATTCAAACAATATTATTTCATCCATCCACACTACCTGCAGGAAGGTGAGACAAAGTGGCCCATTCAGGTGGCCTGGGTTCAACTCCTGGCATGGGAACATCGTGGTCAGCCTTTTGGAAGACTTGAATCCACAGTATGAATAAGACACGCTGTGGGTTGTTAAGAGAGACATTGAAAAATCCCATCCATTTAGGATGCAGCGTGCAATATGCAGTAATCAACCTTTAGCTGTTCCATGCAACGTAGCAGCGGTTGTACTTGAAAGCATCCCTTCACAGGGACTGGAACTTAAATCTAGCTCCTTAGAGCACTCAGCCAGATTTTCTGGAGCGGGACAACACAAACTCAGAGCTGCTTGATAGTGCTTCCTACCCCATTAAAAAAAACTGTATTAAAAACCAAGACCTGGCTCTATTTGGCTGAACCAAAAGAAAGATACAAATCCCGAGCTATGTGCTTCTCTCCATGACATGCAGAACCAAGCACATTTAGATATTAAAAATGCTTGCTTAAAAGCTGGTGACCCAACTATGCACTGTTCTTTAACCTCTCAAACATCAATGAGGCTTATGTTACAATTCAATCTGTTACACTTGATCTTTATATTTCTCATATGGTCTAGGGGTTAGAATTTCTAGTTCTCGCCGAGGCAGCCTGGGCGACATTCCCAACTTCCAGTATGGGTATGTCTCGCCAAACCTGAGCTTAGAATGTTTAGTAAAACATGCTGTCTCCATGAATTCATGGAGAGTTAAATCTGGTAATGTAATTGCGCTAGTTTCAGAAAATAATGTGGATAATTTCCGCTTTCTTAAACACAGTTCAAATGTGTATTGTTGTTGTGGCCGAGAGGTTAAGGCGATGGACTTGAAATCCATTGGGGTTTCCCCGCGCAGGTTCGAGTCCTGTCAGCAACGTGTGTTTAGCAGCACAGATTTTGAGGTTTCGTTCTATTCTATAAACCAGCATGTTTGCTGATGTTTAATTTCGGAGCCTCACTTCAGAACGAGGGCATGTATGAAATCCTTGTTTCAATCCCCTGCATCTCCATTCAATATGTTGATGGCACAAAGTGAAAAGTGTTGACTCCAGGTCTCGCTTGGACAATAATCATGACAGACAAGAGATGGTTATGTAGCTCAGTGTTAGAGCACAGTCTTTCGTAGCAAGATCCCAGTTCCACATTCCTTTAAAATTAGATTTCATATTTTGAAGCAATTTGAGTCTATTAGACGTATACAGCCCCATGGGCATTACGCACTGGCCTCTTGAACCAGGGACTGTGGGTTTGAGTCCCATGATCATAACCATTCAGCAGAGTGGCGCAGCGGAAGCGTGCTGGGCCCATAACCCAGAGGTCGATGGATCGATACCATCCTCTGCTAGAATGTTTTTACTTGCATTATTGCCATTGTCAATCCAAATTAACCAAGCTAGTCAGTAATGTGTTGGATGATGGAAGCCGATCTTCAGCGCAAGCTCCCAGTTCCACATTTGCTTTGAATCTAGCAGCACATTTCTTTTATCCATCCTACATTGTTATTTCTTTTTTGGGGAAAAGGATAGCTGAGTAGTGAAAGAAGATGTAGGTCAAAAAAGACCCATGATTAGACATTTTGAAGCAATTTGAGTCTATTATGGGTACATAACCCCATAAGCAATATGCACAGGATACTAGCCTCCAAAATCCGGGATTGTGGATTTCAGGTCCATGGTCTAATAGGCTGAGCCACAAGGAAAATACTAATCACTAGACTTGTTGCACGTGGAATGGGCTTATATCTATTACATACAGAACTGTTCCTTAACTCTCAAGCATCAATGAGGCCTTCTTTATACGTCATAAGGCGCTGGTGCAGCTAGCAGCCCGGTGTAAACGCTCTCTCTTTTTTCTCACACTTATTGTGCTTCATCTCCTATATTTTGTAAATATAGTTAGTACATTTTTTCTATTTTACTGTACGATAGGGACACGCGCTGGAATCGTTTTTAATTCAACTGTTTTTGACTTTTTTCGGCTGGATTTGAGCGTTTTTCATCCGAGCTAGCCCCCCCGCGCCCTCCGGCCGCCGCCAAAGTACGGCGTGTTGTCGGTACACGCTTATATACACGTTTATATGAAAGAGGAACTTCATGAACGATCGGGACACGCACTGGAATCGCTTTAAAATAACTTGTTTTGACTTTATTCGGCTGGATTGAGTGTTTTCGTCGTGTCGTGGCGATGTGTCTTGGCTCTGAGTCCCCCGGCTCCGGCCCCGCCCCCCGGCCGGCGCCGTACCGCGTTTACACAAAGGAGGAACTAATGAAACTGCGGAGAACAGTCGTCTTACCCGGAGATCGTCACGTTATCCCGGCGGACATCCTAAGGAAAACGCAACGAAGCAGACAGGCTGGACGTAAACTCAGAGAGAAGAGAGGGACAAACAGGAAGTCGGTTCCCGCCGTAGTCATGGGTAACGTGAGGTCCCTTCAAAATAAAATGACGGAAATAGCGAGCCTCATGCGGTCCCAGAGGATTTACAGTTTGTGAGAGCACGGGATTGTGTGTCTGACACTCGGACCTGCAGTGTGGGGGCGCCCCAGGGCACTGTCCTCGCGCCCTTTCTCTTCACCCTTTACACTGCAGACTTCAGACATGACACGGACAGCTGTGTCCTGCAGAAGTTCTCTGATGACTCTGCCATTATCGGACTCATCACGGACGAAGATGACGCGGAGTACAGAGGACTGGCGCAGGACTTTGTGGACTGGTGTCAGCGGAACCACCTCATCAACGCGGGGAAGACCAAGGAAATGGTGGTGGATTTCCGCAGACGCCACCCCACTGCCCCCTTACCAGTGAACATCCAGGGACGGGACATTGAGAGAATGGACTCATACAAGTACCTGGGTGTTGATCTGAACCACAAACTGGACTGGACTCATAACACAGACGCACTGTACAGGAAGAGCCAGAGTCGGCTCTACCTCCTGAGGAGACTCAGGTCTTTTGGAGTGACAGGGCCACTCCTGAAGACCTTCTACGACTCTGTGGTGGCATCAGCCCTCCTGTACGGTGTGGCCTGCTGGAGCAGCAGCATCACAGAGAGGGAGAGGAAGAGACTGGACAAAGTCATCGAGAAGTCCAGCTCCGTCCTGGGCTGTGCTCTGGACTCGGTGCAGGAGGTGGGGGACACGAGGGTCCTGGCTAGATTCACATCTATGCTGGACCATGAGTGTCATCCCCTGCAGGACACTATGTCAACTCTGGAGAGCAGCTTCAGTGAGAGACTAATCCACCCTCGCTGTGTGAGGGAAAGGTTTCGTAGGTCTTTCCTTCCTGCTGCTGTCAGACTTTATAACAAACACTGTTAGTCCTGAACACTCGCAATACTGACCTAACCTAATACTGATGTGCAATTCCGTCATATGTGCAATTGCTGTTGGAATCCATGTGCAATTCATGTGCAATTACTGTGAAATTCATGTGCAATCTATGTGCCGTCATGACACATATTCATGTGCAATTACTGTTGTGATCACATGCAATGGTATTTATGTATTTATCTTATTATCTTATCTTATCTCATCTCATCTCATCTCATCTCATCTTATCTTATCTTATCTTTTTTACCATTAAATTAGCTCTTACCTTCTCAAATCCTTCCCATATGGTCTAGCGGTTAGGATTCCTGGCTCTCATTCAGGTGGCCCGGGTTCAACTCCCGGTATGGGAATATCTGGTCTGTCCTTCTGGAATACTTGTAGCCACATTATGTACAAGACTCACCGTGGTTACGAGTACTTTCAAGCTGAACGGAGGTGAAGAGAGGCATAGAAACTTGGCATCAATTTGAGCGCAGCATGCGGAAGTTTGTAATCAACCTTCAGCTTTTCTATGCATCTATAGACTAGCAGGTTGGTTGGTGTTTCTTTTTGGAGCATTTCTAGACAAAGTGGGTCAGCGGTAGAGCGCATACTTTACTTCATTTGGGATCAGTCATGTTTTCCAGCAATTCTTGACTGGACAAGCATATCTTGATTTTTTTATTGGTCTAAAGCTTTCACTGTAATTTTCCAAAGATGCAGTATTGTGGTGGCCAGGTGGTCAAGCTGATGGGCAAAAAATCCATTGGCATTGCTTCATATTTCTTAGAACCCTGCTGGAAACATACCTTTCTCTTCCCCCTGACCAGCAAAGGATGCCACCTGCTTAACAGTGCTTGATTTGTAAATATATAGGTACAGGAACACTTGTGGACTGGGTGATCAGGCCAAAAAAGTTACTGTAACACACAAAAAGTGACGCACATGTAAGTAAAGTAACAATGGGACAAACCTTTGTGTCACAACCAGTCAAATTGGAATAAACAAAAAAAAATGAAGAATTGAATTGCCTATCTGGTCACTGTTTCTGTTGATTCTATTCTATCTGTTCTGTTTTTGTCCATTCTATCATTTTAAGGCATTGATAAGGAAGGGGGTGTAGCTCAGTGGTAGAGCGAATGCTTAGCATGTACGAGGTCTTGGGTTCAATCCCCAGCATCTCCAGGTGACACTGTAGTCTTTGCTAATGGCCAGATTACACTGCAGTGAATTTTAGAGACCTTCACTTAAATATTTCAAATCAGCACATGTGGTGATTCAGTGCAAGCTCCCAGTCCCGCATTACCTTTGAACCTTGTAGCACTTATAAAATTCAAACAATATTATTTCATCCATCCACACTACCTGCAGGAAGGTGAGACAAAGTGGCCCATTCAGGTGGCCTGGGTTCAACTCCTGGCATGGGAACATTGTGGTCAGCCTTTTGGAAGACTTGAATCCACAGTATGAATAAGACACGCTGTGGGTTGTTAAGAGAGACATTGAAAAATCCCATCCATTTAGGATGCAGTGTGCAATATGCAGTAATCAACCTTTAGCTGTTCCATGCAACGTAGCAGCGGTTGTACTTGAAAGCATCCCTTCACAGGGACTGGAACTTAAATCTAGCTCCTTAGAGCACTCAGCCAGATTTTCTGGGGCGGGACAACACAAACTCAGAGCTGCTTGATAGTGCTTCCTACCCCATTAAAAAAAACTGTATTAAAAATCAAGACCTGGCTCTATTTGGCTGAACCAAAAGAAAGATACAAATCCCGAGCTATGTGCTTCTCTCCATGACATGCAGAACCAAGCACATTTAGATATTAAAAATGCTTGCTTAAAAGCTGGTGACCCAACTATGCACTGTTCTTTAACCTCTCAAACATCAATGAGGCTTATGTTACAATTCAATCTGTTACACTTGATCTTTATATTTCTCATATGGTCTAGGGGTTAGAATTTCTAGTTCTCGCCGAGGCAGCCTGGGCGACATTCCCAACTTCCAGTATGGGTATGTCTCGCCAAACCTGAGCTTAGAATGTTTAGTAAAACATGCTGTCTCCATGAATTCATGGAGAGTTAAATCTGGTAATGTAATTGCGCTAGTTTCAGAAAATAATGTGGATAATTTCCGCTTTCTTAAACACAGTTCAAATGTGTATTGTTGTTGTGGCCGAGAGGTTAAGGCGATGGACTTGAAATCCATTGGGGTTTCCCCGCGCAGGTTCGAGTCCTGTCAGCAACGTGTGTTTAGCAGCACAGATTTTGAGGTTCTATTCTATAAACCAGCATGTTTGCTGATGTTTAATTTCGGAGCCTTTCTTTCAGAACGAGGGCATTTATGAAATCCTTGTTTCAATCCCCTGCATCTCCATTCAATATGTTGATGGCACAAAGTGAAAAGTGTTGACTCCAGGTCTCGCTTGGACAATAATCATGACAGACAAGAGATGGTTATGTAGCTCAGTGTTAGAGCACAGTCTTTCGTAGCAAGATCCCAGTTCCACATTCCTTTAAAATTAGATTTCATATTTTGAAGCGATTTGAGTCTATTAGACGTATACAGCCCCATGGGCATTACGCACTGGCCTCTTGTACCAGGGATTGTGGGTTTGAGTCCCATGATCATAACCATTCAGCAGAGTGGCGCAGCGGAAGCGTGCTGGGCCCATAACCCAGAGGTCGATGGATCGAAACCATCCTCTGCTAGAATGTTTTTTCTTGCATTATTGCCATTGTCAATCCAAATTAACCAAGCTAGTCAGTAATGTGTTGGATGATGGAAGCCGATCTTCAGCGCAAGCTCCCAGTTCCACATTTGCTTTGAATCTAGCAGCACATTTCTTTTATCCATCCTACATTGTTATTTCTTTTTTGGGGAAAAGGATAGCTGAGTAGTGAAAGAAGATGTAGGTCAAAAAAGACCCATGATTAGACATTTTGAAGCAATTTGAGTCTATTATGGGTACATAACCCCATAAGCAATATGCACAGGATACTAGCCTCCAAAATCCGGGATTGTGGATTTCAGGTCCATGGTCTAATAGGCTGAGCCACAAGGAAAATACTAATCACTAGACTTGTTGCACGTGGAATGGGCTTATATCTATTACATACAGAACTGTTCCTTAACTCTCAAGCATCAATGAGGCCTTCTTTATACGCCATAAGGCGCTGGTACAGCTAGCAGCCCGGTGTAAACGCTCTCTCTTTTTTCTCACACTTATTGTGCTTCATCTCCTATATTTTGTAAATATAGTTAGTACATTTTTTCTATTTTACTGTACGATAGGGACACGCGCTGGAATCGTTTTTAATTCAACTGTTTTTGACTTTTTTCAGCTGGATTTGAGCGTTTTTCGTCGTGTTGTTGTGATGTGAGCTAGCTCCGAGCTAGCCCCCCCGCGCCCTCCGGCCGCCGCCAAAGTACGGCGTGTTGTCGGTACACGCTTATATACACGTTTATATGAAAGAGGAACTTCATGAACGATCGGGACACGCACTGGAATCGCTTTAAAATAACTTGTTTTGACTTTATTCGGCTGGATTGAGTGTTTTCGTCGTGTCTTGGCTCTGAGTCCCCCGGCTCCGGCCCCGCCCCCCGGCCGGCGCCGTACCGCGTTTACACAAAGGAGGAACTAATGAAACTGCGGAGAACAGTCGTCTTACCCGGAGATCGTCACGTTATCCCGGCGGACATCCTAAGGAAAACGCAACGAAGCAGACAGGCTGGACGTAAACTCAGAGAGAAGAGAGGGACAAACAGGAAGTCGGTTCCCGCCGTAGTCATGGGTAACGTGAGGTCCCTTCAAAATAAAATGACGGAAATAGCGAGCCTCATGCGGTCCCAGAGGATTTACAGTTTGTGAGAGCACGGGATTGTGTGTCTGACACTCGGACCTGCAGTGTGGGGGCGCCCCAGGGCACTGTCCTCGCGCCCTTTCTCTTCACCCTTTACACTGCAGACTTCAGACATGACACGGACAGCTGTGTCCTGCAGAAGTTCTCTGATGACTCTGCCATCATCGGACTCATCACGGACGAAGATGACGCAGAGTACAGAGGACTGGCGCAGGACTTTGAGGACTGGTCTCAGCGGAACCACCTCATCAAAGCGGGGAAGACCAAGGAAATGGTGGTGGATTTCCGCAGACGCCACCCCACTGCCCCCTTACCAGTGAACATCCAGGGACGGGACATTGAGAGAATGGACTCATACAAGTACCTGGGTGTTGATCTGAACCACAAACTGGACTGGACTCATAACACAGACGCACTGTACAGGAAGAGACAGAGTCGGCTCTACCTCCTGAGGAGACTCAGGTCTTTTGGAGTGACAGGGCCACTCCTGAAGACCTTCTACGACTCTGTGGTGGCATCAGCCCTCCTGTACGGTGTGGCCTGCTGGAGCAGCAGCATCACAGAGAGGGAGAGGAAGAGGCTGGACAAAGTCATCGAGAAGTCCAGCTCCGTCCTGGGCTGTGCTCTGGACTCGGTGCAGGAGGTGGGGGACATGAGGGTCCTGGCTAGATTCACATCTATGCTGGACCATGAGTGTCATCCCCTGCAGGACACTATGTCCGCTCTGGAGAGCAGCTTCAGTGAGAGACTAATCCACCCTCGCTGTGTGAGGGAAAGGTTTCGTAGGTCTTTCCTTCCTGCTGCTGTCAGACTTTATAACAAACACTGTTAGTCCTGAACACTCGCAATACTGACCTAACCTAATACTGATGTGCAATTCCGTCATATGTGCAATTGCTGTTGGAATCCATGTGCAATTCATGTGCAATTACTGTGAAATTCATGTGCAATCTATGTGCCTTCATGACACATATTCATGTGCAATTACTGTTGTGATCACATGCAATGGTATTTATGTATTTATCTTATTATCTTATCTCATCTCATCTTATCTTATCTTATCTTTTTTACCATTAAATTAGCTCTTACCTTCTCAAATCCTTCCCATATGGTCTAGCGGTTAGGATTCCTGGCTCTCATTCAGGTGGCCCGGGTTCAACTCCAGGTATGGGAATATCTGGTCTGTCCTTCTGGAATACTTGTAGCCACATTATGTACAAGACTCACCGTGGTTACGAGTACATTCAAGCTAGACGGAGGTGAAGAGAGGCATAGAAACTTGGCATCAATTTGGGCGCAGCATGCGGAAGTTTGTAATCAACCTTCAGCTTTTCTATGCATCTATAGACTAGCAGGTTGGTTGGTGTCCCTCTAATTGCAATAAGAAATGAAGAAAAACTCTGGATTCAGAGCGCTAACCGCTATACCGTTGAACCACACCTTTCTACAGGATGTCCTGTTTTGAAAATAAGTATGACATTTGATCATTGGGCTATATCAAAGAGAGCAGCATTGAAGTAGGCAAACTTCTGCTTCATGGTTTCATTGTGTGGTGGTCATCACATCTGCCCTACACGCAGAAGGTCTTGGGTACAACATTCAGCGAAACCAAACATGTTACCAAACATGTTCATGCGAACAATGTTCCAACGAAAGCTTGCTGTTTATGTTTTATAGATCCTTTCCAGGCCATTTATGTCCTGATCTCGCAAAATATCCAATCGACCCAGCATTCCTATTCATTGTATTTTTGAGCAAAGACTAACATTCAGGTACACATGCCGAAACCCGGGATTGAACCAGGAATAACGTAGCGAGAAAATGAACTAGTTCTGTGTGTCCTTTTTTCTTTTCTTTTGATTAAACATAAAACAATACAGGACACGACCAGGGAGCAAAAATCGTAATTAAAAGAACTTAATAGTTACATAAAACATATCATAACATGACATAACATAAAAACAAAATCACATTTAAATGAAAATAGGGGGCCTACTTGGTCCAAGTCAATCAAATTAGTGCTTATCCAAATTAAGCCTGAATGTCACTGTTTTCCATTCATCCAATGTCTAATGTCTGTTACTATGTCAGTCAAGTCTTTGATCGTTGGCGTGGTTGGTGTCGAGCATTTCTTTGTGATGGCCTTTTTCTCTACAGCCAAAAGTATGTTCCAAGGGTATCCATTTATTGTGTCCATGGCAGGAGTGTTGAGGCCCAAGTACATAGTTTTAAATTTGAGTGGGATGGCAAAGTGTGATAAAATGTGAATATATGATTGTATTTCTGTGATGTATTTTATCTGCATAATAGTGATATATTATCTGCATCATTAGTTTAAGAGAAGAACGGGTGTGTGAGAAACTGGATTTGTGAAGGGGTCGTAAAGATGGCCAAAGGATGTTTACCCGAGGGGGGGTGATAACCCAGAGGAGTCTGGGTAATGTTTACCCAAGGCTTGATCTCTACGGAAAAATACCAAGTGCCTTGATGTGAGGCTGACCAATGAGAAATGTGACCCGCCTATTCCAGAATATCTAATAAAACCAACCAGCATGGGAAATAACAGGGTGAGACGCGGGGGTGAGACACAGGAGGATCACGTAAGCTGCTTACAACAGCTTGCGTGATCAGTCCCCGCGTTTTCTCCCATGCATGCCATACAAATGTCTGATCTTTCTGTGTCGTTTCATATTCTAAGTTGAATTGTGTTCTCTATGTGTTAAGGAATAGCATCGGGTGTATGTCTCATTTCTTGACATTTTCTGGTCCTATCGAGCCGGATGACAAGCAGCCCCTTCGCGGAGATTGACGGGTGAATCGGTGAAGTCTGTGCACAGCTGAAAGAAGTCCACTTTTCCCGTGGCCGCCCATCGCACCTCATTCTCCGCCAGGAGAGCGCGTCGTTTCGAAGCAGCAGGAGAACACAGGCGACAAAGAAGGTCAGACAAAATTTTGTGTGTGAAAAAGAGTTAGCCATAAAACGTTTTTATGCATTAGTTTGATATTTACTGGAAAAATATTGTAGGCTTATGGACGAGATAAGTTTCTCACATAAAGCAAGGCAGTTAGGTATTACTGAGGAAATACCCAGTTTCAAATTACTGAGGAAATACGCAGTTTAGGTATTACTGAGGAAATACCCAGTTTAATATTACTGAGGAAATATGTGTGAATGTAAGCGCTGTGCACGAGCGAAGTAAGTAAGAGAGAAGTGTGAATGTGTGAATGAGGATTAATAAGTGATTAACTAACGAGTGTGAGAATCACAATTAATCAAGGGTCACAAGGCGTTATTCTGAGAGATCTAAAATTTGCAGTCACGGGTGAATCTTAAACACCACGTTTATGTCCGGAGGAATCTAATAAGGAATTTTCTCTAGAAGCTTGACATTAACCGTGACTGTAAAGCAAGTAGCATTTCTGTCAGACGACCGAGACCACATAATGCCAGAATTATCACCCCAAACTGTAAAAAGACAAAGGAAAAGTTATAGAGGATTTTGGAGGGAGACTTCCAGCGTGCTCAGATGACGTGGCAGAGAGGGGGAGATAAGGGGGGTCAACAAGACAGGAGAATGGGGAGAAAGCACTCAGAGGACGCTCTGAATGAATGAATTAGGAACTAAACTCAGCTGTTTTAAATTTTAGTCTGTAGAACAAATTTAAGGGTTTTGTTTGATTGACAACAATCAATTATAAAGATTTCATTAAACTTGATAAGAGATGAAGATGAATTCAGATTTTTATAGATGGCCAATATTTTGGGGAATGTGATCACAGACAGGACACTTCCTGTCCCCGACATAGATGACAAAAGTTGTGTTTTTACGGTATCGTGTTTTTTTGAGTGCACAGAACAAACCTACGTTTTGTTTTGTTTTATTTTTGGATTTGACAAAAAATATTTTTTGGACTTAATGCATGACTAGATCAAAGTACAGGACGAAAAGACAGAAGTGTTTTTAAATTTAGAATCAAATGCAGGCACAGGCCTGGTGTGATAATGTGGGTAAATTAATGACTACTGATGTTTTTGGACAGTAGAATGGGCAGTAAGTAAAGTGAAAAGTTATATCAGTAACTTATTTATTTGTATTATCATGAGGAAACCTCGTATTGCGATGTAGACGTAAGTGAGGGAATAAGTTAAATAGTGACGTGCCAATGTCCTCCTTGGAAAGACATGAATGGGTCATTAACTAAAGACAACAGGACACCAAGTCATAAAGATAGTCAGAGATAAGGGGCTATTGACTGGCAAAGAATCTGGAGAGGACTCAGGATGGAGCAGATGTCGTTATCTTTACGTATCACAGTGACAATTAACAGCAACTCCACCTCAGGGGGGGTTGACGTGATGGGTAATAGGAAAAGTTAAAATTAACAGGGAAAGAATTTGACATTCTAAAGTAAATACCTGAAGGATTGTTGAGATTCAATCAAGAATTGAATAGATTTAAATAAGACAATATCATCTAAATTTAGACGCTATAGAAGTTATGAAAACCAGTGATAATAGGACTTAAACATTATAGGACTCAGGACGGAGGCAAGAGATGGTTAGACTGATAAAATGACGTGCCTTATGGATAAGGGGAAGGTTTAGAATCATTTTGATTGTTAATACACATATAGACTTGCTAGAACAAACTAATACACAATGTTTGTAAAGCACCACATGAGCAGGTGTGAGAGATTGAGTTTGAATCTCACCTGAAGCACATATAAAAGATTAGCACATATTACATTAGATGTGTGACTTTATGCAGGCCACACAAACAGAGGAGATGTGAAATTATTAATTATGTGAAGAATTCTAAGTTGTGAACTGACCCTTATGGCCAGCTCAACGGGGGAATTATTGAGATAATTATTATTGTTTGATGTATTTGTAGTTGTATTGCACATACACACACACATACATACATACGCGCGCACACGTGGACAACCAAACATTTAGAGTTTGAAACTTTTAGAGTTTGAAACAAATGGTGGTAAAACAGATTTACAAGTTACAGATCGCAGAGGCAGTGTCGGATTACAGACACACAGGGTGGGGGCCCAGCGCCGTGGAAGGGGGGCTCAGCCAGGGATGTGACCACTGAACTGTGAAAAGTCAAGAGGTGACATTGCGGAGTGGAGTGACAGACGCAATTCCATCTCTTCCTTGATTACATCCTGGATTAGTGAACGTTGTAAACTATCTGGATTATTGAATTTTGGTTAAATGTAGAAGTTTGAGAAATGGGCAAAGCCATATCTCAAAAAGGAGGGCTATTGTACGTGTAAACAAATATTCCGAATCAAAAATTACTAAAAAAAAAATTGTAAACAAGAAAACTGAAATACACTGAATTGTCGAAAAGACTTTATCACCGCAGAGAACGTGTTGGAGATGTGGTGTTTACAGAAACGAGCCAAGTGGACGAGCAAGGTGGACGGAGCCACATCGTGTCGTCCTCACACCGACCATTGGAGGGACGAGAACATGGGTGCTCTCATGGGAAAGTGAGAGAAATGTCTGGACAACACAGCGGCAGATCCTTAACATCGCAGACGCAGGACTTTGTTTGTATTCTTCGTTTCTGTATGCAGAGACGACAGACAGATTCGTGTAGGCAAAGTACTATACTCTGCTACGATGAACGAGAGCCAGAGGCTACGGTGCGCAGAGTACCATACTCTGTGAAAAAGAATCAACGAGTTATCATCATCAAGTGATGACGGTAATATGGGTGCTGAACACCTGTATTATGCACCGGACAATCGGGACAATCGGGACAATCGATCAACATACACAACTGTGTATACCGGGAAATGAAACATACACAGACCTGGAATAGAGGGAAGCAAATAAGTGATCAACTTGAAAGGTTATGAAATGCATGATGTGTAATAATGTACAATGTATAATTGACATGACAGAGGCTGAAGAAACACAATGGCATATTATACAGCCACTGTTGTTTGCACGAACAGAGTGTATTTTTTATCTGCTACAACATAACTACATGTAATGTTAATGAGATTATGAATTGAGATGGGAAATGTACCAGTTCATATGTGTCATAGGTGTGACCGAAGCGAGCAGCGGGAGGAGGTCTCTTAAGAAACCAAGCAAGGACGTATGGTGATGTGGGGACACTTGTGGGACGTTGTGCCTATGTATCGCTTTTGTGATCAGCATCACCCAGAACCATACCGCAGGGTCAAGGGCGAGAGGTTAGTGGACAATCTGGTCCCAGTAGCACCTGATACTACGTATTTGATTCTATTGGGGTGTCCAGAGAGGTCCCTGACGAGTCAAAGTGACTGACCAGAGAGCAGCGGGTTTAAGGGCTTTCCGCTTGTACTTCTATATTTCCCATCACACCGCACAAAATATAGACAAGATAAATTGTCTGTTTGTCAAATTACAGAGATTGACCAATCTGACTCAAAATTTAGGACAGTAATGCTGTAGAAATGTTGTGGGCCGAGAGAAAAGAAGTGTGTTCAATGTTGAGAAATGTGCATAGACTTTTTGAGTGTAAAAGTGTCATTTTAACACCTATATGAAAGACATGTTGAAAACTGAAAAGAGTAATGTGTTTGGCATATGAGACAGTAGACTAATGCTTTGATAAACAGGAGGGAAATGTGATAAAATGTGAATATATGATTATATTTCTGTGATGTATTTTATCTGCATAATAGTGATATATTATCTGCATCATTAGTCTAAGAGAAGAACGGGTGTGTGACAAACTGGATTTGTGAAGGGGTCGTAAAGATGGCCAAAGGATGTTTACCAGAGGGGGGGTGATAACCCAGAGGAGTCTGGGTAATGTTTACCCAAGGCTTGATCTCTACGGAAAAATACCAAGTGCCTTGATGTGAAGCTGACCAATGAGAAATGTGACCCGCCTATTCCAGAATATCTAATAAAACCAACCAGCATGGGAAATAACAGGGTGAGACGCGGGGGTGAGACGCAGGAGGATCACGTAAGCTGCTTACAACAGCTTGCGTGATCAGTCCCCGCGTTTTCTCCCATGCATGCCATACAAATGTCTGATCTTTCTGTGTCGTTTCATATTCTAAGTTGAATTGTGTTCTCTATGTGTTAAGGAATAGCATCGGGTGTATGTCTCATTTCTTGACACAAAGTCAAAAACAGTCTGCAGTGCCCTGTGAATTTCAGTCCATTATTTTTGAGCAACAGCACAGCCCCAAAACACCTGATAGTGGTTTGCCTGCTGGGTTCTCCAGCAGTTAGCATTTCCTTGTGAATAATGGGCACTTTGACATGGTGTGGTGAAAAAACATATTTTTCCCCTTCAGGCATGTGATTTTGTGGTCTTCCTTAGGGCTGTTCCTACATTTCCACACTCTTGGTCAGACAAAACCAGGTTAACTTCTCGTTCCCATTGGTTTAGAATATACTTAGCAGAACGTTGTCCAGATTACCAATGCATTGAGATCATTTAGAAATGATTCCCCTCGCAAGTTCTGATTGATTGGTTTCAACAAAGATTACTGTCAGAGGATTATAGTGGTCATTTCTTTGTTTCATTTCTTGCTTATAATAAGTCCTATAAAAGTCCTGTCTCTCCAAGTCAAAGGATTCCTTCAACACATCAATGCTTTTCATTTGAGTTTCTTTTGCAATGCGGTGAAACGTTTACGCCTTTTGTAATCCAGGCGTTGAATCATAAGCTTGGTCATAAGAAAACCAACACCAGATTTTAACAGCTTTGTTTAGTTTGTATGCTTTGGTTGGCTCCTTTCAGGGGGTAATCACAGATTTTACCCAAAGATTCTTCTTGTTTCTGCACTTTTTCAAAAGAGTAACGCTGCTCTCGGGGCACTCAAGGTTCCACCGAGATTTGAACTCGGATCGCTGGATTCAGAGTCCAGAGTGCTAACCATTACACCATGGAACCGCAGACTGGTCATTGGAAGGATAACTTTCATCCAAATCTATAAGTCTTTACATCAATCATCCCTTGCCAAAAAAATGAGAAACAAGGAGTGCAAACAGTGCAAATAATCTTGATGTGCAGCAATACTTTTCCCTCTCTTAATGCAAAGTGTAGCAGCAGTAAACTTGAGGGGGAAAGGTATGGGTTTGAGGGCTCTTCTTGTGGGCTTTTCTGTCCTTGTAAATATTTTTCAGAGTAGGCATTTCCTGTTTACTAAACAGGCCCTTTGACCAAGGAAGCCGCAGCGCCATAATGATTTCCTGGTTTCCTTACATAATTAGATAAAGTGGTTACTTCTGGGATTGTATTTCTTGCTTGCTCTGGCAAGGTGCGCAGTCGTCCCTGGGTGGGCTCCAACCACCAACCTTTCGGTTAACAGCCGAACGCGCTAGCCGATTGCGCCACAGAGATGCATATCCATAAAAGACTTGTCCCTCTAATTGCAATAAGAAATGAAGAAAAACTCTGGATTCAGAGCGCTAACCGCTATACCGTTGAACCACACCTTTCTACAGGATATCCTGTTTTGAAAATAAGTATGACATTTGATCATTGGGCTATATCAAAGAGAGCAGCATTGAAGTAGGCAAACTTCTGCTTCATGGTTTCATTGTGTGGTGGTCATCACATCTGCCCTACACGCAGAAGGTCTTGGGTACAACATTCAGCAAAACCAAACATGTTACCAAACATGTTCATGCTAACAATGTTCCAACGAAAGCATGCTGTTTATGTTTTATAGATCCTTTCCAGGCCATTTATGTCCTGATCTCGCAAAATATCCAATAGACCCAGCATTCCTATTCATTGTATTTTTGAGCAAAGACTAACATTCAGGTACACCTGCCGAAACCCCGGATTGAACCAGGGACCTTTAGATATTCAGTCTAACGCTCTCCCAACTGAGCTATTTCGGCTACTTTATCGAATAAATTAGGCAAGGGAGGGAAACGTGTGGCATAACGTAGCGAGAAAATGAACTATTTCTGTGTGTCCTTTTTTCTTTTCTTTTGATTAAACATAAAACAATACAGGACACGACCAGGGAGCAAAAATTGTAATTAAAAGAACTTAATAGTTACATAAAACATAACATAACATAACATAACATAACATAACATAACATAACATAAAATAAAAACAAAATCACCTTTAAATGAAAATAGGGGCCTACTTGGTCCAAGTCAATAAAATTAGTGCTTATCCAAATTAAGCCTGAATGTCACTGTTTTCCATTCATCCAATGTCTAATGTCTGTTACTATGTCAGTCAAGTCTTTGATCGTTGGCGTGGTTGGTGTCGAGCATTTCTTTGTGATGGCCTTTTTCTCTACAGCCAAAAGTATGTTCCAAGGGTATCCATTTATTGTGTCCATGGCAGGAGTGTTGAGGCCCAAGTACATAGTTTTAAATTTGAGTGGGATGGCAAAGTCAAAAACAGTCTGCAGTGCCCTGTGAATTTCAGTCCATTATTTTTGAGCAACAGCACAGCCCCAAAACACCTGATAGTGGTTTGCCTGCTGGGTTCTCCAGCAGTTAGCATTTCCTTGTGAATAATGGGCACTTTGACATGGTGTGGTGAAAAAAACATATTTTTCCCCTTCAGGCATGTGATTTTGTGGTCTTCCTCAGGGCTGTTCCTACATTTCCACACTCTTGGTCAGACAAAACCAGGTTAACCCTTTAGGCGCCAGAGATTATGGATGAAATAAATGTATAAATAAAAAACTTCCTGAGATACAGAGAACTGAAGCCGGGGCACAGCTCTGGGTCGGCAGTGCCCCTGGAGGCCCGTAGAAGCTCCACACTCCAGTTGATTCTTGGATAAAAGTGCACCCAGCCGGTCTCGAACTCGCGTGAGGCGGAGCAGGGTTCACACACCCCGCACACGGCCAGACTTTGCCCGGCCAGGGAGCACCTTCTGCAGGTCGGAGGCTCCGGGTCGGAGCCCCTGGAGCCTGGAGCCCTCACTGGGCCCCGAACTCGGCTGCCGGAGGCAGTGCAGTGCCTCATGGATAAAGGTGCACCCAGCCGGTCTCGAACTCGCGTGAGGCGGAGCAGGGTTCACCCACCCCGCACACGGCCAGACTTTGCCCGGCCAGGGAGCACCTTCTGCGGGTCGGAGGCTCCGGGTCGGAGCCCCTGGAGCCTGGAGCCCTCACTGGGCCCCGAACTCGGCTGCCGGAGGCAGTGCAGTGCCTCATGGATAAAGGTGCACCCAGCCGGTCTCGAACTCGCGTGAGGCGGAGCAGGGTTCACCCACCCCGCACACGGCCAGACTTTGCCCGGCCAGGGAGCACCTTCTGCGGGTCGGAGGCTCCGGGTCGGAGCCCCTGGAGCCTGGAGCCCTCACTGGGCCCCGAACTCGGCTGCCGGAGGCAGTGCAGTGCCTCATGGATAAAGGTGCACCCAGCCGGTCTCGAACGGAACGGCCCAGCACTCACCACAGAGGCTCGCGCCGGCCCCGGCCCACCTTTCGTCCCCGGGTACCCACACTTAAGCACCCCCACACGAGCTACACACCCTTGGTGCAGCCCCCTGGAAGTCCGTGCCCTTGGTACTCTGAGCCACTTTAAAAGATAAAAAGCACCAGGACCCCAAGGCCCTGGCTCCCCTGTCCCCTACACCACACTTGGAGGCAGGGCCCTTGCCCTCCACTGGCTGCCCCCGCGCCCAATGTACTCCATAACCGAAGAAGAGAGGGGGGACCCGGAGGCCGGCCTACTAGGGTAACAGGTTTAATTTAGAGCCGGGGCTCTGGACCACAAATGCCTACAACCCCGCAGTGCGCAGGAGCCTTCGAAGCTGGATGAAACCAGAACGGGGCCCTACGATGGCGGTGACCAGCCACAGTTGATAGCAAAGTGAGCCCTGGACAGGCGCTGCATTTGACAAACTCAGAGACGAGGAAGGGACCGGAGTCGGACCAAATATATCATCTGGCGCTGTGTCCAGCGTGAGGGTGAGCCAGCGCAAATCAGGACCACAAATGCCTACAACCCCGCAGTGCGCAGGAGCCTTCGAAGCTGGATGAAACCAGAACGGGGCCCTACGATGGCGGTGACCAGCCACAGTTGATAGCAAAGTGAGCCCTGGACAGGCGCTGCATTTGACAAACTCAGAGACGAGGAAGGGACCGGAGTCGGACCAAATATATCATCTGGCGCTGTGTCCAGCGTGAGGGTGAGCCAGCGCAAATCAGGACCACAAATGCCTACAACCCCGCAGTGCGCAGGAGCCTTCGAAGCTGGATGAAACCAGAACGGGGCCCTACGATGGCGGTGACCAGCCACAGTTGATAGCAAAGTGAGCCCTGGACAGGCGCTGCATTTGACAAACTCAGAGACGAGGAAGGGACCGGAGTCGGACCAAAAGTATGCGCCGGCCCTGCCCCCCGCCCCGCGCAGAGCCATCGGACACGTTGAGGCTGAAGGGGACTGGCGCAGAGCCCTTGGGCCCAGGGGCAAAGCGCAGCCATCATCCTTCAAGCCGCGCCTCCTGCTGCGCGGGGGTGAGTGACAATGGGCCCGGACTGTGTTCCAACCGGACGCGTTGAGGCTGAAGGGGACTGGCTCAGAGCACCTGGCACAGGGGCTAAGCACAGCCATCATCCTTCAAGCCGCGCGTCCTTCAGTGCGGGGGTGAGTGACGGTCCCATCTCCGGAGACAAGGGGCCAGGCGCGGGGGAAGCCAGTCAGACTGACGCCCCGCGCCTGGTGGGACCTCTGTCTCGGCCTCGCTTCCAACGTGTCCGGCGTGAGGTTAGCCGGAGCAAACCACAGCCGCAAAATGTAAACAAAACCGCAGTGCGCAGGAGCCTTCGAAGCTGGATAAAACCAGAATGGGGCCCTACGATGGCGGGTCATGTGTGCCCGTCGACCAAGCTCCTTGTCTGGTATACATAGAACCATGATTTGTACCATTTTCATGGTTGATTCATGCTCACGCGAGTTCGAGACCGGCTGGGTGCACTTTTATCCATGAGGCACTGCACTGCCTCCGGCAGCCGAGTTCGGGGCCCGGTGAGGGCTCCAGGCTCCAGGGGCTCCGACCCGGAGCCTCCGACCCGCAGAAGGTGCTCCCTGGCCGGGCAAAGTCTGGCCGTGTGCGGGGTGGATGGCCCTGGGTCTGGGCGAAGCTAAGATCACGGAGCGGGTCACCTCCGCGTACAGCCCGTGGTCAGCGTGACACTGTGCTCTGCCCCGAGCAATCAGAGCAAACAGCAAGCTTCTGGAAGTGCCCGCGAGTCTGGTAAAATCAAGCCGAAAATAGACCCTCTCATGCCCGGTCTGAGCGGCGCTTAGAGCGCGGAGGAGCGCGGAGCGCGGGGCTCCATTCAGAGGCTCCGTGATCCGCCTTACAACCAGCTCTCACCTCCACGTACAGCCCGTGGTCAGCGTGACACTGTGCTCTGCCCCGAGCAATCAGAGCAAACAGCAAGCTTCTGGAAGTGCCCGCGAGTCTGGTAAAATCAAGCCGAAAATAGACCCTCTCATGCCCGGTCTGAGCGGCGCTTAGAGCGCGGAGGAGCGCGGAGCGCGGGGCTCCATTCAGAGGCTCCGTGATCCGACGCTCACCTCCGCACCTCCGAACCATGACTTGAGATTACGGCTGTGAAGGAGCCTTGGAAGCTGGATAAAACCAGAACGGGGCCCATCGATCGCGGTTCTCGTGTGTCCGTCAAACGAGCTCCTCCCCCGGTAGCCGCACAACCAGGAAATGTACCTGTTTCGATTGCGAAAAACGTCATTCTCAAAAACCGCCCGCCCGTCCCTCCCAGCATTACCATTTTGCACATCCCGCGTGAGAGCAGCGTAGGAATTTCTCGGGAGCAGCGTGATTTAGCCCGGGACTCTTGAGCTGAACGCTTATTTCCACGAGCCCAAAAAATGACTAAGTCCAACGGTATATAGTGTACTATTGCCGAAAAACGACAGAGTCGCTCGGGTATAGTGTACTATTGCCGAAAAATGACAGAGTCTTTTCAGGTATAGTGTACTATTTCGGTTTTTACTCTAAGTCCCTCAGGGGCATATGGTGCTATACTATGATGGTCAGATCACCTCCAGGCCCCAGGGGAGTGCTTTTCTGGGGGCAAACAGTGCACTGATGATGGGGGATTATTTCATTTTGCTCATTTTGGTGTTTTTTCACATTTTAACCCATTTTCACCCCTTTTGCTCACAACTTCATACTACGGCCCGGAAAAACGACAGAGTCCCTCGGGTATAGTGTACTATTGCCGAAAAACGACAGAGTCTTTTCAGGCATATTGTACTATTTCGGTTTTTACTCTAAGTCCCTCAGGGGCATATGGTGCTATACTCTGATGGTCAGATCACCTCCAGGCCCCAGGGGAGTGCTTTTCTGGGGGCAAACAGTGCACTGATGATGGGGGATTATTTCATTTTGCTCATTTTGGTGTTTTTTCACATATTAACCCATTTTCACCCCTTTTGCTCACAACTTCATACTACGGCCCGGAAAAACGACAGAGTCCCTCGGGTATAGTGTACTATTGCCGAAAAACGACAGAGTCCCTCGGGTATAGTGTACTATTGCCGAAAAACGACAGAGTCCCTCGGGTATAGTGTACTATTGCCGAAAAACGACAGAGTCCCTCGGGTATAGTGTACTATTGCCGAAAAACGACAGAGTCCCTCGGGTATAGTGTACTATTGCCGAAAAACGACAGAGTCCCTCGGGTATAGTGTACTATTGCCGAAAAACGACAGAGTCCCTCGGGTATAGTGTACTATTGCCGAAAAACGACAGAGTCCCTCGGGTATAGTGTACTATTGCCGAAAAACGACAGAGTCCCTCGGGTATAGTGTACTATTGCCGAAAAACGACAGAGTCCCTCGGGTATAGTGTACTATTGGCTGGAAGCTCGGTTTTTTTTCTAAGTCCAGCAGGGGTATATGGTACTATATTCTGGTGGTCAGATCACCTCCAGGCCCCAGGGGAGTGCTTTTCTGGGGGCAAACTGTGCACTGATGATGGGGGATTATTTCATTTTGCTCATTTTGGTGTTTTTTCACATTTTAACCCATTTTCACCCCTTTTGCTCACATCTTCAAACTCGGGCCCTGATTACAAGTTCTGACCAAATGATGACAAACACGGTATTTATTATGTATTTTTTTCATTTTTTTTATTTTTCCAACTTATACATCCATCATTGGTGCCAGGCAGGTTGTGGAGAAAGCAGTGAAGAAAGGAGAGAGCCATCACAGAAAAGATGTCCATCCAGGGTCAAGGTACCCTGCACTTTTACATATCCAAATGACAGCATTTAAAGTTTTTTAGCGTATGGTATCTCTCGTTGCATGGAACCGCACAGAGGCCAACGCCACACAGACGGCACCTGTACTTTGTTTGCCGCCTGCCTTTGGTACGAGAGCGGTCAGAGCACACGGCGCAGTCTGGACGTCCCTCTGCTTGACAAAGCCAATGACGCTCTGTGAGTCTCTGTGGCATTTCACCCTCCGGTCTTGAGCGCCTTTCTTGTTTTTTGGAGTGATCAGCCAGTAATGCATCAATAATGTTCTGAATGTAAACCTTTAAAGGTTTGTGTGGGCCTGGAGTGGATTTGGTGTATATGATGTGTGAGTTGACAATACTTATGCTTATAATGGCATTGAATATGCGATGATACCATTTCCGGGACCTGTGTGGAAAGAGGTATGTCTTCATCCTCTGGTCAGCAGTGTCCACTCCACCCATGTAGGCGTTGTACTGGTCGACACATACAGGTCTTTTGATGTCACGGAAGCCAGTGTCATCTGTCTTGGATCGGATCCTCCTCTGAACACAATCATTTCCATGGACTGTGGACAACATGGTGAGACGTTTAGTATCGTGCCAAGCACAAGCCAGGAGTTTTCCCTTTCTGCAAAAAACTGGGTCATCTCCTTTTTTCAGCTGTAAGACACTTTTACCAAGGCATTTTGGCATCCCCAACCTGGTAATCCTTACCGTCCCACACAGTCCAGTTTCCAAATCTGCTAATTCATTTGCAATTACAGGCGAGGTATAGTAACTGTCCATGTAAATCTCGTGTCCTTTGCCCGTAAAGGGAGAAACCAACTCACGGACAACTGCGTGTGTTGCACTGATGTTGCTTGCATTATTTTTGTACTGTCCAGTGTGCATTGACCAGCGCAAAACATACCCTGAACAGCTTTCACTCAGGGCATACACTCTATAGCCATATTTGTCAGGTTTATTCGGAGAGTAACATTTTAGTGAAGATCTCCCCTTGAAAGCTATTGTCATTTCATCTAAAGAAAGCTCCTTGATTGGACTGTAAACTGCTGCAAATTTGGGAATAATCAAATCTATTATTGGGCGGACTTTGAACAGTTTATCGTGCCCGGGCTCGCCTGTTCTCACATAATCATTATTGTTGACAAAATGAAAGAACGAAAGAATGATTTCAAATCTGTTTCTTGACATTACATTTCCAAATCCAGGCGTTTGTGTAAGCCAAAATGTTCCCCAGTAATCCTCGATTTCAGGTTTCTCAACAAGGCCCATGGAGAGATGCAAAGCGAAGAAAGCTTTCATTTCGGTGACTGATACATCATACCACTCAAGAAATCTTGAATGTGGCTTCAGAATCATAGGTGCCATACACTGATGTGCATATCTATTTGTCTCATCAGTAATGAAAGTCCAAAACTGATCGGTCAGAAAGAGTGACAGAATATCAAATGGATTAGCATCCGTCAGATCCATCTCTCCTGTGTAGCCAACTGGGTCTTCAAAAGGTTTGATCCATGCCTCAAATACCTCGACCTCTCTCAGCATGTCCCAGCTCTCATCCACCGGGCAAGTTTTACTGCAGCCACTGGTTCCACTGGTTCCTCACCTCCGTCTGTCCTTTGCACCTGTCCGTTGTTTCGAAGTCCCTTCATCTCCACTTGGAAATCCATCGTCACTCTCGGGGAGATAATACCCTTCAGAGTCAGAATCTGCTGTAAATTGCATGCCACGTGAACTTCCTCCAGCCATTTTTTTCCTTACCGGATCTGCCCTGGATCATACCTGGCTAATAAAGGGAAGTTGCACCGAACCGACCAATGACTGAAGTGATTCATTTTCTACTATTATTTCATTAATTTCCTTGTACGGTAAAGTTGCATTTCTGCGACTTTGGCGCTTAAAGGGTTAACTAAACAGGCCCTTTGACCAAGGAAGCCCCAGCGCCGTAATGATTTCCTGGTTTCCATAAATAATTACATACAGTGGTTACTTCTGGGATTGTATCTCTTGCTTGCTCTGGCAAGGTGAGCAGTCGTCCCTGGGTGGGCTCAAACCACCAACCTTTCGCCTATCAGCAGAACGCGCTAGCCGATTGCGCCACAGAGGCGAGAATCTTAACAGACCCATGAAAGGGTTACCCCTCTAATTGCAATTAGAAATGAAGAAAAACTCTGGATTCAGAGCGCTAACCGCTATACCGTTGAACCACACCTTTCTACAGGATGTCCTGTTTTGAAAATAAGTATGACATTTGATCATTGGGCTATATCAAAGAGAGCAGCATTGAAGTAGGCATACTTCTGCTTCATGGTTTCATTGTGTGGTGGTCATCACATCTGCCCTACACGCAGAAGGTCTTGGGTACAACATTCAGCAAAACCAAACATGTTACCAAACATGTTCATGCTAACAATGTTCCAACGAAAGCATGCTGTTTATGTTTTATAGATCCTTTCCAGGCCATTTATGTCCTGATCTCGCAAAATATCCAATAGACCCAGCATTCCTATTCATTGTATTTTTGAGCAAAGACTAACATTCAGGTACACATGCCGAAACCCGGGATTGAACCAGGAATAACGTAGCGAGAAAATGAACTAGTTCTGTGTGTCCTTTTTTCTTTTCTTTTGATTAAACATAAAACAATACAGGACACGACCAGGGAGCAAAAATCGTAATTAAAAGAACTTAATAGTTACATAAAACATAACATAACATAAAATAAAATAAAAACAAAATCACATTTAAATGAAAATAAGGGTCCTACTTGGTCCAAGTCAATCAAATTAGTGCTTATCCAAATTAAGCCTGGATGTCACTGTTTTCCATTCATCCAATGTCTAATGTCTGTTACTATGTCAGTCAAGTCTTTGATCGTTGGCGTGGTTGGTGTCGAGCATTTCTTTGTGATGGCCTTTTTCTCTACAGCCAAAAGTATGTTCCAAGGGTATCCATTTATTGTGTCCATGGCAGGAGTGTTGAGGCCCAAGTACATAGTTTTAAATTTGAGTGGGATGGCAAAGTCAAAAACAGTCTGCAGTGCCCTGTGAATTTCAGTCCATTATTTTTGAGCAACAGCACAGCCCCAAAACACCTGATAGTGGTTTGCCTGCTGGGTTCTCCAGCAGTTAGCATTTCCTTGTGAATAATGGGCACTTTGACATGGTGTGGTGAAAAAAACATATTTTTCCCCTTCAGGCATGTGATTTTGTGGTCTTCCTTAGGGCTGTTCCTACATTTCCACACTCTTGGTCAGACAAAACCAGGTTAACTTCTCGTTCCCATTGGTTTAGAATATACTTAGCAGAACGTTGTCCAGATTACCAATGCATTGAGATCATTTAGAAATGATTCCCCTCGCAAGTTCTGATTGATTGGTTTCAACAAAGATTACTGTCAGAGGATTATAGTGGTCATTTCTTTGTTTAATTTCTTGCTTATAATAAGTCCTATAAAAGTCCTGTCTCTCCAAGTCAAAGGATTCCTTCAACACATCAATGCTTTTCATTTGATTTTCTTTTGCAATGCGGTGAAACGTTTACGCCTTTTGTAATCCAGGCGTTGAATCATAAGCTTGGTCATAAGAAAACCAGCTCCAGATTTTAACAGCTTTGTTTAGTTTGTATGCTTTGGTTGGCTCCTTTCAGGGGGTAAGCACAGATTTTACCCAAAGATTCTTCTTGTTTCTGCACTTTTTCAAAAGAGTAACGCTGCTCTCGGGGCACTCAAGGTTCCACCGAGATTTGAACTCGGATCGCTGGATTCAGAGTCCAGAGTGCTAACCATTACACCATGGAACCGCAGACTCCTCCTTGGAGTCTTTACATCAATCATCCCTTGCCTAAAAAATGAGAAACAAGGAGTGCAAACAGTGCAAATAATCTTGATGTGCAGCAATACTTTTCCCTCTCTTAATGCAAAGTGTAGCAGCAGTAAACTTGAGGGGGAAAGGTATGGGTTTGAGGGCTCTTCTTGTGGGCTTTTCTGTCCTTGTAAATATTTTTCATAGACAAAAGAGTAGGCATTTCCTGTTTACTAAACAGGCCCTTTGACCAAGGAAGCCGCAGCGCCATAATGATTTCCTGGTTTCCTTACATAATTAGATACAGTGGTTACTTCTGTGATTGTATTTCTTGCTTGCTCTGGCAAGGTGCGCAGTCGTCCCTGGGTGGGCTCTAACCACCAACCTTTCGGTTAACAGCCGAACGCGCTAGCCGATTGCGCCACAGAGATGCATATCCATAAAAGACTTGTCCCTCTAATTGCAATAAGAAATGAAGAAAAACTCTGGATTCAGAGCGCTAACCGCTATACCGTTGAACCACACCTTTCTACAGGATGTCCTGTTTTGAAAATAAGTATGACATTTGATCATTGGGCTATATCAAAGAGAGCAGCATTGAAGTAGGCAAACTTCTGCTTCATGGTTTCATTGTGTGGTGGTCATCACATCTGCCCTACACGCAGAAGGTCTTGGGTACAACATTCAGCGAAACCAAACATGTTACCAAACATGTTCATGCTAACAATGTTCCAACGAAAGCATGCTGTTTATGTTTTATAGATCCTTTCCAGGCCATTTATGTCCTGATCTCGCAAAATATCCAATAGACCCAGCATTCCTATTCATTGTATTTTTGAGCAAAGACTAACATTCAGGTACACCTGCCGAAACCCCGGATTGAACCAGGGACCTTTAGATATTCAGTCTAACGCTCTCCCAACTGAGCTATTTCGGCTACTTTATCGAATAAATTAGGCAAGGGAGGGAAACGTGTGGCATAACGTAGCGAGAAAATGAACTATTTCTGTGTGTCCTTTTTTCTTTTCTTTTGATTAAACATAAAACAATACAGGACACGACCAGGGAGCAAAAATTGTAATTAAAAGAACTTAATAGTTACATAAAACATAACATAACATAACATAACATAACATAAAATAAAAACAAAATCACCTTTAAATGAAAATAGGGGCCCACTTGGTCCAAGTCAATAAAATTAGTGCTTATCCAAATTAAGCCTGAATGTCACTGTTTTCCATTCATCCAATGTCTAATGTCTGTTACTATGTCAGTCAAGTCTTTGATCGTTGGCGTGGTTGGTGTCGAGCATTTCTTTGTGATGGCCTTTTTCTCTACAGCCAAAAGTATGTTCCAAGGGTATCCATTTATTGTGTCCATGGCAGGAGTGTTGAGGCCCAAGTACATAGTTTTAAATTTGAGTGGGATGGCAAAGTCAAAAACAGTCTGCAGTGCCCTGTGAATTTCAGTCCATTATTTTTGAGCAACAGCACAGCCCCAAAACACCTGATAGTGGTTTGCCTGCTGGGTTCTCCAGCAGTTAGCATTTCCTTGAGAATAATGGGCACTTTGACATGGTGTGGTGAAAAAAACATATTTTTCCCCTTCAGGCATGTGATTTTGTGGTCTTCCTCAGGGCTGTTCCTACATTTCCACACTCTTGGTCAGACAAAACCAGGTTAAGCCTTTAGGCGCCAGAGATTATGGATGAAATAAATGTATAAATAAAAAACTTCCTGAGATACAGAGAACTGAAGCCGGGGCACAGCTCTGGGTCGGCAGTGCCCCTGGAGGCCCGTAGAAGCTCCACACTCCAGTTGATTCTTGGATAAAAGTGCACCCAGCCGGTCTCGAACTCGCGTGAGGCGGAGCAGGGTTCACACACCCCGCACACGGCCAGACTTTGCCCGGCCAGGGAGCACCTTCTGCGGGTCGGAGGCTCCGGGTCGGAGCCCCTGGAGCCTGGAGCCCTCACTGGGCCCCGAACTCGGCTGCCGGAGGCAGTGCAGTGCCTCATGGATAAAGGTGCACCCAGCCGGTCTCGAACTCGCGTGAGGCGGAGCAGGGTTCACCACCCCGCACACGGCCAGACTTTGCCCGGCCAGGGAGCACCTTCTGCGGGTCGGAGGCTCCGGGTCGGAGCCCCTGGAGCCTGGAGCCCTCACTGGGCCCCGAACTCGGCTGCCGGAGGCAGTGCAGTGCCTCATGGATAAAGGTGCACCCAGCCGGTCTCGAACTCGCGTGAGGCGGAGCAGGGTTCACCCACCCCGCACACGGCCAGACTTTGCCCGGGGAAGGGCCACTCTGGCTGGGCATGGCCTCCACTGAGCACCCCCTGGAGCCCCCGGAGCACCTCCAGAGCCACCCCCCACTCTCCCCAGATTCTGCCCGGGGAAGGGCCACTCTGGCTGGGCATGGCCTCCACTGAGCACCCCCTGGAGCCCCCGGAGCACCTCCAGAGCCACCCCCCACTCTCCCCAGACTCTGCCCGGGGAAGGGCCACTCTGGCTGGGCATGGCCTCCGCCGAGCACCCCCTGGAACCCCTGGAGCCCCTCCAGAGCCACCCCCCACTCCTCCAGACTCACCCCGGGGAAGGGCCACTCTGGCTGGGCATGGCCCCCACTGAGCACCCCCTGGAACCCCTGGAGCCCCCGGAGCACCTCCAGAGCCACCCCCCACTCTCCCCAGATTCTGCCCGGGGAAGGGCCACTCTGGCTGGGCATGGCCTCCACTGAGCACCCCCTGGAGCCCCCGGAGCACCTCCAGAGCCACCCCCCACTCTCCCCAGACTCTGCCCGGGGAAGGGCCACTCTGGCTGGGCATGGCCTCCGCCGAGCACCCCCTGGAAACCCTGGAGCCCCTCCAGAGCCACCCCCCACTCCTTCAGACTCACCCCGGGGAAGGGCCACTCTGGCTGGGCATGGCCCCCACTGAGCACCCCCTGGAACCCCTGGAGCCCCCGGAGCACCTCCAGAGCCACCCCCCACTCTCCCCAGATTCTGCCCGGGGAAGGGCCACTCTGGCTGGGCATGGCCTCCGCCGAGCACCCCCTGGAACCCCTGGAGCCCCTCCAGAGCCACCCCCCACTCCTCCAGACTCACCCCGGGGAAGGGCCACTCTGGCTGGGCATGGCCTCCGCCGAGCACCCCCTGGAACCCCTGGAGCCCCTCCAGAGCCACCCCCCACTCCTCCAGACTCACCCAGGGGAAGGGCCACTCTGGCTGGGCATGGCCTCCGCCGAGCACCCCCTGGAACCCCTGGAGCCCCTCCAGAGCCACCCCGCATTCCCCCAAACTCAGTCTGGGGACGGGCCACTCGGGCTGGGCATGGCCTCCGCCGAGCACCCCCCTGGAACCCCTGGAGCCCCTCCAGAGCCACCCCGCATTCCCCCAAACTCAGTCTGGGGACGGGCCACTCGGGCTGGGCATGGCCTCCGCCGAGCACCCCCTGGAACCCCTGGAGCCCCTCCAGAGCCACCCCCCACTCCTCCAGACTCACCCCGGGGAAGGGCCACTCTGGCTGGGCATGGCCCCCACTGAGCACCCCCTGGAACCCTTGGAGCCCCCGGAGCACCTCCAGAGCCACCCCCCACTCTCCCCAGATTCTGCCCGGGGAAGGGCCACTCTGGCTGGGCATGGCCTCCGCCGAGCACCCCCTGGAACCCCTGGAGCCCCTCCAGAGCCACCCCCCACTCCTCCAGACTCACCCCGGGGAAGGGCCACTCTGGCTGGGCATGGCCCCCACTGAGCACCCCCTGGAACCCTTGGAGCCCCCGGAGCACCTCCAGAGCCACCCCCCACTCTCCCCAGATTCTGCCCGGGGAAGGGCCACTCTGGCTGGGCATGGCCTCCGCCGAGCACCCCCTGGAACCCCTGGAGCCCCTCCAGAGCCACCCCGCATTCCCCCAAACTCAGTCTGGGGACGGGCCACTCTTCCCCGGGTTGCAGGCTCTGGGACTCCGGGGATGACCACCGGGGACCAGGCCCTCCCTTCGAACCCGGGGACCCACACTTAAGCACCCCCACACGGGCTACACACCCTTGGTTCAGCCCCCTGGAGGTCCGTGCCCTTGGTACTATACCATGGAAGTCCGTGCCCTTGGTACTCTGACTGGAGTACCAAGGGAACGGCCCAGCACTCACCACAGAGGCTCGCGCCGGCCCCGGCCCACCTTTCGTCCCCGGGTACCCACACTTAAGCACCCCCACACGAGCTACACACCCTTGGTGCAGCCCCCTGGAAGTCCGTGCCCTTGGTACTCTGAGCCACTTTAAAAGATAAAAAGCACCAGGACCCCAAGGCCCTGGCTCCCCTGTCCCCTACACCACACTTGGAGGCAGGGCCCTTGCCCTCCACTGGCTGCCCCCGCGCCCAATGTACTCCATAACCGAAGAAGAGAGGGGGGACCCGGAGGCCGGCCTACTAGGGTAACAGGTTTAATTTAGAGCCGGGGCTCTGGACCACAAATGCCTACAACCCCGCAGTGCGCAGGAGCCTTCGAAGCTGGATGAAACCAGAACGGGGCCCTACGATGGCGGTGACCAGCCACAGTTGATAGCAAAGTGAGCCCTGGACAGGCGCTGCATTTGACAAACTCAGAGACGAGGAAGGGACCGGAGTCGGACCAAATATATCATCTGGCGCTGTGTCCAGCGTGAGGGTGAGCCAGCGCAAATCAGGACCACAAATGCCTACAACCCCGCAGTGCGCAGGAGCCTTCGAAGCTGGATGAAACCAGAACGGGGCCCTACGATGGCGGTGACCAGCCACAGTTGATAGCAAAGTGAGCCCTGGACAGGCGCTGCATTTGACAAACTCAGAGACGAGGAAGGGACCGGAGTCGGACCAAATATATCATCTGGCGCTGTGTCCAGCGTGAGGGTGAGCCAGCGCAAATCAGGACCACAAATGCCTACAACCCCGCAGTGCGCAGGAGCCTTCGAAGCTGGATGAAACCAGAACGGGGCCCTACGATGGCGGTGACCAGCCACAGTTGATAGCAAAGTGAGCCCTGGACAGGCGCTGCATTTGACAAACTCAGAGACGAGGAAGGGACCGGAGTCGGACCAAAAGTATGCGCCGGCCCTGCCCCCCGCCCCGCGCAGAGCCATCGGACACGTTGAGGCTGAAGGGGACTGGCGCAGAGCCCTTGGGCCCAGGGGCAAAGCGCAGCCATCATCCTTCAAGCCGCGCCTCCTGCTGCGCGGGGGTGAGTGACAATGGGCCCGGACTGTGTTCCCACCGGACGCGTTGAGGCTGAAGGGGACTGGCTCAGAGCACCTGGCACAGGGGCTAAGCACAGCCATCATCCTTCAAGCCGCGCGTCCTTCAGTGCGGGGGTGAGTGACGGTCCCATCTCCGAAGACAAGGGGCCAGGCGCGGGGGAAGCCAGTCAGACTGACGCCCCGCGCCTGGTGGGACCTCTGTCTCGGCCTCGCTTCCAACGTGTCCGGCGTGAGGTTAGCCGGAGCAAACCACAGCCGCAAAATGTAAACAAAACCGCAGTGCGCAGGAGCCTTCGAAGCTGGATAAAACCAGAATGGGGCCCTACGATGGCGGGTCATGTGTGCCCGTCGACCAAGCTCCTTGTCTGGTATACATAGAACCATGATTTGTACCATTTTCATGGTTGATTCATGCTCACGCGAGTTCGAGACCGGCTGGGTGCACTTTTATCCATGAGGCACTGCACTGCCTCCGGCAGCCGAGTTCGGGGCCCGGTGAGGGCTCCAGGCTCCAGGGGCTCCGACCCGGAGCCTCCGACCCGCAGAAGGTGCTCCCTGGCCGGGCAAAGTCTGGCCGTGTGCGGGGTGGATGGCCCTGGGTCTGGGCGAAGCTAAGATCACGGAGCGGGTCACCTCCGCGTACAGCCCGTGGTCAGCGTGACACTGTGCTCTGCCCCGAGCAATCAGAGCAAACAGCAAGCTTCTGGAAGTGCCCGCGAGTCTGGTAAAATCAAGCCGAAAATAGACCCTCTCATGCCCGGTCTGAGCGGCGCTTAGAGCGCGGAGGAGCGCGGAGCGCGGGGCTCCATTCAGAGGCTCCGTGATCCGCCTTACAACCAGCTCTCACCTCCACGTACAGCCCGTGGTCAGCGTGACACTGTGCTCTGCCCCGAGCAATCAGAGCAAACAGCAAGCTTCTGGAAGTGCCCGCGAGTCTGGTAAAATCAAGCCGAAAATAGACCCTCTCATGCCCGGTCTGAGCGGCGCTTAGAGCGCGGAGGAGCGCGGAGCGCGGGGCTCCATTCAGAGGCTCCGTGATCCGCCTTACAACCAGCTCTCACCTCCACGTACAGCCCGTGGTCAGCGTGACACTGTGCTCTGCCCCGAGCAATCAGAGCAAACAGCAAGCTTCTGGAAGTGCCCGCGAGTCTGGTAAAATCAAGCCGAAAATAGACCCTCTCATGCCCGGTCTGAGCGGCGCTTAGAGCGCGGAGGAGCGCGGAGCGCGGGGCTCCATTCAGAGGCTCCGTGATCCGACGCTCACCTCCGCACCTCCGAACCATGACTTGAGATTACGGCTGTGAAGGAGCCTTGGAAGCTGGATAAAACCAGAACGGGGCCCATCGATCGCGGTTCTCGTGTGTCCGTCAAACGAGCTCCTCCCCCGGTAGCCGCACAACCAGGAAATGTACCTGTTTCGATTGCGAAAAACGTCATTCTCAAAAACCGCCCGCCCGTCCCTCCCAGCATTACCATTTTGCACATCCCGCGTGAGAGCAGCGTAGGAATTTCTCGGGAGCAGCGTGATTTAGCCCGGGACTCTTGAGCTGAACGCTTATTTCCACGAGCCCAAAAAATGACTAAGTCCAACGGTATATAGTGTACTATTGCCGAAAAACGACAGAGTCGCTCGGGTATAGTGTACTATTGCCGAAAAATGACAGAGTCTTTTCAGGTATAGTGTACTATTTCGGTTTTTACTCTAAGTCCCTCAGGGGCATATGGTGCTATACTATGATGGTCAGATCACCTCCAGGCCCCAGGGGAGTGCTTTTCTGGGGGCAAACAGTGCACTGATGATGGGGGATTATTTCATTTTGCTCATTTTGGTGTTTTTTCACATTTTAACCCATTTTCACCCCTTTTGCTCACAACTTCATACTACGGCCCGGAAAAACGACAGAGTCCCTCGGGTATAGTGTACTATTGCCGAAAAACGACAGAGTCCCTCGGGTATAGTGTACTATTGCCGAAAAACGACAGAGTCCCTCGGGTATAGTGTACTATTGCCGAAAAACGACAGAGTCCCTCGGGTATAGTGTACTATTGCCGAAAAACGACAGAGTCCCTCGGGTATAGTGTACTATTGCCGAAAAACGACAGAGTCCCTCGGGTATAGTGTACTATTGCCGAAAAACGACAGAGTCCCTCGGGTATAGTGTACTATTGGCTGGAAGCTCGTTTTTTTTTCTAAGTCCAGCAGGGGTATATGGTACTATATTCTGGTGGTCAGATCACCTCCAGGCCCCAGGGGAGTGCTTTTCTGGGGGCAAACTGTGCACTGATGATGGGGGATTATTTCATTTTGCTCATTTTGGTGTTTTTTCACATTTTAACCCATTTTCACCCCTTTTGCTCACATCTTCAAACTCGGGCCCTGATTACAAGTTCTGACCAAATGATGACAAACACGGTATTTATTATGTATTTTTTTCATTTTTTTTATTTTTCCAACTTATACATCCATCATTGGTGCCAGGCAGGTTGTGGAGAAAGCAGTGAAGAAAGGAGAGAGCCATCACAGAAAAGATGTCCATCCAGGGTCAAGGTACCCTGCACTTTTACATATCCAAATGACAGCATTTAAAGTTTTTTAGCGTATGGTATCTCTCGTTGCATGGAACCGCACAGAGGCCAACGCCACACAGACGGCACCTGTACTTTGTTTGCCGCCTGCCTTTGGTACGAGAGCGGTCAGAGCACACGGCGCAGTCTGGACGTCCCTCTGCTTGACAAAGCCAATGACGCTCTGTGAGTCTCTGTGGCATTTCACCCTCCGGTCTTGAGCGCCTTTCTTGTTTTTTGGAGTGATCAGCCAGTAATGCATCAATAATGTTCTGAATGTAAACCTTTAAAGGTTTGTGTGGGCCTGGAGTGGATTTGGTGTATATGATGTGTGAGTTGACAATACTTATGCTTATAATGGCATTGAATATGCGATGATACCATTTCCGGGACCTGTGTGGAAAGAGGTATGTCTTCATCCTCTGGTCAGCAGTGTCCACTCCACCCATGTAGGCGTTGTACTGGTCGACACATACAGGTCTTTTGATGTCACGGAAGCCAGTGTCATCTGTCTTGGATCGGATCCTCCTCTGAACACAATCATTTCCATGGACTGTGGACAACATGGTGAGACGTTTAGTATCGTGCCAAGCACAAGCCAGGAGTTTTCCCTTTCTGCAAAAAACTGGGTCATCTCCTTTTTTCAGCTGTAAGACACTTTTACCAAGGCATTTTGGCATCCCCAACCTGGTAATCCTTACCGTCCCACACAGTCCAGTTTCCAAATCTGCTAATTCATTTGCAATTACAGGCGAGGTATAGTAACTGTCCATGTAAATCTCGTGTCCTTTGCCCGTAAAGGGAGAAACCAACTCACGGACAACTGCGTGTGTTGCACTGATGTTGCTTGCATTATTTTTGTACTGTCCAGTGTGCATTGACCAGCGCAAAACATACCCTGAACAGCTTTCACTCAGGGCATACACTCTATAGCCATATTTGTCAGGTTTATTCGGAGAGTAACATTTTAGTGAAGATCTCCCCTTGAAAGCTATTGTCATTTCATCTAAAGAAAGCTCCTTGATTGGACTGTAAACTGCTGCAAATTTGGGAATAATCAAATCTATTATTGGGCGGACTTTGAACAGTTTATCGTGCCCGGGCTCGCCTGTTCTCACATAATCATTATTGTTGACAAAATGAAAGAACGAAAGAATGATTTCAAATCTGTTTCTTGACATTACATTTCCAAATCCAGGCGTTTGTGTAAGCCAAAATGTTCCCCAGTAATCCTCGATTTCAGGTTTCTCAACAAGGCCCATGGAGAGATGCAAAGCGAAGAAAGCTTTCATTTCGGTGACTGATACATCATACCACTCAAGAAATCTTGAATGTGGCTTCAGAATCATAGGTGCCATACACTGATGTGCATATCTATTTGTCTCATCAGTAATGAAAGTCCAAAACTGATCGGTCAGAAAGAGTGACAGAATATCAAATGGATTAGCATCCGTCAGATCCATCTCTCCTGTGTAGCCAACTGGGTCTTCAAAAGGTTTGATCCATGCCTCAAATACCTCGACCTCTCTCAGCATGTCCCAGCTCTCATCCACCGGGCAAGTTTTACTGCAGCCACTGGTTCCACTGGTTCCTCACCTCCGTCTGTCCTTTGCACCTGTCCGTTGTTTCGAAGTCCCTTCATCTCCACTTGGAAATCCATCGTCACTCTCGGGGAGATAATACCCTTCAGAGTCAGAATCTGCTGTAAATTGCATGCCACGTGAACTTCCTCCAGCCATTTTTTTCCTTACCGGATCTGCCCTGGATCATACCTGGCTAATAAAGGGAAGTTGCACCGAACCGACCAATGACTGAAGTGATTCATTTTCTACTATTATTTCATTAATTTCCTTGTACGGTAAAGTTGCATTTCTGCGACTTTGGCGCTTAAAGGGTTAACTAAACAGGCCCTTTGACCAAGGAAGCCCCAGCGCCGTAATGATTTCCTGGTTTCCATACATAATTATACAACATAATCCATACAACAGTGGTTACTTCTGGGATTGTATCTCTTGCTTGCTCTGGCAAGGTGAGCAGTCGTCCCTGGGTGGGCTCAAACCACCAACCTTTCGCCTATCAGCAGAACGCGCTAGCCGATTGCGCCACAGAGGCGAGAATCTTAACATACCCATGAAAGGGTTACCCCTCTAATTGCAATTAGAAATGAAGAAAAACTCTGGATTCAGAGCGCTAACCGCTATACCGTTGAACCACACCTTTCTACAGGATGTCCTGTTTTGAAAATAAGTATGACATTTGATCATTGGGCTATATCAAAGAGAGCAGCATTGAAGTAGGCAAACTTCTGCTTCATGGTTTCATTGTGTGGTGGTCATCACATCTGCCCTACACGCAGAAGGTCTTGGGTACAACATTCAGCAAAACCAAACATGTTCCCAAACATGTTCATGCTAACAATGTTCCAACGAAAGCTTGCTGTTTATGTTTTATAGATCCTTTCCAGGCCATTTATGTCCTGATCTCGCAAAATATCCAATAGACCCAGCATTCCTATTCATTGTATTTTTGAGCAAAGACTAACATTCAGGTACACATGCCGAACCCAGGATTGAACCAGGAATAACGTAGCGAGAAAATGAACTAGTTCTGTGTGTCCTTTTTTCTTTTCTTTTGATTAAACATAAAACAATACAGGACACGACCAGGGAGCAAAAATCGTAATTAAAGAACTTAATAGTTACATAAAACATAACATAACATAAAATAAAAACAAAATCACATTTAAATGAAAATAAGGGTCCTACTTGGTCCAAGTCAATCAAATTAGTGCTTATCCAAGTTAAGCCTGAATGTCACTGTTTTCCATTCATCCAATGTCTAATGTCTGTTACTATGTCAGTCAAGTCTTTGATCGTTGGCGTGGTTGGTGTCGAGCATTTCTTTGTGATGGCCTTTTTCTCTACAGCCAAAAGTATGTTCCAAGGGTATCCATTTATTGTGTCCATGGCAGGAGTGTTGAGGCCCAAGTACATAGTTTTAAATTTGAGTGGGATGGAAAAGTCAAAAACAGTCTGCAGTGCCCTGTGAATTTCAGTCCATTATTTTTTAGCAACAGCACAGCCCCAACACACCTGATAGTGGTTTGCCTGCTGGGTTCTCCAGCAGTTAGCATTTCCTTGTGAATAATGGGCACTTTGACATGGTGTGGTGAAAAAAACATATTTTTCCCCTTCAGGCATGTGATTTTGTGGTCTTCCTCAGGGCTGTTCCTACATTTCCACACTCTTGGTCAGACAAAACCAGGTTAACTTCTCGTTCCCATTGGTTTAGAATATACTTAGCAGAACGTTGTCCAGATTACCAATGCATTGAGATCATTTAGAAATGATTCCCCTCGCAAGTTCTGATTGATTGGTTTCAACAAAGATTACTGTCAGAGGATTATAGTGGTCGTTTCTTTGTTTCATTTCTTGCTTATAATAAGTCCTATAAAAGTCCTGTCTCTCCAAGTCAAAGGATTCCTTCAACACATCAATGCTTTTCATTTGAGTTTCTTTTGCAATGCGGTGAAACGTTTACGCCTTTTGTAATCCAGGCGTTGAATCATAAGCTTGGTCATAAGAAAACCAGCTCCAGATTTTAACAGCTTTGTTTAGTTTGTATGCTTTGGTTGGCTCCTTTCAGGGGGTAATCACAGATTTTACCCAAAGATTCTTCTTGTTTCTGCACTTTTTCAAAAGAGTAGCGCTGCTCTCTGGGCACTCAAGGTTCCACTGAGATTTGAACTCGGATCGCTGGATTCAAAGTCCAGAGTGCTAACCATTACACCATGGAACCGCAGACTCCTCCTTGGAAGGATAACGGTCATCCAAAGCTACAAGTCTTACATCAATCATCCCTTGCCAAAAAAATGAGAAACAAGGAGTGAAAACAGTGCAAATAATCTTGATGTGCAGCAATACTTTTCCCTCTCTTAATGCAAAGTGTAGCAGCAGTAAACTTGAGGGAGAAAGGTATGGGTTTGAGGGCTCTTCTTGTGTGCTTCTCTGTCCTTGTAAATATTTTTCATAGACAAAAAGTAGGCATTTCCTGTTTAATAAACAGGCCCTTTGACCAAGGAAGCCGCAGCGCCATAACGATTTCCTGGTTTCCTTACATAATTACATACAGTGGTTACTTCTGGGATTGTATTTCTTGCTTGCTCTGGCAAGGTGAGCAGTCGTCCCTGGATGGGCTCGAACTACCAACCTTTCGGTTAACAGCCGAACGCGCTAGCCGATTGCGCCACAGAGACGAGAATCTAGGCATGTCCATAAAAGACTTGTGCATCTAATTGCAATAAGAAATGAAGAAAAACTCTGGATTCAGAGCGCTAACGGCTATACCGTTGAACCACACCTTTCTACCGGATGTCCTGTTTTGAAAATAAGTATGACATTTGATCATTGGGCTATATCAAAGAGAGCAGCATTGAAGTAGGCAAACTTCTGCTTCATGGTTTCATTGTGTGGTGGTCATCACATCTGCCCTACACGCAGAAGGTCTTGGGTACAACATTCAGCGAAACCAAACATGTTACCAAACATGTTCATGCTAACAATGTTCCAATGAAAGCATGCTGTTTATGTTTTATAGATCCTTTCCAGGCCATTTATGTCCTGATCTCGCAAAATATCCAATAGACCCAGCATTCCTATTCATTGTATTTTTGAGCAAAGACTAACATTCAGGTACACCTGCCGAAACCCGGGATTGAACCAGGGACCTTTAGATATTCAGTCTAACGCTCTCCCAACTGAGCTATTTCGGCTACTTTATCGAATAAATTAGGCAAGGGAGGGAAACGTGTGGCATAACGTAGCGAGAAAATGAACTATTTCTGTGTGTCCTTTTTTCTTTTCTTTCGATTAAACACTCTACACTCTTGGTCAGACAAAACCAGGTTCACTTCTCGTACCCATTGGTTTATCTTCTTTACCATGAAATCAACTCTTACCTTCTCAAAGCCTTCCCATATGGTCTAGCGGTTAGGATTCCTGGCTCTCATCCAGGGGCCAGCCGTGGATAGTGGGCATAGAGCGCCAGCCAATCAGAATGAGCCTGTGTGCCATGTGCCACTGTGATGAAGGCCAACCAATCAGAATGCAGAGATTCGTGTTCGTTCACAAATTCATCTCAAGAAACCAGAGTTCAATTCCTGCTGTGCCCAGAAGAAGAGGAACGTTTCAAAGGATCAAAACTTTAAATGTACAAAGTTTATGAGTTCAAACATTAAATGTATAAAGTTTATGAGTTGGTGTGTCAGTTTGCACTTGTTAAAAGGTCAGATCATGAGAAGGACTCACATGCAGCTGCTGGTACTGATTTGCAATTTTAATAAAATCACAAATTGATCACAAATAGTGATTTCTGCTTCACCTTAAGAGATTTACCCACGTCACACCTTCTGCATAAATAAACTTGGAGTGGGTCAGAAAACTCCAGGTGTTTAGTCCGCAGGGGTCAGAGGTCACACTATCACATCTCTAACACTGCAGCACTGAACTGTACTATTGTGTTCAGTTTATGTTCTGCAGAGAAATAAAACATTGACTCATATTGTTAATGATATGATATCTCAATCATTTAAATAATATTGTTGTATTGTTATATTGGAAAGAAAACACAAAAAAACATGTACTTTTAAGAATATTTATTGACAGGGAAAATACCAGAAATATTAAGTTTAATTTATTTACACTTCAGACAGCATTCATTACTTGACAGTAGTATTTACATTAAATATACAGATATATAGAGTCCAGGGAAGTATGTGTGGATGTGAGGACTGTGCAGGGCCTGCTTCAGCACCAGTTTGCAGAACCTGCACGTTCTCCCTGGGGCAGAACCTTCACGTTCTCCCTGGGGCAGAACCTGCACGTTCTCCCTGGGGCAGGTGACTCCTCTCTCTTCCTCTTCTGTTGCTTCCTTTCCTCCTCTCTCTGTCTTGTGGCCTCCAGCTCCCTCTGGAAGAACTCTGTGTCCACAATGTCCTTAAAGGTGGTGTTTCTTCAGGGCTGCTGCTCAGGGCGTCCTGAGAAAGAGACGGTGATGGTCAGAGCTGTAGGAGACGAGGTGATGGTCGTGGTGACGACAGTTGTCGTGGTGACGACAGGCAGAGTTGTGGTGTTGCCAGAGTGTCTGTGTTTGCTCCAGCTTTTTCGGGCTGATGTTGAGTGAAGATGATGCATTTAATAATTTGATGTGATGATGATGTAATGACAAATATGTAGTTTTGTGGTCGGGTGTAGCGCGCTGTTGGCTGATTGGCTCAGGGGCAGTGGAGGGGGAGGCGGCCTGTTGTGACGACTGCGGCTGAAGCTTCACTGGAGGAGGAACTACAGAACAAAACAGATGAATGTTTTAGTGATAAGCAACACGTGTGCACATGAAATACAACACATGACACACATTTAGAACCACTGCACTGGCTGTGAAACTACAGTCAGCATGAAGTATTCATCTGTTCACTCTGTGATGGTTTGACTGAGACAGACACAGACACACATGGAGCATGAAGCATTCATCTGTTCACTCTGTGATGGTTTGACTGAGACAGACACAGACACACATGGAGCATGAAGCATTCATCTGTTCACTCTGTGATGGTTTGACTGAGACAGACACAGACACACATGGAGCATGAAGCATTCATCTGTTCACTCTGTGATGGTTTGACTGAGACAGACACAGACACACATGGAGCATGAAGCATTCATCTGTTCACTCTGTGATGGTTTGACTGAGACAGACACAGACACACATGGAGCATGAAGCATTCATCTGTTCACTCTGTGATGGTTTGACTGAGACAGACACAGACACACATGGAGCATGAAGCATTCATCTGTTCACTCTGTGATGGTTTGACTGAGACAGACACAGACACACATGGAGCTCACTCACTTTGGGTTGTCTCTTCTCCAGGAGCATCAGATGCAGAATGTGTGGGACGAGCTGCATCTGAAACAACCAAAACACCACAATATAGGTTTATGTTTGTTTAGATTATTCTATTAAAATGTCAGACCTGGAGCTGAAGTACTTCCAGACTCGGGCAGAACAAACCTCAGCTCCTGTGGAAGTGGCACTGGAGGCTTAAGGGGCAGCACATCTGCAGCAGCTGAAGAGAGGAAAGAAATATATGATACGTTTGATCAACTTTGATCTTACAGTGAATAAGCAACAAGTAAAAGCTCTTACATCCTGTGGTTCCTCCAGAACAGTTGCTGTAAGAGAAGAAGAAGAATAATGAGTCATATTTAGCTGTTAGTAACAACGCACACTTACATTTGACCTGTTGTTTATATCATAAGTAAGTTTATATTGCTGTTTTATTTAGCAATGTTAGTGTGAATGAGCAGAAGAAGCTCTCACTCATTCATATTGAACACCAGATAATATGACTTACTCTCATCACAGATGCATGAATTCAGAGCAGGACCTGAACAGGGTCAGGAACAACTGAACTCATGCACAGGACAGAACGTGTCCCAAAGTGTCTTTCATGGCAGGACATCTGTGTGTGAACTTCTGTAAACCTGAGGATGATGGAGCTCAGCAGCGACTGGACACGGCTGGAATAAAAGACAAACCTTTTTAACACATGATAAATCCAAAATGGAGCTTAAGCGTTACAGACACATTACACACATCCACGTGTTGTTTGGACGGAGATGCTGAGCATTGTCCTCTCCAGCGCGTCCTCTTCAGCCACTACTAAAGGAAAAGACATGAAATGAAACAGAAGTGACTGCTCCTCTACACGGTGTGACTCTGTGTGACTCCACACAAACCAAGAACACACGATTTATGTAGTTATACTCACCCAAGGGCTCACGAGGAGAGCTGGTGGGGACACGAGTGGGTGGAAAAGAGGACAGGGCAGAGGAGGACAGGAGAGAGGAGGACAGGACAGAGGAGGACAGGGCAGAGGAGGACAGGACAGAGGAGGACAGGGCAGAGGAGGACAGGACAGAGGAGGACAGGACAGAGGAGGACAGGGCAGAGGAGGACAGGACAGAGGAGTACGGGGCAGAGGAGGACGGGGCAGAGGACAGGACAGAGGAGGATGGGGCAGAGGAGGACAGGAGGAATTGTTGAGTCATTCATATGGATTTTGGCTCTTGTTTATAGTCTGTTGCTAGGTAACAGTTGTGGAATGTCCTCCACATTAACATGAAGTGAAGGCATTTCCCCATTGTGGGACAAAGTCTCTCTTACTTGTGATGAATTGTTGAAGCTACAACTACTTTTATGCACAATAAGAGACAACACAACACACAGATCACGTAATATTGCACCTTATATAAAACTGCACAACTGCAAACCTTTAAATGTAATAAAGTTTAACTTCACAGGGCTGAATATCACACAAAACTGACAGAAAAGTCGCGTTTAGTTGTTCAACAGAGACATGGAAGTAGCAGTGACTTTATGTGACTAAAAACACAGTTTCAAAAGTGCAAAACACAAGACGAACTTTACCTGAAAACGTCTTCAAATGCCCGTTATAAATGCCACAAAATACGAGTGTTCTGGGGCAGTAAAATGTCCATAAGAAGGTGAAAACAGGAGCAGATCTAGTGCTAAACTTGTCCAGGTCGCACTGAATGAATGACGTCACTCTGCATTCAAACATGGCGCGCTCTCGCCACAGCGCCGCCGCTGGCCAAAAGTATATTACATCCGTAGTGGTTTAACACTACCATAGGAAATGAATGGGATTCTGTTTAGGGCTGTTTAGCTAAAGAATCCAGGTGGCCCGGGTTCAACTCCCGGTATGGGAATATCTAGTCTGTCCTGCTGGAACACTTGTAGCTGCATTATGTACAAGACTCGCTGTGGTTACGAGTACATTCAAGCTGGACGGAGGTGAAGAGAGGCATAGAAACATGGTATCGATTTGGGCGCAGCATGTGAAAATTTGTAATCAACCTTTAGCTTTTCTATGCATCTATAGACTAGCAGGTTGGTTGGTGTTTCTTTTTGGAGCATTTCTCTTAGACAATTGCCAGATTACACTGCAGTGAATTTTAGAGACCTTCACTGAAATATTTCAAATCAGCACATGTGGTGATTCAGTGCAAGCTCCCAGTCCCGCATTACCTTTGAACCTTGCAGCACTTATAAAATTCAAACAATATTATTTCATCCATCCACACTACCTGCAGGAAGGTGAGACAAAGTGGCCCATTCAGGCAGCCTGGGCGACATTCCCAACTTCCAGTATAGGTATGTCTCGCCAAACCTGAGCTTAGAATGCTTAGTAAAACATGCTGTCTCCATGAATTCATGGAGAGTTAAATCTGGTAATGTAATTGCGCTAGTTTCAGAAAATAATGTGGGTAATTTCCACTTTCTTAAACACAGTTTAAAGGTGTATTGTTGTTGTGGCCGAGAGGTTAAGGCGATGGACTTGAAATCCATTGGGTTCGATTCCTGTCAGCAACGTGTGTTTAGCAGCACAGATTTTGAGATTGCGTTCTATTCTATAAACCAGCATGTTTGGTGATGTTTAATTTCGGAGCCATTCTTTCAGAACGAGGGCATGTATGAAATCCTTGTTTCAATCCCCTGCATCTCCATTCAATATTCTGTTGATGGCACAAAGTGAAAAGTGTTGACTCCAGGTCTTGCTTGGAAAATAATCATGACAGGCAAGAGATGGTTATGTAGCTCAGTGTTAGAGCACAGTCTTTCGTAGCAAGATCCCAGTTCCACATTCCTTTAAAATTAGATTTCATATTTTGAAGCAATTTGAGTCTATTAGACGTATACAGCCCCATGGGCATTACGCACTGGCCTCTTGAACCGGGATTGTGGGTTTGAGTCCCATGATCATAGCCATTCAGCAGAGTGGCGCAGCGGTAGCGTGCTGGGCCCATAACCCAGAGGTCGATGGATCGAAACCATCCTCTGCTAGATTTTTTTTTACTTGCATTATTGCGATTGTCAATCCAAATGAACCAAGCTAGTCAGTAATGTGTTGGATGATGGAAGCCGATCTTCAGCGCAAGCTCCCAGTTCCACATTTGCTTTGAATCTAGCAGCACATTTCTTTTTCCATCCTATATTGTTATTTCTTTTTTGGGGAAAAGGATAGCTGAGTAGTGAAAGAAGATGTAGGTCAAAAAAGACCCATGAATAGACATTTTGAAGCAATTTGAGTCTATTATGGGTACATAACCCCATAAGCAATATGCACAGGATACTAGCCTCCAAAATCCGGGATTGTGGATTTCAGGTCCATGGTCTAATAGGCTGAGCCACAAGGAAAATACTAATCCCTAGACTTGTTGCACGTGGAATGGGCTTATATCTATTACATACAGAACTGTTCCTTAACTCTCAAGCATCAATGAGGCCTTCTTTATACGTCATAAGGCGCTGGTACAGCTAGCAGCCCGGTGTAAACGCTCTCTCTTTTTTCTCACACTTATTGTGCTTTATCTCCTATATTTTGTAAATATAGTTAGTATATTTTTTCTATTTTACTGTAGGATAGGGACACGCGCTGGAATCATTTTTAATTCAACTGTTTTTGACTTTATTCGGCTGGATTGAGTGTTTTCGTCGTGTCGTGGCGATGTGTCTTGGCTCTGAGTCGGCGCCGTACCGCGCTTACACAAAGGAGGAACTAATGAAACTGCGGAGAACAGTCGTCTTACCCGGAGATCTTCACGTTATCCCGGCGGACATCATAAGGAAAACGCAACGAAGCAGACGGGCTGGACGTAAACTCCGAGAGAAGAGAGGGACAAACAGGAAGTCGGTTCCCGCCGTAGTCATGGGTAACGTGAGGTCCCTTCAAAATAAAATGACGGAAATAGCGAGCCTCATGCGGTCCCAGAGGATTTATAGGGACAGCAGTGTCTTGATTTTCACAGAGACCTGGTTAACAGCAGAAATGCCAGACTCTATTGTAGGTTTGGACAATTTTCATCTGCTGCGGGCGGACAGAACGAGAGAATGCGGGAAGAAAAGATATATTATCTGCCCCGGGAGTTCTCACATGTGATTTTGATCGCAGTCTATGTGGCCCCGTCTGCCAATGCTGAATATGCTTGTGAAGCACTGCTCTCCTGCACTTGTAGGCTGCAAACACAGCACCCACAGGCTCTCTCCCTCGTCTCTGGTGACTTTAACCACGCTTCTCCCTCTTCTGTTCTACCAACATACACCCAGTATGTTACCTGCCCCACCAGAAACAATAGAACATTGGACTTGTTTTTTGCCAACACCAAGGAGGCTTATTCCTCTTTCCCCCTCCCTCCCCTGGGCAGCTCGGACCACAACCTTGTACATCTGGGGCCTGTGTATGAACCCATCGTGCCCATGTGGGACAATAAAGGAATATCTTATCTTATCTGATCTGATCTGATCTGATCTGATCTTATCTTATCTTATTGATTGTTTTTGTCCATTCTATCATTTTAGAGCTCATGCTTGGCATGTATGAGGTCCTGGGTTCAATTCCCAGCATCTCCAACCAGCACTCACCTCCGCGTACAGCCCGTTGTCAGCCTGGAAGTGCCCCGGAGTCTGGTAAAATCAAGCCGAAAATAGACCCTCTCATGCCGGGTCTGGGCGGCGCTAAGAGCGGGAGGAGTGCGGGGCTCATTCAGAGGCTCCATGATCCGCCTTACAACCAGCTCTCACCTCCACGTACAGCCCGTGGTCAGCGTGACACTGTGCTCTGCCCCGAGCAATCAGAGCAAACAGCAAGCTTCTGGAAGTGCCCGCGAGTCTGGTAAAATCAAGCCGAAAATAGACCCTCTCATGCCCGGTCTGAGCGGCGCTTAGAGCGCGGAGGAGCGCGGAGCGCGGGGCTCCATTCAGAGGCTCCGTGATCCGACGCTCACCTCCGCACCTCCGAACCATGACTTGAGATTACGGCTGTGAAGGAGCCTTGGAAGCTGGATAAAACCAGAACGGGGCCCATCGATCGCGGTTCTCGTGTGGCCGTCAAACGAGCTCCTCCCCCGGTAGCCGCACAACCAGGAAATGTACCTGTTTCGATTGCGAAAAACGTCATTCTCAAAAACCGCCCGCCCGTCCCTCCCAGCATTACCATTTTGCACATCCCGCGTGAGAGCAGCGTAGGAATTTCTCGGGAGCAGCGTGATTTAGCCCGGGACTCTTGAGCTGAACGCTTATTTCCACGAGCCCAAAAAACGACTAAGTCCAATGGTATATAGTGTACTATTGCCGAAAAACGACAGAGTCTTTAGGTATAGTGTACTATTTCGGTTTTTACTCTAAGTCCCTCAGGGGCATATGGTGCTATACTATGATGGTCAGATCACCTCCAGGCCCCAGGGGAGTGCTTTTCTGGGGGCAAACAGTGCACTGATAATGGGGGATTATTTCATTTGGCTCATTTTGGTGTTTTTTCACATTTTAACCCATTTTCACCCCTTTTGCTCACAACTTCATACTACGGCCCGGAAAAACGACAGAGTCGCTCGGGTATAGTGTACTATTGCCGAAAAATGACAGAGTCTTTTCAGGTATAGTGTACTATTTCGGTTTTTACTCTAAGTCCCTCAGGGGCATATGGTGCTATACTATGATGGTCAGATCACCTCCAGGCCCCAGGGGAGTGCTTTTCTGGGGGCAAACAGTGCACTAATGATGGGGGATTATTTCATTTGGCTCATTTTGGTGTTTTTTCACATTTTAACCCATTTTCACCCCTTTTGCTCACAACTTCATACTACGGCCCGGAAAAACGACAGAGTCGCTCGGATATAGTGTACTATTGCCGAAAAATGACAGAGTCTTTTCAGGTATAGTGTACTATTTCGGTTTTTACTCTAAGTCCCTCAGGGGCATATGGTGCTATACTATGATGGTCAGATCACCTCCAGGCCCCAGGGGAGTGCTTTTCTGGGGGCAAACAGTGCACTGATGATGGGGGATTATTTCATTTGGCTCATTTTGGTGTTTTTTCACATTTTAACCCATTTTCACCCCTTTTGCTCACAACTTCATACTACGGCCCGGAAAAACGACAGAGTCGCTCGGGTATAGTGTACTATTGCCGAAAAATGACAGAGTCTTTTCAGGTATAGTGTACTATTTCGGTTTTTACTCTAAGTCCCTCAGGGGCATATGGTGCTATACTATGATGGTCAGATCACCTCCAGGCCCCAGGGGAGTGCTTTTCTGGGGGCAAACAGTGCACTGATGATGGGGGATTATTTCATTTTGCTCATTTTGGTGTTTTTTCACATTTTAACCCATTTTCACCCCTTTTGCTCACAACTTCATACTACGGCCCGGAAAAACGACAGAGTCGCTTGGGTATAGTGTACTATTGCCGAAAAATGACAGAGTCTTTTCAGGTATAGTGTACTATTTCGGTTTTTACTCTAAGTCCCTCAGGGGCATATGGTGCTATACTCTGATGGTCAGATCACCTCCAGGCCCCAGGGGAGTGCTTTTCTGGGGGCAAACAGTGCACTGATGATGGGGGATTATTTCATTTTGCTCATTTTGGTGTTTTTTCACATTTTAACCCATTTTCACCCCTTTTGCTCACAACTTCATACTACGGCCCGGAAAAACGACAGTCGCTCGGGTATAGTGTACTATTGCCGAAAAATGACAGAGTCTTTTCAGGTATAGTGTACTATTTCGGTTTTTACTCTAAGTCCCTCAGGGGCATATGGTGCTATACTATGATGGTCAGATCACCTCCAGGCCCCAGGGGAGTGCTTTTCTGGGGGCAAACAGTGCACTGATGATGGGGGATTATTTCATTTTGCTCATTTTGGTGTTTTTTCACATTTTAACCCATTTTCACCCCTTTTGCTCACAACTTCATACTACGGCCCGGAAAAACGACAGTCGCTCGGGTATAGTGTACTATTGCCGAAAAATGACAGAGTCTTTTCAGGTATAGTGTACTATTTCGGTTTTTACTCTAAGTCCCTCAGGGGCATATGGTGCTATACTATGATGGTCAGATCACCTCCAGGCCCCAGGGGAGTGCTTTTCTGGGGGCAAACAGTGCACTGATGATGGGGGATTATTTCATTTTGCTCATTTTGGTGTTTTTTCACATTTTAACCCATTTTCACCCCTTTTGCTCACAACTTCATACTACGGCCCGGAAAAACGACAGAGTCGCTCGGGTATAGTGTACTATTGCCGAAAAATGACAGAGTCTTTTCAGGTATAGTGTACTATTTTGGTTTTTACTCTAAGTCCCTCAGGGGCATATGGTGCTATACTATGATGGTCAGATCACCTCCAGGCCCCAGGGAAGTGCTTTTCTAGGGGCAAACAGTGCACTGATGATGGGGGATTATTTCATTTGGCTCATTTTGGTGTTTTTTCACATTTTAACCCATTTTCACCCCTTTTGCTCACAACTTCATACTACGGCCCGGAAAAACGACAGAGTCGCTCGGGTATAGTGTACTATTGCCGAAAAATGACAGAGTCTTTTCAGGTATAGTGTACTATTTCGGTTTTTACTCTAAGTCCCTCAGGGGCATATGGTGCTATACTATGATGGTCAGATCACCTCCAGGCACCAGGGGAGTGCTTTTCTGGGGGCAAACAGTGCACTGATGATGGGGGATTATTTCATTTGGCTCATTTTGGTGTTTTTTCACATTTTAACCCATTTTCACCCCTTTTGCTCACAACTTCATACTACGGCCCGGAAAAACGACAGAGTCGCTCGGGTATAGTGTACTATTGCCGAAAAATGACAGAGTCTTTTCAGGTATAGTGTACTATTTCGGTTTTTACTCTAAGTCCCTCAGGGGCATATGGTGCTATACTATGATGGTCAGATCACCTCCAGGCCCCAGGGGAGTGCTTTTCTGGGGGCAAACAGTGCACTGATGATGGGGGATTATTTCATTTTGCTCATTTTGGTGTTTTTTCACATTTTAACCCATTTTCACCCCTTTTGCTCACAACTTCATACTACGGCCCGGAAAAACGACAGAGTCGCTCGGGTATAGTGTACTATTGCCGAAAAATGACAGAGTCCCTCGGGTATAGTGTACTATTGCCGAAAAACGACAGAGTCCCTCGGGTATAGTGTACTATTGCCGAAAAACGACAGAGTCCCTCGGGTATAGTGTACTATTGCCGAAAAACGACAGAGTCCCTCGGGTATAGTGTACTATTGGCTGGAAGCTCGGTTTTTTTTCTAAGTCCAGCAGGGGTATATGGTACTATATTCTGGTGGTCAGATCACCTCCAGGCCCCAGGGGAGTGCTTTTCTGGGGGCAAACAGTGCACTGATGATGGGGGATTATTTCATTTTGCTCATTTTGGTGTTTTTTCACATTTTAACCCATTTTCACCCCTTTTGCTCACATCTTCAAACTCGGGCCCTGATTACAAGTTCTGACCAAATGATGACAAACACGGTATTTATTATGTATTTTTTTCATTTTTTTTATTTTTCCAACTTATACATCCATCATTGGTGCCAGGCAGGTTGTGGAGAAAGCAGTGAAGAAAGGAGAGAGCCATCACAGAAAAGATGTCCATCCAGGGTCAAGGTACCCTGCACTTTTACATATCCAAATGACAGCATTTAAAGTTTTTTAGCGTATGGTATCTCTCGTTGCATGGAACCGCACAAACGCCACACTGACGGCACCTGTACTTTGTTTGCCGCCTGCCTTTGGTACGAGAGCGGTCAGAGCACACGGCGCAGTCTGGACGTCCCTCTGCTTGACAAAGCCAATGACGCTCTGTGAGTCTCTGTGGCATTTCACCCTCCGGTCTTGAGCGCCTTTCTTGTTTTTTGGAGTGATCAGCCAGTAATGCATCAATAATGTTCTGAATGTAAACCTTTAAAGGTTTGTGTGGGCCTGGAGTGGATTTGGTGTATATGATGTGTGAGTTGACAATACTTATGCTTATAATGGCATTGAATATGCGATGATACCATTTCCGGGACCTGTGTGGAAAGAGGTATGTCTTCATCCTCTGGTCAGCAGTGTCCACTCCACCCATGTAGGCGTTGTACTGGTCGACACATACAGGTCTTTTGATGTCACGGAAGCCAGTGTCATCTGTCTTGGATCGGATCCTCCTCTGAACACAATCATTTCCATAGACTGTGGACAACATGGTGAGACGTTTAGTATCGTGCCAAGCACAAGCCAGGAGTTTTCCCTTTCTGCAAAAAACTGGGTCATCTCCTTTTTTCAGCTGTAAGACACTTTTACCAAGGCATTTTGGCATCCCCAACCTGGTAATCCTTACCGTCCCACACAGTCCAGTTTCCAAATCTGCTAATTCATTTGCAATTACAGGCGAGGTATAGTAACTGTCCATGTAAATCTCGTGTCCTTTGCCCGTAAAGGGAGAAACCAACTCACGGACAACTGCGTGTGTTGCACTGATGTTGCTTGCATTATTTTTGTACTGTCCAGTGTGCATTGACCAGCGCAAAACATACCCTGAACAGCTTTCACTCAGGGCATACACTCTATAGCCATATTTGTCAGGTTTATTCGGAGGGTAACATTTTAGTGAAGATCTCCCCTTGAAAGCTATTGTCATTTCATCTAAAGAAAGCTCCTTGATTGGACTGTAAACTGCTGCAAATTTGGGAATAATCAAATCTATTATTGGGCGGACTTTGAACAGTTTATCGTGCCCGGGCTCGCCTGTTCTCACATAATCATTATTGTTGACAAAATGAAAGAACGAAAGAATGATTTCAAATCTGTTTCTTGACATTACATTTCCAAATCCAGGCGTTTGTGTAAGCCAAAATGTTCCCCAGTAATCCTCGATTTCAGGTTTCTCAACAAGGCCCATGGAGAGATGCAAAGCGAAGAAAGCTTTCATTTCGGTGACTGATACATGATACCACTCAAGAAATCTTGAATGTGGCTTCAGAATCATAGGTGCCATAAACGGATGTGCATATCTATTTGTCTCATCAGTAATGAAAGTCCAAAACTGATCGGTCAGAAAGAGTGACAGAATATCAAATGGATTAGCATCCGTCAGATCCATCTCTCCTGTGTAGCCAACTGGGTCTTCAAAAGGTTTGATCCATGCCTCAAATACCTCGACCTCTCTCAGCATGTCCCAGCTCTCATCCACCGGGCAAGTTTTACTGCAGCCACTGGTTCCACTGGTTCCTCGCCTCCGTCTGTCCTTTGCACCTGTCCGTTGTTTCGAAGTCCCTTCATCTCCACTTGGAAATCCATCGTCACTCTCGGGGAGATAATTTCCTTCAGAGTCAGAATCTGCTGTAAATTGCATGCCACGTGTACTTCCTCCGGCCATTTTTTTCCTTACCGGATCTGCCCTAGATCATACCTGGCTAATAAGAGGAAGTTGCACCGAACCGACCAATGACTGAAGTGATTCATTTTCTACTATTATTTCATAAATTTCCTTGTACGGTAAAGTCGCATTTCTGCGACTTTGGCGCTTAAAGGGTTTTAATTAAACCAACTTTTAATAACTCCTGCCGACTTGTTGACAGAATTTGGGGTGGAATGACGCAACAATCTTCACATTGTCCCCCTATGTAAAAAACACCCTTGAACGTGTGTTTTAAATCATATCAGATTGATAACCAACCCACAGCAAAGTTACCTAGAGAGATTGTGCACACGCATTTCCATTGGCATCCAGCAAATATCAAATGCTTGGGGTGTATAAGTAGGTTCCTGTTTAAGACATGAACCCACCAGCTGTCCTTACCAAAATAACTCATTTGGCAGAGCGATAGACTGAAGATCTAGAAGTCCCTGGTTCATCCCCAGATTTCTGCATGAGAACATAGAAAGCGCATTTCTTTAAACCTTGTTGAAAGAATTAGAGGACTGAATGAAAGATACAAGATGATAGGTACGCTGTAGCTATTGAACACAATATGAGCTCAACAGATGAAGCTTTTATTTCAGTATGCAAGAGGGGAACAGTAAAGTCATGGAGCTTTAAAGCACCAACAGCATGCTCAAAGTCAATGAGAGTTTGCATGAAACACACAGCTGGTTTCACTGGGGATCGAACCCAGGACCTTCTGCGTGTAAAGCAGATGTGATGACCTCTACACAATGAAACCACAGAGCATGTGCCTGCATCCTACATGGCTGCTCTCTTTGATTTGCCCTGTTGAGTAAATCTACTATTTGTTTTGCAAGTCTTTTGTGTAACTGTCTTTCACATAGCTCAAATTGGAGCTACATTATAAAGGTGCAGAACTACACGAACATTGATCAAGACTAGGTAATCAGGATCTACTTTTATTTATTAGCCAAAATATGAAAATCATAAGCCATTTTACAAATAATTGCACTATTAAATGCACACAGACATAGCACATGAGGGCAAGGGTAGACACGACTTGGATCAAAATGTTACCTTAGCAAAAAGTAGCTGTATAGAAATGAACTCTGGCAAAAATGATCAGAATGAAAAATACTCACACACAAAGAAAGTACCCATACAAAAATATTCAATTCAAGTGGGGGCGAAGCTAAAACTACAATCCAACTATGAAGCACTTTCTGTGAATTGCAGACAGACAGTGGCTCTGGTTGAGGTCTAATTGGAAATAAAACTTGGAACAAGAGTCATGATTGCTGCAGTACAATTCCTATTTTTGACAAGACAAACCAAATGAGGAACATGAAGAAGCACAAGTGGTGACAATAAAATGGTTCATTTATTTGCCTGCACTGACAACGCAATGGATCCTCTTCACGTGTCTTCATGGCTGCCTCTGGGCTGTTGTGCTGGCTAAGGTGAGTGAATGGCCAATGTATGTACTGTATGCCATTGCCATATGATGCGTCCATCAGTCGGTAGAGCATCAGACTTTTAATCTGAGGGTCCAGGGTTCAAGTCCCTGTTCAGGTGACTCTTCATGTGTGGTTGAAGAACTGTAAAATTTGATGTGGAAAAAAGGTCTTTCCAAGTTTCTTTACAAATGCTTATCTTGTATATCTCCCAAGATTTTTAGTCTCTTTACAGTTATTAAACCAACTTTTAATAACTCCTGCCGAATATTAACCCGCTTTGTCATTAGCAGGTCCAGAGTGTGCCCTTTGCCCTTGGTGGGGCCACTCAGGTGCTGAGTAAGACCAAAGCTTCTGAGGAAAGTGCCAAACTCTTTAGAAGAAGACGAGGTTGAGCGGGGCGTGAAGGAAGGAAGGAACAGTCACTCACGTACGGGAAACTCCTACCAAGCAGTGGCCAGCCTATAGCACACTGGGATTCTGTGGTAATTGAACCAAGTTTAGCAGTTCCTTTCATCAGTTAATAACACAAGCATGCTTTCCTATTTACCAATGTAGATAACAGGGGTTACAACAGTAACTTTGGTGGGTCTCGAACTCACAGCCTTTGAATGCCTTTGCAACTTTTGTCTGATTCCCCTTTTTCACAAAAGCAAAACAGTCATCCGAAAACGGTCTACATCAATCAATCAATCAATCAATCAATCAATCAATCAATCATTCAATCAACCCTTACCATCAAACTGAGAAACAAGGAGTGAAAAGAGTGCATTTACTCTGTTTATTCAGGGATACTTTTCAATCTCTAATTGCAAAATGTAAGAGCTCTTTCGGGTGATAAGGTTTTCTGTACATGTAAACAACTGATTTGCTTGAAAGGCTATCATTAAGGCACTGCTGGGATTTGAACCCTGGATCTCCTGTTTACTAGACAGGCACTTTGACCATCTAAGCCACAGAGCCTCTTAAATGCTACTTTAACCTGTTTCACCAAGATATTCAGTGACCAATGTTACCTCATAGATTTTGCCTGCGATAGCTCTTTCAATCTTCCCTGGGTGGGCTCGAACCACCAACCTCCAGGTTAACAGCAGAGCGCGCTGGCCAATTGCGCCACAGAGACAAACAGCCCGCCCAATTAAATATTTGTGACTCGACAAGCCGCAATATCTTTTTTTTTAAAGCGAGCCAGCAACATTCGAAAGTTCAGCCCCTGTCCAATCAACTGTGTTTAATGGAGAACGAGGGCATCAATCTTTCTACCTTTGAGCTAAATCCCCTGTACCAATGTAGCTATAAAAAAACTGGAAGTCTTTCAATCAATCGACTCTCGCCAATTTATTGCGCACTCAATATACTGCAGTTAATCTGGATATTGAGGAAAAATTGCAAGATAATGTTATTTGACATAATGCCGATGTATTTGCTTACTTTTTCAAGCACCCTTGGCAATTGAACCTCGTTCAGCAGTGCCTTTCATCAGATAGTAAAGCGAGCAGATTTTCCATTGTAAAAAACTAATATGTTCTCTCACCATTAGCGACTCTGGTGGGACTCAAACCCACAACCTTTAAATGCCCTTGCAAATTATGCCTAGAAGTCCAATGCGCTATCCATTGCGCCACAGAGTCCATACATCCTTCCATGGTGCGTTTCCATAAACGCAAAACACGTTTTTCATCCAAAATGAGTCCACATCAGTCATTCCTTGCCAACAAACTGAGAATCAAAAAGTGAAAAGAGTGCAGTTAATCTGTGTGTGCAGGGATACTTTTCCATCTTATTCCAATTTGTAACAGCAGCGCATTTTCTGTCATTGTAAATAATTTGCATACTTGAATGGACAACTGAGTAGTAGTAGGTTTGAGATGGGCCGGTAATTATTTAGCACTGTGGCATCAAGACTGCTCTTCTTTAAGAGAGGCTTAATGACTGCAGTTTTAAGGATCTTGGGAAAATTCCAGATCCAAGCAACATGTTGACTTTTTGATTGATTGGAGCCAACAGACTGCTCACCATAGACTTTAAAAATCTAGTAGGCAATGCATAAAGGCAGCATGTAGTGGAACTCAGACTTGTGGTGATCTCTTGGAAAGTTTTGTCAGCCACAAATGCAAAATGGGTTAACTCCAGTTGTCTAGCTGGCTGCGTGCTTGTTATCTGCAAATAATGGTATTTTTAATGTTCTGAACTGAGTCTTGCAAAGAAGACTGCAAACTCATTGCACCTGGAGAAATACAGAAACCATCAGACAAAGTAACATTTACCACACTGTAATTTGAAATATTAACCCGCTTTGTCATTAGCAGGTCCAGAGTGTGCCCTTTGCTCTTGGTGGGGCCACTCAGGTGCTGAGTAAGACCAAAGCTTCTGAGGACAGCGCCAAACTCTTTAGAAGAAGACGAGGTTGAGCGGGGCGTGAAGGAAGCAAGGAACAGTCACTCACGTACGGGAAACTCCTACCAAGCAGTGGCCAGCCTATAGCACACTGGGATTCTGTGGTAATTGAACCAAGTTTAGCAGTTCCTTTCATCAGTTAACCCTTTAGGCGCCAGAGATTATGGATGAAATAAATGTATAAATAAAAAACTTCCTGAGATACAGAGAACTGAAGCCGGGGCACAGCTCTGGGTCGGCAGTGCCCCTGGAGGCCCGTAGAAGCTCCACACTCCAGTTGATTCTTGGATAAAAGGGCACCCAGCCGGTCTCGAACTCGCGTGAGGCGGAGCAGGGATCATCCACCCCGCACACGGCCAGACTTTGCCCGGCCAGGGAGCACCTTCTGCGGGTCGGAGGCTCCGGGTCGGAGCCCCTGGAGCCTGGAGCCCTCACCGGGCCCCGAACTCGGCTGCCGGAGGCAGTGCAGTGCCTCATGGATAAAAGGGCACCCAGCCGGTCTCGAACTCGCGTGAGGCGGAGCAGGGATCATCCACCCCGCACACGGCCAGACTTTGCCCGGCCAGGGAGCACCTTCTGCGGGTCGGAGGCTCCGGGTCGGAGCCCCTGGAGCCTGGAGCCCTCACCGGGCCCCGAACTCGGCTGCCGGAGGCAGTGCAGTGCCTCATGGATAAAAGGGCACCCAGCCGGTCTCGAACTCGCGTGAGGCGGAGCAGGGATCATCCACCCCGCACACGGCCAGACTTTGCCCGGCCAGGGAGCACCTTCTGCGGGTCGGAGGCTCCGGGTCGGAGCCCCTGGAGCCTGGAGCCCTCACCGGGCCCCGAACTCGGCTGCCGGAGGCAGTGCAGTGCCTAATGGATAAAAGGGCACCCAGCCGGTCTCGAACTCGCGTGAGGCGGAGCAGGGATCATCCACCCCGCACACGGCCAGACTTTGCCCGGCCAGGGAGCACCTTCTGCGGGTCGGAGGCTCCGGGTCGGAGCACCTGGAGCCTGGAGCCCTCACCGGGCCCCGAACTCGGCTGCCGGAGGCAGTGCAGTGCCTCATGGATAAAAGGGCACCCAGCCGGTCTCGAACTCGCGTGAGGCGGAGCAGGGATCATCCACCCCGCACACGGCCAGACTTTGCCCGGCCAGAGAGCACCTTCTGCGGGTCGGAGGCTCCGGGTCGGAGCCCCTGGAGCCTGGAGCCCTCACCGGGCCCCGAACTCGGCTGCCGGAGGCAGTGCAGTGCCTCATGGATAAAAGGGCACCCAGCCGGTCTCGAACTCGCGTGAGGCGGAGCAGGGATCATCCACCCCGCACACGGCCAGACTTTGCCCGGCCAGGGAGCACCTTCTGCGGGTCGGAGGCTCCGGGTCGGAGCCCCTGGAGTCTGGAGCCCTCACCGGGCCCCGAACTCGGCTGCCGGAGGCAGTGCAGTGCCTCATGGATAAAAGGGCACCCAGCCGGTCTCGAACTCGCGTGAGGCGGAGCAGGGATCATCCACCCCGCACACGGCCAGACTTTGCCCGGGGAAGGGCCACTCTGGCTGGGCTTGGCCCCCACTGAGCACCCCCTGGAACCCTTGGAGCCCCCGGAGCACCTCCAGAGCCACCCCCCACTCCTCCAGACTCTGCCCGGGGAAGGGCCACTCTGGCTGGGCATGGCCTCCACTGAGCACCCCCTGGAGCCCCCGGAGCACCTCCAGAGCCACCCCCCACTCTCCCCAGACTATGCCCGGGGAAGGGCCACTCTGGCTGGGCATGGCCTCCGCCGAGCACCCCCTGGAACCCCTGGAGCTCCTCCAGAGCCACCCCCCACTCCTCCAGACTCACCCCGGGGAAGGGCCACTCTGGCTGGGCATGGCCTCCACTGAGCACCCCCTGGAGCCCCCGGAGCACCTCCAGAGCCACCCCCCACTCTCCCCAGATTCTGCCCGGGGAAGGGCCACTCTGGCTGGGCATGGCCTCCGCTGAGCACCCCCTGGAGCCCCCGGAGCACCTCCAGAGCCACCCCCCACTCTCCCCAGACTCACCCCGGGGAAGGGCCACTCTGGCTGGGCATGGCCTCCGCTGAGCACCCCCTGGAACCCCTGGAGCCCCTGGAGCCCCCGGAGCACCTCCAGAGCCACCCCCCACTCCTCCAGACTCTGCCCGGGGAAGGGACACTCTGGCTGGGCATGGCCTCCACTGAGCACCCCCTGGAGCCCCCGGAGCACCTCCAGAGCCACCCCCCACTCTCCCCAGACTATGCCCGGGGAAGGGCCACTCTGGCTGGGCATGGCCTCCGCCGCGCACCCCCTGGAGCCCCCGGAGCACCTCCAGAGCCACCCCCCACTCCTCCAGACTCTGCCCGGGGAAGGGACACTCTGGCTGGGCATGGCCTCCACTGAGCACCCCCTGGAGCCCCCGGAGCACCTCCAGAGCCACCCCCCACTCTCCCCAGACTATGCCCGGGGAAGGGCCACTCTGGCTGGGCATGGCCTCCGCCGAGCACCCCCTGGAACCCCTCCAGAGCCACCCCCCACTCCTCCAGACTCACCCCGGGGAAGGGCCACTCTGGCTGGGCATGGCCTCCACTGAGCACCCCCTGGAGCCCCCGGAGCACCTCCAGAGCCACCCCCCACTCTCCCCAGACTATGCGCGGGGAAGGGCCACTCTGGCTGGGCATGGCCTCCGCCGAGCACCCCCTGGAACCCCTGGAGCTCCTCCAGAGCCACCCCCCACTCTCCCCAGACTCACCCCGGGGAAGGGCCACTCTGGCTGGGCATGGTCTCCACCAAGCACCCCCTGGAGCCCCCGGAGCACCTCCAGAGCCACCCCCCACTCCTCCAGACTCACCCCGGGGAAGGGACACTCTGGCTGGGCATGGCCTCCGCCGAGCACCCCCTGGAGCCCCCGGAGCACCCCCAGAGCCACCCCCCACTCTCCCCAGACTCACCCCGGGGAAGGGACACTCTGGCTGGGCATGGCCTCCACTGAGCACCCCCTGGAACCCCTGGAGCTCCTCCAGAGCCACCCCCCACTCCTCCAAACTCACCCCGGGGAAGGGCCACTCTGGCTGGGCATGGCCTCCACTGAGCACCCCCTGGAGCCCCCGGAGCACCTCCAGAGCCACCCCCCACTCTCCCCAGACTCACCCCGGGGAAGGGCCACTCTGGCTGGGCATGGCCTCCGCTGAGCACCCCCTGGAGCCCCTGGAGCCCCCGGAGACCCTCCAGAGCCACCCCCCACTCCTCCAGACTCACCCCGGGGAAGGGACACTCTGGCTGGGCATGGCCTCCGCCGAGCAGCCCCTGGAGCCCCCGGAGACCCTCCAGAGCCACCCCCCACTCTCCCCAGACTCACCCCGGGGAAGGTCCACTCTGGCTGGGCATGGCCTCCGCCGAGCACCCCCTGGAGCCCCCGGAGCACCCCCAGAGCCACCCCCCCCACTCTCCCCAGACTCTGCCCGGGGAAGGGCCACTCTGGCTGGGCATGGCCTCCACCAAGCACCCCCTGGAGCCCCCCGGAGCACCTCCAGAGCCACCCCCCACTCCTCCAGACTCACCCCGGGGAAGGGACACTCTGGCTGGGCATGGCCTCCACTGAGCACCCCCTGGAGCCCCCGGAGCACCTCCAGAGCCACCCCCCACTCTCCCCAGACTATGCCCGGGGAAGGGCCACTCTGGCTGGGCATGGCCTCCGCCGAGCACCCCCTGGAGCCCCCGGAGCACCTCCACAGCCACCCCCCACTCCTCCAGACTCTGCCCGGGGAAGGGACACTCTGGCTGGGCATGGCCTCCACTGAGCACCCCCTGGAGCCCCCGGAGCACCTCCAAAGCCACCCCCCACTCTCCCCAGACTATGCCCGGGGAAGGGCCACTCTGGCTGGGCATGGCCTCCACTGAGCACCCCCTGGAGCCCCCGGAGCACCTCCAGAGCCACCCCCCACTCTCCCCAGACTATGCCCGGGGAAGGGCCACTCTGGCTGGGCATGGCCTCCGCCGAGCACCCCCTGGAACCCCTGGAGCTCCTCCAGAGCCACCCCCCACTCCTCCAGACTCACCCCGGGGAAGGGCCACTCTGGCTGGGCATGGCCTCCACTGAGCACCCCCTGGAGCCCCCGGAGCACCTCCAGAGCCACCCCCTTCACTCTCCCCAGACTATGCCCGGGGAAGGGCCACTCTGGCTGGGCATGGCCTCCGCCGAGCACCCCCTTGATCCCCTCCAGAGCCACCCCCCACTCCTCCAGACTTTGCCCGGGGAAGGGCCACTCTGGCTGGGCATGGCCCCCACTGAGCACCCCCTGGAACCCCTGGAGCCCCCGGAGCACCTCCAGAGCCACCCCCCACTCCTCCAGACTCTGCCCGGGGAAGGGCAACTCTGGCTGGGCATGGCCTCCACTGAGCACCCCCTGGAGCCCCCGGAGCACCTCCAGAGCCACCCCCCACTCTCCCCAGACTATGCCCGGGGAAGGGCCACTCTGGCTGGGCATGGCCTCCACTGAGCACCCCCTGGAGCCCCCGGAGCACCTCCAGAGCCACCCCCCACTCTCCCCAGACTATGCCCGGGGAAGGGCCACTCTGGCTGGGCATGGCCTCCGCCGAGCACCCCCTGGAACCCCTGGAGCCCCTCCAAAGCCACCCCCCACTCCTCCAGACTCACCCCGGGGAAGGGCCACTCTGGCTGGGCATGGCCTCCACTGAGCACCCCCTGGAGCCCCCGGAGCACCTCCAGAGCCACCCCCCACTCTCCCCAGACTATGCCCGGGGAAGGGCCACTCTGGCTGTGCATGGCCTCCGCCGAGCACCCCCTGGAACCCCTGGAGCTCCTCCAGAGCCACCCCCCACTCTCCCCAGACTCACCCCGGGGAAGGGCCACTCTGGCTGGGCATGGTCTCCACCAAGCACCCCCTGGAGCCCCCGGAGCACCTCCAGAGCCACCCCCCACTCCTCCAGACTCACCGCGGGGAAGGGACACTCTGGCTGGGCATGGCCTCCGCCGAGCACCCCCTGGAGCCCCCGGAGCACCCCCAGAGCCACCCCCCACTCTCCCCAGACTCACCCCGGGGAAGGGACACTCTGGCTGGGCATGGCCTCCACTGAGCACCCCCTGGAACCCCTGGAGCCCCGGGAGCACCTCCAGAGCCACCCCCCACTCTCCCCAGACTCTGCCCGGGGAAGGGCCACTCTGGCTGGGCATGGCCTCCGCCGAGCACCCCCTGGAACCCCCGGAGCACCTCCAGAGCCACCCCCCACTCCTCCAGACTCACCCCGGGGAAGGGCAACTCTGGCTGGGCATGGCCCCCACTGAGCACCCCCTGGAACCCCTGGAGCCCCTGGAGCACCTCCAGGGCCACCCCCCCACTCCACCAGACTCAGCCCCGACCCGGGCACACTCTTCCCCGGGTCCTGGGCTCCGGGACTCCGGGGATGACCACCGGGGACCAGGCTCTCCCTCCGAACCCGGGGACCCACCCTTAAGCACCCCCTCGCGGGCTAAACCCCTTAGGGGCAGCCGCCTGGAAGCCCGTGCCCTTGGTACTCTGACATGGAAGCCCGTGCCCTTGGTACTCTTAACCACACTTTGAAATTTTTCGAGTATAGTGTACTATTTCGGTTTTTACTCTAAGTCCCTCAGGGGCATAGTGTACTATACTATGATGGTCAGATCACCTCCAGGCCCCAGGGGAGTGCTTTTCTGGGGTCAAACAGTGCACTGATGATGGGGGATTATTTCATTTTGCTCATTTTGGTGTTTTTTCACATTTTAATCTATTTTCACCCCTTTTGCTCACAACTTCATACTACGGCCCGGAAAAACGACAGAGTCCCTCGGGTATAGTGTACTATTGCCGAAAAATGACAGAGTCTTTTCGGGAATAGTGTACTATTTCGGTTTTTACTCTAAGTCCCTCAGGGGCATATGGTGCTATACTCTGAAGGTCAGATCACCTCCAGGCCCCAGGGGAGTGCTTTTCTGGGGTCAAACAGTGCACTGATGATGGGGGATTATTTCATTTAGCTCATTTTGGTGTTTTTTCACATTTTAACCCATTTTCACCCCTTTTGCTCACAACTTCATACTACGGCCCGGGAAAACGACAGAGTCGATGGGCATAGTGTACTATTGCCGAAAAACGACAGAGTCCCTCGGGTATAGTGTACTATTGCCGAAAAACGACAGAGTCCCTCGGGTATAGTGTACTATTGCCGAAAAACGACAGAGTCCCTCGGGTATAGTGTACTATTGCCGAAAAACGACAGAGTCCCTCGGGTATAGTGTACTATTGGCTGGAAGCTCGGTTTTTTTTCTAAGTCCAGCAGGGGTATATGGTACTATATTCTGGTGGTCAGATCACCTCCAGGCCCCAGGGGAGTGCTTTTCTGGGGGCAAACTGTGCACTGATGATGGGGGATTATTTCATTTTGCTCATTTTGGTGTTTTTTCACATTTTAACCCATTTTCACCCCTTTTGCTCACATCTTCAAACTCGGGCCCTGATTACAAGTTCTGACCAAATGATGACAAACACGGTATTTATTATGTATTTTTTTCATTTTTTTTATTTTTCCAACTTATACATCCATCATTGGTGCCAGGCAGGTTGTGGAGAAAGCAGTGAAGAAAGGAGAGAGCCATCACAGAAAAGATGTCCATCCAGGGTCAAGGTACCCTGCACTTTTACATATCCAAATGACAGCATTTAAAGTTTTTTAGCGTATGGTATCTCTCGTTGCATGGAACCGCACAGAGGCCAACGCCACACTGACGGCACCTGTACTTTGTTTGCCGCCTGCCTTTGGTACGAGAGCGGTCAGAGCACACGGCGCAGTCTGGACGTCCCTCTGCTTGACAAAGCCAATGACGCTCTGTGAGTCTCTGTGGCATTTCACCCTCCGGTCTTGAGCGCCTTTCTTGTTTTTTGGAGTGATCAGCCAGTAATGCATCAATAATGTTCTGAATGTAAACCTTTAAAGGTTTGTGTGGGCCTGGAGTGGATTTGGTGTATATGATGTGTGAGTTGACAATACTTATGCTTATAATGGCATTGAATATGCGATGATACCATTTCCGGGACCTGTGTGGAAAGAGGTATGTCTTCATCCTCTGGTCAGCAGTGTCCACTCCACCCATGTAGGCGTTGTACTGGTCGACACATACAGGTCTTTTGATGTCACGGAAGCCAGTGTCATCTGTCTTGGATCGGATCCTCCTCTGAACACAATCATTTCCATGGACTGTGGACAACATGGTGAGACGTTTAGTATCGTGCCAAGCACAAGCCAGGAGTTTTCCCTTTCTGCAAAAAACTGGGTCATCTCCTTTTTTCAGCTGTAAGACACTTTTACCAAGGCATTTTGGCATCCCCAACCTGGTAATCCTTACCGTCCCACACAGTCCAGTTTCCAAATCTGCTAATTCATTTGCAATTACAGGCGAGGTATAGTAACTGTCCATGTAAATCTCGTGTCCTTTGCCCGTAAAGGGAGAAACCAACTCACGGACAACTGCGTGTGTTGCACTGATGTTGCTTGCATTATTTTTGTACTGTCCAGTGTGCATTGACCAGCGCAAAACATACCCTGAACAGCTTTCACTCAGGGCATACACTCTATAGCCATATTTGTCAGGTTTATTCGGAGAGTAACATTTTAGTGAAGATCTCCCCTTGAAAGCTATTGTCATTTCATCTAAAGAAAGCTCCTTGATTGGACTGTAAACTGCTGCAAATTTGGGAATAATCAAATCTATTATTGGGCGGACTTTGAACAGTTTATCGTGCCCGGGCTCGCCTGTTCTCACATAATCATTATTGTTGACAAAATGAAAGAACGAAAGAATGATTTCAAATCTGTTTCTTGACATTACATTTCCAAATCCAGGCGTTTGTGTAAGCCAAAATGTTCCCCAGTAATCCTCGATTTCAGGTTTCTCAACAAGGCCCATGGAGAGATGCAAAGCGAAGAAAGCTTTCATTTCGGTGACTGATACATCATACCACTCAAGAAATCTTGAATGTGGCTTCAGAATCATAGGTGCCATACACTGATGTGCATATCTATTTGTCTCATCAGTAATGAAAGTCCAAAACTGATCGGTCAGAAAGAGTGACAGAATATCAAATGGATTAGCATCCGTCAGATCCATCTCTCCTGTGTAGCCAACTGGGTCTTCAAAAGGTTTGATCCATGCCTCAAATACCTCGACCTCTCTCAGCATGTCCCAGCTCTCATCCACCGGGCAAGTTTTACTACAGCCACTGGTTCCACTGGTTCCTTGCCTCCGTCTGTCCTTTGCACCTGTCCGTTGTTTCGAAGTCCCTTCATCTCCACTTGGAAATCCATCGTCACTCTCGGGGAGATAATACCCTTCAGAGTCAGAATCTGCTGTAAATTGCATGCCACGTGTACTTCCTCCAGCCACTTTTTTCCTTACCGGATCTGCCCTGGATCATACCTGGCTAATAAGAGGAAGTTGCACCGAACCGACCAATGACTGAAGTTATTCATTTTCTACTATTATTTCATAAATTTCCTTGTACGGTAAAGTCGCATTTCTGCGACTTTGGCGCTTAAAGGGTTAGTTTGTGTGAACTGTGAGTATACAGAATCAGATCCGTTATTACAGTAGCACAAATGACCGTACCTATACTTTGGTAAAAAAACACATCAAACTGCTGTCTCTTTTTAAAGGAGTTTGATGTGGTTGTTGTTACATCAAACTACTGCGTCCTTTAAAAGTCCACATCAAGCTAATGCTTTTTTTTAAAGTCCATTGCAATTGAGATGTCAGTCGAGAGCCGTAACAGCAGTAGTGCATCCAAGAAAGCTGTGTATTGAATGGATATAGAACCTTTAGTGAAGCAGGAGCCAACAGGCTATTCACATCCTTGTGTAGGGTCTCAAACTACAGGTATTCAGTTTACGATTAAGGAAGATTTCTTAGCAGAAACGAGACAAGACGGGGCACCAGGGTAAAACCCAAAAAGCTAAGATACGGTCCTTAATCACGCTCGTTAAAAGGTTTGAAGGGTGTTTCACGATTCAGGGACTTACGCATAGTCTAATCAAACAAACAATAGTCAATAACTCTTTCGTGTAGTTTATTTATCAAAAGGGCAATCAAAAAGGGCACCGGAGCAGAAATGCGCACAGGTAAATCACAGGTGATGTTATATCAGATTTAACAGCAGATTTCATGCAGATAATGTTAAACCAGGGTTTTGCCTTTGATAATCAAACGTGTCTATGCTAATCTATATCAAAAAGAGGGAAAGTGAGAAGCTAAGGGAGGAGGAACAGCTGAGTTCTACCCAAATCCCGCCACAAAAGAACCGCACACTGAAGTCGGCTTACGATTTTGTAGAACTCGGTCCGGCTGGTCCTTGTCCGCGGACGAGATCCGTGGCGAGGCAGCGGCGTGGAGCGGTGTGGCGGGCGAAGGCAGTGGCGTGCCGCGATATCCGTGATGCGGGGCGGCAGCGGTGGCGCGAGGCGGCGCGAGGAGCGGTGTGGCGGGCGAAGGCAGTGGCGTGCCGCGATGTCCGTGACGCGGGGCGGCAGCGGTGGCGCGAGGTGGCGCGTGGCGATGTCCGGGAGTTCCTTAGCGGTAGAACGCTTTAGCTGCGTGTTAGCTCCTCACGCGGCCTTTACTCAGATGAGAACGTAGCGCTGATCCACGTAAACGGCGTAGATTACTTAAAAAATAGTAGAAGCGAAGTAGAAAAGAAAGTCTCTGTCAGGTTTAGCGCTTAAGCTTAGTTCCAGGTGTTTCCAGGTGTTTTCAGAGTTCAGGGGGGCGATGAGGCTGGCCTAGTCTTGTCGACCCACGTGGCGGACGCTTTGTTGAGACAAAGGAAAAGTAAACAGGCTCGTCCGTGGAGACGGCTTCAAAGAGATAGACAAAGGCTTGAACAAAAAAAAAGGAAGAAGAGAGCAAGAAGAGAAGAGAGGAGAAGAGAGCGTTCCAAGCTCGGAGGGTCTTTTTGTCACCTAGTGCCGCAGGGCACGCTGGGAGCGAAAGGGGCGGGCGCTACTGCGACGACACGTTAAACACTTTTGGCAGTTTGTGCACATTATTCCTTGAGGTAGATACATTTTACATCTTCTTTCACCTGTGATGGGCACTCGAGTTAAAGCATTGGGAATATAAAACCTTAAACAGTGGAAAAATACGTAACACAAGGTGAAACATGAGGTGTACGGAGTTGATTCGGACAAACATTCATGGCATAATCACATAAAACATAGTTTTCATCGGGGCGTCCTCCTGTAAGACTGTGGGGGAGAAGGTCTGTTATCGCCAAAGTCACAGCGGCTCCCTGCGGTGAGGGAGAGAGGGAGAAAGAAAACCCCCCAATGTTCAAAGAGAGTTTTTCTGTTATCTGGCCGTGGAATATCCATCTCCATTCCCCTACACTTGCAATGAGGTCAAATATAGGACAAACCCATTGTCAGGAGTGGGATTAGAACCCATTCCTCCACTTGTAGACCAAATTTGCTTACGCTTAGGTAGGAGTTTACCTTGACCCTGACACCTTGGACATTTCAGCGATGCTGACATTGAGCTCTCTTATCTCGAAGATAACGTTCCAAAAATCAGTACAAAGTAAATGCTTTGGCAACCTTACACTAGATGAAGTCTTTCCAATTATGTACAGTCCATATAAAGAGATGACTTTAACAGGTGATGAGAATTGAGTGAAATAGTTCAAATCTCATTGTTACAGAGGGTTTAATTCTTCTTCTTTCGGTTCCAACAGAAGAAAATTTATGACCAAGATTTCACGGGTTGTAATGGCGAGCAGTCCATAAAGCTTAAAATTAACTCCGCCCAACGTGGGGCTCGAACCCACGACCCTGAGATTAAGAGTCTCATGCTCTACCGACTGAGCTAGCCAGGCTGGCTGTCCAAAAGGCAAAAAAAGGTCATAATGAAAACCCAGAATTTTTCAGTACTAAGTGGTAAATTAATCTGTCACTTTAATTTCTCAGTGAGTGGTCACAATTACAGTATAAGACATATGATACAGTTCACTCTGAATGTACTCAATGCTTTGACAGTACAGCATCTACGTAGTAGATTGGCCATCACATCACAATTCATCATTGGAAGTAACACTTCATTTGAAATCTTAAGCCAATACGAAAATTTTTCATCCATTGTCACACATATGTACTTGTAAATTAGGGTGTAAAAATGGCTTCCTTTCCAAAGGAAATATTTTTTTTTTTGTCAGGAGTGGGATTTGAACCCACGCCTCCATTCAGAGACCAGAATCCCCTGTGGCGAGGAAGGAGTTTACCTTGAGTCTGGCACCTTAGACCGCTCGGCCATCCTGACACTTTATTTATGTGAACTGTGAGTATACAGAATCAGATCCGTTATTACAGTAGCACAAATGACCGTACCTATACTTTGGTAAAAAAACACATCAAACTGCTGTCTCTTTTTAAAGGAGTTTGATGTGGTTGTTGTCACATCAAACTACTGCGTCCTTTAAAAGTCCACATCAAGCTAATGCTTCGTTTTAAAGTCTATTGCAATTGAGATGTCAGTCGAGAGCCGTAACAGCAGTAGTGCATCCAAGAAAGCTGTGTATTGAATGGATATAGAACCTTTAGTGAAGCAGGAGCCAACAGGCTATTCACATCCTTGTGTAGGGTCTCAAACTACAGGTATTCAGTTTACGATTAAGGAAGATTTCTTAGCAGAAACGAGACAAGACGGGGCACCAGGGTAAAACCCAAAAAGCTAAGATACGGTCCTTAATCGCGCTCGTTAAAAGGTCTGAAGGGTGTTTCACGATTCAGGGACTTACGCATAGTCTAATCAAACAAACAATAGTCAATAACTCTTTCGTGTAGTTTATTTATCAAAAGGGCAATCAAAAAGGGCACCGGAGCAGAAATGCGCACAGGTAAATCACAGGTGATGTTATATCAGATTTAACAGCAGATTTCATGCAGATAATGTTAAACCAGGGTTTTGCCTTTGATAATCAAACGTGTCTATGCTAATCTATATCAAAAAGAGGGAAAGTGAGAAGCTAAGGGAGGAGGAACAGCTGAGTTCTACCCAAATCACGCCACAAAAGAACCGCACACTGAAGTCGGCTTACGATTTTGTAGAACTCGGTCCGGCTGGTCCTTGTCCGCGGACGAGATCCGTGGCGAGGCAGCGGCGTGGAGCGGTGTGGCGGGCGAAGGCAGTGGCGTGCCGCGATATCCGTGACGCGGGGCGGCAGCGGTGGCGCGAGGCGGCGCGTGGAGCGGTGTGGCGGGCGAAGGCAGTGGCGTGCCGCGATGTCCGTGACGCGGGGCGGCAGCGGTGGCGCGAGGTGGCGCGTGGCGATGTCCGGGAGTTCCTTAGCGGTAGAACGCTTTAGCTGCGTGTTAGCTCCTCACGCGGCCTTTACTCAGATGAGAACGTAGCGCTGATCCACGTAAACGGCGTAGATTACTTCAAAAATAGTAGAAGCGAAGTAGAAAAGAAAGTCTCTGTCCGGTTTAGCGCTTAAGCTTAGTTCCAGGTGTTTCCAGGTGTTTTCAGAGTTCAGGGGGGCGATGAGGCTGGCCTAGTCTTGTCGACCCACGTGGCGGACGCTTTGTTGAGACAAAGGAAAAGTAAACAGGCTCGTCCGTGGAGACGGCTTCAAAGAGATAGACAAAGGCTTGAACAAAAAAAAAGGAAGAAGAGAGCAAGAAGAGAAGAGAGGAGAAGAGAGCGTTCCAAGCTCGGAGCGTCTTTTTGTCACCTAGCGCCGCAGGGCACGCTGGGAGCGAAAGGGGCGGGCGCTACTGCGACGACACGTTAAACACTTTTGGCAGTTTGTGCACATTATTCCTTGAGGTAGATACATTTTACATCTTCTTTCACCTGTGATGGGCACTCGAGTTAAAGCATTGGGAATATAAAACCTTAAACAGTGGAAAAATACGTAACACAAGGTGAAACATGAGGTGTACGGAGTTGATTCGGACAAACATTCATGGCATAATCACATAAAACATAGTTTTCATCGGGGCGTCCTCCTGTAAGACTGTGGGGGAGAAGGTCTGTTATCGCCAAAGTCACAGCGGCTCCCTGCGGTGAGGGAGAGAGGGAGAAAGAAAACCCCCCAATGTTCAAAGAGAGATTTTCTGTTATCTGGCCGTGGAATGTCCATCTCCATTCCCCTACACTTGCAATGAGGTCAAATATAGGACAAACCCATTGTCAGGAGTGGGATTAGAACCCATTCCTCCACTTGTAGACCAAATTTGCTTACGCTTAGGTAGGAGTTTACCTTGACCCTGACACCTTGGACATTTCAGCGATGCTGACATTGAGCTCCCTTATCTCGAAGATAACGTTCCAAAAATCAGTACAAAGTAAATGCTTTGGCAACCTTACACTAGATGAAGTCTTTCCATTTATGTAGAGTACATATAAAGAGATGACTTTAACAGGTGATGAGAATTGAGTGAAATAGTTGCAATCTCATTGTTACAGAGGGTTTAATTCTTCTTCTTTCGGTTCAAACAGAAGAAAATTTATGACCAAGATTTCAAGGGTTGTAATGGCAAGCAGTCCACTTTTTGATTCTCAGTTTGTTGGCAAGGAATGACTGATGTGGACCCATTTTGGATGAAAACCGTGTTTTGCGTTTGTGGAAATGAGCATCATGGAAGGATGTATGGGCTCTGTGGCGCAATGAGTCGCTAATGGTGAGAGAACATATTTGTTTTTTACAATGGAAAGTCTGCTCGCTTTACTATCTGATGAAAGGCACTGCTGAACGAGGTTCAATTGCCAAGTGTGCTTGAAAAAGTAAGCAAATACATCGGCATTATGTCAAATAACATTATCTTGCAATTTTTCCTCAATATCCAGATTAACTGCAGTATATTGAGTGCGCAATAAATTGGCGAGAGTCGATTGATTGAAAAACTTCCAGTTTTTTTATAGCTACATTGGTACAGGGGATTTAGCTTAAAGGTAGAAAGATTGATGCCCTCGCTCTCCATTAAACACAGTTGATTGGACAGGGGCTGAACTTTCGAATGTTGCTGGCTCGCTTTAAAAAAAAAAAAAGATATTGCGGCTTGTAGAGTCGCAATTCGCGCTCTGCTGTTAACCGGGAGGTTGGTGGTTCGAGCCCACCCAGGGACGATTGGAAGAGCAATTGCAGGCAAAGTCTACGAGGTAAAATTGGTCAATGAATATCGACTAACAGGTTCGAGTAGCATTTTTGAAACGCAGGGTAAACTCCCAATGGATATGGAGTCCGTCGCCTTAACCGCTCGGCCACAACGATACGCTGATACACCGCCCCCTGTAAGTATTATCATTAGTAAGCCATGCCACCTCCCCGGCTTGACCTGCAGGTGTCGCAATTGCGCACGCGCCCGTTTTATCTTCTCTCTCTCTCTCTCTCTCTCTCTCTCTCTCTCTCTCTCTCTCTCTCTCTCTTTCTCTTTCTCTCTCTTTCACTCTACTTCTTCATCGTAAGGACATAATTTTTTTTTTTTTTTTTCATCCTTATTATTTAAAATAAAATAAAAATTGACACAATAGCATTTAAAAAAATATCTATATATTATTTTTCTCTTTTCGGCGTTGTCGCATTCTTTATTCAAAATAGTAGCGTGGCGGCGGCGGCGACCGACCGACCGACCGACACCCCTTTTACAAGCGAGCAACGCCATTATAGGCTTTCACCAGGATGGCCGAGCGGTTAAGGCTTCGGACTCAAGATCCGACGGGCGGTGGCCCTCGTGGGTTCGGATCCCATTCCTGGTATAAGCTTCTTGGACAAATATAAAAAATAAAAAAAACACAACACAGGAAATTTTTGGCGGCGGCAAGGCAACGGCGGCAACGGCAGCGATCGTAAGGTCGACAGATACTTAGGTCCGAGCGCAGCGCGGGCAGTAGCTGGGGGCGCACTCGCCACACACGTGTACGAGGCACCCTCGGTACACGTTCGTCGTTTTAGTGTCCTTGCTCCTGGGGCATATTCGGCACCACTTCCTCTTCGCGGGTACAGCAGCGGGTTCTCTTCCTCCTCCTCCTCCCCCCCTCTCTCCCCTCTCCTCTCCCCTCTCTTCTCCCCTCTCCCGAGATGTCCCCGATGACGCCAGGTCATCCCCCCCCCTCCCCCTCCCCCTCCCTTCCTCCTCCCTCCCGCGTATACGAGGCGCGACGAGCGCGCTCCCCAGCTGCTCCATGAACAGCCTGCGTCTGTGGCGTTTGCCGACCATCCACATCAGGTTCAGCTCCCGCCACAGGACGAAAGCATTGTACGCGGACACGTCGATCATGTTGTGGAACAGGACGAGGGCCCACCGGCAGGTTTTCCTCCTGCAGCTGTAGGTACCTGTCACCTTGTCCAGGTTGTCCACGCCTCCCTTGGTGCGATTGTAATGCAGCACGGCCGCCGGTTTGCTCGGAGGAGGAGGCTCGCCGCCGCCGCGATTGCCGTCTCCGTAGGTGGCGCCGCACCGTGGTGAGGATCTGCAAGTTCTTGCTCTTCTTCGCCAGGTAGGAGACCAAGGCGACCGAGGGGACTCCGTTCGTTGCCGTAGCCGTTGGAAGAGGTCCCCGGCGCGGTCTCGCCCAACGTGAACACGAGACGGAAGACGCGATCGCCCTGCGCTTCGTGTCGACCAGTTCCCGCGGGAACTCGCTCCTGTTGGCGCGCAGCGTCCCCAGCAGGGTGAGGCCGTCCCTCTCGAAGAATAGCCTGCGGGCGAGCTCGTACGAGGTGAAGAAGTTGTCGCACGTGACGTTGCGCCCCCCCCGGCCCCCCTTCCCAGTCCCTCGGTGAGATCGAGCACGACCCGCGTGGCCAGGTTCTTCTCCGGAGGCGCGCGCTTATCGGATTTCCCGGTGTAGACCTGCATCTTCCAGGCGTAACTGGACAGCGAGTCGCACGCGACCCACAGCTTGATTCCGTACTTCGCCGGCTTTGAGGGAAGGGGCAGCGACCTGTCAAAGAAGAAAGAAGAACGAAGAAAGAAGAAGAAAGAAGAAGGAAGAAGAAGAAGAAGAAGAAGAAGAAGAAGAAGAAGAAGAAGAAGAAGAAGAAGAAGAAGAAGAAGAAGAAGAAGAAGAAGAAGAAGAAGAAGAAGGGGAAAAAAAATAAAAAAAAATAATGAAGGAAAAACAAGAACACAAGAACAACAAATATTATTTAATTTGAATTTACTTTTCATGATTTATTGATTTATTAATTTATTAATTTATTAATTTATTGATTTATTGATTTATTGATTTATTGATTTATTGATTATTATTATTTTCTCTTTTTTTTTCTCCATTTGTTTAAATAAAAAAAATCACCTCTAAACGAAACCAGCCTCTCGTCTACGGTGACCTTGGATCCCGGATTGTACATGAGCGGCAGTCGCTTGCACCACAAGTCCCACAGCTCCCTGATGGGCGCCAACTTGTCTACTCCTACTTCTCCTCCTCCTCGCCTTGCCTCTCAAGCGACGGCTTGGAGGTCCACGAGATTTCCCCGCGTTTAGAGAGCATAAGGTGTTCGTCGTCGCCGCCGCCGCCGCCGCCTTCTTCTTCTTCTTCTTCTTCTTCTTCTTCTTCTTCTTCTTCTTCTTCTTCTTCCCTCGCAAGTTCTGATTGATTGGCTTCAACAAAGATTACTGTCAGAGGATTATAGTGGTCATTTCTTTGTTTCATTTCTTGCTTATAATAAGTCCTATAAAAGTCCTGTCTCTCCAAGTCAAAGGATTCCTTCAACACATCAATGCTTTTCATTTGAGTTTCTTTTGCAATGCGGTGAAACGTTTACGCCTTTTGTAATCCAGGCGTTGAATCATAAGCTTGGTCATAAGAAAACCAGCTCCAGATTTTAACAGCTTTGTTTAGTTTGTATGCTTTGGTTGGCTCCTTTCAGGGGGTAAGCACAGATTTTACCCAAAGATTCTTCATGTTTCTGCACTTTTTCAAAAGAGTAACGCTACTCTCGGGGCACTCAAGGTTCCACTGAGATTTGAACTCGGATCGCTGGATTCAAAGTGTGCTAACCATTACACCATGGAACCGCAAAATGCTCCCTGGACGGATAACGGTGATCCAAAGCTACAAGTCTTTACATCAATCATCCCTTGCCAAAAAAATGAGAAACAAGGAGTGCAAACAGTGCAAACAATCTTGATGTGCAGCAATACTTTTCCCTCTCTTAATGCAAAGTGTAGCAGCAGTAAACTTGAGGGAGAAAGGTATGGGTTTGAGGGCTCTTCTTGTGGGCTTTACTCTCCTTGTAAATATTTTTCATAGACAAAAGAGTAGGCATTTCCTGTTTACTAAACAGGCCCTTTGACCAAGGAAGCCCCAGCGCCGTAATGATTTCCTGGTTTCCTTACATAATTACATACAGTGGTTACTTCTGGGATTGTATTTCTTGCTTGCTCTGGCAAGGTGAGCAGTCGTCCCTGGGTGGGCTCGAACCACCAACTTTTCGCCTACCAGCAGAACGCGCTAGCCGATTGCGCCACAGAGGCGAGAATCTTGACATACCCATAAAAGGTTTAACCCTCTAATTGCAATTAAAAATGAAGAAAAACTCTGGATTCAGAGCGCTAGCCGCTATACCGTTGAACCACACCTTTCTACAGGATGTCCTGTTTTGAAAATAAGTATGACATTTGATCATTGGGCTATATCAAAGAGAGCAGCATTGAAGTAGGCAAACTTCTGCTTCATGGTTTCATTGTGTGGTGGTCATCACATCTGCCCTACACGCAGAAGGTCTTGGGTACAACATTCAGCGAAACCAAACATGTTACCAAACATGTTCATGCTAACAATGTTCCAATGAAAGCTTGCTGTTTATGTTTTATAGATCCTTTCCATGCCATTTATGTCCTGATCTCGCAAAATATCCAATAGACCCAGCATTCCTATTCATTGTATTTTTGAGCAAAGACTAACATTCAGGTACACATGCCCAAACCCGGGATTGAACCAGGGACCTTTAGATCTTCAGTCTAACGCTCTCCCAACTATTTCGGCTACTTTTTCAAAAATTTAGGCAAGGGAGCGAAACGTGTGGCATAACGTAGCGAGAAAATGAACTAGTTCTGTGTGTCCTTTTTTCTTTTCTTTTGATTAAAAATAAAAACAATACAGGACACGACCAGGGAGCAAAAATCGAAATAAAAAGAACATAAATAGCACTAAACATAAAATAAAAACAAAATCACATTTAAATGAAAATAGGGGTCCTACTTGGTCCAAAGTCGATCAAATTAGTGCTTATCCAAATTAAGCCTGAATGTCACTGTTTTCCATTCATCCAATGTCTAATGTCTGTTACTATGTCAGTCAAGTCTTTGATCGTTGGCGTGGTTGGTGTCGAGCATTTCTTTGTGATGGCCTTTTTCTCTACAGCCAAAAGTATGTTCCAAGGGTATCCATTTATTGTGTCCATGGCAGGAGTGTTGAGGCCCAAGTACATAGTTTTTAATTTGAGTGGGATGGAAAAGTCAAAAACAGTCTGCAGTGCCCTTTGAATTTCAGTCCATTATTTTTGAGCAACAGCACAGCCCCAAAACACCTGATAGTGGTTTGCCTGCTGGGTTCTCCAGCAGTTAGCATTTCCTTGTGAATAATGGACACTTTGACATGGTGTGGTGAAAAAAACATATTTTTCCCCTTCAGGCATGTGATTTTGTGGTCTTCCTCAGGGCTGTTCCTACATTTCCACACTCTTGGTCAGACAAAACCAGGTTAACTTCTCGTTCCCATTGGTTTAGAATATACTCAGCAGAACGTTGTCCAGATTACCAATGCATTGAGATCATTTAGAAATGATTCCCCTCGCAAGTTCTGATTGATTGGTTTCAACAAAGATTACTGTCAGAGGATTATAGTGGTCATTTCTTTGTTTCATTTCTTGCTTATAATAAGTCCTATAAAAGTCCTGTCTCTCCAAGTCAAAGGATTCCTTCAACACATCAATGCTTTTCATTTGATTTTCTTTTGCAATGCGGTGAAACGTTTACGCCTTTTGTAATCCAGGCGTTGAATCATAAGCTTGGTCATAAGAAAACCAGCTCCAGATTTTAACAGCTTTGTTTAGTTTGTATGCTTTGGTTGGCTCCTTTCAGGGGGTAAGCACAGATTTTACCCAAAGATTCTTCATGTTTCTGCACTTTTTCAAAAGAGTAACGCTACTCTCGGGGCACTCAAGGTTCCACTGAGATTTGAACTCGGATTGCTGGATTCAAAGTGCGCAAACCATTACACCATTGAACCGCAGAATGCTCCCTAGACGGATAACGGTGATCCAAAGCTACAAGTCTTAACATCAATCATCCCTTGCCACAAAAATGGGAAACAAGGATTGCAAACAGTGCAAACAATCTTGAAAAAAGCGAGCCAGCAACTTTCGAAAGTTCAGCCCCTGTCCAATCAACTGTGTTTAATGGCGAGCGAGGGCATCAATCGTTCTACCTTTGAGCTAAATCCCCTGTACCAATGTAGCTATAAAAAAACTGGAAGTCTCTCAATCAATCGACTCTCGCCAATTTATTGCGCACTCAATATACTGCAGTTGATCTGGATGTTGAGGAAAAATTGCAAGATAATGTTATTTGACATAATGCCGATGTATTTGCTTACTTTTTCAAGCACACTTGGCAATTGAACCTCGTTCAGCAGTGCCTTTCATCAGATAGTAAAGCGAGCAGACTTTCCATTGTAAAAAACAACCATGTACTCTCACCATTAGCGACCTTTGAATCCCCTTGCAAATTATGCCTAGAAGTCCAATGCGCTATCCATTGCGCCACAGAGCCCATACATCCTTCCATGATGCTCATTTCCACAAACGCAAAACACGGTATTCATCCAAAATGGGTCTACATCAGTCATTCCTTGCCAACAAACTGAGAATCAAAAAGTGAAAAGAGTGCAGTTAATCTGTGTGTGCAGGGATACTTTTCCATCTCTTATTCCAATTTGTAACAGCAGCGCATTTTCTGTCGTTGTAAATAATTTGCATGCTTGAATGGACAACTGAGTAGTAGTAGGTTTGAGATGGGCCGGTATTTATTTAGCACTGTGGCATCAAGACTGCTCTTCTTTAAGAGAGGCTTAATGACTGCAGTTTTAAGGCTCTTGGGAAAATTCCAGATCCAAGCAACATGTTGACTTTTTCATTGATTGGAGCCAACAGACCGCTCACCATAGACTTTAAAAATCTAGTAGGCAATGCATAAAGGCAGCATGTAGTGGAACTCAGACTTGTGGTGATCTCTTGGAAAGTTTTGTCAGCCACAAATGCAAAATGGGTTAACTCCAGTTGTCTAGTTGGCTGCGTGCTTGTTATCTGCAAATAATGGTATTATTAATGTTCTGAAATGAGTCTTGCAAAGAACACTGCAAACTCATTGCACCTGGAGAAATACAGAAACCATCAGACAAAGTAACATTTACCACACTGTAATTTGAAATATTAACCCGCTTTGTCATTAGCAGGTCCAGAGTGTGCCATTTGCCCTCTGTGGGGCCACTCAGGTGCTGAGTAAGACCAAAGCTTCTGATGACAGCGCCAAGCTCTTTAGAAGAAGACGAGGTTGAGCGGGGCGTGAAGGAAGGAAGGAACAGTCACTCACGTACGGGAAACTCCTACCAAGCAGTGGCCAGCCTATAGCACACTGGGATTCTGTGGTAATTGAACCAAGTTTAGCAGTTCCTTTCATCAGTTAATAACACAAGCAGGCTTTCCTATTTACCAATGTAGATAACAGGGGTTACAACAGTGACTCTGGTGGGTCTCGAACTCACAGCCTTTGAATGCCTTTGCAACTTTTGTCTGATTCCCCTTTTTCACAAAAGCAAAACAGTCATCCGAAAACAGTCTACATCAATCAATCCTTACCATCAAACTGAGAAACAAGGAGTGAAAAGAGTGCATTTACTCTGTTTATTCAGGGATACTTTTCAATCTCTAATTGCAAAATGTAAAAGAGCTCTTTCGGGTGATAAGTTTTTCTGTACATGTAAACAACTGATTTGCTTGAAAGGCTATCATGAAGGCACTGCTGGGATTTGAACCCAGGATGTCCTGTTTACTAGACAGCCACAGCGCCTCTTAAATGCTACTCCACCTGTTTCAGCTAGATATTCAGTGACCAATGTTACCTCGTAGATTTCGCCTTTTTGAGGTGCGTGCAATTTGTGGTGTGCTGCATGGTCTGGAGCTGGAGGTTTGGGAGTTTTTTGGAGTTTTTAATCGTTATTTTGATCATTTTCATTTACTTTTTTCAGTTTTTTTGTTTGTTCCCCTCCCAGTAAACTTACTGGGAGGTGGATTTTTTGTTTTTTTGTGAGCATGGCTCAAAGGACGGACAACACGGCATCGGACACTGGAATGGACACGACAAAGGCAAGACAAAGTTTGAAAGAATCAGTAAATAATAGAAAGAACAAAGAAAGAAGGATGACATTTATGAAAGAACTCACTGTGGTATTGGAACTAACGGAGGGAGCACAAATCACGCCACTAGCTTTTTTGAAATCAACTCAGGAGGTGTGCGGCTCCATAGTAGCGTGCAGACTCATCTCAAAGGACAAATATGAAGTAACCGTCAGTACCACCAAAGCGAAGGAGCGGCTCCTGGATGGGTACTGCATTGGAGGAGTCAGGGTTCACGCCCGTGACATCTCGGTTGATGAGCTGGTCATGTCCTTCATGGGGCTGCCGGCTTATATCGAGGACGAGGAGATCCTGGCCAAGCTCTACGCCTGGGGGGTCTCTGCGGTCTCCGAGGTGAGGAGGAGAATGTGGCCGGGGACGAACATGGCGGACGGCACCAGGTTTGTACGGGTAAGGTTCACGGACACGGTGCAGTCCTTACCGTATTCTGTCAGGTTTGACACCGCGGGGGGCCCCGAGTACTTCAGGGTAATACACGACAGGCAGGTGCGGGTGTGTAGGGGGTGTCTCCAGCCTGGCCATATTCTGAGGGAGTGCCCTGACTTTCTGTGCCGCAACTGCGGGAGCCAGGGGCATTACGCGCGCGAGTGTGTCGCGCAGTGGGCCCCGAAGTGCAGAGAGTGCCGCATGTTCCGCCACTTATGTCCGTGTGGTGCGGGTGACAGAGAGGAGGACAGAGGGGAGGACAGAGGGGAGGACAGGGAGGACGCCATTGGAGGAGAGAGCAGTGACGTGGCCCAGAACGTGCCCGCAACTGCTCTCTCCGAAGTAGAGGAGGTTTTGGAGGAGGAGGCTGTGGAGGAGTCAGGGGAGCCAGAGGTGTTCGGCTCCTCTTGCTCCTCTGACTCCTCAGACGAGGAGGCGCCCGTCGCACTGGAGATGGTGCTCGGCTCAGCGCTGGCGTCTGGGAAGGTGGGAGCAGGACAAACTGCTCCTCCTGACCAGAGGGAAGGGACTCGTGAGGGTCCAACTCCTAAGCCCGTGGAGGCAGAGGCTGAACCCGGGAGGAGGATGGGTGCGGGACAGGCCCCGCATCTTACCTCCAAAGGGGGGGACATCACCACAGGGCTGGGTGATGATCCCAAGCTCCAGTCGGACGGTGGTAAGAGGGGACAGGTGGAGAAGAAGGAAAAGAAAGGGACAAGACGCAGGAAGCAGGTGGCAGGAGATGGAGAGGGCGCTGCTGCTCAGAGCGGCTCCACCTCCTCCGCCTCCTCCATTCCAGCCACATCAAAAGCGCCAGCAGAAAGCTCCATCAACCCACCATCCTCCACACGCAGCTCTGCCCCACGAGGTGAGCTTGAGACTGTTTTTAATGATGACTTCATGGATTTCTCCACCCGTGAAGTCAGAAAAAGAGTGTGGGAGTCAGATGCGACGGGCGCCAAAAAGAAGTCGAAATAAAAGATGGGTTGTATCCTCCAAAGTCTCCTCTTAATGGCGTTCTCCTTGTCCTCTTGGAACGCAGGCGGCCTGCGGAGCCCAGTGCGGATGCAGAGCGCGTTACACTTTTCCAAGTGGGACGTGCTCTGCATCCAAGAAACGCATTGGGATGTCAGCCACGCGCAACGAGTGCGGAACGTGGGAGTAGGCTCTGTATTTTGGGCCCTGGGCACGGCGTGCTCGCGCGATGTGGCCACGGTGGTGAGGCCTGGTGTCTTAGGCCAACCCACCCTGGTACACGCCGACCCAGAGGGCTCCTTCCTGGTCCTGGACTTCACGGACACAGTGAAGTTCAGACTAATTAATATCTACGCCCCGAACGATGATGGTCTGAGGAGGCAATTCTTCAAAAAAATATTTCGCTTTGCAAACGACAATACAATCATAATCGGTGACTTTAATACAACACTTTGCAAGACAGACATCGGCATTAACAACTCTTTTAAAAACAGCACTGCCAGGACAGCCCTGTTGGAAGAAGCCGCCAGCAGGAACCTGACGGAGGTGTGGCGGTTCGTCCACCCCTTCCTGAAGGATTTCTCCAGGTGGCAGGGCGTCCTGAAGCAGTCCCGCATTGACCTCTGTTTTGCCTCCTCAGACCTGGCACAGAGAGTCAGTGGTGCTTCCTACAAGTGGTCAGGCTTGAGTGATCACTCCACTTTAGATATTTATTTTGGGTTAGTTTCATCACCGAGGAATGGAGGACTGTGGGTCCTAAACAGCTCCATCCTCGGTGATGAAACTTTTTGTAGGAAAATGGACTTTTTGTTTGATGTATTTGACATGGAGCTGGAGCTGATCGACAGCGTGGTCGATTGGTGGCCGACGGCAAAAACACGCATTAAAAAGCTCTGTGTCAATTACAGCAAACACAAGGCGTGGCTGTCGACCAGGAGGGAGACCGCTCTCCGCCAGCGCCTGCAGGTCCTGGACCAGGGCGCAGCTTCCACCACTGGCCCTGTGGATCCAGAGTACCTGGTGGTGCGCGCTGAGCTGGAGCAGCTGGAGGTAAGTAGGTGTCAGGGTGCAATTTTGAGGGCAAAAGCCAGACACACAGTCGAAGGAGAACGCTCGACAGCGTTCTTCTTCGGCTGTGAGAAGGCTACACAGGGAAAGATGCACATAGATAAGTTGATAGAGAAGACAGGTAAGATTGTTTCCGAGGTAAGTGAGGTTTTAGAGACAGCGCAGGATTTCTATAGTAGGCTTTTTAGTTCAGACGGAGTGGCAGAGCAGGCTTTAGACCAGGCTGTAGGTGCTCTGGAGCGCAAACTGAGCAGGGAGGATAGGGAGCTGTGCGACGCGCCTCTGTCTCTCATGGAGATAGAGGCTGCAGTCAAGAGTTTAAATACAGGAAAAAGCCCCGGAGAGGACGGACTAACCTGTGAGTTTTTCAAGCGTTTCGCTTCCAGGTTAGCTCCGATCCTACTCCTATTATATCAGGATTTTGAGAGTGAGTGTAGAGTTGGCGATGGTTTTGCGATGAGTGTCGTCACTCTGCTTTTTAAGAAGGGCGACAGGAGCAGCCTCGCCAACTACAGGCCCATTAGCCTTTTGAACGTAGTCTATAAAATTTTAGCAAAGGTATTAGCAGGTAGGTTAAAGCGTGTGATTGGATCCATCATACACCCCTCGCAGGCCTACAGCGTCCCCGGGAGGGACATCTCAGACATAGTTTTGTCTCTGAGATATCTCCTTCGGCAGATGCACGCGACCGGTGGTATTCACGTTAGTGTAGACTTTAACAAGGCGTTCGACAGAGTTGAGCATTCGTTCCTCTGGACTGTATTAGGTAAGTTAGGTTTCGGCAAACGGTTTGTTAATTGGCTACAGCTCATCTATTCCTTTGCGGTCAGTAAGGTCAAAGTCAACGGGTTTCTAATTGACTCTTTCCCCTTAAAAAGATCAGTCAGGCAGGGCTGTCCCCTCTCGTCGCTCCTCTACAGCATCGCCGCTGAGCCTTTGGCGGCCATGTTGCGGGCGGACGCGGCGGTGAGGGGACTGACCACGCCTGCGGGTAGGGAAGTCAAAATTTTTCAGTACGCAGATGACACGAATCTGATCCTCCGAGACGAGGACACGTGGAGAGAGGCGTTCAGGCTCTCCACGTGCTCAATGTTTATGGCCTCGCTTCAGGGGCCAAAATAAATTTCGATAAAACCACGGTTAAATTTTGCGGCAGCGTCACGCCTGTTCCTCTCCCTGTCCAGCTCCGGGAGGCCGGGGACTCCTACAAGGTCCTCGGCGTCCCCCTGGGCAGAGACGAGGAGGCGTGTCGTACTGCACTTTGGTCGCCTTTGTGCGAGAAAATTACAGCGCGCTTGAATTTTTGGAGACGTCGTAATCTGACATTAAAAGGTAAAGTCTTAGTTGTAAATTCTTTGTGCATGTCCATGTTGAACCATGCACTCTCCGTGTACGGCCTGCCGGGGGTCTATGCTAACAAATTAAGGTTAGTGATAAACCACTTTTTGTGGAATCGTGAGAGGGGCTTTATTGCACATAAGGTTATGATAGGTGAGTACGATCAGGGAGGTTTAAAGTTAGCAGATTTAGAGTTAAGGAAGAAGGCCTTCCGGCTGAAAACAATTCGGAAATTTCTAGACGTTGAGGTAGATGCTCCATGGAAGGATTATATAGGTGAGTTTGTTAATAGTCTAGGTAAGTTTGGTGTTTATAATTTGTGTTTGTTGCCCCCTGTTTCGGTCCTGGAAGGCCTCCCCCCCTTCGAGAGGGAACTCTTGGAGGCGTGGAGGACTTTCAGGCCCCTGACTGTGGCGGTTCCAGACAGCGGTGAGGGTCTTGCGCACATGCCCCTCCGTCTGGCTCCTCCTCTTTGGTCCCGGACAGAGTCGCTCTGTAGCCAACACCCATCTCGCCCGACTAACCCTCTCCATAGCCGGTACACATTATATCTCAACAGGAACATCCATCTCCGTGACAATAAAACAGCAGAACCCTGGCCCATCTTCAAAGGACTCTTGGCCGCACACCTCCGACACCTCCACATGGCAGCAGAGCACCGGTTCATCACCCACCTCGTCCCCCACAACACCCTGATCCACCTCACACCCTCTGGAAACCTGGACATCATCTTCTGACCCCGGCATAACCCCCCCAACCACGGCATCAACCCCAACCACGGCATCACCCCCCATCACTGAAGAATGTTTGGAGAATGATTGTGTGTTTGATTTTCTGTAATTTTTTGTCTCGTCTCCCCCTGCCCTTGTGTATCCCATTCCCCTGCCCTTGTGTGTCATGTCTGTCTGTACATTCATGTAAATATATGTAAATACTTGTTTTGATGTTTTTGATAATAAAAGATAAAAAAAAAAAAAAAAAAAAAAAAACAGTAAACATCCAGGGACGGGACATTGAGAGAATGGACTCATACAAGTACCTGGGTGTTGATCTGAACCACAAACTGGACTCATAACACAGACGCACTGTACAGGAAGAGACAGAGTCGGCTCTACCTCCTGAGGAGACTCAGGTCTTTTGGAGTGACAGGGCCACTCCTGAAGACCTTCTACGACTCTGTGGTGGCATCAGCCCTCCTGTACGGTGTGGCCTGCTGGAGCAGCAGCATCACAGAGAGGGAGAGGAAGAGGCTGGACAAAGTCATCAAGAAGTCCAGCTCCGTCCTGGGCTGTGCTCTGGACTCGGTGCAGGAGGTGGGGGACATGAGGGTCCTGGCTAGATTCACATCTATGCTGGACCATGAGTGTCATCCCCTGCAGGACACTATGTCCGCTCTGGAGAGCAGCTTCAGTGAGAGACTAGTCCACCCTCGCTGTGTGAGGGAAAGGTTTCGTAGGTCTTTCCTTCCTGCTTCTGTCAGACTTTATAACAAACACTGTTAGTCCTGAACACTCGCAATACTGACCTAACCTTATACTGATGTGCAATTCCGTCATATGTGCAATTGCTGTTGGAATCCATGTGCAATTCATGTGCAATTACTGTGAAATTCATGTGCAATCTATGTGCCGTCATGACACATATTCATGTGCAATTACTGTTGTGATCACATGCAATGGTATTTATGTATTTATCTTATTATCTTATCTTATCTTATCTTATCTTATCTTCTTTACCATTAAATTAGCTCTTACCTTCTCAAATCCTTCCCATATGGTCTAGCGGTTAGGATTCCTGGCTCTCATCCAGGTGGCCCGGGTTCAACTCCCGGCTTACATTATGTACAAGACTCACTGTGGTTACAATTATATTCAAGCTGGACGGAGGTGAAGAGAGGCATAGAAACATGGCATCAATTAGGGCGCAGCATGCGGAAGTTTGTAATTAACCTTTAGCTTTTCTATGCATCTATAGACTAGCAGGTTTGTTGGTGTTTCTTTTTGGAGCATTTCTAGACAAAGTGGGTCAGCGGTAGAGCGCATACTTTGCTTCATTTGGGATCAGTCATGTTTTCCAGCAATTCTTGACTGGACAAGCATATCTTGATTTTTTTATTGGTCTAAAGCTTTCACTGTAATTTTCCAAAGATGCAGTATTGTGGTGGCCAGGTGGTCAAGCTGATGGGCAAAAAATCCATTGGCATTGCTTCATATTTCTTAGAACCCTGCTGGAAACATACCTTTCTCTTCCCCCTGACCAGCAAAGGATGCCACCTGCTTAACAGTGCTTGATTTGTAAATATATAGGTACAGGAACACTTGTGGACTGGGTGATCAGGCCAAAAAAGTTACTGTAACACACAAAAAGTGACGCACATGTAAGTAAAGTAACAATGGGACAAACCTTTGTGTCACAACCAGTCAAATTGGAATAAACAAAAAAAAAATGAAGAATTGAATTGCCTATCTGGTCACTGTTTCTGTTGATTCTATTCTATCTGTTCTGTTTTTGTCCATCTATCCGTCTATCATTTTAAGGCATTGATAAGGAAGGGGATGTAGCTCAGTGGTAGAGCGCATGCTTAGCATGTATGAGGTCTTGGGTTCAATCCCCAGCAGGTGACACTGTAGTCTTTGCTAATGGCCAGATTACACTGCAGTGAATTTTAGAGACCTTCACTTAAATATTTCAAATCAGCACATGTGGTGATTCAGTGCAAGCTCCCAGTCCCGCATTACCTTTGAACCTTGTAGCACTTATAAAATTCAAACAATATTATTTCATCCATCCACACTACCTGCAGGAAGGTGAGACAAAGTGGCCCATTCAGGTGGCCTGGGTTCAACTCCTGGCATGGGAACATCGTGGTCAGCCTTTTGGAAGACTTGAATCCACAGTATGAATAAGACACGCTGTGGGTTGTTAAGAGAGACATTGAAAAATCCCATCCATTTAGGATGCAGCGTGCAATATGCAGTAATCAACCTTTAGCTGTTCCATGCAACGTAGCAGCGGTTGTACTTGAAAGCATCCCTTCACAGGGACTGGAACTTAAATCTAGCTCCTTAGAGCACTCAGCCAGATTTTCTGGAGCGGGACAACACAAACTCAGAGCTGCTTGATAGTGCTTCCTACCCCATTAAAAAAAACTGTATTAAAAACCAAGACCTGGCTCTATTTGGCTGAACCAAAAGAAAGATACAAATCCCGAGCTATGTGCTTCTCTCCATGACATGCAGAACCAAGCACATTTAGATATTAAAAATGCTTGCTTAAAAGCTGGTGACCCAACTATGCACTGTTCTTTAACCTCTCAAACATCAATGAGGCTTATGTTACAATTCAATCTGTTACACTTGATCTTTATATTTCTCATATGGTCTAGGGGTTAGAATTTCTAGTTCTCGCCGAGGCAGCCTGGGCGACATTCCCAACTTCCAGTATGGGTATGTCTCGCCAAACCTGAGCTTAGAATGTTTAGTAAAACATGCTGTCTCCATGAATTCATGGAGAGTTAAATCTGGTAATGTAATTGCGCTAGTTTCAGAAAATAATGTGGATAATTTCCGCTTTCTTAAACACAGTTCAAATGTGTATTGTTGTTGTGGCCGAGAGGTTAAGGCGATGGACTTGAAATCCAGTGGGGTTTCCCCGCGCAGGTTCGAGTCCTGTCAGCAACGTGTGTTTAGCAGCACAGATTTTGAGGTTTCGTTCTATTCTATAAACCAGCATGTTTGCTGATGTTTAATTTCGGAGCCTCACTTCAGAACGAGGGCATGTATGAAATCCTTGTTTCAATCCCCTGCATCTCCATTCAATATGTTGATGGCACAAAGTGAAAAGTGTTGACTCCAGGTCTCGCTTGGACAATAATCATGACAGACAAGAGATGGTTATGTAGCTCAGTGTTAGAGCACAGTCTTTCGTAGCAAGATCCCAGTTCCACATTCCTTTAAAATTAGATTTCATATTTTGAAGCAATTTGAGTCTATTAGACGTATACAGCCCCATGGGCATTACGCACTGGCCTCTTGAACCAGGGACTGTGGGTTTGAGTCCCATGATCATAACCATTCAGCAGAGTGGCGCAGCGGAAGCGTGCTGGGCCCATAACCCAGAGGTCGATGGATCGATACCATCCTCTGCTAGAATGTTTTTACTTGCATTATTGCCATTGTCAATCCAAATTAACCAAGCTAGTCAGTAATGTGTTGGATGATGGAAGCCGATCTTCAGCGCAAGCTCCCAGTTCCACATTTGCTTTGAATCTAGCAGCACATTTCTTTTATCCATCCTACATTGTTATTTCTTTTTTGGGGAAAAGGATAGCTGAGTAGTGAAAGAAGATGTAGGTCAAAAAAGACCCATGATTAGACATTTTGAAGCAATTTGAGTCTATTATGGGTACATAACCCCATAAGCAATATGCACAGGATACTAGCCTCCAAAATCCGGGATTGTGGATTTCAGGTCCATGGTCTAATAGGCTGAGCCACAAGGAAAATACTAATCACTAGACTTGTTGCACGTGGAATGGGCTTATATCTATTACATACAGAACTGTTCCTTAACTCTCAAGCATCAATGAGGCCTTCTTTATACGTCATAAGGCGCTGGTGCAGCTAGCAGCCCGGTGTAAACGCTCTCTCTTTTTTCTCACACTTATTGTGCTTCATCTCCTATATTTTGTAAATATAGTTAGTACATTTTTTCTATTTTACTGTACGATAGGGACACGCGCTGGAATCGTTTTTAATTCAACTGTTTTTGACTTTTTTCGGCTGGATTTGAGCGTTTTTCATCCGAGCTAGCCCCCCCGCGCCCTCCGGCCGCCGCCAAAGTACGGCGTGTTGTCGGTACACGCTTATATACACGTTTATATGAAAGAGGAACTTCATGAACGATCGGGACACGCACTGGAATCGCTTTAAAATAACTTGTTTTGACTTTATTCGGCTGGATTGAGTGTTTTCGTCGTGTCGTGGCGATGTGTCTTGGCTCTGAGTCCCCCGGCTCCGGCCCCGCCCCCCGGCCGGCGCCGTACCGCGTTTACACAAAGGAGGAACTAATGAAACTGCGGAGAACAGTCGTCTTACCCGGAGATCGTCACGTTATCCCGGCGGACATCCTAAGGAAAACGCAACGAAGCAGACAGGCTGGACGTAAACTCAGAGAGAAGAGAGGGACAAACAGGAAGTCGGTTCCCGCCGTAGTCATGGGTAACGTGAGGTCCCTTCAAAATAAAATGACGGAAATAGCGAGCCTCATGCGGTCCCAGAGGATTTACAGTTTGTGAGAGCACGGGATTGTGTGTCTGACACTCGGACCTGCAGTGTGGGGGCGCCCCAGGGCACTGTCCTCGCGCCCTTTCTCTTCACCCTTTACACTGCAGACTTCAGACATGACACGGACAGCTGTGTCCTGTAGAAGTTCTCTGATGACTCTGCCATTATCGGACTCATCACGGACGAAGATGACGCGGAGTACAGAGGACTGGCGCAGGACTTTGTGGACTGGTGTCAGCGGAACCACCTCATCAACGCGGGGAAGACCAAGGAAATGGTGGTGGATTTCCGCAGACGCCACCCCACTGCCCCCTTACCAGTGAACATCCAGGGACGGGACATTGAGAGAATGGACTCATACAAGTACCTGGGTGTTGATCTGAACCACAAACTGGACTGGACTCATAACACAGACGCACTGTACAGGAAGAGCCAGAGTCGGCTCTACCTCCTGAGGAGACTCAGGTCTTTTGGAGTGACAGGGCCACTCCTGAAGACCTTCTACGACTCTGTGGTGGCATCAGCCCTCCTGTACGGTGTGGCCTGCTGGAGCAGCAGCATCACAGAGAGGGAGAGGAAGAGGCTGGACAAAGTCATCGAGAAGTCCAGCTCCGTCCTGGGCTGTGCTCTGGACTCGGTGCAGGAGGTGGGGGACACGAGGGTCCTGGCTAGATTCACATCTATGCTGGACCATGAGTGTCATCCCCTGCAGGACACTATGTCAACTCTGGAGAGCAGCTTCAGTGAGAGACTAATCCACCCTCGCTGTGTGAGGGAAAGGTTTCGTAGGTCTTTCCTTCCTGCTGCTGTCAGACTTTATAACAAACACTGTTAGTCCTGAACACTCGCAATACTGACCTAACCTAATACTGATGTGCAATTCCGTCATATGTGCAATTGCTGTTGGAATCCATGTGCAATTCATGTGCAATTACTGTGAAATTCATGTGCAATCTATGTGCCGTCATGACACATATTCATGTGCAATTACTGTTGTGATCACATGCAATGGTATTTATGTATTTATCTTATTATCTTATCTTATCTTATCTCATCTCATCTCATCTCATCTCATCTCATCTTATCTTATCTTATCTTTTTTACCATTAAATTAGCTCTTACCTTCTCAAATCCTTCCCATATGGTCTAGCGGTTAGGATTCCTGGCTCTCATTCAGGTGGCCCGGGTTCAACTCCCGGTATGGGAATATCTGGTCTGTCCTTCTGGAATACTTGTAGCCACATTATGTACAAGACTCACCGTGGTTACGAGTACTTTCAAGCTGGACGGAGGTGAAGAGAGGCATAGAAACTTGGCATCAATTTGGGCGCAGCATGCGGAAGTTTGTAATCAACCTTCAGCTTTTCTATGCATCTATAGACTAGCAGGTTGGTTGGTGTTTCTTTTTGGAGCATTTCTAGACAAAGTGGGTCAGCGGTAGAGCGCATACTTTACTTCATTTGGGATCAGTCATGTTTTCCAGCAATTCTTGACTGGACAAGCATATCTTGATTTTTTTATTGGTCTAAAGCTTTCACTGTAATTTTCCAAAGATGCAGTATTGTGGTGGCCAGGTGGTCAAGCTGATGGGCAAAAAATCCATTGGCATTGCTTCATATTTCTTAGAACCCTGCTGGAAACATACCTTTCTCTTCCCCCTGACCAGCAAAGGATGCCACCTGCTTAACAGTGCTTGATTTGTAAATATATAGGTACAGGAACACTTGTGGACTGGGTGATCAGGCCAAAAAAGTTACTGTAACACACAAAAAGTGACGCACATGTAAGTAAAGTAACAATGGGACAAACCTTTGTGTCACAACCAGTCAAATTGGAATAAACAAAAAAAAATGAAGAATTGAATTGCCTATCTGGTCACTGTTTCTGTTGATTCTATTCTATCTGTTCTGTTTTTGTCCATTCTATCATTTTAAGGCATTGATAAGGAAGGGGGTGTAGCTCAGTGGTAGAGCGAATGCTTAGCATGTACGAGGTCTTGGGTTCAATCCCCAGCATCTCCAGGTGACACTGTAGTCTTTGCTAATGGCCAGATTACACTGCAGTGAATTTTAGAGACCTTCACTTAAATATTTCAAATCAGCACATGTGGTGATTCAGTGCAAGCTCCCAGTCCCGCATTACCTTTGAACCTTGTAGCACTTATAAAATTCAAACAATATTATTTCATCCATCCACACTACCTGCAGGAAGGTGAGACAAAGTGGCCCATTCAGGTGGCCTGGGTTCAACTCCTGGCATGGGAACATTGTGGTCAGCCTTTTGGAAGACTTGAATCCACAGTATGAATAAGACACGCTGTGGGTTGTTAAGAGAGACATTGAAAAATCCCATCCATTTAGGATGCAGCGTGCAATATGCAGTAATCAACCTTTAGCTGTTCCATGCAACGTAGCAGCGGTTGTACTTGAAAGCATCCCTTCACAGGGACTGGAACTTAAATCTAGCTCCTTAGAGCACTCAGCCAGATTTTCTGGGGCGGGACAACACAAACTCAGAGCTGCTTGATAGTGCTTCCTACCCCATTAAAAAAAAACTGTATTAAAAATCAAGACCTGGCTCTATTTGGCTGAACCAAAAGAAAGATACAAATCCCGAGCTATGTGCTTCTCTCCATGACATGCAGAACCAAGCACATTTAGATATTAAAAATGCTTGCTTAAAAGCTGGTGACCCAACTATGCACTGTTCTTTAACCTCTCAAACATCAATGAGGCTTATGTTACAATTCAATCTGTTACACTTGATCTTTATATTTCTCATTTGGTCTAGGGGTTAGAATTTCTAGTTCTCGCCGAGGCAGCCTGGGCAACATTCCCAACTTCCAGTATGGGTATGTCTCGCCAAACCTGAGCTTAGAATGTTTAGTAAAACATGCTGTCTCCATGAATTCATGGAGAGTTAAATCTGGTAATGTAATTGCGCTAGTTTCAGAAAATAATGTGGATAATTTCCACTTTCTTAAACACAGTTTTGATGTATATTGTTGTTGTGGCCGAGAGGTTAAGGCGATGGACTTGAAATCCATTGGGGTTTCCCCGCGCAGGTTCGAGTCCTGTCAGCAACGTGTGTTTAGCAGCACAGATTTTGAGGTTCTATTCTATAAACCAGCATGTTTGCTGATGTTTAATTTCGGAGCCTTTCTATCAGAACGAGGGCATTTATGAAATCCTTGTTTCAATCCCCTGCATCTCCATTCAATATGTTGATGGCACAAAGTGAAAAGTGTTGACTCCAGGTCTCGCTTGGACAATAATCATGACAGACAAGAGATGGTTATGTAGCTCAGTGTTAGAGCACAGTCTTTCGTAGCAAGATCCCAGTTCCACATTCCTTTAAAATTAGATTTCATATTTTGAAGCGATTTGAGTCTATTAGACGTATACAGCCCCATGGGCATTACGCACTGGCCTCTTGAACCAGGGATTGTGGGTTTGAGTCCCATGATCATAACCATTCAGCAGAGTGGCGCAGCGGAAGCGTGCTGGGCCCATAACCCAGAGGTCGATGGATCGAAACCATCCTCTGCTAGAATGTTTTTTCTTGCATTATTGCCATTGTCAATCCAAATTAACCAAGCTAGTCAGTAATGTGTTGGATGATGGAAGCCGATCTTCAGCGCAAGCTCCCAGTTCCACATTTGCTTTGAATCTAGCAGCACATTTCTTTTATCCATCCTACATTGTTATTTCTTTTTTGGGGAAAAGGATAGCTGAGTAGTGAAAGAAGATGTAGGTCAAAAAAGACCCATGATTAGACATTTTGAAGCAATTTGAGTCTATTATGGGTACATAACCCCATAAGCAATATGCACAGGATACTAGCCTCCAAAATCCGGGATTGTGGATTTCAGGTCCATGGTCTAATAGGCTGAGCCACAAGGAAAATACTAATCACTAGACTTGTTGCACGTGGAATGGGCTTATATCTATTACATACAGAACTGTTCCTTAACTCTCAAGCATCAATGAGGCCTTCTTTATACGCCATAAGGCGCTGGTACAGCTAGCAGCCCGGTGTAAACGCTCTCTCTTTTTTCTCACACTTATTGTGCTTCATCTCCTATATTTTGTAAATATAGTTAGTACATTTTTTCTATTTTACTGTACGATAGGGACACGCGCTGGAATCGTTTTTAATTCAACTGTTTTTGACTTTTTTCAGCTGGATTTGAGCGTTTTTCGTCGTGTTGTTGTGATGTGAGCTAGCTCCGAGCTAGCCCCCCCGCGCCCTCCGGCCGCCGCCAAAGTACGGCGTGTTGTCGGTACACGCTTATATACACGTTTATATGAAAGAGGAACTTCATGAACGATCGGGACACGCACTGGAATCGCTTTAAAATAACTTGTTTTGACTTTATTCGGCTGGATTGAGTGTTTTCATCGTGTCTTGGCTCTGAGTCCCCCGGCTCCGGCCCCGCCCCCCGGCCGGCGCCGTACCGCGTTTACACAAAGGAGGAACTAATGAAACTGCGGAGAACAGTCGTCTTACCCGGAGATCGTCACGTTATCCCGGCGGACATCCTAAGGAAAACGCAACGAAGCAGACAGGCTGGACGTAAACTCAGAGAGAAGAGAGGGACAAACAGGAAGTCGGTTCCCGCCGTAGTCATGGGTAACGTGAGGTCCCTTCAAAATAAAATGACGGAAATAGCGAGCCTCATGCGGTCCCAGAGGATTTACAGTTTGTGAGAGCACGGGATTGTGTGTCTGACACTCGGACCTGCAGTGTGGGGGCGCCCCAGGGCACTGTCCTCGCGCCCTTTCTCTTCACCCTTTACACTGCAGACTTCAGACATGACACGGACAGCTGTGTCCTGCAGAAGTTCTCTGATGACTCTGCCATCATCGGACTCATCACGGACGAAGATGACGCAGAGTACAGAGGACTGGCGCAGGACTTTGAGGACTGGTGTCAGCGGAACCACCTCATCAAAGCGGGGAAGACCAAGGAAATGGTGGTGGATTTCCGCAGACGCCACCCCACTGCCCCCTTACCAGTGAACATCCAGGGACGGGACATTGAGAGAATGGACTCATACAAGTACCTGGGTGTTGATCTGAACCACAAACTGGACTGGACTCATAACACAGACGCACTGTACAGGAAGAGACAGAGTCGGCTCTACCTCCTGAGGAGACTCAGGTCTTTTGGAGTGACAGGGCCACTCCTGAAGACCTTCTACGACTCTGTGGTGGCATCAGCCCTCCTGTACGGTGTGGCCTGCTGGAGCAGCAGCATCACAGAGAGGGAGAGGAAGAGGCTGGACAAAGTCATCGAGAAGTCCAGCTCCGTCCTGGGCTGTGCTCTGGACTCGGTGCAGGAGGTGGGGGACATGAGGGTCCTGGCTAGATTCACATCTATGCTGGACCATGAGTGTCATCCCCTGCAGGACACTATGTCCGCTCTGGAGAGCAGCTTCAGTGAGAGACTAATCCACCCTCGCTGTGTGAGGGAAAGGTTTCGTAGGTCTTTCCTTCCTGCTGCTGTCAGACTTTATAACAAACACTGTTAGTCCTGAACACTCGCAATACTGACCTAACCTAATACTGATGTGCAATTCCGTCATATGTGCAATTGCTGTTGGAATCCATGTGCAATTCATGTGCAATTACTGTGAAATTCATGTGCAATCTATGTGCCTTCATGACACATATTCATGTGCAATTACTGTTGTGATCACATGCAATGGTATTTATGTATTTATCTTATTATCTTATCTCATCTCATCTCATCTTATCTTATCTTATCTTATCTTTTTTACCATTAAATTAGCTCTTACCTTCTCAAATCCTTCCCATATGGTCTAGCGGTTAGGATTCCTGGCTCTCATTCAGGTGGCCCGGGTTCAACTCCAGGTATGGGAATATCTGGTCTGTCCTTCTGGAATACTTGTAGCCACATTATGTACAAGACTCACCGTGGTTACGAGTACATTCAAGCTAGACGGAGGTGAAGAGAGGCATAGAAACTTGGCATCAATTTGGGCGCAGCATGCGGAAGTTTGTAATCAACCTTCAGCTTTTCTATGCATCTATAGACTAGCAGGTTGGTTGGTGTCCCTCTAATTGCAATAAGAAATGAAGAAAAACTCTGGATTCAGAGCGCTAACCGCTATACCGTTGAACCACACCTTTCTACAGGATGTCCTGTTTTGAAAATAAGTATGACATTTGATCATTGGGCTATATCAAAGAGAGCAGCATTGAAGTAGGCAAACTTCTGCTTCATGGTTTCATTGTGTGGTGGTCATCACATCTGCCCTACACGCAGAAGGTCTTGGGTACAACATTCAGCGAAACCAAACATGTTACCAAACATGTTCATGCGAACAATGTTCCAACGAAAGCTTGCTGTTTATGTTTTATAGATCCTTTCCAGGCCATTTATGTCCTGATCTCGCAAAATATCCAATCGACCCAGCATTCCTATTCATTGTATTTTTGAGCAAAGACTAACATTCAGGTACACATGCCGAAACCCGGGATTGAACCAGGAATAACGTAGCGAGAAAATGAACTAGTTCTGTGTGTCCTTTTTTCTTTTCTTTTGATTAAACATAAAACAATACAGGACACGACCAGGGAGCAAAAATCGTAATTAAAAGAACTTAATAGTTACATAAAACATATCATAACATGACATAACATAAAAACAAAATCACATTTAAATGAAAATAGGGGGCCTACTTGGTCCAAGTCAATCAAATTAGTGCTTATCCAAATTAAGCCTGAATGTCACTGTTTTCCATTCATCCAATGTCTAATGTCTGTTACTATGTCAGTCAAGTCTTTGATCGTTGGCGTGGTTGGTGTCGAGCATTTCTTTGTGATGGCCTTTTTCTCTACAGCCAAAAGTATGTTCCAAGGGTATCCATTTATTGTGTCCATGGCAGGAGTGTTGAGGCCCAAGTACATAGTTTTAAATTTGAGTGGGATGGCAAAGTGTGATAAAATGTGAATATATGATTGTATTTCTGTGATGTATTTTATCTGCATAATAGTGATATATTATCTGCATCATTAGTCTAAGAGAAGAACGGGTGTGTGAGAAACTGGATTTGTGAAGGGGTCGTAAAGATGGCCAAAGGATGTTTACCCGAGGGGGGGTGATAACCCAGAGGAGTCTGGGTAATGTTTACCCAAGGCTTGATCTCTACGGAAAAATACCAAGTGCCTTGATGTGAGGCTGACCAATGAGAAATGTGACCCGCCTATTCCAGAATATCTAATAAAACCAACCAGCATGGGAAATAACAGGGTGAGACGCGGGGGTGAGACACAGGAGGATCACGTAAGCTGCTTACAACAGCTTGCGTGATCAGTCCCCGCGTTTTCTCCCATGCATGCCATACAAATGTCTGATCTTTCTGTGTCGTTTCATATTCTAAGTTGAATTGTGTTCTCTATGTGTTAAGGAATAGCATCGGGTGTATGTCTCATTTCTTGACATTTTCTGGTCCTATCGAGCCGGATGACAAGCAGCCCCTTCGCGGAGATTGACGGGTGAATCGGTGAAGTCTGTGCACAGCTGAAAGAAGTCCACTTTTCCCGTGGCCGCCCATCGCACCTCATTCTCCGCCAGGAGAGCGCGTCGTTTCGAAGCAGCAGGAGAACACAGGCGACAAAGAAGGTCAGACAAAATTTTGTGTGTGAAAAAGAGTTAGCCATAAAACGTTTTTATGCATTAGTTTGATATTTACTGGAAAAATATTGTAGGCTTATGGACGAGATAAGTTTCTCACATAAAGCAAGGCAGTTAGGTATTACTGAGGAAATACCCAGTTTCAAATTACTGAGGAAATACGCAGTTTAGGTATTACTGAGGAAATACCCAGTTTAATATTACTGAGGAAATATGTGTGAATGTAAGCGCTGTGCACGAGCGAAGTAAGTAAGAGAGAAGTGTGAATGTGTGAATGAGGATTAATAAGTGATTAACTAACGAGTGTGAGAATCACAATTAATCAAGGGTCACAAGGCGTTATTCTGAGAGATCTAAAATTTGCAGTCACGGGTGAATCTTAAACACCACGTTTATGTCCGGAGGAATCTAATAAGGAATTTTCTCTAGAAGCTTGACATTAACCGTGACTGTAAAGCAAGTAGCATTTCTGTCAGACGACCGAGACCACATAATGCCAGAATTATCACCCCAAACTGTAAAAAGACAAAGGAAAAGTTATAGAGGATTTTGGAGGGAGACTTCCAGCGTGCTCAGATGACGTGGCAGAGAGGGGGAGATAAGGGGGGTCAACAAGACAGGAGAATGGGGAGAAAGCACTCAGAGGACGCTCTGAATGAATGAATTAGGAACTAAACTCAGCTGTTTTAAATTTTAGTCTGTAGAACAAATTTAAGGGTTTTGTTTGATTGACAACAATCAATTATAAAGATTTCATTAAACTTGATAAGAGATGAAGATGAATTCAGATTTTTATAGATGGCCAATATTTTGGGGAATGTGATCACAGACAGGACACTTCCTGTCCCCGACATAGATGACAAAAGTTGTGTTTTTACGGTATCGTGTTTTTTTGAGTGCACAGAACAAACCTACGTTTTGTTTTGTTTTATTTTTGGATTTGACAAAAAATATTTTTTGGACTTAATGCATGACTAGATCAAAGTACAGGACGAAAAGACAGAAGTGTTTTTAAATTTAGAATCAAATGCAGGCACAGGCCTGGTGTGATAATGTGGGTAAATTAATGACTACTGATGTTTTTGGACAGTAGAATGGGCAGTAAGTAAAGTGAAAAGTTATATCAGTAACTTATTTATTTGTATTATCATGAGGAAACCTCGTATTGCGATGTAGACGTAAGTGAGGGAATAAGTTAAATAGTGACGTGCCAATGTCCTCCTTGGAAAGACATGAATGGGTCATTAACTAAAGACAACAGGACACCAAGTCATAAAGATAGTCAGAGATAAGGGGCTATTGACTGGCAAAGAATCTGGAGAGGACTCAGGATGGAGCAGATGTCGTTATCTTTACGTATCACAGTGACAATTAACAGCAACTCCACCTCAGGGGGGGTTGACGTGATGGGTAATAGGAAAAGTTAAAATTAACAGGGAAAGAATTTGACATTCTAAAGTAAATACCTGAAGGATTGTTGAGATTCAATCAAGAATTGAATAGATTTAAATAAGACAATATCATCTAAATTTAGACGCTATAGAAGTTATGAAAACCAGTGATAATAGGACTTAAACATTATAGGACTCAGGACGGAGGCAAGAGATGGTTAGACTGATAAAATGACGTGCCTTATGGATAAGGGGAAGGTTTAGAATCATTTTGATTGTTAATACACATATAGACTTGCTAGAACAAACTAATACACAATGTTTGTAAAGCACCACATGAGCAGGTGTGAGAGATTGAGTTTGAATCTCACCTGAAGCACATATAAAAGATTAGCACATATTACATTAGATGTGTGACTTTATGCAGGCCACACAAACAGAGGAGATGTGAAATTATTAATTATGTGAAGAATTCTAAGTTGTGAACTGACCCTTATGGCCAGCTCAACGGGGGAATTATTGAGATAATTATTATTGTTTGATGTATTTGTAGTTGTATTGCACATACACACACACATACATACATACGCGCGCACACGTGGACAACCAAACATTTAGAGTTTGAAACTTTTAGAGTTTGAAACAAATGGTGGTAAAACAGATTTACAAGTTACAGATCGCAGAGGCAGTGTCGGATTACAGACACACAGGGTGGGGGCCCAGCGCCGTGGAAGGGGGGCTCAGCCAGGGATGTGACCACTGAACTGTGAAAAGTCAAGAGGTGACATTGCGGAGTGGAGTGACAGATGCAATTCCATCTCTTCCTTGATTACATCCTGGATTAGTGAACGTTGTAAACTATCTGGATTATTGAATTTTGGTTAAATGTAGAAGTTTGAGAAATGGGCAAAGCCATATCTCAAAAAGGAGGGCTATTGTACGTGTAAACAAATATTCCGAATCAAAAATTACTAAAAAAAAAATTGTAAACAAGAAAACTGAAATACACTGAATTGTCGAAAAGACTTTATCACCGCAGAGAACGTGTTGGAGATGTGGTGTTTACAGAAACGAGCCAAGTGGACGAGCAAGGTGGACGGAGCCACATCGTGTCGTCCTCACACCGACCATTGGAGGGACGAGAACATGGGTGCTCTCATGGGAAAGTGAGAGAAATGTCTGGACAACACAGCGGCAGATCCTTAACATCGCAGACGCAGGACTTTGTTTGTATTCTTCGTTTCTGTATGCAGAGACGACAGACAGATTCGTGTAGGCAAAGTACTATACTCTGCTACGATGAACGAGAGCCAGAGGCTACGGTGCGCAGAGTACCATACTCTGTGAAAAAGAATCAACGAGTTATCATCATCAAGTGATGACGGTAATATGGGTGCTGAACACCTGTATTATGCACCGGACAATCGGGACAATCGGGACAATCGATCAACATACACAACTGTGTATACCGGGAAATGAAACATACACAGACCTGGAATAGAGGGAAGCAAATAAGTGATCAACTTGAAAGGTTATGAAATGCATGATGTGTAATAATGTACAATGTATAATTGACATGACAGAGGCTGAAGAAACACAATGGCATATTATACAGCCACTGTTGTTTGCACGAACAGAGTGTATTTTTTATCTGCTACAACATAACTACATGTAATGTTAATGAGATTATGAATTGAGATGGAAAATGTACCAGTTCATATGTGTCATAGGTGTGACCGAAGCGAGCAGCGGGAGGAGGTCTCTTAAGAAACCAAGCAAGGACGTATGGTGATGTGGGGACACTTGTGGGACGTTGTGCCTATGTATCGCTTTTGTGATCAGCATCACCCAGAACCATACCGCAGGGTCAAGGGCGAGAGGTTAGTGGACAATCTGGTCCCAGTAGCACCTGATACTACGTATTTGATTCTATTGGGGTGTCCAGAGAGGTCCCTGACGAGTCAAAGTGACTGACCAGAGAGCAGCGGGTTTAAGGGCTTTCCGCTTGTACTTCTATATTTCCCATCACACCGCACAAAATATAGACAAGATAAATTGTCTGTTTGTCAAATTACAGAGATTGACCAATCTGACTCAAAATTTAGGACAGTAATGCTGTAGAAATGTTGTGGGCCGAGAGAAAAGAAGTGTGTTCAATGTTGAGAAATGTGCATAGACTTTTTGAGTGTAAAAGTGTCATTTTAACACCTATATGAAAGACATGTTGAAAACTGAAAAGAGTAATGTGTTTGGCATATGAGACAGTAGACTAATGCTTTGATAAACAGGAGGGAAATGTGATAAAATGTGAATATATGATTATATTTCTGTGATGTATTTTATCTGCATAATAGTGATATATTATCTGCATCATTAGTCTAAGAGAAGAACGGGTGTGTGACAAACTGGATTTGTGAAGGGGTCGTAAAGATGGCCAAAGGATGTTTACCAGAGGGGGGGTGATAACCCAGAGGAGTCTGGGTAATGTTTACCCAAGGCTTGATCTCTACGGAAAAATACCAAGTGCCTTGATGTGAAGCTGACCAATGAGAAATGTGACCCGCCTATTCCAGAATATCTAATAAAACCAACCAGCATGGGAAATAACAGGGTGAGACGCGGGGGTGAGACGCAGGAGGATCACGTAAGCTGCTTACAACAGCTTGCGTGATCAGTCCCCGCGTTTTCTCCCATGCATGCCATACAAATGTCTGATCTTTCTGTGTCGTTTCATATTCTAAGTTGAATTGTGTTCTCTATGTGTTAAGGAATAGCATCGGGTGTATGTCTCATTTCTTGACACAAAGTCAAAAACAGTCTGCAGTGCCCTGTGAATTTCAGTCCATTATTTTTGAGCAACAGCACAGCCCCAAAACACCTGATAGTGGTTTGCCTGCTGGGTTCTCCAGCAGTTAGCATTTCCTTGTGAATAATGGGCACTTTGACATGGTGTGGTGAAAAAACATATTTTTCCCCTTCAGGCATGTGATTTTGTGGTCTTCCTTAGGGCTGTTCCTACATTTCCACACTCTTGGTCAGACAAAACCAGGTTAACTTCTCGTTCCCATTGGTTTAGAATATACTTAGCAGAACGTTGTCCAGATTACCAATGCATTGAGATCATTTAGAAATGATTCCCCTCGCAAGTTCTGATTGATTGGTTTCAACAAAGATTACTGTCAGAGGATTATAGTGGTCATTTCTTTGTTTCATTTCTTGCTTATAATAAGTCCTATAAAAGTCCTGTCTCTCCAAGTCAAAGGATTCCTTCAACACATCAATGCTTTTCATTTGAGTTTCTTTTGCAATGCGGTGAAACGTTTACGCCTTTTGTAATCCAGGCGTTGAATCATAAGCTTGGTCATAAGAAAACCAACACCAGATTTTAACAGCTTTGTTTAGTTTGTATGCTTTGGTTGGCTCCTTTCAGGGGGTAAGCACAGATTTTACCCAAAGATTCTTCTTGTTTCTGCACTTTTTCAAAAGAGTAACGCTGCTCTCGGGGCACTCAAGGTTCCACCGAGAATTGAACTCGGATCGCTGGATTCAGAGTCCAGAGTGCTAACCATTACACCATGGAACCGCAGACTGGTCATTGGAAGGATAACTTTCATCCAAATCTATAAGTCTTTACATCAATCATCCCTTGCCAAAAAAATGAGAAACAAGGAGTGCAAACAGTGCAAATAATCTTGATGTACAGCAATACTTTTCCCTCTCTTAATGCAAAGTGTAGCAGCAGTAAACTTGAGGGGGAAAGGTATGGGTTTGAGGGCTCTTCTTGTGGGCTTTTCTGTCCTTGTAAATATTTTTCAGAGTAGGCATTTCCTGTTTACTAAACAGGCCCTTTGACCAAGGAAGCCGCAGCGCCATAATGATTTCCTGGTTTCCTTACATAATTAGATAAAGTGGTTACTTCTGGGATTGTATTTCTTGCTTGCTCTGGCAAGGTGCGCAGTCGTCCCTGGGTGGGCTCCAACCACCAACCTTTCGGTTAACAGCCGAACGCGCTAGCCGATTGCGCCACAGAGACGAGAATCTAGGCATATCCATAAAAGACTTGTCCCTCTAATTGCAATAAGAAATGAAGAAAAACTCTGGATTCAGAGCGCTAACCGCTATACCGTTGAACCACACCTTTCTACAGGATGTCCTGTTTTGAAAATAAGTATGACATTTGATCATTGGGCTATATCAAAGAGAGCAGCATTGAAGTAGGCAAACTTCTGCTTCATGGTTTCATTGTGTGGTGGTCATCACATCTGCCCTACACGCAGAAGGTCTTGGGTACAACATTCAGCAAAACCAAACATGTTACCAAACATGTTCATGCTAACAATGTTCCAACGAAAGCATGCTGTTTATGTTTTATAGATCCTTTCCAGGCCATTTATGTCCTGATCTCGCAAAATATCCAATAGACCCAGCATTCCTATTCATTGTATTTTTGAGCAAAGACTAACATTCAGGTACACATGCCGAAACCCGGGATTGAACCAGGAATAACGTAGCGAGAAAATGAACTAGTTCTGTGTGTCCTTTTTTCTTTTCTTTTGATTAAACATAAAACAATACAGGACACGACCAGGGAGCAAAAATCGTAATTAAAAGAACTTAATAGTTACATAAAACATAACATAACATAAAATAAAATAAAAACAAAATCACATTTAAATGAAAATAAGGGTCCTACTTGGTCCAAGTCAATCAAATTAGTGCTTATCCAAATTAAGCCTGGATGTCACTGTTTTCCATTCATCCAATGTCTAATGTCTGTTACTATGTCAGTCAAGTCTTTGATCGTTGGCGTGGTTGGTGTCGAGCATTTCTTTGTGATGGCCTTTTTCTCTACAGCCAAAAGTATGTTCCAAGGGTATCCATTTATTGTGTCCATGGCAGGAGTGTTGAGGCCCAAGTACATAGTTTTAAATTTGAGTGGGATGGCAAAGTCAAAAACAGTCTGCAGTGCCCTGTGAATTTCAGTCCATTATTTTTGAGCAACAGCACAGCCCCAAAACACCTGATAGTGGTTTGCCTGCTGGGTTCTCCAGCAGTTAGCATTTCCTTGTGAATAATGGGCACTTTGACATGGTGTGGTGAAAAAAACATATTTTTCCCCTTCAGGCATGTGATTTTGTGGTCTTCCTTAGGGCTGTTCCTACATTTCCACACTCTTGGTCAGACAAAACCAGGTTAACTTCTCGTTCCCATTGGTTTAGAATATACTTAGCAGAACGTTGTCCAGATTACCAATGCATTGAGATCATTTAGAAATGATTCCCCTCGCAAGTTCTGATTGATTGGTTTCAACAAAGATTACTGTCAGAGGATTATAGTGGTCATTTCTTTGTTTCATTTCTTGCTTATAATAAGTCCTATAAAAGTCCTGTCTCTCCAAGTCAAAGGATTCCTTCAACACATCAATGCTTTTCATTTGAGTTTCTTTTGCAATGCGGCGAAACGTTTACGCCTTTTGTAATCCAGGCGTTGAATCATAAGCTTGGTCATAAGAAAACCAGCTCCAGATTTTAACAGCTTTGTTTAGTTTGTATGCTTTGGTTGGCTCCTTTCAGGGGGTAAGCACAGATTTTACCCAAAGATTCTTCTTGTTTCTGCACTTTTTCAAAAGAGTAACGCTGCTCTCGGGGCACTCAAGGTTCCACCGAGATTTGAACTCGGATGGCTGGATTCAGAGTCCAGAGTGCTAACCATTACACCATGGAACCGCAGACTGGTCATTGGAAGGATAACTTTCATCCAAATCTATAAGTCTTTACATCAATCATCCCTTGCCAAAAAAATGAGAAACAAGGAGTGCAAACAGTGCAAATAATCTTGATGTGCAGCAATACTTTTCCCTCTCTTAATGCAAAGTGTAGCAGCAGTAAACTTGAGGGGGAAAGGTATGGGTTTGAGGGCTCTTCTTGTGGGCTTTTCTGTCCTTGTAAATATTTTTCATAGACAAAAGAGTAGGCATTTCCTGTTTACTAAACAGGCCCTTTGACCAAGGAAGCCGCAGCGCCATAACGATTTCCTGGTTTCCTTACATAATTACATACAGTGGTTACTTTTGGGATTGTATTTCTTGCTTGCTCTGGCAAGGTGCGCAGTCGTCCCTGGGTGGGCTCCAACCACCAACCTTTCGGTTAACAGCCGAACGCGCTAGCCGATTGCGCCACAGAGATGCATATCCATAAAAGACTTGTCCCTCTAATTGCAATAAGAAATGAAGAAAAACTCTGGATTCAGAGCGCTAACCGCTATACCGTTGAACCACACCTTTCTACAGGATATCCTGTTTTGAAAATAAGTATGACATTTGATCATTGGGCTATATCAAAGAGAGCAGCATTGAAGTAGGCAAACTTCTGCTTCATGGTTTCATTGTGTGGTGGTCATCACATCTGCCCTACACGCAGAAGGTCTTGGGTACAACATTCAGCGAAACCAAACATGTTACCAAACATGTTCATGCTAACAATGTTCCAACGAAAGCTTGCTGTTTATGTTTTATAGATCCTTTCCAGGCCATTTATGTCCTGATCTCGCAAAATATCCAATAGACCCAGCATTCCTATTCATTGTATTTTTGAGCAAAGACTAACATTCAGGTACACCTGCCGAAACCCCGGATTGAACCAGGGACCTTTAGATATTCAGTCTAACGCTCTCCCAACTGAGCTATTTCAGCTACTTTATCGAATAAATTAGGCAAGGGAGGGAAACGTGTGGCATAACGTAGCGAGAAAATGAACTATTTCTGTGTGTCCTTTTTTCTTTTCTTTTGATTAAACATAAAACAATACAGGACACGACCAGGGAGCAAAAATTGTAATTAAAAGAACTTAATAGTTACATAAAACATAACATAACATAACATAACATAACATAAAATAAAAACAAAATCACCTTTAAATGAAAATAGGGGCCTACTTGGTCCAAGTCAATAAAATTAGTGCTTATCCAAATTAAGCCTGAATGTCACTGTTTTCCATTCATCCAATGTCTAATGTCTGTTACTATGTCAGTCAAGTCTTTGATCGTTGGCGTGGTTGGTGTCGAGCATTTCTTTGTGATGGCCTTTTTCTCTACAGCCAAAAGTATGTTCCAAGGGTATCCATTTATTGTGTCCATGGCAGGAGTGTTGAGGCCCAAGTACATAGTTTTAAATTTGAGTGGGATGGCAAAGTCAAAAACAGTCTGCAGTGCCCTGTGAATTTCAGTCCATTATTTTTGAGCAACAGCACAGCCCCAAAACACCTGATAGTGGTTTGCCTGCTGGGTTCTCCAGCAGTTAGCATTTCCTTGTGAATAATGGGCACTTTGACATGGTGTGGTGAAAAAAACATATTTTTCCCCTTCAGGCATGTGATTTTGTGGTCTTCCTCAGGGCTGTTCCTACATTTCCACACTCTTGGTCAGACAAAACCAGGTTAACCCTTTAGGCGCCAGAGATTATGGATGAAATAAATGTATAAATAAAAAACTTCCTGAGATACAGAGAACTGAAGCCGGGGCACAGCTCTGGGTCGGCAGTGCCCCTGGAGGCCCGTAGAAGCTCCACACTCCAGTTGATTCTTGGATAAAAGTGCACCCAGCCGGTCTCGAACTCGCGTGAGGCGGAGCAGGGTTCACACACCCCGCACACGGCCAGACTTTGCCCGGCCAGGGAGCACCTTCTGCGGGTCGGAGGCTCCGGGTCGGAGCCCCTGGAGCCTGGAGCCCTCACTGGGCCCCGAACTCGGCTGCCGGAGGCAGTGCAGTGCCTCATGGATAAAGGTGCACCCAGCCGGTCTCGAACTCGCGTGAGGCGGAGCAGGGTTCACCCACCCCGCACACGGCCAGACTTTGCCCGGCCAGGGAGCACCTTCTGCGGGTCGGAGGCTCCGGGTCGGAGCCCCTGGAGCCTGGAGCCCTCACTGGGCCCCGAACTCGGCTGCCGGAGGCAGTGCAGTGCCTCATGGATAAAGGTGCACCCAGCCGGTCTCGAACTCGCGTGAGGCGGAGCAGGGTTCACCCACCCCGCACACGGCCAGACTTTGCCCGGCCAGGGAGCACCTTCTGCGGGTCGGAGGCTCCGGGTCGGAGCCCCTGGAGCCTGGAGCCCTCACTGGGCCCCGAACTCGGCTGCCGGAGGCAGTGCAGTGCCTCATGGATAAAGGTGCACCCAGCCGGTCTCGAACTCGCGTGAGGCGGAGCAGGGTTCACCCACCCCGCACACGGCCAGACTTTGCCCGGGGAAGGGCCACTCTGGCTGGGCATGGCCTCCGCTGAGCACCCCCTGGAGCCCCCGGAGCACCTCCAGAGCCACCCCCCACTCTCCCCAGATTCTGCCCGGGGAAGGGCCACTCTGGCTGGGCATGGCCTCCACTGAGCACCCCCTGGAGCCCCCGGAGCACCTCCAGAGCCACCCCCCACTCTCCCCAGACTCTGCCCGGGGAAGGGCCACTCTGGCTGGGCATGGCCTCCGCCGAGCACCCCCTGGAACCCCTGGAGCCCCTCCAGAGCCACCCCCCACTCCTCCAGACTCACCCCGGGGAAGGGCCACTCTGGCTGGGCATGGCCCCCACTGAGCACCCCCTGGAACCCCTGGAGCCCCCGGAGCACCTCCAGAGCCACCCCCCACTCTCCCCAGATTCTGCCCGGGGAAGGGCCACTCTGGCTGGGCATGGCCTCCACTGAGCACCCCCTGGAGCCCCCGGAGCACCTCCAGAGCCACCCCCCACTCTCCCCAGACTCTGCCCGGGGAAGGGCCACTCTGGCTGGGCATGGCCTCCGCCGAGCACCCCCTGGAAACCCTGGAGCCCCTCCAGAGCCACCCCCCACTCCTTCAGACTCACCCCGGGGAAGGGCCACTCTGGCTGGGCATGGCCCCCACTGAGCACCCCCTGGAACCCCTGGAGCCCCCGGAGCACCTCCAGAGCCACCCCCCACTCTCCCCAGATTCTGCCCGGGGAAGGGCCACTCTGGCTGGGCATGGCCTCCGCCGAGCACCCCCTGGAACCCCTGGAGCCCCTCCAGAGCCACCCCCCACTCCTCCAGACCCACCCAGGGGAAGGGCCACTCTGGCTGGGCATGGCCTCCGCCGAGCACCCCCTGGAACCCCTGGAGCCCCTCCAGAGCCACCCCGCATTCCCCCAAACTCAGTCTGGGGACGGGCCACTCGGGCTGGGCATGGCCTCCGCCGAGCACCCCCCTGGAACCCCTGGAGCCCCTCCAGAGCCACCCCGCATTCCCCCAAACTCAGTCTGGGGACGGGCCACTCGGGCTGGGCATGGCCTCCGCCGAGCACCCCCTGGAACCCCTGGAGCCCCTCCAGAGCCACCCCCCACTCCTCCAGACTCACCCCGGGGAAGGGCCACTCTGGCTGGGCATGGCCCCCACTGAGCACCCCCTGGAACCCTTGGAGCCCCCGGAGCACCTCCAGAGCCACCCCCCACTCTCCCCAGATTCTGCCCGGGGAAGGGCCACTCTGGCTGGGCATGGCCTCCGCCGAGCACCCCCTGGAACCCCTGGAGCCCCTCCAGAGCCACCCCGCATTCCCCCAAACTCAGTCTGGGGACGGGCCACTCTTCCCCGGGTTGCAGGCTCTGGGACTCCGGGGATGACCACCGGGGACCAGGCCCTCCCTTCGAACCCGGGGACCCACACTTAAGCACCCCCACACGGGCTACACACCCTTGGTTCAGCCCCCTGGAGGTCCGTGCCCTTGGTACTATACCATGGAAGTCCGTGCCCTTGGTACTCTGACTGGAGTACCAAGGGAACGGCCCAGCACTCACCACAGAGGCTCGCGCCGGCCCCGGCCCACCTTTCGTCCCCGGGTACCCACACTTAAGCACCCCCACACGAGCTACACACCCTTGGTGCAGCCCCCTGGAAGTCCGTGCCCTTGGTACTCTGAGCCACTTTAAAAGATAAAAAGCACCAGGACCCCAAGGCCCTGGCTCCCCTGTCCCCTACACCACACTTGGAGGCAGGGCCCTTGCCCTCCACTGGCTGCCCCCGCGCCCAATGTACTCCATAACCGAAGAAGAGAGGGGGGACCCGGAGGCCGGCCTACTAGGGTAACAGGTTTAATTTAGAGCCGGGGCTCTGGACCACAAATGCCTACAACCCCGCAGTGCGCAGGAGCCTTCGAAGCTGGATGAAACCAGAACGGGGCCCTACGATGGCGGTGACCAGCCACAGTTGATAGCAAAGTGAGCCCTGGACAGGCGCTGCATTTGACAAACTCAGAGACGAGGAAGGGACCGGAGTCGGACCAAATATATCATCTGGCGCTGTGTCCAGCGTGAGGGTGAGCCAGCGCAAATCAGGACCACAAATGCCTACAACCCCGCAGTGCGCAGGAGCCTTCGAAGCTGGATGAAACCAGAACGGGGCCCTACGATGGCGGTGACCAGCCACAGTTGATAGCAAAGTGAGCCCTGGACAGGCGCTGCATTTGACAAACTCAGAGACGAGGAAGGGACCGGAGTCGGACCAAATATATCATCTGGCGCTGTGTCCAGCGTGAGGGTGAGCCAGCGCAAATCAGGACCACAAATGCCTACAACCCCGCAGTGCGCAGGAGCCTTCGAAGCTGGATGAAACCAGAACGGGGCCCTACGATGGCGGTGACCAGCCACAGTTGATAGCAAAGTGAGCCCTGGACAGGCGCTGCATTTGACAAACTCAGAGACGAGGAAGGGACCGGAGTCGGACCAAAAGTATGCGCCGGCCCTGCCCCCCGCCCCGCGCAGAGCCATCGGACACGTTGAGGCTGAAGGGGACTGGCGCAGAGCCCTTGGGCCCAGGGGCAAAGCGCAGCCATCATCCTTCAAGCCGCGCCTCCTGCTGCGCGGGGGTGAGTGACAATGGGCCCGGACTGTGTTCCCACCGGACGCGTTGAGGCTGAAGGGGACTGGCTCAGAGCACCTGGCACAGGGGCTAAGCACAGCCATCATCCTTCAAGCCGCGCGTCCTTCAGTGCGGGGGTGAGTGACGGTCCCATCTCCGGAGACAAGGGGCCAGGCGCGGGGGAAGCCAGTCAGACTGACGCCCCGCGCCTGGTGGGACCTCTGTCTCGGCCTCGCTTCCAACGTGTCCGGCGTGAGGTTAGCCGGAGCAAACCACAGCCGCAAAATGTAAACAAAACCGCAGTGCGCAGGAGCCTTCGAAGCTGGATAAAACCAGAATGGGGCCCTACGATGGCGGGTCATGTGTGCCCGTCGACCAAGCTCCTTGTCTGGTATACATAGAACCATGATTTGTACCATTTTCATGGTTGATTCATGCTCACGCGAGTTCGAGACCGGCTGGGTGCACTTTTATCCATGAGGCACTGCACTGCCTCCGGCAGCCGAGTTCGGGGCCCGGTGAGGGCTCCAGGCTCCAGGGGCTCCGACCCGGAGCCTCCGACCCGCAGAAGGTGCTCCCTGGCCGGGCAAAGTCTGGCCGTGTGCGGGGTGGATGGCCCTGGGTCTGGGCGAAGCTAAGATCACGGAGCGGGTCACCTCCGCGTACAGCCCGTGGTCAGCGTGACACTGTGCTCTGCCCCGAGCAATCAGAGCAAACAGCAAGCTTCTGGAAGTGCCCGCGAGTCTGGTAAAATCAAGCCGAAAATAGACCCTCTCATGCCCGGTCTGAGCGGCGCTTAGAGCGCGGAGGAGCGCGGAGCGCGGGGCTCCATTCAGAGGCTCCGTGATCCACCTTACAACCAGCTCTCACCTCCACGTACAGCCCGTGGTCAGCGTGACACTGTGCTCTGCCCCGAGCAATCAGAGCAAACAGCAAGCTTCTGGAAGTGCCCGCGAGTCTGGTAAAATCAAGCCGAAAATAGACCCTCTCATGCCCGGTCTGAGCGGCGCTTAGAGCGCGGAGGAGCGCGGAGCGCGGGGCTCCATTCAGAGGCTCCGTGATCCGACGCTCACCTCCGCACCTCCGAACCATGACTTGAGATTACGGCTGTGAAGGAGCCTTGGAAGCTGGATAAAACCAGAACGGGGCCCATCGATCGCGGTTCTCGTGTGTCCGTCAAACGAGCTCCTCCCCCGGTAGCCGCACAACCAGGAAATGTACCTGTTTCGATTGCGAAAAACGTCATTCTCAAAAACCGCCCGCCCGTCCCTCCCAGCATTACCATTTTGCACATCCCGCGTGAGAGCAGCGTAGGAATTTCTCGGGAGCAGCGTGATTTAGCCCGGGACTCTTGAGCTGAACGCTTATTTCCACGAGCCCGAAAAATGACTAAGTCCAACGGTATATAGTGTACTATTGCCGAAAAACGACAGAGTCGCTCGGGTATAGTGTACTATTGCCGAAAAATGACAGAGTCTTTTCAGGTATAGTGTACTATTTCGGTTTTTACTCTAAGTCCCTCAGGGGCATATGGTGCTATACTATGATGGTCAGATCACCTCCAGGCCCCAGGGGAGTGCTTTTCTGGGGGCAAACAGTGCACTGATGATGGGGGATTATTTCATTTTGCTCATTTTGGTGTTTTTTCACATTTTAACCCATTTTCACCCCTTTTGCTCACAACTTCATACTACGGCCCGGAAAAACGACAGAGTCCCTCGGGTATAGTGTACTATTGCCGAAAAACGACAGAGTCTTTTCAGGCATAGTGTACTATTTCGGTTTTTACTCTAAGTCCCTCAGGGGCATATGGTGCTATACTCTGATGGTCAGATCACCTCCAGGCCCCAGGGGAGTGCTTTTCTGGGGGCAAACAGTGCACTGATGATGGGGGATTATTTCATTTTGCTCATTTTGGTGTTTTTTCACATTTTAACCCATTTTCACCCCTTTTGCTCACAACTTCATACTACGGCCCGGAAAAACGACAGAGTCCCTCGGGTATAGTGTACTATTGCCGAAAAACGACAGAGTCCCTCGGGTATAGTGTACTATTGCCGAAAAATGACAGAGTCCCTCGGGTATAGTGTACTATTGCCGAAAAACGACAGAGTCCCTCGGGTATAGTGTACTATTGCCGAAAAACGACAGAGTCCCTCGGGTATAGTGTACTATTGCCGAAAAACGACAGAGTCCCTCGGGTATAGTGTACTATTGCCGAAAAACGACAGAGTCCCTCGGGTATAGTGTACTATTGGCTGGAAGCTCGTTTTTTTTTCTAAGTCCAGCAGGGGTATATGGTACTATATTCTGGTGGTCAGATCACCTCCAGGCACCAGGGGAGTGCTTTTCTGGGGGCAAACTGTGCACTGATGATGGGGGATTATTTCATTTTGCTCATTTTGGTGTTTTTTCACATTTTAACCCATTTTCACCCCTTTTGCTCACATCTTCAAACTCGGGCCCTGATTACAAGTTCTGACCAAATGATGACAAACACGGTATTTATTATGTATTTTTTTCATTTTTTTCATTTTTCCAACTTATACATCCATCATTGGTGCCAGGCAGGTTGTGGAGAAAGCAGTGAAGAAAGGAGAGAGCCATCACAGAAAAGATGTCCATCCAGGGTCAAGGTACCCTGCACTTTTACATATCCAAATGACAGCATTTAAAGTTTTTTAGCGTATGGTATCTCTCGTTGCATGGAACCGCACAGAGGCCAACGCCACACAGACGGCACCTGTACTTTGTTTGCCGCCTGCCTTTGGTACGAGAGCGGTCAGAGCACACGGCGCAGTCTGGACGTCCCTCTGCTTGACAAAGCCAATGACGCTCTGTGAGTCTCTGTGGCATTTCACCCTCCGGTCTTGAGCGCCTTTCTTGTTTTTTGGAGTGATCAGCCAGTAATGCATCAATAATGTTCTGAATGTAAACCTTTAAAGGTTTGTGTGGGCCTGGAGTGGATTTGGTGTATATGATGTGTGAGTTGACAATACTTATGCTTATAATGGCATTGAATATGCGATGATACCATTTCCGGGACCTGTGTGGAAAGAGGTATGTCTTCATCCTCTGGTCAGCAGTGTCCACTCCACCCATGTAGGCGTTGTACTGGTCGACACATACAGGTCTTTTGATGTCACGGAAGCCAGTGTCATCTGTCTTGGATCGGATCCTCCTCTGAACACAATCATTTCCATGGACTGTGGACAACATGGTGAGACGTTTAGTATCGTGCCAAGCACAAGCCAGGAGTTTTCCCTTTCTGCAAAAAACTGGGTCATCTCCTTTTTTCAGCTGTAAGACACTTTTACCAAGGCATTTTGGCATCCCCAACCTGGTAATCCTTACCGTCCCACACAGTCCAGTTTCCAAATCTGCTAATTCATTTGCAATTACAGGCGAGGTATAGTAACTGTCCATGTAAATCTCGTGTCCTTTGCCCGTAAAGGGAGAAACCAACTCACGGACAACTGCGTGTGTTGCACTGATGTTGCTTGCATTATTTTTGTACTGTCCAGTGTGCATTGACCAGCGCAAAACATACCCTGAACAGCTTTCACTCAGGGCATACACTCTATAGCCATATTTGTCAGGTTTATTCGGAGAGTAACATTTTAGTGAAGATCTCCCCTTGAAAGCTATTGTCATTTCATCTAAAGAAAGCTCCTTGATTGGACTGTAAACTGCTGCAAATTTGGGAATAATCAAATCTATTATTGGGCGGACTTTGAACAGTTTATCGTGCCCGGGCTCGCCTGTTCTCACATAATCATTATTGTTGACAAAATGAAAGAACGAAAGAATGATTTCAAATCTGTTTCTTGACATTACATTTCCAAATCCAGGCGTTTGTGTAAGCCAAAATGTTCCCCAGTAATCCTCGATTTCAGGTTTCTCAACAAGGCCCATGGAGAGATGCAAAGCGAAGAAAGCTTTCATTTCGGTGACTGATACATCATACCACTCAAGAAATCTTGAATGTGGCTTCAGAATCATAGGTGCCATACACTGATGTGCATATCTATTTGTCTCATCAGTAATGAAAGTCCAAAACTGATCGGTCAGAAAGAGTGACAGAATATCAAATGGATTAGCATCCGTCAGATCCATCTCTCCTGTGTAGCCAACTGGGTCTTCAAAAGGTTTGATCCATGCCTCAAATACCTCGACCTCTCTCAGCATGTCCCAGCTCTCATCCACCGGGCAAGTTTTACTGCAGCCACTGGTTCCACTGGTTCCTCACCTCCGTCTGTCCTTTGCACCTGTCCGTTGTTTCGAAGTCCCTTCATCTCCACTTGGAAATCCATCGTCACTCTCGGGGAGATAATACCCTTCAGAGTCAGAATCTGCTGTAAATTGCATGCCACGTGAACTTCCTCCAGCCATTTTTTTCCTTACCGGATCTGCCCTGGATCATACCTGGCTAATAAAGGGAAGTTGCACCGAACCGACCAATGACTGAAGTGATTCATTTTCTACTATTATTTCATTAATTTCCTTGTACGGTAAAGTTGCATTTCTGCGACTTTGGCGCTTAAAGGGTTAACTAAACAGGCCCTTTGACCAAGGAAGCCCCAGCGCCGTAATGATTTCCTGGTTTCCATACATAATTACATACAGTGGTTACTTCTGGGATTGTATCTCTTGCTTGCTCTGGCAAGGTGAGCAGTCGTCCCTGGGTGGGCTCAAACCACCAACCTTTCGCCTATCAGCAGAACGCGCTAGCCGATTGCGCCACAGAGGCGAGAATCTTAACATACCCATGAAAGGGTTACCCCTCTAATTGCAATTAGAAATGAAGAAAAACTCTGGATTCAGAGCGCTAACCGCTATACCGTTGAACCACACCTTTCTACAGGATGTCCTGTTTTGAAAATAAGTATGACATTTGATCATTGGGCTATATCAAAGAGAGCAGCATTGAAGTAGGCAAACTTCTGCTTCATGGTTTCATTGTGTGGTGGTCATCACATCTGCCCTACACGCAGAAGGTCTTGGGTACAACATTCAGCGAAACCAAACATGTTCCCAAACATGTTCATGCTAACAATGTTCCAACGAAAGCTTGCTGTTTATGTTTTATAGATCCTTTCCAGGCCATTTATGTCCTGATCTCGCAAAATATCCAATAGACCCAGCATTCCTATTCATTGTATTTTTGAGCAAAGACTAACATTCAGGTACACATGCCGAAACCCGGGATTGAACCAGGAATAACGTAGCGAGAAAATGAACTAGTTCTGTATGTCCTTTTTTCTTTTCTTTTGATTAAACATAAAACAATACAGGACACGACCAGGGAGCAAAAATCGTAATTAAAAGAACTTAATAGTTACATAAAACATAACATAACATAAAATAAAATAAAAACAAAATCACATTTAAATGAAAATAAGGGTCCTACTTGGTCCAAGTCAATCAAATTAGTGCTTATCGAAGTTAAGCCTGAATGTCACTGTTTTCCATTCATCCAATGTCTAATGTCTGTTACTATGTCAGTCAAGTCTTTGATCGTTGGCGTGGTTGGTGTCGAGCATTTCTTTGTGATGGCCTTTTTCTCTACAGCCAAAAGTATGTTCCAAGGGTATCCATTTATTGTGTCCATGGCAGGAGTGTTGAGGCCCAAGTACATAGTTTTAAATTTGAGTGGGATGGAAAAGTCAAAAACAGTCTGCAGTGCCCTGTAAATTTCAGTCCATTATTTTTGAGCAACAGCACAGCCCCAAAACACCTGATAGTGGTTTGCCTGCTGGGTTCTCCAGCAGTTAGCATTTCCTTGTGAATAATGGGCACTTTGACATGGTGTGGTGAAAAAAACATATTTTTCCCCTTCAGGCATGTGATTTTGTGGTCTTCCTTAGGGCTGTTCCTACATTTCCACACTCTTGGTCAGACAAAACCAGGTTCACTTCTCGTTCCCATTGGTTTAGAATATACTTAGCAGAACGTTGTCCAGATTACAAATGCATTGAGATCATTTAGAAATGATTCCCCTCGCAAGTTCTGATTGATTGGTTTCAACAAAGATTACTGTCAGAGGATTATAGTGGTCATTTCTTTGTTTCATTTCTTGCTTATAATAAGTCCTATAAAAGTCCTGTCTCTCCAAGTCAAAGGATTCCTTCAACACATCAATGCTTTTCATTTGATTTTCTTTTGCAATTCGGTGAAACGTTTACGCCTTTTGTAATCCAGGCGTTGAATCATAAGCTTGGTCATAAGAAAACCAGCTCCAGATTTTAACAGCTTTGTTTAGTTTGTATGCTTTGGTTGGCTCCTTTCAGGGGGTAAGCACAGATTTTACCCAAAGATTCTTCTTGTTTCTGCACTTTTTCAAAAGAGTAGCGCTGCTCTCGGGGAACTCAAGGTTCCACCGAGATTTAAACTCGGATCGCTGGATTCAGAGTCCAGAGTGCTAACCATTACACCATGGAACCGCAGACTCCTCCTTGGAAGGATAACGGTCATCCAAAGCGACAAGTCTTTACGTTAATCATCCCTTGCCAAAAAAATGAGAAACAAGGAGTGAAAACAGTGCAATTAATCTTGATGTGCAGCAATACTTTTCCCTCTCTTAATGCAAAGTGTAGCAGCAGTAAACTTGAGGGAGAAAGGTATGGGTTTGAGGGCTCTTCTTGTGGGCTTTTCTGTCCTTGTAAATATTTTTCATAGACAAAAGAGTAGGCATTTCCTGTTTACTAAAAAGGCCCTTTGACCAAGGAAGCCGCAGCGCCATAACGATTTCCTGGTTTCCTTACATAATTACATACAGTGGTTACTTCTGGGATTGTATTTCTTGCTTGCTCTGGCAAGGTGAGCAATCGTCCCTGGGTGGGCTCGAACCACCAACCTTTCGGTTTACAGCCGAACGCGCTAGCCGATTGCGCCACAGAGACGAGAATCCAGCTTTATCCATAAAAGACTTGTGGCTCTAATTGCAATAAGAAATGAAGAAAAACTCTGGATTCAGAGCGCTAACGGCTATACCGTTGAACCACACCTTTCTACCGGATGTCCTGTTTTGAAAATAAGTATGACATTTGATCATTGGGCTATATCAAAGAGAGCAGCATTGAAGTAGGCAAACTTCTGCTTCATGGTTTCATTGTGTGGTGGTCATCACATCTGCCCTACACGCAGAAGGTCTTGGGTACAACATTCAGCAAAACCAAACATGTTACCAAACATGTTCATGCTAACAATGTTCCAACGAAAGCTTGCTGTTTATGTTTTATAGATCCTTTCCAGGCCATTTATGTCCTGATCTCGCAAAATATCCAATAGACCCAGCATTCCTATTCATTGTATTTTTGAGCAAAGACTAACATTCAGGTACACATGCCGAACCCAGGATTGAACCAGGAATAACGTAGCGAGAAAATGAACTAGTTCTGTGTGTCCTTTTTTCTTTTCTTTTGATTAAACATAAAACAATACAGGACACGACCAGGGAGCAAAAATCGTAATTAAAGAACTTAATAGTTACATAAAACATAACATAACATAAAATAAAAACAAAATCACATTTAAATGAAAATAAGGGTCCTACTTGGTCCAAGTCAATCAAATTAGTGCTTATCCAAGTTAAGCCTGAATGTCACTGTTTTCCATTCATCCAATGTCTAATGTCTGTTACTATGTCAGTCAAGTCTTTGATCGTTGGCGTGGTTGGTGTCGAGCATTTCTTTGTGATGGCCTTTTTCTCTACAGCCAAAAGTATGTTCCAAGGGTATCCATTTATTGTGTCCATGGCAGGAGTGTTGAGGCCCAAGTACATAGTTTTAAATTTGAGTGGGATGGAAAAGTCAAAAACAGTCTGCAGTGCCCTGTGAATTTCAGTCCATTAGTTTTTAGCAACAGCACAGCCCCAACACACCTGATAGTGGTTTGCCTGCTGGGTTCTCCAGCAGTTAGCATTTCCTTGTGAATAATGGGCACTTTGACATGGTGTGGTGAAAAAAACATATTTTTCCCCTTCAGGCATGTGATTTTGTGGTCTTCCTCAGGGCTGTTCCTACATTTCCACACTCTTGGTCAGACAAAACCAGGTTAACTTCTCGTTCCCATTGGTTTAGAATATACTTAGCAGAACGTTGTCCAGATTACCAATGCATTGAGATCATTTAGAAATGATTCCCCTCGCAAGTTCTGATTGATTGCTTTCAACAAAGATTACTGTCAGAGGATTATAGTGGTCGTTTCTTTGTTTCATTTCTTGCTTATAATAAGTCCTATAAAAGTCCTGTCTCTCCAAGTCAAAGGATTCCTTCAACACATCAATGCTTTTCATTTGATTTTCTTTTGCAATGCGGTGAAACGTTTACGCCTTTTGTAATCCAGGCGTTGAATCATAAGCTTGGTCATAAGAAAACCAGCTCCAGATTTTAACAGCTTTGTTTAGTTTGTATGCTTTGGTTGGCTCCTTTCAGGGGGTAATCACAGATTTTACCCAAAGATTCTTCTTGTTTCTGCACTTTTTCAAAAGAGTAGCGCTGCTCTCTGGGCACTCAAGGTTCCACTGAGATTTGAACTCGGATCGCTGGATTCAAAGTCCAGAGTGCTAACCATTACACCATGGAACCGCAGACTCCTCCTTGGAAGGATAACGGTCATCCAAAGCTACAAGTCTTACATCAATCATCCCTTGCCAAAAAAATGAGAAACAAGGAGTGAAAACAGTGCAAATAATCTTGATGTGCAGCAATACTTTTCCCTCTCTTGATGCAAAGTGTAGCAGCAGTAAACTTGAGGGAGAAAGGTATGGGTTTGAGGGCTCTTCTTGTGGGCTTTTCTGTCCTTGTAAATATTTTTCATAGACAAAAGAGTAGGCATTTCCTGTTTACTAAAAAGGCCCTTTGACCAAGAAAGCCGCAGCGCCATAACGCTTTCCTGGTTTCCTTACATAATTACATACAGTGGTTACTTCTGGGATTGTATTTCTTGCTTGCTCCGGCAAGGTGAGCAGTCGTCCCTGGGTGGGCCCGAACCACCAACCTTTCGATTAAAAGCCGAACGCGCTAGCCGATTGCGCCACAGAGACGAGAATCTGGACATATCCATAAAAGAATTGTGCCTCTAATTGCAATAAGAAATGAAGAAAAACTCTGGATTCAGAGCGCTAACGGCTATACCGTTGAACCACACCTTTCTACAGGATGTCCTGTTTTGAAAATAAGTATGACATTTGATCATTGGGCTATATCAAAGAGAGCAGCATTGAAGTAGGCAAACTTCTGCTTCATGGTTTCATTGTGTGGTGGTCATCACATCTGCCCTACACGCAGAAGGTCTTGGGTACAACATTCAGCGAAACCAAACATGTTACCAAACATGTTCATGCTAACAATGTTCCAACGAAAGATTGCTGTTTATGTTTTATAGATCCTTTCCAGGCCATTTATGTCCTGATCTCGCAAAATATCCAATAGACCCAGCATTCCTATTCATTGTATTTTTGAGCAAAGACTAACATTCATGTACACCTGCCGAAACCCAGGATTGAACCAGGAATAACGTAGCGAGAAAATGAACTAGTTCTGTGTTTCCTTTTTTCTTTTCTTTTGATTAAACATAAAACAATACAGGACACGACCAGGGAGCAAAAATCGTAATTAAAATAACTTAATAGTTACATAAAACATAACATAACATAAAATAAAATAAAAACAAAATCACATTTAAATGAAAATAGGGGTCCTACTTGGTCCAAGTCAATCAAATTAGTGCTTATCCAAATTAAGCCTGAATGTCACTGTTTTCCATTCATCCAATGTCTAATGTCTGTTACTATGTCAGTCAAGTCTTTGATCGTTGGCGTGGTTGGTGTCGAGCATTTCTTTGTGATGGCCTTTTTCTCTACAGCCAAAAGTATGTTCCAAGGGTATCCATTTATTGTGTCCATGGCAGGAGTGTTGAGGCCCAAGTACATAGTTTTAAATTTGAGTGGGATGGAAAAGTCAAAAACAGTCTGCAGTGCCCTGTGAATTTCAGTCCATTATTTTTGAGCAACAGCACAGCCCCAAAACACCTGATAGTGGTTTGCCTGCTGGGTTCTCCAGCAGTTAGCATTTCCTTGTGAATAATGGGCACTTTGACATGGTGTGGTGAAAAAAGACATATTTTTCCCCTTCAGGCATGTGATTTTGTGGTCTTCCTCAGGGCTGTTCCTACATTTCCACACTCTTGGTCAGACAAAACCAGGTTCACTTCTCGTTCCCATTGGTTTAGAATATACTTAGCAGAAAGTTGTCCAGATTACCAATGCATTGAGATCATTTAGAAATGATTCCCCTCGCAAGTTCTGATTGATTGGTTTCAACAAAGATTACTGTCAGAGGATTATAGTGGTCGTTTCTTTGTTTCATTTCTTGCTTATAATAAGTCCTATAAAAGTCCTGTCTCTCCAAGTCAAAGGATTCCTTCAACACATCAATGCTTTTCATTTGATTTTCTTTTGCAATGCGGTGAAACGTTTACGCCTTTTGTAATCCAGGCGTTGAATCATAAGCTTGGTCATAAGAAAACCAGCTCCAGATTTTAACAGCTTTGTTTAGTTTGTATGCTTTGGTTGGCTCCTTTCAGGGGGTAAGCACAGATTTTACCCAAAGATTCTTCTTGTTTCTGCACTTTTTCGAAAGAGTAGCGCTGATCTCGGGGTACTCAAGGTTCCACCGAGATTTGAACTCGGATCGCTGGATTCAGAGTCCAGAGTGCTAACCATTACACCATGGAACCGCAGACTCCTCCTTGGAAGGATAACGGTCATCCAAAGCTACAAGTCTTACATCAATCATCCCTTGCCAAAAAAATGAGAAACAAGGAGTGAAAACAGTGCAAATAATCTTGATGTGCAGCAATACTTTTCCCTCTCTTAATGCAAAGTGTAGCAGCAGTAAACTTGAGGGAGAAAGGTATGGGTTTGAGGGCTCTTCTTGTGGGCTTTTCTGTCCTTGTAAATATTTTTCATAGACAAAAGAGTAGGCATTTCCTGTTTACTAAAAAGGCCCTTTGACCAAGGAAGCCGCAGCGCCATAACGATTTCCTGGTTTCCTTACATAATTACATACAGTGGTTACTTCTGGGATTGTATTTCTTGCTTGCTCTGGCAAGGTGAGCAATCGTCCCTGGGTGGGCTCGAACCACCAACCTTTCGGTTTACAGCCGAACGCGCTAGCCGATTGCGCCACAGAGACGAGAATCCAGGTTTATCCATAAAAGACTTGTGGCTCTAATTGCAATAAGAAATGAAGAAAAACTCTGGATTCAGAGCGCTAACGGCTATACCGTTGAACCACACCTTTCTACCGGATGTCCTGTTTTGAAAATAAGTATGACATTTGATCATTGGGCTATATCAAAGAGAGCAGCATTGAAGTAGGCAAACTTCTGCTTCATGGTTTCATTGTGTGGTGGTCATCACATCTGCCCTACACGCAGAAGGTCTTGGGTACAACATTCAGCGAAACCAAACATGTTACCAAACATGTTCATGCTAACAATGTTCCAACGAAAGCTTGCTGTTTATGTTTTATAGATCCTTTCCAGGCCATTTATGTCCTGATCTCGCAAAATATCCAATAGACCCAGCATTCCTATTCATTGTATTTTTGAGCAAAGACTAACATTCAGGTACACATGCCGAAACCCGGGATTGAACCAGGAATAACGTAGCGAGAAAATGAACTAGTTCTGTGTGTCCTTCTTTCTTTTCTTTTGATTAAACATAAAACAATACAGGACACGACCAGGAAGCAAAAATCGTAATTAAAAGAACTTAATAGTTACATAAAACATAACATAACATAAAATAAAATAAAAACAAAATCACATTTAAATGAAAATAAGGGTCCTACTTGGTCCAAGTCAATCAAATTAGTGCTTATCCAAGTTAAGCCTGAATGTCACTGTTTTCCATTCATCCAATGTCTAATGTCTGTTACTATGTCAGTCAAGTCTTTGATCGTTGGCGTGGTTGGTGTCGAGCATTTCTTTGTGATGGCCTTTTTCTCTACAGCCAAAAGTATGTTCCAAGGGTATCCATTTATTGTGTCCATGGCAGGAGTGTTGAGGCCCAAGTACATAGTTTTAAATTTGAGTGGGATGGAAAAGTCAAAAACAGTCTGCAGTGCCCTGTGAATTTCAGTCCATTAGTTTTTAGCAACAGCACAGCCCCAACACACCTGATAGTGGTTTGCCTGCTGGGTTCTCCAGCAGTTAGCATTTCCTTGTGAATAATGGGCACTTTGACATGGTGTGGTGAAAAAAACATATTTTTCCCCTTCAGGCATGTGATTTTGTGGTCTTCCTCAGGGCTGTTCCTACATTTCCACACTCTTGGTCAGACAAAACCAGGTTAACTTCTCGTTCCCATTGGTTTAGAATATACTTAGCAGAACGTTGTCCAGATTACCAATGCATTGAGATCATTTAGAAATGATTCCCCTTGCAAGTTCTGATTGATTGGTTTCAACAAAGATTACTGTCAGAGGATTATAGTGGTCGTTTCTTTGTTTCATTTCTTGCTTATAATAAGTCCTATAAAAGTCCTGTCTCTCCAAGTCAAAGGATTCCTTCAACACATCAATGCTTTTCATTTGATTTTCTTTTGCAATGCGGTGAAACGTTTACGCCTTTTGTAATCCAGGCGTTGAATCATAAGTTTGGTCATAAGAAAACCAGCTCCAGATTTTAACAGCTTTGTTTAGTTTGTATGCTTTGGTTGGCTCCTTTCAGGGGGTAAGCACAGATTTTACCCAAAGATTCTTCTTGTTTCTGCACTTTTTCAAAAGAGTAGCGCTGCTCTCGGGGTACTCAAGGTTCCACCGAGATTTGAACTCAGATCGCTGGATTCAGAGTCCAGAGTGCTAACCATTACACCATGGAACCGCAGACTCCTCCTTGGAAGGATAACGGTCATCCAAAGCTACAAGTCTTACATCAATCATCCCTTGCCAAAAAAATGAGAAACAAGGAGTGAAAACAGTGCAAATAATCTTGATGTGCAGCAATACTTTTCCCTCTCTTGATGCAAAGTGTAGCAGCAGTAAACTTGAGGGAGAAAGGTATGGGTTTGAGGGCTCTTCTTGTGGGCTTTTCTGTCCTTGTAAATATTTTTCATAGACAAAAGAGTAGGCATTTCCTGTTTAATAAACAGGCCCTTTGACCAAGGAAGCCGCAGCGCCATAACGATTTCCTGGTTTCCTTACATAATTACATACAGTGGTTACTTCTGGGATTGTATTTCTTGCTTGCTCTGGCAAGGTGAGCAGTCGTCCCTGGATGGGCTTGAACCACCAACCTTTCGGTTAACAGCCGAACGCGCTAGCCGATTGCGCCACAGAGACGAGAATCTAGGCATATCCATAAAAGACTTGTGCATCTAATTGAAATAAGAAATGAAGAAAAACTCTGGATTCAGAGCGCTAACGGCTATACCGTTGAACCACACCTTTCTACAGGATGTCCTGTTTTGAAAATAAGTATGACATTTGATCATTGGGCTATATCAAAGAGAGCAGCATTGAAGTAGGCAAACTTCTGCTTCATGGTTTCATTGTGTGGTGGTCATCACATCTGCCCTACACGCAGAAGGTCTTGGGTACAACATTCAGCGAAACCAAACATGTTACCAAACATGTTCATGCTAACAATGTTCCAACGAAAGCTTGCTGTTTATGTTTTATAGATCCTTTCCAGGCCATTTATGTCCTGATCTCGCAAAATATCCAATAGACCCAGCATTCCTATTCATTGTATTTTTGAGCAAAGACTAACATTCATGTACACCTGCCGAAACCCAGGATTGAACCAGGAATAACGTAGCGAGAAAATGAACTAGTTCTGTGTTTCCTTTTTTCTTTTCTTTTGATTAAACATAAAACAATACAGGACACGACCAGGGAGCAAAAATCGTAATTAAAATAACTTAATAGTTACATAAAACATAACATAACATAAAATAAAATAAAAACAAAATCACATTTAAATGAAAATAAGGGTCCTACTTGGTCCAAGTCAATCAAATTAGTGCTTATCCAAATTAAGCCTGAATGTCACTGTTTTCCATTCATCCAATGTCTAATGTCTGTTACTATGTCAGTCAAGTCTTTGATCTTTGGCGTGGTTGGTGTCGAGCATTTCTTTGTGATGGCCTTTTTCTCTACAGCCAAAAGTATGTTCCAAGGGTATCCATTTATTGTGTCCATGGCAGGAGTGTTGAGGCCCAAGTACATAGTTTTAAATTTGAGTGGGATGGAAAAGTCAAAAACAGTCTGCAGTGCCCTGTGAATTTCAGTCCATTATTTTTGAGCAACAGCACAGCCCCAAAACACCTGATAGTGGTTTGCCTGCTGGGTTCTCCAGCAGTTAGCATTTCCTTGTGAATAATGGGCACTTTGACATGGTGTGGTGAAAAAAACATATTTTTCCCCTTCAGGCATGTGATTTTGTGGTCTTCCTCAGGGCTGTTCCTACATTTCCACACTCTTGGTCAGACAAAACCAGGTTCACTTCTCGTTCCCATTGGTTTAGAATATACTTAGCAGAACGTTGTCCAGATTACCAATGCATTGAGATCATTTAGAAATGATTCCCCTCGCAAGTTCTGATTGATTGGTTTCAACAAAGATTACTGTCAGAGGATTATAGTGGTCGTTTCTTTGTTTCATTTCTTGCTTATAATAAGTCCTATAAAAGTCCTGTCTCTCCAAGTCAAAGGATTCCTTCAACACATCAATGCTTTTCATTTGATTTTCTTTTGCAATGCGGTGAAACGTTTACGCCTTTTGTAATCCAGGCGTTGAATCATAAGCTTGGTCATAAGAAAACCAGCTCCAGATTTTAACAGCTTTGTTTAGTTTGTATGCTTTGGTTGGCTCCTTTCAGGGGGTAAGCACAGATTTTACCCAAAGATTCTTCTTGTTTCTGCACTTTTTCAAAAGAGTAGCGCTGCTCTCGGGGCACTCAAGGTTCCACCGAGATTTAAACTCGGATCGCTGGATTCAGAGTCCAGAGTGCTAACCATTACACCATGGAACCGCAGACTCCTCCTTGGAGTCTTTACATCAATCATCCCTTGCCTAAAAAATGAGAAACAAGGAGTGCAAACAGTGCAAATAATCTTGATGTGCAGCAATACTTTTCCCTCTCTTAATGCAAAGTGTAGCAGCAGTAAACTTAAGGGAGAAAGGTATGGGTTTGAGGGCTCTTCTTGTGGGCTTTTCTGTCCTTGTAAATATTTTTCATAGACAAAAGAGTAGGCATTTCCTGTTTACTAAACAGGCCCTTTGACCAAGGAAGCCGCAGCGCCATAACGATTTCCTGATTTCCTTATATAATTACATACAGTGATTACTTCTGGGATTGTATTTCTTGCTTGCTCTGGCAAGGTGAGCAGTCATCCCTGGGTGGGCTCGAACCACGAACCTTTCGGTTAACAGCCGTACGCGCTAGCCGATTGCGCCACAGAGACGAGAATCTAGGTGTATCCATAAAAGACTTGTGCCTCTAATTGCAATAAGAAATGAAGAAAAACTCTGGATTCAGAGCGCTAACCGCTATACCGTTGAACCACACCTTTCTACAGGATATCCTGTTTTGAAAATAAGTATGACATTTGATCATTGGGCTATATCAAAGAGAGCAGCATTGAAGTAGGCAAACTTCTGCTTCATGGTTTCATTGTGTGGTGGTCATCACATCTGCCCTACACGCAGAAGGTCTTGGGTACAACATTCAGCAAAACCAAACATGTTACCAAACATGTTCATGCTAACAATGTTCCAACGAAAGCATGCTGTTTATGTTTTATAGATCCTTTCCAGGCCATTTATGTCCTGATCTCGCAAAATATCCAATAGACCCAGCATTCCTATTCATTGTATTTTTGAGCAAAGACTAACATTCAGGTACACCTGCCGAAACCCGGGATTGAACCAGGGACCTTTAGATATTCAGTCTAACGCTCTCCCAACTGAGCTATTTCGGCTACTTTATCGAATAAATTAGGCAAGGGAGGGAAACGTGTGGCATAACGTAGCGAGAAAATGAACTATTTCTGTGTGTCCTTTTTTCTTTTCTTTCGATTAAACACTCTACACTCTTGGTCAGACAAAACCAGGTTCACTTCTCGTTCCCATTGGTTTATCTTCTTTACCATGAAATCAACTCTTACCTTCTCAAAGCCTTCCCATATGGTCTAGCGGTTAGGATTCCTGGCTCTCATCCAGGGGCCAGCCGTGGATAGTGGGCATAGAGCGCCAGCCAATCAGAATGAGCCTGTGTGCCATGTGCCACTGTGATGAAGGCCAACCAATCAGAATGCAGAGATTCGTGTTCGTTCACAAATTCATCTCAAGAAACCAGAGTTCAATTCCTGCTGTGCCCAGAAGAAGAGGAACGTTTCAAAGGATCAAAACTTTAAATGTACAAAGTTTATGAGTTCAAACATTAAATGTATAAAGTTTATGAGTTGGTGTGTCAGTTTGCACTTGTTAAAAGGTCAGATCATGAGAAGGACTCACATGCAGCTGCTGGTACTGATTTGCAATTTTAATAAAATCACAAATTGATCACAAATAGTGATTTCTGCTTCACCTTAAGAGATTTACCCACGTCACACCTTCTGCATAAATAAACTTGGAGTGGGTCAGAAAACTCCAGGTGTTTAGTCCGCAGGGGTCAGAGGTCACACTATCACATCTCTAACACTGCAGCACTGAACTGTACTATTGTGTTCAGTTTATGTTCTGCAGAGAAATAAAACATTGACTCATATTGTTAATGATATGATATCTCAATCATTTAAATAATATTGTTGTATTGTTATATTGGAAAGAAAACACAAAAAAACATGTACTTTTAAGAATATTTATTGACAGGGAAAATACCAGAAATATTAAGTTTAATTTATTTACACTTCAGACAGCATTCATTACTTGACAGTAGTATTTACATTAAATATACAGATATATAGAGTCCAGGGAAGTATGTGTGGATGTGAGGACTGTGCAGGGCCTGCTTCAGCACCAGTTTGCAGAACCTGCACGTTCTCCCTGGGGCAGAACCTTCACGTTCTCCCTGGGGCAGAACCTGCACGTTCTCCCTGGGGCAGGTGACTCCTCTCTCTTCCTCTTCTGTTGCTTCCTTTCCTCCTCTCTCTGTCTTGTGGCCTCCAGCTCCCTCTGGAAGAACTCTGTGTCCACAATGTCCTTAAAGGTGGTGTTTCTTCAGGGCTGCTGCTCAGGGCGTCCTGAGAAAGAGACGGTGATGGTCAGAGCTGTAGGAGACGAGGTGATGGTCGTGGTGACGACAGTTGTCGTGGTGACGACAGGCAGAGTTGTGGTGCTGCCAGAGTGTCTGTGTTTGCTCCAGCTTTTTCGGGCTGATGTTGAGTGAAGATGATGCATTTAATAATTTGATGTGATGATGATGTAATGATAAATATGTAGTTTTGTGGTCGGGTGTAGCGCGCTGTTGGCTGATTGGCTCAGGGGCAGTGGAGGGGGAGGCGGCCTGTTGTGACGACTGCGGCTGAAGCTTCACTGGAGGAGGAACTACAGAACAAAACAGATGAATGTTTTAGTGATAAGCAACACGTGTGCACATGAAATACAACACATGACACACATTTAGAACCACTGCACTGGCTGTGAAACTACAGTCAGCATGAAGTATTCATCTGTTCACTCTGTGATGGTTTGACTGAGACAGACACAGACACACATGGAGCATGAAGCATTCATCTGTTCACTCTGTGATGGTTTGACTGAGACAGACACAGACACACATGGAGCTCACTCACTTTGGGTTGTCTCTTCTCCAGGAGCATCAGATGCAGAATGTGTGGGACGAGCTGCATCTGAAACAACCAAAACACCACAATATAGGTTTATGTTTGTTTAGATTATTCTATTAAAATGTCAGACCTGGAGCTGAAGTACTTCCAGACTCGGGCAGAACAAACCTCAGCTCCTGTGGAAGTGGCACTGGAGGCTTAAGGGGCAGCACATCTGCAGCAGCTGAAGAGAGGAAAGAAATATATGATACGTTTGATCAACTTTGATCTTACAGTGAATAAGCAACAAGTAAAAGCTCTTACATCCTGTGGTTCCTCCAGAACAGTTGCTGTAAGAGAAGAAGAAGAATAATGAGTCATATTTAGCTGTTAGTAACAACGCACACTTACATTTGACCTGTTGTTTATATCATAAGTAAGTTTATATTGCTGTTTTATTTAGCAATGTTAGTGTGAATGAGCAGAAAGAGCTCTCACTCATTCATATTGAACACCAGATAATATGACTTACTCTCATCACAGATGCATGAATTCAGAGCAGGACCTGAACAGGGTCAGGAACAACTGAACTCATGCACAGGACAGAACGTGTCCCAAAGTGTCTTTCATGGCAGGACATCTGTGTGTGAACTTCTGTAAACCTGAGGATGATGGAGCTCAGCAGCGACTGGACACGGCTGGAATAAAAGACAAACCTTTTTAACACATGATAAATCCAAAATGGAGCTTAAGCGTTACAGACACATTACACACATCCACGTGTTGTTTGGACGGAGATGCTGAGCATTGTCCTCTCCAGCGCGTCCTCTTCAGCCACTACTAAAGGAAAAGACATGAAATGAAACAGAAGTGACTGCTCCTCTACACGGTGTGACTCTGTGTGACTCCACACAAACCAAAAACACACGATTTATGTAGTTATACTCACCCAAGGGCTCACGAGGAGAGCTGGTGGGGACACGAGTGGGTGGAAAAGAGGACAGGGCAGAGGAGGACAGGAGAGAGGAGGACAGGACAGAGGAGGACAGGGCAGAGGAGGACAGGAGAGAGGAGGACAGGACAGAGGAGGACAGGGCAGAGGAGGACAGGACAGAGGAGTACGGGGCAGAGGAGGACGGGGCAGAGGACAGGACAGAGGAGGATGGGGCAGAGGAGGACAGGAGGAATTGTTGAGTCATTCATATGGATTTTGGCTCTTGTTTATAGTCTGTTGCTAGGTAACAGTTGTGTAATGTCCTCCACATTAACATGAAGTGAAGGCATTTCCCCATTGTGGGACAAAGTCTCTCTTACTTGTGATGAATTGTTGAAGCTACAACTACTTTTATGCACAATAAGAGACAACACAACACACAGATCACGTAATATTGCACCTTATATAAAACTGCACAACTGCAAACCTTTAAATGTAATAAAGTTTAACTTCACAGGGCTGAATATCACACAAAACTGACAGAAAAGTCGCGTTTAGTTGTTCAACAGAGACATGGAAGTAGCAGTGACTTTATGTGACTAAAAACACAGTTTCAAAAGTGCAAAACACAAGACGAACTTTACCTGAAAACGTCTTCAAATGCCCGTTATAAATGCCACAAAATACGAGTGTTCTGGGGCAGTAAAATGTCCATAAGAAGGTGAAAACAGGAGCAGATCTAGTGCTAAACTTGTCCAGGTCGCACTGAATGAATGACGTCACTCTGCATTCAAACATGGCGCGCTCTCGCCACAGCGCCGCCGCTGGCCAAAAGTATATTACATCCGTAGTGGTTTAACACTACCATAGGAAATGAATGGGATTCTGTTTAGGGCTGTTTAGCTAAAGAATCCAGGTGGCCCGGGTTCAACTCCCGGTATGGGAATATCTAGTCTGTCCTGCTGGAACACTTGTAGCTGCATTATGTACAAGACTCGCTGTGGTTACGAGTACATTCAAGCTGGACGGAGGTGAAGAGAGGCATAGAAACATGGTATCGATTTGGGCGCAGCATGTGAAAATTTGTAATCAACCTTTAGCTTTTCTATGCATCTATAGACTAGCAGGTTGGTTGGTGTTTCTTTTTGGAGCATTTCTCTTAGACAATTGCCAGATTACACTGCAGTGAATTTTAGAGACCTTCACTGAAATATTTCAAATCAGCACATGTGGTGATTCAGTGCAAGCTCCCAGTCCCGCATTACCTTTGAACCTTGCAGCACTTATAAAATTCAAACAATATTATTTCATCCATCCACACTACCTGCAGGAAGGTGAGACAAAGTGGCCCATTCAGGCAGCCTGGGCGACATTCCCAACTTCCAGTATAGGTATGTCTCGCCAAACCTGAGCTTAGAATGCTTAGTAAAACATGCTGTCTCCATGAATTCATGGAGAGTTAAATCTGGTAATGTAATTGCGCTAGTTTCAGAAAATAATGTGGGTAATTTCCACTTTCTTAAACACAGTTTAAAGGTGTATTGTTGTTGTGGCCGAGAGGTTAAGGCGATGGACTTGAAATCCATTGGGGTTTCCCCCCGCAGGTTCGATTCCTGTCAGCAACGTGTGTTTAGCAGCACAGATTTTGAGATTGCGTTCTATTCTATAAACCAGCATGTTTGGTGATGTTTAATTTCAGAGCCATTCTTTCAGAACGAGGGCATGTATGAAATCCTTGTTTCAATCCCCTGCATCTCCATTCAATATTCTGTTGATGGCACAAAGTGAAAAGTGTTGACTCCAGGTCTTGTTTGGAAAATAATCATGACAGACAAGAGATGGTTATGTAGCTCAGTGTTAGAGCACAGTCTTTCGTAGCAAGATCCCAGTTCCACATTCCTTTAAAATTAGATTTCATATTTTGAAGCAATTTGAGTCTATTAGACGTATACAGCCCCATGGGCATTACGCACTGGCCTCTTGAACCGGGATTGTGGGTTTGAGTCCCATGATCATAGCCATTCAGCAGAGTGGCGCAGCGGTAGCGTGCTGGGCCCATAACCCAGAGGTCGATGGATCGAAACTATCCTCTGCTAGATTTTTTTTTACTTGCATTATTGCGATTGTCAATCCAAATGAACCAAGCTAGTCAGTAATGTGTTGGATGATGGAAGCCGATCTTCAGCGCAAGCTCCCAGTTCCACATTTGCTTTGAATCTAGCAGCACATTTCTTTTTTCCATCCTATATTGTTATTTCTTTTTTGGGGAAAAGGATAGCTGAGTAGTGAAAGAAGATGTAGGTCAAAAAAGACCCATGAATAGACATTTTGAAGCAATTTGAGTCTATTATGGGTACATAACCCCATAAGCAATATGCACAGGATACTAGCCTCCAAAATCCGGGATTGTGGATTTCAGGTCCATGGTCTAATAGGCTGAGCCACAAGGAAAATACTAATCCCTAGACTTGTTGCACGTGGAATGGGCTTATATCTATTACATACAGAACTGTTCCTTAACTCTCAAGCATCAATGAGGCCTTCTTTATACGTCATAAGGCGCTGGTACAGCTAGCAGCCCGGTGTAAACGCTCTCTCTTTTTTCTCACACTTATTGTGCTTTATCTCCTATATTTTGTAAATATAGTTAGTATATTTTTTCTATTTTACTGTAGGATAGGGACACGCGCTGGAATCATTTTTAATTCAACTGTTTTTGACTTTATTCGGCTGGATTGAGTGTTTTCGTCGTGTCGTGGCGATGTGTCTTGGCTCTGAGTCGGCGCCGTACCGCGCTTACACAAAGGAGGAACTAATGAAACTGCGGAGAACAGTCGTCTTACCCGGAGATCTTCACGTTATCCCGGCGGACATCATAAGGAAAACGCAACGAAGCAGACGGGCTGGACGTAAACTCCGAGAGAAGAGAGGGACAAACAGGAAGTCGGTTCCCGCCGTAGTCATGGGTAACGTGAGGTCCCTTCAAAATAAAATGACGGAAATAGCGAGCCTCATGCGGTCCCAGAGGATTTATAGGGACAGCAGTGTCTTGATTTTCACAGAGACCTGGTTAACAGCAGAAATGCCAGACTCTATTGTAGGTTTGGACAATTTTCATCTGCTGCGGGCGGACAGAACGAGAGAATGCGGGAAGAAAAGATATATTATCTGCCCCGGGAGTTCTCACATGTGATTTTGATCGCAGTCTATGTGGCCCCGTCTGCCAATGCTGAATATGCTTGTGAAGCACTGCTCTCCTGCACTTGTAGGCTGCAAACACAGCACCCACAGGCTCTCTCCCTCGTCTCTGGTGACTTTAACCACGCTTCTCCCTCTTCTGTTCTACCAACATACACCCAGTATGTTACCTGCCCCACCAGAAACAATAGAACATTGGACTTGTTTTTTGCCAACACCAAGGAGGCTTATTCCTCTTTCCCCCTCCCTCCCCTGGGCAGCTCGGACCACAACCTTGTACATCTGGGGCCTGTGTATGAACCCATCGTGCCCATGTGGGACAATAAAGGAATATCTTATCTTATCTGATCTGATCTGATCTGATCTTATCTTATCTTATTGATTGTTTTTGTCCATTCTATCATTTTAGAGCTCATGCTTAGCATGTATGAGGTCCTGGGTTCAATTCCCAGCATCTCCAACCAGCACTCACCTCCGCGTACAGCCCGTTGTCAGCCTGGAAGTGCCCCGGAGTCTGGTAAAATCAAGCCGAAAATAGACCCTCTCATGCCGGGTCTGGGCGGCGCTAAGAGCGGGAGGAGTGCGGGGCTCATTCAGAGGCTCCATGATCCGCCTTACAACCAGCTCTCACCTCCACGTACAGCCCGTGGTCAGCGTGACACTGTGCTCTGCCCCGAGCAATCAGAGCAAACAGCAAGCTTCTGGAAGTGCCCGCGAGTCTGGTAAAATCAAGCCGAAAATAGACCCTCTCATGCCCGGTCTGAGCGGCGCTTAGAGCGCGGAGGAGCGCGGAGCGCGGGGCTCCATTCAGAGGCTCCGTGATCCGACGCTCACCTCCGCACCTCCGAACCATGACTTGAGATTACGGCTGTGAAGGAGCCTTGGAAGCTGGATAAAACCAGAACGGGGCCCATCGATCGCGGTTCTCGTGTGTCCGTCAAACGAGCTCCTCCCCCGGTAGCCGCACAACCAGGAACTGTACCTGTTTCGATTGCGAAAAACGTCATTCTCAAAAACCGCCCGCCCGTCCCTCCCAGCATTACCATTTTGCACATCCCGCGTGAGAGCAGCGTAGGAATTTCTCGGGAGCAGCGTGATTTAGCCCGGGACTCTTGAGCTGAACGCTTATTTCCACGAGCCCAAAAAACGACTAAGTCCAATGGTATATAGTGTACTATTGCCGAAAAACGACAGAGTCTTTAGGTATAGTGTACTATTTCGGTTTTTACTCTAAGTCCCTCAGGGGCATATGGTGCTATACTATGATGGTCAGATCACCTCCAGGCCCCAGGGGAGTGCTTTTCTGGGGGCAAACAGTGCACTGATGATGGGGGATTATTTCATTTGGCTCATTTTGGTGTTTTTTCACATTTTAACCCATTTTCACCCCTTTTGCTCACAACTTCATACTACGGCCCGGAAAAACGACAGAGTCGCTCGGGTATAGTGTACTATTGCCGAAAAATGACAGAGTCTTTTCAGGTATAGTGTACTATTTCGGTTTTTACTCTAAGTCCCTCAGGGGCATATGGTGCTATACTATGATGGTCAGATCACCTCCAGGCCCCAGGGGAGTGCTTTTCTGGGGGCAAACAGTGCACTGATAATGGGGGATTATTTCATTTTGCTCATTTTGGTGTTTTTTCACATTTTAACCCATTTTCACCCCTTTTGCTCACAACTTCATACTACGGCCCGGAAAAACGACAGAGTCGCTCGGGTATAGTGTACTATTGCCGAAAAATGACAGAGTCTTTTCAGGTATAGTGTACTATTTCGGTTTTTACTCTAAGTCCCTCAGGGGCATATGGTGCTATACTCTGATGGTCAGATCACCTCCAGGCCCCAGGGGAGTGCTTTTCTGGGGGCAAACAGTGCACTGATGATGGGGGATTATTTCATTTTGCTCATTTTGGTGTTTTTTCACATTTTAACCCATTTTCACCCCTTTTGCTCACAACTTCATACTACGGCCCGGAAAAACGACAGAGTTGCTCGGGTATAGTGTACTATTGCCGAAAAATGACAGAGTCTTTTCAGGTATAGTGTACTATTTCGGTTTTTACTCTAAGTCCCTCAGGGGCATATGGTGCTATACTATGATGGTCAGATCACCTCCAGGCCCCAGGGGAGTGCTTTTCTGGGGGCAAACAGTGCACTGATGATGGGGGATTATTTCATTTTGCTCATTTTGGTGTTTTTTCACATTTTAACCCATTTTCACCCCTTTTGCTCACAACTTCATACTACGGCCCGGAAAAACGACAGTCGCTCGGGTATAGTGTACTATTGCCGAAAAATGACAGAGTCTTTTCAGGTATAGTGTACTATTTCGGTTTTTACTCTAAGTCCCTCAGGGGCATATGGTGCTATACTATGATGGTCAGATCACCTCCAGGCCCCAGGGGAGTGCTTTTCTGGGGGCAAACAGTGCACTGATGATGGGGGATTATTTCATTTGGCTCATTTTGGTGTTTTTTCACATTTTAACCCATTTTCACCCCTTTTGCTCACAACTTCATACTACGGCCCGGAAAAACGACAGAGTCGCTTGGGTATAGTGTACTATTGCCGAAAAATGACAGAGTCTTTTCAGGTATAGTGTACTATTTCGGTTTTTACTCTAAGTCCCTCAGGGGCATATGGTGCTATACTATGATGGTCAGATCACCTCCAGGCCCCAGGGGAGTGCTTTTCTGGGGTCAAACAGTGCACTGATTATGGGGGATTATTTCATTTTGCTCATTTTGGTGTTTTTTCACATTTTAACCCATTTTCACCCCTTTTGCTCACAACTTCATACTACGGCCCGGAAAAACGACAGAGTCGCTCGGGTATAGTGTACTATTGCCGAAAAATGACAGAGTCTTTTCAGGTATAGTGTACTATTTCGGTTTTTACTCTAAGTCCCTCAGGGGCATATGGTGCTATACTATGATGGTCAGATCACCTCCAGGCCCCAGGGGAGTGCTTTTCTGGGGGCAAACAGTGCACTGATGATGGGGGATTATTTCATTTGGCTCATTTTGGTGTTTTTTCACATTTTAACCCATTTTCACCCCTTTTGCTCACAACTTCATACTACGGCCCGGAAAAACGACAGAGTCGCTCGGGTATAGTGTACTATTGCCGAAAAATGACAGAGTCTTTTCAGGTATAGTGTACTATTTCGGTTTTTACTCTAAGTCCCTCAGGGGCATATGGTGCTATACTATGATGGTCAGATCACCTCCAGGCCCCAGGGGAGTGCTTTTCTGGGGGCAAACAGTGCACTGATGATGGGGGATTATTTCATTTTGCTCATTTTGGTGTTTTTTCACATTTTAACCCATTTTCACCCCTTTTGCTCACAACTTCATACTACGGCCCGGAAAAACGACAGAGTCGCTCGGGTATAGTGTACTATTGCCGAAAAATGACAGAGTCTTTTCAGGTATAGTGTACTATTTCGGTTTTTACTCTAAGTCCCTCAGGGGCATATGGTGCTATACTATGATGGTCAGATCACCTCCAGGCCCCAGGGGAGTGCTTTTCTGGGGGCAAACAGTGCACTGATGATGGGGGATTATTTCATTTGGCTCATTTTGGTGTTTTTTCACATTTTAACCCATTTTCACCCCTTTTGCTCACAACTTCATACTACGGCCCGGAAAAACGACAGAGTCGCTCGGGTATAGTGTACTATTGCCGAAAAATGACAGAGTCTTTTCAGGTATAGTGTACTATTTCGGTTTTTACTCTAAGTCCCTCAGGGGCATATGGTGCTATACTATGATGGTCAGATCACCTCCAGGCCCCAGGGGAGTGCTTTTCTGGGGGCAAACAGTGCACTGATGATGGGGGATTATTTCATTTTGCTCATTTTGGTGTTTTTTCACATTTTAACCCATTTTCACCCCTTTTGCTCACAACTTCATACTACGGCCCGGAAAAACGACAGAGTCGCTCGGGTATAGTGTACTATTGCCGAAAAATGACAGAGTCTTTTCAGGTATAGTGTACTATTTCGGTTTTTACTCTAAGTCCCTCAGGGGCATATGGTGCTATACTATGATGGTCAGATCACCTCCAGGCCCCAGGGGAGTGCTTTTCTGGGGGCAAACAGTGCACTGATGATGGGGGATTATTTCATTTTGCTCATTTTGGTGTTTTTTCACATTTTAACCCATTTTCACCCCTTTTGCTCACAACTTCATACTACGGCCCGGAAAAACGACAGAGTCGCTTGGGTATAGTGTACTATTGCCGAAAAATGACAGAGTCTTTTCAGGTATAGTGTACTATTTCGGTTTTTACTCTAAGTCCCTCAGGGGCATATGGTGCTATACTCTGATGGTCAGATCACCTCCAGGCCCCAGGGGAGTGCTTTTCTGGGGGCAAACAGTGCACTGATGATGGGGGATTATTTCATTTTGCTCATTTTGGTGTTTTTTCACATTTTAACCCATTTTCACCCCTTTTGCTCACAACTTCATACTACGGCCCGGAAAAACGACAGTCGCTCGGGTATAGTGTACTATTGCCGAAAAATGACAGAGTCTTTTCAGGTATAGTGTACTATTTCGTTTTTTACTCTAAGTCCCTCAGGGGCATATGGTGCTATACTATGATGGTCAGATCACCTCCAGGCCCCAGGGGAGTGCTTTTCTGGGGGCAAACAGTGCACTGATGATGGGGGATTATTTCATTTGGCTCATTTTGGTGTTTTTTCACATTTTAACCCATTTTCACCCCTTTTGCTCACAACTTCATACTACGGCCCGGAAAAACGACAGAGTCGCTCGGGTATAGTGTACTATTGCCGAAAAATGACAGAGTCTTTTCAGGTATAGTGTACTATTTCGGTTTTTACTCTAAGTCCCTCAGGGGCATATGGTGCTATACTATGATGGTCAGATCACCTCCAGGCCCCAGGGGAGTGCTTTTCTGGGGGCAAACAGTGCACTGATGATGGGGGATTATTTCATTTGGCTCATTTTGGTGTTTTTTCACATTTTAACCCATTTTCACCCCTTTTGCTCACAACTTCATACTACGGCCCGGAAAAACGACAGAGTCGCTCGGGTATAGTGTACTATTGCCGAAAAATGACAGAGTCTTTTCAGGTATAGTGTACTATTTTGGTTTTTACTCTAAGTCCCTCAGGGGCATATGGTGCTATACTATGATGGTCAGATCACCTCCAGGCCCCAGGGGAGTGCTTTTCTAGGGGCAAACAGTGCACTGATGATGGGGGATTATTTCATTTGGCTCATTTTGGTGTTTTTTCACATTTTAACCCATTTTCACCCCTTTTGCTCACAACTTCATACTACGGCCCGGAAAAACGACAGAGTCGCTCGGGTATAGTGTACTATTGCCGAAAAATGACAGAGTCTTTTCAGGTATAGTGTACTATTTCGGTTTTTACTCTAAGTCCCTCAGGGGCATATGGTGCTATACTATGATGGTCAGATCACCTCCAGGCCCCAGGGGAGTGCTTTTCTGGGGGCAAACAGTGCACTGATGATGGGGGATTATTTCATTTGGCTCATTTTGGTGTTTTTTCACATTTTAACCCATTTTCACCCCTTTTGCTCACAACTTCATACTACGGCCCGGAAAAACGACAGAGTCGCTCGGGTATAGTGTACTATTGCCGAAAAATGACAGAGTCTTTTCAGGTATAGTGTACTATTTCGGTTTTTACTCTAAGTCCCTCAGGGGCATATGGTGCTATACTATGATGGTCAGATCACCTCCAGGCCCCAGGGGAGTGCTTTTCTGGGGGCAAACAGTGCACTGATGATGGGGGATTATTTCATTTGGCTCATTTTGGTGTTTTTTCACATTTTAACCCATTTTCACCCCTTTTGCTCACAACTTCATACTACGGCCCGGAAAAACGACAGAGTCGCTCGGGTATAGTGTACTATTGCCGAAAAATGACAGAGTCTTTTCAGGTATAGTGTACTATTTTGGTTTTTACTCTAAGTCCCTCAGGGGCATATGGTGCTATACTATGATGGTCAGATCACCTCCAGGCCCCAGGGGAGTGCTTTTCTAGGGGCAAACAGTGCACTGATGATGGGGGATTATTTCATTTGGCTCATTTTGGTGTTTTTTCACATTTTAACCCATTTTCACCCCTTTTGCTCACAACTTCATACTACGGCCCGGAAAAACGACAGAGTCGCTCGGGTATAGTGTACTATTGCCGAAAAATGACAGTCTTTTCAGGTATAGTGTACTATTTCGGTTTTTACTCTAAGTCCCTCAGGGGCATATGGTGCTATACTATGATGGTCAGATCACCTCCAGGCCCCAGGGGAGTGCTTTTCTGGGGGCAAACAGTGCACTGATGATGGGGGATTATTTCATTTTGCTCATTTTGGTGTTTTTTCACATTTTAACCCATTTTCACCCCTTTTGCTCACAACTTCATACTACGGCCCGGAAAAACGACAGAGTCGCTCGGGTATAGTGTACTATTGCCGAAAAATGACAGAGTCTTTTCAGGTATAGTGTACTATTTCGGTTTTTACTCTAAGTCCCTCAGGGGCATATGGTGCTATACTATGATGGTCAGATCACCTCCAGGCCCCAGGGGAGTGCTTTTCTGGGGGCAAACAGTGCACTGATGATGGGGGATTATTTCATTTTGCTCATTTTGGTGTTTTTTCACATTTTAACCCATTTTCACCCCTTTTGCTCACAACTTCATACTACGGCCCGGAAAAACGACAGAGTCGCTCGGGTATAGTGTACTATTGCCGAAAAATGACAGAGTCTTTTCAGGTATAGTGTACTATTTCGGTTTTTACTCTAAGTCCCTCAGGGGCATATGGTGCTATACTCTGATGGTCAGATCACCTCCAGGCCCCAGGGGAGTGCTTTTCTGGGGGCAAACAGTGCACTGATGATGGGGGATTATTTCATTTTGCTCATTTTGGTGTTTTTTCACATTTTAACCCATTTTCACCCCTTTTGCTCACAACTTCATACTACGGCCCGGAAAAACGACAGAGTCGCTCGGGTATAGTGTACTATTGCCGAAAAATGACAGAGTCTTTTCAGGTATAGTGTACTATTTTGGTTTTTACTCTAAGTCCCTCAGGGGCATATGGTGCTATACTATGATGGTCAGATCACCTCCAGGCCCCAGGGGAGTGCTTTTCTAGGGGCAAACAGTGCACTGATGATGGGGGATTATTTCATTTGGCTCATTTTGGTGTTTTTTCACATTTTAACCCATTTTCACCCCTTTTGCTCACAACTTCATACTACGGCCCGGAAAAACGACAGAGTCGCTCGGGTATAGTGTACTATTGCCGAAAAATGACAGAGTCTTTTCAGGTATAGTGTACTATTTCGGTTTTTACTCTAAGTCCCTCAGGGGCATATGGTGCTATACTATGATGGTCAGATCACCTCCAGGCCCCAGGGGAGTGCTTTTCTGGGGGCAAACAGTGCACTGATGATGGGGGATTATTTCATTTTGCTCATTTTGGTGTTTTTTCACATTTTAACCCATTTTCACCCCTTTTGCTCACAACTTCATACTACGGCCCGGAAAAACGACAGAGTCGCTCGGGTATAGTGTACTATTGCCGAAAAATGACAGAGTCTTTTCAGGTATAGTGTACTATTTCGGTTTTTACTCTAAGTCCCTCAGGGGCATATGGTGCTATACTATGATGGTCAGATCACCTCCAGGCCCCAGGGGAGTGCTTTTCTGGGGGCAAACAGTGCACTGATGATGGGGGATTATTTCATTTTGCTCATTTTGGTGTTTTTTCACATTTTAACCCATTTTCACCCCTTTTGCTCACAACTTCATACTACGGCCCGGAAAAACGACAGAGTCGCTCGGGTATAGTGTACTATTGCCGAAAAATGACAGAGTCTTTTCAGGTATAGTGTACTATTTCGGTTTTTACTCTAAGTCCCTCAGGGGCATATGGTGCTATACTCTGATGGTCAGATCACCTCCAGGCCCCAGGGGAGTGCTTTTCTGGGGGCAAACAGTGCACTGATGATGGGGGATTATTTCATTTTGCTCATTTTGGTGTTTTTTCACATTTTAACCCATTTTCACCCCTTTTGCTCACAACTTCATACTACGGCCCGGAAAAACGACAGAGTCGCTCGGGTATAGTGTACTATTGCCGAAAAATGACAGAGTCTTTTCAGGTATAGTGTACTATTTCGGTTTTTACTCTAAGTCCCTCAGGGGCATATGGTGCTATACTATGATGGTCAGATCACCTCCAGGCCCCAGGGGAGTGCTTTTCTGGGGGCAAACAGTGCACTGATGATGGGGGATTATTTCATTTTGCTCATTTTGGTGTTTTTTCACATTTTAACCCATTTTCACCCCTTTTGCTCACAACTTCATACTACGGCCCGGAAAAACGACAGTCGCTCGGGTATAGTGTACTATTGCCGAAAAATGACAGAGTCTTTTCAGGTATAGTGTACTATTTCGGTTTTTACTCTAAGTCCCTCAGGGGCATATGGTGCTATACTATGATGGTCAGATCACCTCCAGGCCCCAGGGGAGTGCTTTTCTGGGGGCAAACAGTGCACTGATGATGGGGGATTATTTCATTTGGCTCATTTTGGTGTTTTTTCACATTTTAACCCATTTTCACCCCTTTTGCTCACAACTTCATACTACGGCCCGGAAAAACGACAGAGTCGCTTGGGTATAGTGTACTATTGCCGAAAAATGACAGAGTCTTTTCAGGTATAGTGTACTATTTCGGTTTTTACTCTAAGTCCCTCAGGGGCATATGGTGCTATACTATGATGGTCAGATCACCTCCAGGCCCCAGGGGAGTGCTTTTCTGGGGTCAAACAGTGCACTGATGATGGGGGATTATTTAATTTTGCTCATTTTGGTGTTTTTTCACATTTTAACCCATTTTCACCCCTTTTGCTCACAACTTCATACTACGGCCCGGAAAAACGACAGAGTCGCTCGGGTATAGTGTACTATTGCCGAAAAATGACAGAGTCTTTTCAGGTATAGTGTACTATTTCGGTTTTTACTCTAAGTCCCTCAGGGGCATATGGTGCTATACTATGATGGTCAGATCACCTCCAGGCCCCAGGGGAGTGCTTTTCTGGGGTCAAACAGTGCACTGATGATGGGGGATTATTTCATTTTGCTCATTTTGGTGTTTTTTTCACATTTTAACCCATTTTCACCCCTTTTGCTCACAACTTCATACTACGGCCCGGGAAAACGACAGAGTCGATGGGCATAGTGTACTATTGCCGAAAAACGACAGAGTCCCTCGGGTATAGTGTACTATTGCCGAAAAACGACAGAGTCCCTCGGGTATAGTGTACTATTGCCGAAAAACGACAGAGTCCCTCGGGTATAGTGTACTATTGCCGAAAAACGACAGAGTCCCTCGGGTATAGTGTACTATTGCCGAAAAACGACAGAGTCCCTCGGGTATAGTGTACTATTGGCTGGAAGCTCGGTTTTTTTTCTAAGTCCAGCAGGGGTATATGGTACTATATTCTGGTGGTCAGATCACCTCCAGGCCCCAGGGGAGTGCTTTTCTGGGGGCAAACTGTGCACTGATGATGGGGGATTATTTCATTTTGCTCATTTTGGTGTTTTTTCACATTTTAACCCATTTTCACCCCTTTTGCTCACATCTTCAAACTCGGGCCCTGATTACAAGTTCTGACCAAATGATGACAAACACGGTATTTATTATGTATTTTTTTTATTTTTCCAACTTATACATCCATCATTGGTGCCAGGCAGGTTGTGGAGAAAGCAGTGAAGAAAGGAGAGAGCCATCACAGAAAAGATGTCCATCCAGGGTCAAGGTACCCTGCACTTTTACATATCCAAATGACAGCATTTAAAGTTTTTTAGCGTATGGTATCTCTCGTTGCATGGAACCGCACAGAGAGACGCCACACTGACGGCACCTGTACTTTGTTTGCCGCCTGCCTTTGGTACGAGAGCGGTCAGAGCACACGGCGCAGTCTGGACGTCCCTCTGCTTGACAAAGCCAATGACGCTCTGTGAGTCTCTGTGGCATTTCACCCTCCGGTCTTGAGCGCCTCTCTTGTTTTTTGGAGTGATCAGCCAGTAATGCATCAATAATGTTCTGAATGTAAACCTTTAAAGGTTTGTGTGGGCCTGGAGTGGATTTGGTGTATATGATGTGTGAGTTGACAATACTTATGCTTATAATGGCATTGAATATGCGATGATACCATTTCCGGGACCTGTGTGGAAAGAGGTATGTCTTCATCCTCTGGTCAGCAGTGTCCACTCCACCCATGTAGGCGTTGTACTGGTCGACACATACAGGTCTTTTGATGTCACGGAAGCCAGTGTCATCTGTCTTGGATCGGATCCTCCTCTGAACACAATCATTTCCATGGACTGTGGACAACATGGTGAGACGTTTAGTATCGTGCCAAGCACAAGCCAGGAGTTTTCCCTTTCTGCAAAAAACTGGGTCATCTCCTTTTTTCAGCTGTAAGACACTTTTACCAAGGCATTTTGGCATCCCCAACCTGGTAATCCTTACCGTCCCACACAGTCCAGTTTCCAAATCTGCTAATTCATTTGCAATTACAGGCGAGGTATAGTAACTGTCCATGTAAATCTCGTGTCCTTTGCCCGTAAAGGGAGAAACCAACTCACGGACAACTGCGTGTGTTGCACTGATGTTGCTTGCATTATTTTTGTACTGTCCAGTGTGCATTGACCAGCGCAAAACATACCCTGAAAAGCTTTCACTCAGGGCATACACTCTATAGCCATATGTGTCAGGTTTATTCGGAGAGTAACATTTTAGTGAAGATCTCCCCTTAAAAGCTATTGTCATTTCATCTAAAGAAAGCTCCTTGATTGGACTCTAAACTGCTGCAAATTTGGGAATAATCAAATCTATTATTGGGCGGACTTTGAACAGTTTATCGTGCCCGGGCTCGCCTGTTCTCACATAATCATTATTGTTGACAAAATGAAAGAACGAAAGAATGATTTCAAATCTGTTTCTTGACATTACATTTCCAAATCCAGGCGTTTGTGTAAGCCAAAATGTTCCCCAGTAATCCTCGATTTCAGGTTTCTCAACAAGGCCCATGGAGAGATGCAAAGCGAAGAAAGCTTTCATTTCGGTGACTGATACATCATACCACTCAAGAAATCTTGAATGTGGCTTCAGAATCATAGGTGCCATACACTGATGTGCATATCTATTTGTCTCATCAGTAATGAAAGTCCAAAACTGATCGGTCAGAAAGAGTGACAGAATATCAAATGGATTAGCATCCGTCAGATCCATCTCTCCTGTGTAGCCAACTGGGTCTTCAAAAGGTTTGATCCATGCCTCAAATACCTCGACCTCTCTCAGCATGTCCCAGCTCTCATCCACCGGGCAAGTTTCACTGCAGCCACTGGTTCCACTGGTTCCTCGCCTCCGTCTGTCCTTTGCACCTGTCCGTTGTTTCGAAGTCCCTTCATCTCCACTTGGAAATCCATCGTCACTCTCGGGGAGATAATTTCCTTCAGAGTCAGAATCTGCTGTAAATTGCATGCCACGTGTACTTCCTCCAGCCATTTTTTTCCTTACCGGATCTGCCCTAGATCATACCTGGCTAATAAGAGGAAGTTGCACCGAACCGACCAATGACTGAAGTGATTCATTTTCTACTATTATTTCATAAATTTCCTTGTACGGTAAAGTCGCATTTCTGCGACTTTGGCGCTTAAAGGGTTAGTTTGTGTGAACTGTGAGTATACAGAATCAGATCCGTTATTACAGTAGCACAAATGACCGTACCTATACTTTGGTAAAAAAACACATCAAACTGCTGTCTCTTTTTAAAGGAGTTTGATGTGGTTGTTGTCACATCAAACTACTGCGTCCTTTAAAAGTCCACATCAAGCTAATGCTTCGTTTTAAAGTCTATTGCAATTGAGATGTCAGTCGAGAGCCGTAACAGCAGTAGTGCATCCAAGAAAGCTGTGTATTGAATGGATATAGAACCTTTAGTGAAGCAGGAGCCAACAGGCTATTCACATCCTTGTGTAGGGTCTCAAACTACAGGTATTCAGTTTACGATTAAGGAAGATTTCTTAGCAGAAACGAGACAAGACGGGGCACCAGGGTAAAACCCAAAAAGCTAAGATACGGTCCTTAATCGCGCTCGTTAAAAGGTCTGAAGGGTGTTTCACGATTCAGGGACTTACGCATAGTCTAATCAAACAAACAATAGTCAATAACTCTTTCGTGTAGTTTATTTATCAAAAGGGCAATCAAAAAGGGCACCGGAGCAGAAATGCGCACAGGTAAATCACAGGTGATGTTATATCAGATTTAACAGCAGATTTCATGCAGATAATGTTAAACCAGGGTTTTGCCTTTGATAATCAAACGTGTCTATGCTAATCTATATCAAAAAGAGGGAAAGTGAGAAGCTAAGGGAGGAGGAACAGCTGAGTTCTACCCAAATCACGCCACAAAAGAACCGCACACTGAAGTCGGCTTACGATTTTGTAGAACTCGGTCCGGCTGGTCCTTGTCCGCGGACGAGATCCGTGGCGAGGCAGCGGCGTGGAGCGGTGTGGCGGGCGAAGGCAGTGGCGTGCCGCGATGTCCGTGACGCGGGGCGGCAGCGGTGGCGCGAGGTGGCGCGTGGCGATGTCCGGGAGTTCCTTAGCGGTAGAACGCTTTAGCTGCGTGTTAGCTCCTCACGCGGCCTTTACTCAGATGAGAACGTAGCGCTGATCCACGTAAACGGCGTAGATTACTTCAAAAATAGTAGAAGCGAAGTAGAAAAGAAAGTCTCTGTCCGGTTTAGCGCTTAAGCTTAGTTCCAGGTGTTTCCAGGTGTTTTCAGAGTTCAGGGGGGCGATGAGGCTGGCCTAGTCTTGTCGACCCACGTGGCGGACGCTTTGTTGAGACAAAGGAAAAGTAAACAGGCTCGTCCGTGGAGACGGCTTCAAAGAGATAGACAAAGGCTTGAACAAAAAAAAAGGAAGAAGAGAGCAAGAAGAGAAGAGAGGAGAAGAGAGCGTTCCAAGCTCGGAGCGTCTTTTTGTCACCTAGCGCCGCAGGGCATGCTGGGAGCGAAAGGGGCGGGCGCTACTGCGACGACACGTTAAACACTTTTGGCAGTTTGTGCACATTATTCCTTGAGGTAGATACATTTTACATCTTCTTTCACCTGTGATGGGCACTCGAGTTAAAGCATTGGGAATATAAAACCTTAAACAGTGGAAAAATACGTAACACAAGGTGAAACATGAGGTGTACGGAGTTGATTCGGACAAACATTCATGGCATAATCACATAAAACAGTTTTCATCGGGGCGTCCTCCTGTAAGACTGTGGGGGAGAAGGTCTGTTATCGCCAAAGTCACAGCGGCTCCCTGCGGTGAGGGAGAGAGGGAGAAAGAAAACCCCCCAATGTTCAAAGAGAGTTTTTCTGTTATCTGGCCGTGGAATGTCCATCTCCATTCCCCTACACTTGCAATGAGGTCAAATATAGGACAAACCCATTGTCAGGAGTGGGATTAGAACCCATTCCTCCACTTGTAGACCAAATTTGCTTACGCTTAGGTAGGAGTTTACCTTGACCCTGACACCTTGGACATTTCAGCGATGCTGACATTGAGCTCCCTTATCTCGAAGATAACGTTCCAAAAATCAGTACAAAGTAAATGCTTTGGCAACCTTACACTAGATGAAGTCTTTCCAATTATGTACAGTCCATATAAAGAGATGACTTTAACAGGTGATGAGAATTGAGTGAAATAGTTCAAATCTCATTGTTACAGAGGGTTTAATTCTTCTTCTTTCGGTTCCAACAGAAGAAAATTTATGACCAAGATTTCACGGGTTGTAATGGCGAGCAGTCCATAAAGCTTAAAATCAACTCCGCCCAACGTGGGGCTCGAACCCACGACCCTGAGATTAAGAGTCTCATGCTCTACCGACTGAGCTAGCCAGGCTGGCAGCCCAAAAGTCAAAAAAAGGTCATAATGAAAACCCAGAATTTTTCAGTACTAAGTCTGGTAAATTAATCTGTCACTTTAATTTCTCAGTGAGTGGTCACAATTACAGTATAAGACATATGATACAGTTCACTCTGAATGTACTCAATGCTTTGACAGTACAGCATCTACGTAGTAGATTGGCCATCACATCACAATTCATCATTGGAAGTAACACTTCATTTGAAATCTTAAGCCAATACGACAATTTTTCATCCATTGTCACACATGTGCTTGTAAATTAGGGTGTAAAAATGGCTTCCTTTCCAAAGGAAATATTTTTTTTTTGTCAGGAGTGGGATTTGAACCCACGCCTCCATTCAGAGACCAGAATCCCCTGTGGCGAGGAAGGAGTTTACCTTGAGTCTGGCGCCTTAGACCGCTCTGCCATCCTGACACTTTATTTATGTGAACTGTGAGTATACAGAATCATATCCGTTATTACAGTAGCACAAATGACCGTACCTATACTTTGGTAAAAAAACACATCAAACTGCTGTCTCTTTTTAAAGAAGTTTGATGTGGTTGTTGTCACATCAAACTACTGCGTCCTTTAAAAGTCCACATCAAGCTAATGCTTCGTTTTAAAGTCTATTGCAATTGAGATGTCAGTCGAGAGCCGTAACAGCAGTAGTGCATCCAAGAAAGCTGTGTATTGAATGGATATAGAACCTTTAGTGAAGCAGGAGCCAACAGGCTATTCACATCCTTGTGTAGGGTCTCAAACTACAGGTATTCAGTTTACGATTAAGGAAGATTTCTTAGCAGAAACGAGACAAGACGGGGCACCAGGGTAAAACCCAAAAAGCTAAGATACGGTCCTTAATCGCGCTCGTTAAAAGGTCTGAAGGGTGTTTCTCGATTCAGGGACTTACGCATAGTCTAATCAAACAAACAATAGTCAATAACTCTTTCGTGTAGTTTATTTATCAAAAGGGCAATCAAAAAGGGCACCGGAGCAGAAATGCGCACAGGTAAATCACAGGTGATGTTATATCAGATTTAACAGCAGATTTCATGCAGATAATGTTAAACCAGGGTTTTGCCTTTGATAATCAAACGTGTCTATGCTAATCTATATCAAAAAGAGGGAAAGTGAGAAGCTAAGGGAGGAGGAACAGCTGAGTTCTACCCAAATCACGCCACAAAAGAACCGCACACTGAAGTCGGCTTACGATTTTGTAGAACTCGGTCCGGCTGGTCCTTGTCCGCGGACGAGATCCGTGGCGAGGCAGCGGCGTGGAGCGGTGTGGCGGGCGAAGGCAGTGGCGTGCCGCGATATCCGTGACGCGGGGCGGCAGCGGTGGCGCGAGGCGGCGCGTGGAGCGGTGTGGCGGGCGAAGGCAGTGGCGTGCCGCGATGTCCGTGACGCGGGGCGGCAGCGGTGGCGCGAGGTGGCGCGTGGCGATGTCCGGGAGTTCCTTAGCGGTAGAACGCTTTAGCTGCGTGTTAGCTCCTCACGCGGCCTTTACTCAGATGAGAACGTAGCGCTGATCCACGTAAACGGCGTAGATTACTTCAAAAATAGTAGAAGCGAAGTAGAAAAGAAAGTCTCTGTCCGGTTTAGCGCTTAAGCTTAGTTCCAGGTGTTTCCAGGTGTTTTCAGAGTTCAGGGGGGCGATGAGGCTGGCCTAGTCTTGTCGACCCACGTGGCGGACGCTTTGTTGAGACAAAGGAAAAATAAACAGGCTCGTCCGTGGAGACGGCTTCAAAGAGATAGACAAAGGCTTGAACAAAAAAAAAGGAAGAAGAGAGCAAGAAGAGAAGAGAGGAGAAGAGAGCGTTCCAAGCTCGGAGCGTCTTTTTGTCACCTAGCGCCGCAGGGCACGCTGGGAGCGAAAGGGGCGGGCGCTACTGCGACGACACGTTAAACACTTTTGGCAGTTTGTGCACATTATTCCTTGAGGTAGATACATTTTACATCTTCTTTCACCTGTGATGGGCACTCGAGTTAAAGCATTGGGAATATAAAACCTTAAACAGTGGAAAAATACGTAACACAAGGTGAAACATGCGGTGTACGGAGTTGATTCGGACAAACATTCATGGCATAATCACATAAAACATAGTTTTCATCAGGGCGTCCTCCTGTAAGACTGTGGGGGAGAAGGTCTGTTATCGCCAAAGTCACAGCGGCTCCCTGCGGTGAGGGAGAGAGGGAGAAAGAAAACCCCCCAATGTTCAAAGAGAGTTTTTCTGTTATCTGGCCGTGGAATGTCCATCTCCATTCCCCTACACTTGCAATGAGGTCAAATATAGGACAAACCCATTGTCAGGAGTGGGATTAGAACCCATTCCTCCACTTGTAGACCAAATTTGCTTACGCTTAGGTAGGAGTTTACCTTGACCCTGACACCTTGGACATTTCAGCGATGCTGACATTGAGCTCCCTTATCTCGAAGATAACGTTCCAAAAATCAGTACAAAGTAAATGCTTTGGCAACCTTACACTAGATGAAGTCTTTCCAATTATGTACAGTCCATATAAAGAGATGACTTTAACAGGTGATGAGAATTGAGTGAAATAGTTCAAATCTCATTGTTACAGAGGGTTTAATTCTTCTTCTTTCGGTTCCAACAGAAGAAAATTTATGACCAAGATTTCACGGGTTGTAATGGCGAGCAGTCCATAAAGCTTAAAATTAACTCCGCCCAACGTGGGGCTCGAACCCACGACCCTGAGATTAAGAGTCTCATGCTCTACCGACTGAGCTAGCCAGGCTGGCTGCCCAAAAGGCAAAAAAAGGTCATAATGAAAACCCAGAATTTTTCAGTACTAAGTCTGGTAAATTAATCTGTCACTTTAATTTCTCAGCGAGTGGTCACAATTACAGTATAAGACATATGATACAGTTCACTCTGAATGTACTCAATGCTTTGACAGTACAGCATCTACGTAGTAGATTGGCCATCACATCACAATTCATCATTGGAAGTAACACTTCATTTGAAATCTTAAGCCAATACGACAATTTTTCATCCATTGTCACACATGTGCTTATAAATTAGGGTGTAAAAATGGCTTCCTTTCCAAAGGAAATATTTTTTTTTTGTCAGGAGTGGGATTTGAACCCACGCCTCCATTCAGAGACCAGAATCCCCTGTGGCGAGGAAGGAGTTTACCTTGAGTCTGGCGCCTTAGACCGCTCGGCCATCCTGACACTTTATTTATGTGAACTGTGAGTATACAGAATCAGATCCGTTATTACAGTAGCACAAATGACCGTACCTATACTTTGGTAAAAAAACACATCAAACTGCTGTCTCTTTTTAAAGGAGTTTGATGTGGTTGTTGTCACATCAAACTACTGCGTCCTTTAAAAGTCCACATCAAGCTAATGCTTCGTTTTAAAGTCTATTGCAATTGAGATGTCAGTCGAGAGCCGTAACAGCAGTAGTGCATCCAAGAAAGCTGTGTATTGAATGGATATAGAACCTTTAGTGAAGCAGGAGCCAACAGGCTATTCACATCCTTGTGTAGGGTCTCAAACTACAGGTATTCAGTTTACGATTAAGGAAGATTTCTTAGCAGAAACGAGACAAGACGGGGCACCAGGGTAAAACCCAAAAAGCTAAGATACGGTCCTTAATCGCGCTCGTTAAAAGGTCTGAAGGGTGTTTCACGATTCAGGGACTTACGCATAGTCTAATCAAACAAACAATAGTCAATAACTCTTTCGTGTAGTTTATTTATCAAAAGGGCAATCAAAAAGGGCACCGGAGCAGAAATGCGCACAGGTAAATCACAGGTGATGTTATATCAGATTTAACAGCAGATTTCATGCAGATAATGTTAAACCAGGGTTTTGCCTTTGATAATCAAACGTGTCTATGCTAATCTATATCAAAAAGAGGGAAAGTGAGAAGCTAAGGGAGGAGGAACAGCTGAGTTCTACCCAAATCACGCCACAAAAGAACCGCACACTGAAGTCGGCTTACGATTTTGTAGAACTCGGTCCGGCTGGTCCTTGTCCGCGGACGAGATCCGTGGCGAGGCAGCGGCGTGGAGCGGTGTGGCGGGCGAAGGCAGTGGCGTGCCGCGATATCCGTGACGCGGGGCGGCAGCGGTGGCGCGAGGCGGCGCGTGGAGCGGTGTGGCGGGCGAAGGCAGTGGCGTGCCGCGATGTCCGTGACGCGGGGCGGCAGCGGTGGCGCGAGGTGGCGCGTGGCGATGTCCGGGAGTTCCTTAGCGGTAGAACGCTTTAGCTGCGTGTTAGCTCCTCACGCGGCCTTTACTCAGATGAGAACGTAGCGCTGATCCACGTAAACGGCGTAGATTACTTCAAAAATAGTAGAAGCGAAGTAGAAAAGAAAGTCTCTGTCCGGTTTAGCGCTTAAGCTTGGTTCCAGGTGTTTCCAGGTGCTTTCAGAGTTCAGGGGGGCGATGAGGCTGGCCTAGTCTTGTCGACCCACGTGGCGGACGCTTTGTTGAGACAAAGGAAAAGTAAACAGGCTCGTCCGTGGAGACGGCTTCAAAGAGATAGACAAAGGCTTGAACAAAAAAAAAGGAAGAAGAGAGCAAGAAGAGAAGAGAGGAGAAGAGAGCGTTCCAAGCTCGGAGCGTCTTTTTGTCACCTAGCGCCGCAGGGCACGCTGGGAGCGAAAGGGGCGGGCGCTACTGCGACGACACGTTAAACACTTTTGGCAGTTTGTGCACATTATTCCTTGAGGTAGATACATTTTACATCTTCTTTCACCTGTGATGGGCACTCGAGTTAAAGCATTGGGAATATAAAACCTTAAACAGTGGAAAAATACGTAACACAAGGTGAAACATGAGGTGTACGGAGTTGATTCGGACAAACATTCATGGCATAATCACATAAAACATAGTTTTCATCGGGGCGTCCTCCTGTAAGACTGTGGGGGAGAAGGTCTGTTATCGCCAAAGTCACAGCGGCTCCCTGCGGTGAGGGAGAGAGGGAGAAAGAAAACCCCCCAATGTTCAAAGAGAGATTTTCTGTTATCTGGCCGTGGAATGTCCATCTCCATTCCCCTACACTTGCAATGAGGTCAAATATAGGACAAACCCATTGTCAGGAGTGGGATTAGAACCCATTCCTCCACTTGTAGACCAAATTTGCTTACGCTTAGGTAGGAGTTTACCTTGACCCTGACACCTTGGACATTTCAGCGATGCTGACATTGAGCTCCCTTATCTCGAAGATAACGTTCCAAAAATCAGTACAAAGTAAATGCTTTGGCAACCTTACACTAGATGAAGTCTTTCCAATTATGTACAGTCCATATAAAGAGATGACTTTAACAGGTGATGAGAATTGAGTGAAATAGTTCAAATCTCATTGTTACAGAGGGTTTAATTCTTCTTCTTTCGGTTCCAACAGAAGAAAATTTATGACCAAGATTTCACGGGTTGTAATGGCGAGCAGTCCATAAAGCTTAAAATCAACTCCGCCCAACGTGGGGCTCAACCCACGACCCTGAGATTAAGAGTCTCATGCTCTACCGACTGAGCTAGCCAGGCTGGCTGCTCAAAAGGCAAAAAAAGGTCATAATGAAAACCCAGAATTTTTCAGTACTAAGTCTGGTAAATTAATCTGTCACTTTAATTTCTCAGTGAGTGGTCACAATTACAGTATAAGACATATGATACAGTTCACTCTGAATGTACTCAATGCTTTGACAGTACAGCATCTACGTAGTAGATTGGCCATCACATCACAATTCATCATTGGAAGTAACACTTCATTTGAAATCTTAAGCCAATACGACAATTTTTCATCCATTGTCACACATATGTGCTTCTAAATTAGGGTGTAAAAATGGCTTCCTTTCCAAAGGAAATATTTTTTTTTTGTCAGGAGTGGGATTTGAACCTACGCCTCCATTCAGAGACCAGAATCCCCTGTGGCGAGGAAGGAGTTTACCTTGAGTCTGGCGCCTTAGACCGCTCGGCCATCCTGACACTTTATTTATGTGAACTGTGAGTATACAGAATCAGATCCGTTATTACAGTAGCACAAATGACCGTACCTATACTTTGGTAAAAAAACACATCAAACTGCTGTCTCTTTTTAAAGGAGTTTGATGTGGTTGTTGTCACATCAAACTACTGCGTCCTTTAAAAGTCCACATCAAGCTAATGCTTCGTTTTAAAGTCTATTGCAATTGAGATGTCAGTCGAGAGCCGTAACAGCAGTAGTGCATCCAAGAAAGCTGTGTATTGAATGGATATAGAACCTTTAGTGAAGCAGGAGCCAACAGGCTATTCACATCCTTGTGTAGGGTCTCAAACTACAGGTATTCAGTTTACGATTAAGGAAGATTTCTTAGCAGAAACGAGACAAGACGGGGCACCAGGGTAAAACCCAAAAAGCTAAGATACGGTCCTTAATCGCGCTCGTTAAAAGGTCTGAAGGGTGTTTCACGATTCAGGGACTTACGCATAGTCTAATCAAACAAACAATAGTCAATAACTCTTTCGTGTAGTTTATTTATCAAAAGGGCAATCAAAAAGGGCACCGGAGCAGAAATGCGCACAGGTAAATCACAGGTGATGTTATATCAGATTTAACAGCAGATTTCATGCAGATAATGTTAAACCAGGGTTTTGCCTTTGATAATCAAACGTGTCTATGCTAATCTATATCAAAAAGAGGGAAAGTGAGAAGCTAAGGGAGGAGGAACAGCTGAGTTCTACCCAAATCACGCCACAAAAGAACCGCACACTGAAGTCGGCTTACGATTTTGTAGAACTCGGTCCGGCTGGTCCTTGTCCGCGGACGAGATCCGTGGCGAGGCAGCGGCGTGGAGCGGTGTGGCGGGCGAAGGCAGTGGCGTGCCGCGATATCCGTGACGCGGGGCGGCAGCGGTGGCGCGAGGCGGCGCGTGGAGCGGTGTGGCGGGCGAAGGCAGTGGCGTGCCGCGATGTCCGTGACGCGGGGCGGCAGCGGTGGCGCGAGGTGGCGCGTGGCGATGTCCGGGAGTTCCTTAGCGGTAGAACGCTTTAGCTGCGTGTTAGCTCCTCACGCGGCCTTTACTCAGATGAGAACGTAGCGCTGATCCACGTAAACGGCGTAGATTACTTCAAAAATAGTAGAAGCGAAGTAGAAAAGAAAGTCTCTGTCCGGTTTAGCGCTTAAGCTTGGTTCCAGGTGTTTCCAGGTGTTTTCAGAGTTCAGGGGGGCGATGAGGCTGGCCTAGTCTTGTCGACCCACGTGGCGGACGCTTTGTTGAGACAAAGGAAAAGTAAACAGGCTCGTCCGTGGAGACGGCTTCAAAGAGATAGACAAAGGCTTGAACAAAAAAAAAGGAAGAAGAGAGCAAGAAGAGAAGAGAGGAGAAGAGAGCGTTCCAAGCTCGGAGCGTCTTTTTGTCACCTAGCGCCGCAGGGCACGCTGGGAGCGAAAGGGGCGGGCGCTACTGCGACGACACGTTAAACACTTTTGGCAGTTTGTGCACATTATTCCTTGAGGTAGATACATTTTACATCTTCTTTCACCTGTGATGGGCACTCGAGTTAAAGCATTGGGAATATAAAACCTTAAACAGTGGAAAAATACGTAACACAAGGTGAAACATGAGGTGTACGGAGTTGATTCGGACAAACATTCATGGCATAATCACATAAAACAGTTTTCATCGGGGCGTCCTCCTGTAAGACTGTGGGGGAGAAGGTCTGTTATCGCCAAAGTCACAGCGGCTCCCTGCGGTGAGGGAGAGAGGGAGAAAGAAAACCCCCCAATGTTCAAAGAGAGTTTTTCTGTTATCTGGCCGTGGAATGTCCATCTCCATTCCCCTACACTTGCAATGAGGTCAAATATAGGACAAACCCATTGTCAGGAGTGGGATTAGAACCCATTCCTCCACTTGTAGACCAAATTTGCTTACGCTTAGGTAGGAGTTTACCTTGACCCTGACACCTTGGACATTTCAGCGATGCTGACATTGAGCTCCCTTATCTCGAAGATAACGTTCCAAAAATCAGTACAAAGTAAATGCTTTGGCAACCTTACACTAGATGAAGTCTTTCCAATTATGTACAGTCCATATAAAGAGATGACTTTAACAGGTGATGAGAATTGAGTGAAATAGTTCAAATCTCATTGTTACAGAGGGTTTAATTCTTCTTCTTTCGGTTCCAACAGAAGAAAATTTATGACCAAGATTTCACGGGTTGTAATGGCGAGCAGTCCATAAAGCTTAAAATCAACTCCGCCCAACGTGGGGCTCGAACCCACGACCCTGAGATTAAGAGTCTCATGCTCTACCGACTGAGCTAGCCAGGCTGGCTGCTCAAAAGGCAAAAAAGGTCATAATGAAAACCCAGAATTTTTCAGTACTAAGTCTGGTAAATTAATCTGTCACTTTAATTTCTCAGTGAGTGGTCACAATTACAGTATAAGACATATGATACAGTTCACTCTGAATGTACTCAATGCTTTGACAGTACAGCATCTACGTAGTAGATTGGCCATCACATCACAATTCATCATTGGAAGTAACACTTCATTTGAAATCTTAAGCCAATACGACATTTTTTCATCCATTGTCACACATATGTGCTTGTAAATTAGGGTGTAAAAATGGCTTCCTTTCCAAAGGAAATATTTTTTTTTTGTCAGGAGTGGGATTTGAACCCACGCCTCCATTCAGAGACCAGAATCCCCTGTGGGGAGGAAGGAGTTTACCTTGAGTCTGGCGCCTTAGACCGCTCGGCCATCCTGACACTTTATTTATGTGAACTGTGAGTATACAGAATCATATCCGTTATTACAGTAGCACAAATGACCGTACCTATACTTTGGTAAGTAAAAAAACACATCAAACTGCTGTCTCTTTTTAAAGGAGTTTGATGTGGTTGTTGTCACATCAAACTACTGCGTCCTTTAAAAGTCCACATCAAGCTAATGCTTCTTTTTAAAGTCTATTGCAATTGAGATGTCCGTCGAGAGCCGTAACAGCAGTAGTGCATCCAAGAAAGCTGTGTAGTGAATGGATATAGAACCTTTAGTGAAGCAGGAGCCAACAGGCTATTCACATCCTTGTGTAGGGTCTCAAACTACAGGTATTCAGTTTACGATTAAGGAAGATTTCTTAGCAGAAACGAGACAAGACGGGGCACCAGGGTAAAACCCAAAAAGCTAAGATACGGTCCTTAATCGCGCTCGTTAAAAGGTCTGAAGGGTGTTTCACGATTCAGGGACTTACGCATAGTCTAATCAAACAAACAATAGTCAATAACTCTTTCGTGTAGTTTATTTATCAAAAGGGCAATCAAAAAGGGCACCGGAGCAGAAATGCGCACAGGTAAATCACAGGTGATGTTATATCAGATTTAACAGCAGATTTCATGCAGATAATGTTAAACCAGGGTTTTGCCTTTGATAATCAAACGTGTCTATGCTAATCTATATCAAAAAGAGGGAAAGTGAGAAGCTAAGGGAGGAGGAACAGCTGAGTTCTACCCAAATCACGCCACAAAAGAACCGCACACTGAAGTCGGCTTACGATTTTGTAGAACTCGGTCCGGCTGGTCCTTGTCAGCGGACGAGATCCGTGGCGAGGCAGCGGCGTGGAGCGGTGTGGCGGGCGAAGGCAGTGGTGTGCCGCGATGTCCGTGACGCGGGGCGGCAGCGGTGGCGCGAGGTGGCGCGTGGCGATGTCCGGGAGTTCCTTAGCGGTAGAACGCTTTAGCTGCGTGTTAGCTCCTCACGCGGCCTTTACTCAGATGAGAACGTAGCGCTGATCCACGTAAACGGCGTAGATTACTTCAAAAATAGTAGAAGCGAAGTAGAAAATAAAGTCTCTGTCCGGTTTAGCGCTTAAGCTTAGTTCCAGGTGTTTCCAGGTGTTTTCAGAGTTCAGGGGGGCGATGAGGCTGGCCTAGTCTTGTCGACCCACGTGGCGGACGCTTTGTTGAGACAAAGGAAAAGTAAACAGGCTGGTCCGTGGAGACGGCTTCAAAGAGATAGACAAAGGCTTGAACAAAAAAAAAGGAAGAAGAGAGCAAGAAGAGAAGAGAGGAGAAGAGAGCGTTCCAAGCTCGGAGCGTCTTTTTGTCACCTAGCGCCGCAGGGCACGCTGGGAGCGAAAGGGGCGGGCGCTACTGCGACGACACGTTAAACACTTTTGGCAGTTTGTGCACATTATTCCTTGAGGTAGATACATTTTACATCTTCTTTCACCTGTGATGGGCACTCGAGTTAAAGCATTGGGAATATAAAACCTTAAACAGTGGAAAAATACGTAACACAAGGTGAAACATGAGGTGTACGGAGTTGATTCGGACAAACATTCATGGCATAATCACATAAAACAGTTTTCATCGGGGCGTCCTCCTGTAAGACTGTGGGGGAGAAGGTCTGTTATCGCCAAAGTCACAGCGGCTCCCTGCGGTGAGGGAGAGAGGGAGAAAGAAAACCCCCCAATGTTCAAAGAGAGTTTTTCTGTTATCTGGCCGTGGAATGTCCATCTCCATTCCCCTACACTTGCAATGAGGTCAAATATAGGACAAACCCATTGTCAGGAGTGGGATTAGAACCCATTCCTCCACTTGTAGACCAAATTTGCTTACGCTTAGGTAGGAGTTTACCTTGACCCTGACACTTTGGACATTTCAGCGATGCTGACATTGAGCTCCCTTATCTCGAAGATAACGTTCCAAAAATCAGTACAAAGTAAATGCTTTGGCAACCTTACACTAGATGAAGTCTTTCCAATTATGTACAGTCCATATAAAGAGATGACTTTAACAGGTGATGAGAATTGAGTGAAATAGTTCAAATCTCATTGTTACAGAGGGTTTAATTCTTCTTCTTTCGGTTCCAACAGAAGAAAATTTATGACCAAGATTTCACGGGTTGTAATGGCGAGCAGTCCATAAAGCTTAAAATCAACTCCGCCCAACGTGGGGCTCGAACCCACGACCCTGAGATTAAGAGTCTCATGCTCTACCGACTGAGCTAGCCAGGCTGGCTGCTCAAAAGGCAAAAAAAGGTCATAATGAAAACCCAGAATTTTTCAGTACTAAGTCTGGTAAATTAATCTGTCACTTTAATTTCTCAGTGAGTGGTCACAATTACAGTATAAGACATATGATACAGTTCACTCTGAATGTACTCAATGCTTTGACAGTACAGCATCTACGTAGTAGATTGGCCATCACATCACAATTCATCATTGGAAGTAACACTTCATTTGAAATCTTAAGCCAATACGACAATTTTTCATCCATTGTCACACATATGTGCTTGTAAATTAGGGTGTAAAAATGGCTTCCTTTCCAAAGGAAATATTTTTTTTTGTCAGGAGTGGGATTTGAACCCACGCCTCCATTCAGAGACCAGAATCCCCAGGGGCGAGGAAGGATTTTACCTTGAGTCTGGCGCCTTAGACCGCTCGGCCATCCTGACACTTTATTTATGTGAACTGTGAGTATACAGAATCATATCCGTTATTACAGTAGCACAAATGACCGTACCTATACTTTGGTAAAAAAACACATCAAACTGCTGTCTCTTTTTAAAGGAGTTTGATGTGGTTGTTGTCACATCAAACTACTGCGTCCTTTAAAAGTCCACATCAAGCTAATGCTTCTTTTTAAAGTCTATTGCAATTGAGATGTCAGTCGAGAGCCGTAACAGCAGTAGTGCATCCAAGAAAGCTGTGTAGTGAATGGATATAGAACCTTTAGTGAAGCAGGAGCCAACAGGCTATTCACATCCTTGTGTAGGGTCTCAAACTACAGGTATTCAGTTTACGATTAAGGAAGATTTCTTAGCAGAAACGAGACAAGACGGGGCACCAGGGTAAAACCCAAAAAGCTAAGATACGGTCCTTAATCGCGCTCGTTAAAAGGTCTGAAGGGTGTTTCACGATTCAGGGACTTACGCATAGTCTAATCAAACAAACAATAGTCAATAACTCTTTCGTGTAGTTTATTTATCAAAAGGGCAATCAAAAAGGGCACCAGAGCAGAAATGCGCACAGGTAAATCACAGGTGATGTTATATCAGATTTAACAGCAGATTTCATGCAGATAATGTTAAACCAGGGTTTTGCCTTTGATAATCAAACGTGTCTATGCTAATCTATATCAAAAAGAGGGAAAGTGAGAAGCTAAGGGAGGAGGAACAGCTGAGTTCTACCCAAATCACGCCACAAAAGAACCGCACACTGAAGTCGGCTTACGATTTTGTAGAACTCGGTCCGGCTGGTCCTTGTCCGCGGACGAGATCCGTGGCGAGGCAGCGGCGTGGAGCGGTGTGGCGGGCGAAGGCAGTGGCGTGCCGCGATGTCCGTGACGCGGGGCGGCAGCGGTGGCGCGAGATGGCGCGTGGCGATGTCCGGGAGTTCCTTAGCGGTAGAACGCTTTAGCTGCGTGTTAGCTCCTCACGCGGCCTTTACTCAGATGAGAACGTAGCGCTGATCCACGTAAACGGCGTAGATTACTTCAAAAATAGTAGAAGCGAAGTAGAAAAGAAAGTCTCTGTCCGGTTTAGCGCTTAAGCTTAGTTCCAGGTGTTTCCAGGTGTTTTCAGAGTTCAGGGGGGCGATGAGGCTGGCCTAGTCTTGTCGACCCACGTGGCGGACGCTTTGTTGAGACAAAGGAAAAGTAAACAGGCTCGTCCGTGGAGACGGCTTCAAAGAGATAGACAAAGGCTTGAACAAAAAAAAAGGAAGAAGAGAGCAAGAAGAGAAGAGAGGAGAAGAGAGCGTTCCAAGCTCGGAGCGTCTTTTTGTCACCTAGCGCCGCAGGGCACGCTGGGAGCGAAAGGGGCGGGCGCTACTGCGACGACACGTTAAACACTTTTGGCAGTTTGTGCACATTATTCCTTGAGGTAGATACATTTTACATCTTCTTTCACCTGTGATGGGCACTCGAGTTAAAGCATTGGGAATATAAAACCTTAAACAGTGGAAAAATACGTAACACAAGGTGAAACATGAGGTGTACGGAGTTGATTCGGACAAACATTCATGGCATAATCACATAAAACATAGTTTTCATCGGGGCGTCCTCCTGTAAGACTGTGGGGGAGAAGGTCTGTTATCGCTAAAGTCACAGCGGCTCCCTGCGGTGAGGGAGAGAGGGAGAAAGAAAACCCCCCAATGTTCAAAGAGAGATTTTCTGTTATCTGGCCGTGGAATGTCCATCTCCATTCCCCTACACTTGCAATGAGGTCAAATATAGGACAAACCCATTGTCAGGAGTGGGATTAGAACCCATTCCTCCACTTGTAGACCAAATTTGCTTACGCTTAGGTAGGAGTTTACCTTGACCCTGACACCTTGGACATTTCAGCGATGCTGACATTGAGCTCCCTTATCTCGAAGATAACGTTCCAAAAATCAGTACAAAGTAAATGCTTTGGCAACCTTACACTAGATGAAGTCTTTCCATTTATGTAGAGTACATATAAAGAGATGACTTTAACAGGTGATGAGAATTGAGTGAAATAGTTGCAATCTCATTGTTACAGAGGGTTTAATTCTTCTTCTTTCGGTTCAAACAGAAGAAAATTTATGACCAAGATTTCACGGGTTGTAATGGCAAGCAGTCCACTTTTTGATTCTCAGTTTGTTGGCAAGGAATGACTGATGTGGACCCATTTTGGATGAAAACCGTGTTTTGCGTTTGTGGAAATGAGCATCATGGAAGGATGTATGGGCTCTGTGGCGCAATGAGTCGCTAATGGTGAGAGAACATATTTGTTTTTTACAATGGAAAGTCTGCTCGCTTTACTATCTGATGAAAGGCACTGCTGAACGAGGTTCAATTGCCAAGTGTGCTTGAAAAAGTAAGCAAATACATCGGCATTATGTCAAATAACATTATCTTGCAATTTTTCTTCAATATCCAGATTAACTGCAGTATATTGAGTGCGCAATAAATTGGCGAGAGTCGATTGATTGAAAAACTTCCAGTTTTTTTATAGCTACATTGGTACAGGGGATTTAGCTTAAAGGTAGAAAGATTGATGCCCTCGCTCTCCATTAAACACAGTTGATTGGACAGGGGCTGAACTTTCGAATGTTGCTGGCTCGCTTTAAAAAAAAAAAAAGATATTGCGGCTTGTAGAGTCGCAATTATTATACCACGTGGGCTGTATGACTCTGTGGCGCAATTGGGCAGCGCGCTCTGCTGTTAACCGGGAGGTTGGTGGTTCGAGCCCACCCAGGGACGATTGGAAGAGCAATTGCAGGCAAAGTCTACGAGGTAAAATTGGTCAATGAATATCGACTAACAGGTTCGAGTAGCATTTTTGAAACGCAGGGTAAACTCCCAATGGATATGGAGTCCGTCGCCTTAACCGCTCGGCCACAACGATACGCTGATACACCGCCCCCTGTAAGTATTATCATTAGTAAGCCATGCCACCTCCCCGGCTTGACCTGCAGGTGTCGCAATTGCGCACGCGCCCGTTTTACTCTCTCTCTCTTTCTCTCTCTCTTTCTCTCTCTCTCTTTCTCTCTCTCTCTCTTTCTCTCTTTCTCTTTCTCTCTCTTTCACTCTACTTCTTCATCGTAAGGACATAATTGTTTTTTTTTTTTTTCATCCTTATTATTTAAAATAAAATAAAAATTGACACAATAGCATTTAAAAAAATATCTATATATTATTTTTCTCTTTTCGGCGTTGTCGCATTCTTTATTCAAAATAGTAGCGTGGCGGCGGCGGCGACCGACCGACCGACCGACACCCCTTTTACAAGCGAGCAACGCCATTATAGGCTTTCACCAGGATGGCCGAGCGGTTAAGGCTTCGGACTCAAGATCCGACGGGCGGTGGCCCTCGTGGGTTCGGATCCCATTCCTGGTATAAGCTTCTTGGACAAATATAAAAAATAAAAAAAACACAACACAGGAAATTTTTGGCGGCGGCAAGGCAACGGCGGCAACGGCAGCGATCGTAAGATCGACAGATACTTAGGTCCGAGCGCAGCGCGGGCAGTAGCTGGGGGCGCACTCGCCACACACGTGTACGAGGCACCCTCGGTACACGTTCGTCGTTTTAGTGTCCTTGCTCCTGGGGCATATTCGGCACCACTTCCTCTTCGCGGGTACAGCAGCGGGTTCTCTTCCTCCTCCTCCTCCCCCCCTCTCTCCCCTCTCCTCTCCCCTCTCTTCTCCCCTCTCCCGAGATGTCCCCGATGACGCCAGGTCATCGGGTCCTCCTCCCCCTCCCCCTCCCTTCCTCCTCCCTCCCGCGTATACGAGGCGCGACGAGCGCGCTCCCCAGCTGCTCCATGAACAGCCTGCGTCTGTGGCGTTTGCCGACCATCCACATCAGGTTCAGCTCCCGCCACAGGACGAAAGCATTGTACGCGGACACGTCGATCATGTTGTGGAACAGGACGAGGGCCCACCGGCAGGTTTTCCTCCTGCAGCTGTAGGTACCTGTCACCTTGTCCAGGTTATCCACGCCTCCCTTGGTGCGATTGTAATGCAGCACGGCCGCCGGTTTGCTCGGAGGAGGAGGCTCGCCGCCGCCGCGATTGCCGTCTCCGTAGGTGGCGCCGCACCGTGGTGAGGATCTGCAAGTTCTTGCTCTTCATCGCCAGGTAGGAGACCAAGGCGACCGAGGGGACTCCGTTCGTTGCCGTAGCCGTTGGAAGAGGTCCCCGGCGCGGTCTCGCCCAACGTGAACACGAGACGGAAGACGCGATCGCCCTGCGCTTCGTGTCGACCAGTTCCCGCGGGAACTCGCTCCTGTTGGCGCGCAGCGTCCCCAGCAGGGTGAGGCCGTCCCTCTCGAAGAATAGCCTGCGGGCGAGCTCGTACGAGGTGAAGAAGTTGTCGCACGTGACGTTGCGCCCCCCCCGGCCCCCCTTCCCAGTCCCAGTCCCTCGGTGAGATCGAGCACGACCCGCGTGGCCAGGTTCTTCTCCGGAGGCGCGCGCTTATCGGATTTCCCGGTGTAGACCTGCATCTTCCAGGCGTAACTGGACAGCGAGTCGCACGCGACCCACAGCTTGATTCCGTACTTCGCCGGCTTTGAGGGAAGGGGCAGCGACCTGTCAAAGAAGAAAGAAGAACGAAGAAAGAAGAAGAAAGAAGAAGGAAGAAGGAAGAAGAAGAAGAAGAAGAAGAAGAAGAAGAAGAAGAAGAAGAAGAAGAAGAAGAAGAAGAAGAAGAGAAGAAAAAAAATAAAAAAAAATAATGAAGGAAAAACAAGAACACAAGAACAACAAATATTATTTAATTTGAATTTACTTTTCATGATTTATTGATTTATTGATTTATTAATTTATTAATTTATTAATTTATTAATTTATTAATTTATTAATTTATTAATTTATTAATTTTTAATGTATTAATTTATTAATTTATTAATTTATTAATTATTATTATTTTCTCTTTTTTTTTCTCCATTTGTTTAAATAAAAAAAATCACCTCTAAACGAAACCAGCCTCTCGTCTACGGTGACCTTGGATCCCGGATTGTACATGAGCGGCAGTCGCTTGCACCACAAGTCCCACAGCTCCCTGATGGGCGCCAACTTGTCTACTCCTACTTCTCCTCCTCCTCGCCTTGCCTCTCAAGCGACGGCTTGGAGGTCCACGAGATTTCCCCGCGTTTAGAGAGCATAAGGTGTTCGTCGTCGCCGCCGCCGCCGCCGCCTTCTTCTTCTTCTTCTTCTTCTTCTTCTTCTTCTTCTTCTTCTTCCCCTCGCAAGTTCTGATTGATTGGCTTCAACAAAGATTACTGTCAGAGGATTATAGTGGTCATTTCTTTGTTTCATTTCTTGCTTATAATAAGTCCTATAAAAGTCCTGTCTCTCCAAGTCAAAGGATTCCTTCAACACATCAATGCTTTTCATTTGAGTTTCTTTTGCAATGCGGTGAAACGTTTACGCCTTTTGTAATCCAGGCGTTGAATCATAAGCTTGGTCATAAGAAAACCAGCTCCAGATTTTAACAGCTTTGTTTAGTTTGTATGCTTTGGTTGGCTCCTTTCAGGGGGTAAGCACAGATTTTACCCAAAGATTCTTCATGTTTCTGCACTTTTTCAAAAGAGTAACGCTACTCTCGGGGCACTCAAGGTTCCACTGAGATTTGAACTCGGATCGCTGGATTCAAAGTGTGCTAACCATTACACCATGGAACCGCAAAATGCTCCCTGGACGGATAACGGTGATCCAAAGCTACAAGTCTTTACATCAATCATCCCTTGCCAAAAAAATGAGAAACAAGGAGTGCAAACAGTGCAAACAATCTTGATGTGCAGCAATACTTTTCCCTCTCTTAATGCAAAGTGTAGCAGCAGTAAACTTGAGGGAGAAAGGTATGGGTTTGAGGGCTCTTCTTGTGGGCTTTACTCTCCTTGTAAATATTTTTCATAGACAAAAGAGTAGGCATTTCCTGTTTACTAAACAGGCCCTTTGACCAAGGAAGCCCCAGCGCCGTAATGATTTCCTGGTTTCCTTACATAATTACATACAGTGGTTACTTCTGGGATTGTATTTCTTGCTTGCTCTGGCAAGGTGAGCAGTCGTCCCTGGGTGGGCTTGAACCACCAACTTTTCGCCTACCAGCAGAACGCACTAGCCGATTGCGCCACAGAGGCGAGAATCTTGACATACCCATAAAAGGTTTAACCCTCTAATTGCAATTAAAAATGAAGAAAAACTCTGGATTCAGAGCGCTAGCCGCTATACCGTTGAACCACACCTTTCTACAGGATGTCCTGTTTTGAAAATAAGTATGACATTTGATCATTGGGCTATATCAAAGAGAGCAGCATTGAAGTAGGCAAACTTCTGCTTCATGGTTTCATTGTGTGGTGGTCATCACATCTGCCCTACACGCAGAAGGTCTTGGGTACAACATTCAGCGAAACCAAACATGTTACCAAACATGTTCATGCTAACAATGTTCCAATGAAAGCTTGCTGTTTATGTTTTATAGATCCTTTCCATGCCATTTATGTCCTGATCTCGCAAAATATCCAATAGACCCAGCATTCCTATTCATTGTATTTTTGAGCAAAGACTAACATTCAGGTACACATGCCGAAACCCGGGATTGAACCAGGGACCTTTAGATCTTCAGTCTAACGCTCTCCCAACTATTTCGGCTACTTTTTCAAAAATTTAGGCAAGGGAGCGAAACGTGTGGCATAACGTAGCGAGAAAATGAACTAGTTCTGTGTGTCCTTTTTTCTTTTCTTTTGATTAAAAATAAAAACAATACAGGACACGACCAGGGAGCAAAAATCGAAATAAAAAGAACATAAATAGCACTAAACATAAAATAAAAACAAAATCACATTTAAATGAAAATAGGGGTCCTACTTGGTCCAAAGTCGATCAAATTAGTGCTTATCCAAATTAAGCCTGAATGTCACTGTTTTCCATTCATCCAATGTCTAATGTCTGTTACTATGTCAGTCAAGTCTTTGATCGTTGGCGTGGTTGGTGTCGAGCATTTCTTTGTGATGGCCTTTTTCTCTACAGCCAAAAGTATGTTCCAAGGGTATCCATTTATTGTGTCCATGGCAGGAGTGTTGAGGCCCAAGTACATAGTTTAAAATTTGAGTGGGATGGAAAAGTCAAAAACAGTCTGCAGTGCCCTTTGAATTTCAGTCCATTATTTTTGAGCAACAGCACAGCCCCAAAACACCTGATAGTGGTTTGCCTGCTGGGTTCTCCAGCAGTTAGCATTTCCTTGTGAATAATGGGCACTTTGACATGGTGTGGTGAAAAAAAACATATTTTTCCCCTTCAGGCATGTGATTTTGTGGTCTTCCTCAGGGCTGTTCCTACATTTCCACACTCTTGGTCAGACAAAACCAGGTTAACTTCTCGTTCCCATTGGTTTAGAATATACTTAGCAGAACGTTGTCCAGATTACCAATGCATTGAGATCATTTAGAAATGATTCCCCTCGCAAGTTCTGATTGATTGGTTTCAACAAAGATTACTGTCAGAGGATTATAGTGGTCATTTCTTTGTTTCATTTCTTGCTTATAATAAGTCCTATAAAAGTCCTGTCTCTCCAAGTCAAAGGATTCCTTCAACACATCAATGCTTTTCATTTGATTTTCTTTTGCAATGCGGTGAAACGTTTACGCCTTTTGTAATCCAGGCGTTGAATCATAAGCTTGGTCATAAGAAAACCAGCTCCAGATTTTAACAGCTTTGTTTAGTTTGTATGCTTTGGTTGGCTCCTTTCAGGGGGTAAGCACAGATTTTACCCAAAGATTCTTCTTGTTTCTGCACTTTTTCAAAAGAGTAGCGCTGCTCTCGGGGCACTCAAGGTTCCACTGAGATTTGAACTCGAATCGCTGGATTCAGAGTCCAGAGTGCTAACCATTACACCATGGAACCGCAAACTCCTCCTTGGAAGGATAACGGTCATCCAAAGCTACAAGTCTTTACGTCAATCATCCCTTGCCAAAAAAATGAGAAACAAGGAGTGAAAACAGTGCAAATAATCTTGATGTGCAGCAATACTTTTCCCTCTCTTAATACAAAGTGTAGCAGCAGTAAACTAGAGGGAGAAAGGTATGGGTTTGAGGGCTCTTCTTGTGGGCTTTTCTGTCCTTGTAAATATTTTTCATAGACAAAAGAGTAGGCATTCCCTGTTTACTAAACAGGCCCTTTGACCAAGGAAGCCGCAGCGCCATAACGATTTCCTGGTTTCCTTACATAATTACATACAGTGGTTACTTTTGGGATTGTATTTCTTGCTTGCTCTGGCAAGGTGAGCAGTCGTCCCTGGGTGGGCTCGTACCACCAACCTTTCGGTTAACAGCCGAACGCACTAGCCGATTGCGCCACAGAGACGAGAATCTAGGCTTATCCATAAAAGACTTGTGCATCTAATTGCAATAAGAAATGAAGAAAAACTCTGGATTCAGAGCGCTAACCGCTATACCGTTGAACCACACCTTTCTACAGGATGTCCTGTTTTGAAAATAAGTATGACATTTGATCATTGGGCTATATCAAAGAGAGCAGCATTGAAGTAGGCAAACTTCTGCTTCATGGTTTCATTGTGTGGTGGTCATCACATCTGCCCTACACGCAGAAGGTCTTGGGTACAACATTCAGCAAAACCAAACATGTTACCAAACATGTTCATGCTAACAATGTTCCAACGAAAGCATGCTGTTTATGTTTTATAGATCCTTTCCAGGCCATTTATGTCCTGATCTCGCAAAATATCCAATAGACCCAGCATTCCTATTCATTGTATTTTTGAGCAAAGACTAACATTCAGGTACACATGCCGAACCCGGGATTGAACCAGGAATAACGTAGCGAGAAAATGAACTAGTTCTGTGTGTCCTTTTTTCTTTTCTTTTGATTAAACATAAAACAATACAGGACACGACCAGGTAGCAAAAATCGTAATTAAAAGAACTTAATAGTTACATAAAACATAACATAACATAAAATAAAATAAAAACAAAATCACATTTAAATGAAAATAAGGGTCCTACTTGGTCCAAGTCAATCAAATTAGTGCTTATCCAAGTTAAGCCTGAATGTCACTGTTTTCCATTCATCCAATGTCTAATGTCTGTTACTATGTCAGTCAAGTCTTTGATCGTTGGCGTGGTTGGTGTCGAGCATTTCTTTGTGATGGCCTTTTTCTCTACAGCCAAAAGTATGTTCCAAGGGTATCCATTTATTGTGTCCATGGCAGGAGTGTTGAGGCCCAAGTACATAGTTTTAAATTTGAGTGGGATGGCAAAGTCAAAAACAGTCTGCAGTGCCCTGTGAATTTCAGTCCATTATTTTTGAGCAACAGCACAGCCCCAAAACACCTGATAGTGGTTTGCCTGCTGGGTTCTCCAGCAGTTAGCATTTCCTTGTGAATAATGGGCACTTTGACATGGTGTGGTGAAAAAAACATATTTTTCCCCTTCAGGCATGTGATTTTGTGGTCTTCCTCAGGGCTGTTCCTACATTTCCACACTCTTGGTCAGACAAAACCAGGTTAACTTCTCGTTCCCATTGGTTTAGAATATACTTAGCAGAACGTTGTTCAGATTACCAATGCATTGAGATCATTTAGAAATGATTCCCCTCGCAAGTTCTGATTGATTGGTTTCAACAAAGATTACAGTCAGAGGATTATAGTGGTCATTTCTTTGTTTCATTTCTTGCTTATAATAAGTCCTATAAAAGTCCTGTCTCTCCAAGTCAAAGGATTCCTTCAACACATCAATGCTTTTCATTTGATTTTCTTTTGCAATGCGGTGAAACGTTTACGCCTTTTGTAATCCAGGCGTTGAATCATAAGCTTGGTCATAAGAAAACCAGCTCCAGATTTTAACAGCTTTGTTTAGTTTGCATGCTTTGGTTAGCTCCTTTCAGGGGGTAAGCACAGATTTTACCCAAAGATTCTTCTTGTTTCTGCACTTTTTCAAAGGAGTAGCGCTGCTCTCGGGGCACTCAAGGTTCCACCGAGATTTAAACTCGGATCGCTGGATTCAGAGTCCAGAGTGCTAACCATTACACCATGGAACCGCAGACTCCTCCTTGGAAGGATAACGGTCATCCAAAGCTACAAGTCTTTACGTCAATCATCCCTTGCCAAAAAAATGAGAAACAAGGAGTGAAAACAGTGCAAATAATCTTGATGTGCAGCAATACTTTTCCCTCTCTTAATGCAAAGTGTAGCAGCAGTAAACTTGAGGGAGAAAGGTATGGGTTTGAGGGCTCTTCTTGTGGGCTTTACTGTCCTTGTAAATCTTTTTCTTAGACAATAGAGTAGGCATTTCCTTTTTACTAAACAGGCCCTAAACGAACCACCAACCTTTCGCCTACCAGCAGAACGCGCTAGCCGATTGCGCCACAGAGGCGAGAATCTTGACATACCCATAAAAGGGTTACCCCTCTAATTGCAATTAGAAATGAAGAAAAACTCTGGATTCAGAGCGCTAACCGCTATACCGTTGAACCACACCTTTCTACAGGATGTCCTGTTTTGAAAATAAGTATGACATTTGATCATTGGGCTATATCAAAGAGAGCAGCATTGAAGTAGGCAAACTTCTGCTTCATGGTTTCATTGTGTGGTGGTCATCACATCTGCCCTACACGCAGAAGGTCTTGGGTACAACATTCAGCAAAACCAAACATGTTACCAAACATGTTCATGCTAACAATGTTCCAACGAAAGCATGCTGTTTATGTTTTATAGATCCTTTCCAGGCCATTTATGTCCTGATCTCGCAAAATATCCAATAGACCCAGCATTCCTATTCATTGTATTTTTGAGCAAAGACTAACAATCATGTACACCTGCCGAAACCCGGGATTGAACCAGGGACCTTTAGATCTTCAGTCTAACGCTCTCCCAACTGAGCTATTTCGGCTACTTTTTGAGCAAATTAGGCAAGGGAGCGAAACGTGTGGCATAACGTAGCGAGAAAATGAACTAGTTCTGTGTGTCCTTTTTTCTTTTCTTTTGATTAAACATAAAACAATACTGGACGCGACCAGGGAGCAAAAATCGAAATAAAAAGAACATAAATAGCACTAAACATAAAATAAAAACAAAATCACATTTAAATGAAAATAGGGGTCCTACTTGGTCCAAAGTCGATCAAATTAGTGCTTAACCAAATTAAGTCTGAATGTCACTGTTTTCCATTCATCCAATGTCTAATGTCTGTTACTATGTCAGTCAAGTCTTTGATCGTTGGCGTGGTTGGTGTCGAGCATTTCTTTGTGATGGCCTTTTTCTCTATAGCCAAAAGTATGTTCCAAGGGTATCCATTTATTGTGTCCATGGCAGGAGTGTTGAGGCCCAAGTACATAGTTTTAAATTTGAGTGGGATGGCAAAGTCAAAAACAGTCTGCAGTGCCCTGTGAATTTCAGTCCATTATTTTTGAGCAACAGCACAGCCCCAAAACACCTGATAGTGGTTTGCCTGCTGGGTTCTCCAGCAGTTAGCATTTCCTTGTGAATAATGGGCACTTTGACATGGTGTGGTGAAAAAAACATATTTTTCCCCTTCAGGCATGTGATTTTGTGGTCTTCCTCAGGGCTGTTCCTACATTTCCACACTCTTGGTCAGACTAAACCAGGTTCACTTCTCGTTCCCATTGGTTTAGAATATAATTAGCAGAACGTCGTCCAGATTACCAATGCATTGAGATCATTTAGAAATGATTCCCCTCGCAAGTTCTGATTGATTGGTTTCAACGAAGATTACTGTCAGAGGATTATAGTGGTCATTTCTTTGTTTCATTTCTTGCTCATAATAAGTCCTATAAAAGTCCTGTCTCTCCAAGTCAAAGGATTCCTTCAAAACGTCAATGCTTTTCATTTGATTTTCTTTTGCAATGCGTTGAAACGTTTACGCCTTTTGTAATCCAGGCGTTGAATCATAAGCTTGGTCATAAGAAAACCAGCTCCAGATTTTAACAGCTTTGTTTAGTTTGTATGCTTTGGTTAGCTCCTTTCAGGGGGTAAGCACAGATTTTACCCAAAGATTCTTCATGTTTCTGCACTTTTTCAAAAGAGTAACGCTACTCTCGGGGCACTCAAGGTTCCACTGAGATTTAAACTCGGATCGCTGGATTCAAAGTGTGCTAACCATTACACCATGGAACCGCAGACTGCTCCTTGGAAGGATAACGGTGATCCAAAGCTACAAGTCTTTACATCAATCATCCCTTGCCCAAAAAATGAGAAACAAGGCTGTGCAAACAGTGCAAACAATCTTGATGTGCAGCAATACTTTTCCCTCTCTTAATGCAAAGTGTAGCAGCAGTAAACTTGAGGGAGAAAGGTATGGGTTTGAGGGCTCTTCTTGTGGGCTTTACTGTCCTTGTAAATCTTTTTCATAGACAATAGAGTAGGCATTTCCTTTTTACTAAACAGGCCCTAAACGAACCACCAACCTTTCGCCTACCAGCAGAACGCGCTAGCCGATTGCGCCACAGAGGCGAGAATCTTGACATACCCATAAAAGGGTTACCCCTCTAATTGCAATTAGAAATGAAGAAAAACTCTGGATTCAGAGCGCTAACCGCTATACCGTTGAACCACACCTTTCTACAGGATGTCCTGTTTTGAAAATAAGTATGACATTTGATCATTGGGCTATATCAAAGAGAGCAGCATTGAAGTAGGCAAACTTCTGCTTCATGGTTTCATTGTGTGGTGGTCATCACATCTGCCCTACACGCAGAAGGTCTTGGGTACAACATTCAGCAAAACCAAACATGTTTCCAAACATGTTCATGCTAACAATGTTCCAACGAAAGCATGCTGTTTATGTTTTATAGATCCTTTCCAGGCCATTTATGTCCTGATCTCGCAAAATATCTAATAGACCCAGCATTCCTATTCATTGTATTTTTGAGCAAAGACTAACATTCAGGTACACCTGCCGAAACCCGGGATTGAACGAGGGACCTTTAGATCTTCAGTCTAACGCTCTCCCAACTGAGCTATTTCGGCTACTTTTTAGTGAATTAGGCAAGGGAGTGAAATTTGTGGCATAACGTAGCGAGAAAATGAACTAGTTCTGTGTGTCCTTTTTTCTTTTCTTTCGATTAAACATAAAACAATACAGGACACGACCAGGGAGCAAAAATCGAAATAAAAAGAACATAAATAGCACTAAACATAAAATAAAAACAAAATCACATTTAAATGAAAATAGGGGTCCTACTTGGTCCAAAGTCGATCAAATTAGTGCTTATCCAAACTAACCCTTTAAGCGCCAAAGTCGCAGAAATGCAACTTTACCGTACAAGGGAATTAATGAAATAATAGTAGAAAATGAATCACTTCAGTCATTGGTCGGTTCGGTGCAACTTCCCTTTATTAGCCAGGTATGATCCAGGGCAGATCCGGTAAGGAAAAAAATGGCTGGAGGAAGTACACGTGGCATGCAATTTACAGCAGATTCTGACTCTGAAGGAAATTATCTCCCCGAGAGTGACTATGGATTTCCAAGTGGAGATGAAGGGACTTCGAAACAACGGACAGGTGCAAAGGACAGACGGAGGCGAGGAACCAGTGGAACCAGTGGCTGCAGTAAAACTTGCCCGGTGGATGAGAGCTGGGACATGCTGAGAGAGGTCGAGGTATTTGAGGCATGGATCAAACCTTTTGAAGACCCAGTTGGCTACACAGGAGAGATGGATCTGACGGATGCTAATCCATTTGATATTCTGTCACTCTTTCTGACCGATCAGTTTTGGACTTTCATTACTGATGAGACAAATAGATATGCACATCAGTGTATGGCACCTATGATTCTGAAGCCACATTCAAGATTTCTTGAGTGGTATGATGTATCAGTCACCGAAATGAAAGCTTTCTTCGCTTTGCATCTCTCCATGGGCCTTGTTGAGAAACCTGAAATCGAGGATTACTGGGGAACATTTTGGCTTACACAAACGCCTGGATTTGGAAATGTAATGTCAAGAAACAGATTTGAAATCATTCTTTCGTTCTTTCATTTTGTCAACAATAATGATTATGTGAGAACAGGCGAGCCCGGGCACGATAAACTGTTCAAAGTCCGCCCAATAATAGATTTGATTATTCCCAAATTTGCAGCAGTTTACAGTCCAATCAAGGAGCTTTCTTTAGATGAAATGACAATAGCTTTCAAGGGGAGATCTTCACTAAAATGTTACTCTCCGAATAAACCTGACAAATATGGCTATAGAGTGTATGCCCTGAGTGAAAGCTGTTCAGGGTATGTTTTGCGCTGGTCAATGCACACTGGACAGTACAAAAATAATGCAAGCAACATCAGTGCAACACACGCAGTTGTCCGTGAGTTGGTTTCTCCCTTTACGGGCAAAGGACACGAGATTTACATGGACAGTTACTATACCTCGCCTGTAATTGCAAATGAATTAGCAGATTTGGAAACTGGACTGTGTGGGACGGTAAGGATTACCAGGTTGGGGATGCCAAAATGCCTTGGTAAAAGTGTTTTACAGCTGAAAAAAGGAGATGACCCAGTTTTTTGCAGAAAGTGAAAACTCCTGGCTTGTGCTTGGCACGATACTAAACGTCTCACCATGTTGTCCACAGTCCATGGAAATGATTGTGTTCAGAGGAGGATCCGATCCAAGACAGATGACACTGGCTTCCGTGACATCAAAAGACCTGTATGTGTCGACCAGTACAACGCCTACATGGGTGGAGTGGACACTGCTGACCAGAGGATGAAGACATACCTCTTTCCACACAGGTCCCGGAAATGGTATCATCGCATATTCAATGCCATTATAAGCATAAGTATTGTCAACTCACACATCATATACACCAAATCCACTCCAGGCCCACACAAACCTTTAAAGGTTTACATTCAGAACATTATTGATGCATTACTGGCTGATCACTCCAAAAAACAAGAAAGGCGCTCAAGACCGGAGGGTGAAATGCCACAGAGACTCACAGAGCGTCATTGGCTTTGTCAAGCAGAGGGACGTCCAGACTGCGCCGTGTGCTCTGACCGCTCTCGTACCAAAGGCAGGCGGCAAACAAAGTACAGGTGCCGTCAGTGTGGCGTTGGCCTCTGTGCGGTTCCATGCAAAGAGAGATACCATACGCTAAAAAACTTTAAATGCTGTCATTTGGATATGTAAAAGTGCAGGGTACCTTGACCCTGGATGGACATCTTTTCTGTGATGGCTCTCTCCTTTCTTCACTGCTTTCTCCACAACCTGCCTGGCACCAATGATGGATGTATAAGTTGGAAAAATAAAAAAAATGAAAAAAAAAAAACATAATAAATACCGTGTTTGTCATCATTTGGTCAGAACTTGTAATCAGGGCCCGAGTTTGAAGATGTGAGCAAAAGGGGTGAAAATGGGTTAAAATGTGAAAAAACACCAAAATGAGCAAAATGAAATAATCCCCCATCATCAGTGCACAGTTTGCCCCCAGAAAAGCACTCCCCTGGGGCCTGGAGGTGATCTGACCACCAGAATATAGTACCATATACCCCTGCTGGACTTAGAAAAAAAACCGAGCTTCCAGCCAATAGTACACTATACCCGAGGGACTCTGTCGTTTTTCGGCAATAGTACACTATACCCGAGGGACTCTGTCGTTTTTCGGCAATAGTACACTATACCCGAGGGACTCTGTCGTTTTTCGGCAATAGTACACTATACCCGAGGGACTCTGTCGTTTTTCGGCAATAGTACACTATACCCGAGGGACTCTGTCGTTTTTCGGCAATAGTACACTATACCCGAGGGACTCTGTCGTTTTTCGGCAATAGTACACTATACCCGAGGGACTCTGTCGTTTTTCCGGGCCGTAGTATGAAGTTGTGAGCAAAAGGGGTGAAAATGGGTTAAAATGTGAAAAAACACCAAAATGAGCAAAATGAAATAATCCCCCATCATCAGTGCACTGTTTGCCCCCAGAAAAGCACTCCCCTGGGGCCTGGAGGTGATCTGACCATCAGAGTATAGCACCATATGCCCCTGAGGGACTTAGAGTAAAAACCGAAATAGTACACTATGCCTGAAAAGACTCTGTCGTTTTTCGGCAATAGTACACTATACCCGAGGGACTCTGTCGTTTTTCCGGGCCGTAGTATGAAGTTGTGAGCAAAAGGGGTGAAAATGGGTTAAAATGTGAAAAAACACCAAAATGAGCAAAATGAAATAATCCCCCATCATCAGTGCACTGTTTGCCCCCAGAAAAGCACTCCCCTGGGGCCTGGAGGTGATCTGACCATCAGAGTATAGCACCATATGCCCCTGAGGGACTTAGAGTAAAAACCGAAATAGTACACTATACCCGAGGGACTCTGTCGTTTTTCGGCAATAGTACACTATACCCGAGGGACTCTGTCGTTTTTCCGGGCCGTAGTATGAAGTTGTGAGCAAAAGGGGTGAAAATGGGTTAAAATGTGAAAAAACACCAAAATGAGCAAAATGAAATAATCCCCCATCATCAGTGCACTGTTTGCCCCCAGAAAAGCACTCCCCTGGGGCCTGGAGGTGATCTGACCATCAGAGTATAGCACCATATGCCCCTGAGGGACTTAGAGTAAAAACCGAAATAGTACACTATGCCTGAAAAGACTCTGTCGTTTTTCGGCAATAGTACACTATACCCGAGGGACTCTGTCGTTTTTCCGGGCCGTAGTATGAAGTTGTGAGCAAAAGGGGTGAAAATGGGTTAAAATGTGAAAAAACACCAAAATGAGCAAAATGAAATAATCCCCCATCATCAGTGCACTGTTTGCCCCCAGAAAAGCACTCCCCTGGGGCCTGGAGGTGATCTGACCATCAGAGTATAGCACCATATGCCCCTGAGGGACTTAGAGTAAAAAACGAAATAGTACACTATACCCGAGGGACTCTGTCGTTTTTCGGCAATAGTACACTATACCCGAGCGACTCTGTCGTTTTTCCGGGCCGTAGTATGAAGTTGTGAGCAAAAGGGGTGAAAATGGGTTAAAATGTGAAAAAACACCAAAATGAGCAAAATGAAATAATCCCCCATCATCAGTGCACTGTTTGCCCCCAGAAAAGCACTCCCCTGGGGCCTGGAGGTGATCTGACCATCAGAGTATAGCACCATATGCCCCTGAGGGACTTAGAGTAAAAACCGAAATAGTACACTATGCCTGAAAAGACTCTGTCGTTTTTCGGCAATAGTACACTATACCCGAGGGACTCTGTCGTTTTTCCGGGCCGTAGTATGAAGTTGTGAGCAAAAGGGGTGAAAATGGGTTAAAATGTGAAAAAACACCAAAATGAGCAAAATGAAATAATCCCCCATCATCAGTGCACTGTTTGCCCCCAGAAAAGCACTCCCCTGGGGCCTGGAGGTGATCTGACCATCAGAGTATAGCACCATATGCCCCTGAGGGACTTAGAGTAAAAACCGAAATAGTACACTATGCCTGAAAAGACTCTGTCGTTTTTCGGCAATAGTACACTATACCCGAGGGACTCTGTCGTTTTTCCGGGCCGTAGTATGAAGTTGTGAGCAAAAGGGGTGAAAATGGGTTAAAATGTGAAAAAACACCAAAATGAGCAAAATGAAATAATCCCCCATCATCAGTGCACTGTTTGCCCCCAGAAAAGCACTCCCCTGGGGCCTGGAGGTGATCTGACCATCAGAGTATAGCACCATATGCCCCTGAGGGACTTAGAGTAAAAAACGAAATAGTACACTATACCCGAGGGACTCTGTCGTTTTTCGGCAATAGTACACTATACCCGAGCGACTCTGTCGTTTTTCCGGGCCGTAGTATGAAGTTGTGAGCAAAAGGGGTGAAAATGGGTTAAAATGTGAAAAAACACCAAAATGAGCAAAATGAAATAATCCCCCATCATCAGTGCACTGTTTGCCCCCAGAAAAGCACTCCCCTGGGGCCTGGAGGTGATCTGACCATCAGAGTATAGCACCATATGCCCCTGAGGGACTTAGAGTAAAAACTGAAATAGTACACTATGCCTGAAAAGACTCTCGTTTTTCGGCAATAGTACACTATACCCGAGGGACTCTGTCGTTTTTCCGGGCCGTAGTATGAAGTTGTGAGCAAAAGGGGTGAAAATGGGTTAAAATGTGAAAAAACACCAAAATGAGCAAAATGAAATAATCCCCCATCATCAGTGCACTGTTTGCCCCCAGAAAAGCACTCCCCTGGGGCCTGGAGGTGATCTGACCATCAGAGTATAGCACCATATGCCCCTGAGGGACTTAGAGTAAAAACCGAAATAGTACACTATGCCTGAAAAGACTCTGTCTTTTTTCGGCAATAGTACACTATACCCGAGCGACTCTGTCGTTTTTCGGCAATAGTACACTATATACCGTTGGACTTAGTCGTTTTTTGGGCTCGTGGGAATAAGCGTTCAGCTCAAGATTCCCGGGCTAAATCACGCTGCTCCCGAGAAATTCTTACGCTGCTCTCACGCGGAATGTGCAAAATGGTAATGCTGGGAGGGAGGGGCGGGCGGTTTTTGAGAATGACGTTTTTCGCAATCGAAACAGGTACATTTCCTGGTTGTGCGGCTACCGGGCAAGGAGCTCGTTTGACGGGCACACGAGAACCGCGATCGATGGGCCCCGTTCTGGTTTTATCCAGCTTCCAAGGCTCCTTCACAGCCGTAATGTCAAGTCATGGTTCGGAGGTGCGGAGGTGAGCGTCGGATCACGGAGACTCTGAATGGAGCCCCGCGCTCCGCGCTCCTCCGGGCTCTAAGCGCCGCTCAGACCCGGCATGAGAGGGTCTATTTTCGGCTTGATTTTACCAGACTCCCGGGCACTTCCAGAAGCTTCCTGTTTGCTCTGATTGCTCGGGGCAGAGCACGGTGTCACGCTGACCACGGGCTGTACGCGGAGGTGAGAGCTGGTTGTAAGGCGGATCACGGAGCCTCTGAATGTAGCCCCGCGCTCCGCGCTCCTCCGGGCTCTAAGCGCCGCTCAGACCCGGCATGAGAGGGTCTATTTTCGGCTTGATTTTACCAGACTCCCGGGCACTTCCAGAAGCTTCCTGGTTGCTCTGATTGCTCGGGGCAGAGCACGGTGTCACGCTGACCACGGGCTGTACGCGGAGGTGAGAGCTGGTTGTAAGGCGGATCACGGAGCCTCTGAATGTAGCCCCGCGCTCCGCGCTCCTCCGGGCTCTAAGCGCCGCTCAGACCCGGCATGAGAGGGTCTATTTTCGGCTTGATTTTACCAGACTCCCGGGCACTTCCAGAAGCTTCCTGTTTGCTCTGATTGCTCGGGGCAGAGCACGGTGTCACGCTGACCACGGGCTGTACGCGGAGGTGACCCGCTCCGTGATCTTAGCGCCGCCCAGACCCAGGGCCATCCACCCCGCACACGGCCAGACTTTGCCCGGCCAGGGAGCACCTTCTGCGGGTCGGAGGCTCCGGGTCGGAGCCCCTGGAGCCTGGAGCCCTCACCGGGCCCCGAACTCGGCTGCCGGAGGCAGTGCAGTGCCTCATGGATAAAAGGCACCCAGCCGTCCAACTCGCGTGAGGCGGAGCAGGGATCATCCGTGAATCAACCATGAAAATGGTACAAATCATGGTTCTATGTATACCAGACAAGGAGCTTGGTCTATTGGCACTCAAGACCCGCCATCGTAGGGCCCCGTTCTGGTTTTATCCAGCTTCGAAGGCTCCTGCGCACTGCGGGTTTGTTTACATTTTGCGGCTGTGGTTTGCTCCGGCTAACCTCACGCCGGACACGTTGGAAGCGAGGCCGAGACAGAGGTCCCACCAGGCGCGGGGCTTCAGTCTGACTGGCTTCCCCCGCGCCTGGCCCCTTGTCTCCGGAGATGGGACCGTCACTCACCCCCGCACTGAAGGACGCGCGGCTTGAAGGATGATGGCTGCGCTTAGCCCCTGTGCCAGGGGCTCTGAGCCAGTCCCCTTCAGCCTCAACGCGTCCGGTGGGAACACTGTCCGGGTCCATTGTCACTCACCCCTGCGCAGAAGGACGCGCGGCTTGGAGGATGATGGCTGCGCTTGGCCCCTGGCACAGGGGCTCTGCACCAGTCCCCTTCAGCCTCAACGCGTCCGGTGGAACAACAGTCCAGGCCCTCTGTCACTCACCCCCGCACTGAAGGACGCGCGGCTTGAAGGATGATGGCTGTGCTTAGCCCCTGTGCCAGGGGCTCTGAGCCAGTCCCCTTCAGCCTCAACGCGTCCGGTGGGAACACAGTCCGGGTCCACTGTCACTCACCCCTGCGCAGAAGGACGCGCGGCTTGGAGGATGATGGCTGCGCTTAGCCCCTGGCACAGGGGCTCTGCACCAGTCCCCTTCAGCCTCAACGCGTCCGGTGGAACAACAGTCCAGGCCCACTGTCACTCACCCCCGCACTGAAGGACGCGCGGCTTGGAGGATGATGGCTGCGCTTAGCCCCTGTGCCAGGGGCTCTGAGCCAGTCCCCTTCAGCCTCAACGCGTCCGGTGGGAACACAGTCCGGGTCCACTGTCACTCACCCCTGCGCAGAAGGACGCGCGGCTTGGAGGATGATGGCTGCGCTTAGCCCCTGGCACAGGGGCTCTGCACCAGTCCCCTTCAGCCTCAAAGCGTCCGGTGGAACAACAGTCCAGGCCCACTGTCACTCACCCCCGCACTGAAGGACGCGCGGCTTGGAGGATGATGGCTGCGCTTAGCCCCTGTTACAGGGGCTCTGCGCCAGTCTCCTTCAGCCTCAACGCGTCCGACGATAACCACAGTCCGAGCCCATTGTCACTCACCCCCGCGCAGCAGGAGGCGCGGCTTGAAGGATGATGGCTGCGCTTAGCCCCTGGGCCCAAGGGCTCTGCGCCAGTCCCCTTCAGCCTCAACGTGTCCGATGGCTCTGCGCGGGGCGGGGGGCAGGGCCGGCGCATATTTTTGGTCCGACTCCGGTCCCTTCCTCGTCTCTGAGTTTGTCAAATGCAGCGCCTGTCCAGGGCTCACTTTGCTATCAACTGGCTGGTCACCGCCATCGTAGGGCCCCGTTCTGGTTTCATCCAGCTTCGAAGGCTCCTGCGCACTGCGGGGTTGTTGGCATTTGTGGTCCAGAGCCCCGGCTCTAAATTAAACCTGTTACCCTAGTAGGCCGGCCTCCGGGTCCCCCTCTCTTCTTCGGTTATGGAGTACATTGGGCGCGGGGGCAGCCATTGGAGGGCAAGGGCCCTGCCTCCAAGTGTGGTGTAGGGGACAGGGGAGCCAGGGCCTTGGGGTCCTGGTGCTTTTTATCTTTTAAAGTGGCTCAGAGTACCAAGGGCACGGACTTCCAGGGGGCTGCACCAAGGGTGTGTAGCTCGTGTTGGGGTGCTTAAGTGTGGGTACCCGGGGACGAAAGGTGGGCCGGGGCCGGCGCGAGCCTCTGTGGTGAGTGCTGGGCCGTTGCCTTGGTACTCCAGTCGGAGTACCAAGGGCACGGACTTCCATGGTATAGTACCAAGGGCACGGACCTCCAGGGGGCTGAAACAAGGGTGTGTAGCCCGTGTGGGGGTGCTTAAGTGTGGGTCCCCGGGTTCGAAGGGAGGGCCTGGTCCCCGGTGGTCATCCCCGGAGCCTGCAACCGGGGGAAGAGTGGCCCGTCCCCAGACTGAGTTTGGGGGAATGCGGGGTGGCTCTGGAGGGGCTCCAGGGGTTCCAGGGGGTGCTCGGCGGAGGCCATGCCCAGCCAGAGTGGCCCTTCCCCGGGCAGAATCTGGGGAGAGTGGGGGGTGGCTCTGGAGGTGCTCCGGGGGCTCCAGGGGTTCCAGGGGGTGCTCAGTGGGGGCCATGCCCAGCCAGAGTTGCCCTTCCCCGGGGTGAGTCTGGAGGAGTGGGGGGTGGCTCTGGAGGGGCTCCAGGGGTTCCAGGGGGGTGCTCGGCGGAGGCCATGCCCATCCAGAGTGGCCCTTCCCCGAGCATAGTCTGGGGAGAGTGGGGGGTGGCTCTGGAGGTGCTCCAGGGGTTCCAGGGGGTGCTCAGTGGGGGCCATGCCCAGCCAGAGTGGCCCTTCCCCGGGGTGAGTCTGGAGGAGTTGGGGGTGGCTCTGGAGGGGCTCCAGGGGTTCCAGGGGGTGCTCGGCGGAGGCCATGCCCAGCCAGAGTGGCCCTTCCCCGGGCATAGTCTGGGGAGAGTGGGGGGTGGCTCTGGAGGTGCTCTGGGGGCTCCAGGGGGTGCTCAGTGGAGGCCATGCCCAGCCAGAGTGTCCCTTCCCCGGGCAGAGTCTGGAGGAGTGGGGGGTGGCTCTGGAGGTGCTCCGGGGGCTCCAGGGGGTGCTCGGCGGAGGCCATGCCCAGCCAGAGTGGCCCTTCCCCGGGCATAGTCTGGGGAGAGTGGGGGGTGGCTCTGGAGGTGCTCCGGGGGCTCCAGGGGGTGCTCAGTGGAGGCCATGCCCAGCCAAAGTGTCCCTTCCCCGGGCAGAGTCTGGAGGAGTGGGGGGTGGCTCTGGAGGTGCTCCGGGGGCTCCAGGGGTTCCAGGGGGTGCTCAGCGGAGGCCATGCCCAGCCAGAGTGGCCCTTCCCCGGGGTGAGTCTGGAGGAGTGGGGGGTGGCTCTGGAGGTGCTCCGGGGGCTCCAGGGGTTCCAGGGGGTGCTCAGCGGAGGCCATGCCCAGCCAGAGTGGCCCTTCCCCGGGGTGAGTCTGGGGAGAGTGGGGGGTGGCTCTGGAGGTGCTCCGGGGGCTCCAGGGGTTCCAGGGGGTGCTCAGCGGAGGCCATGCCCAGCCAGAGTGGCCCTTCCCCGGGCAGAGTCTGGAGGAGTGGGGGGTGGCTCTGGAGGTGCTCCAGGGGCTCCAGGGGTTCCAGGGGGTGCTCAGTGGGGGCCATGCCCAGCCAGAGTGGCCCTTCCCCGGGCAAAGTCTGGAGGAGTGGGGGGTGGCTCTGGAGGGGTTCCAGGGGGTGCTCGGCGGAGGCCATGCCCAGCCAGAGTGGCCCTTCCCCGGGCATAGTCTGGGGAGAGTGGGGGGTGGCTCTGGAGGTGCTCCGGGGGCTCCAGGGGGTGCTCAGTGGAGGCCATGCCCAGCCAGAGTGGCCCTTCCCCGGGGTGAGTCTGGAGGAGTGGGGGGTGGCTCTGGAGGAGCTCCAGGGGTTCCAGGGGGTGCTCAGCGGAGGCCATGCCCAGCCAGAGTGGCCCTTCCCCGGGCATAGTCTGGGGAGAGTGGGGGGTGGCTCTGGAGGTGCTCCGGGGGCTCCAGGGGGTGCTCAGTGGAGGCCATGCCCAGCCAGAGTGTCCCTTCCCCGGGCAGAGTCTGGAGGAGTGGGGGGTGGCTCTGGAGGTGCTCCGGGGGCTCCAGGGGTTCCAGGGGGTGCTCAGCGGAGGCCATGCCCAGCCAGAGTGGCCCTTCCCCGGGGTGAGTCTGGAGGAGTGGGGGGTGGCTCTGGAGGTGCTCCGGGGGCTCCAGGGGTTCCAGGGGGTGCTCAGCGGAGGCCATGCCCAGCCAGAGTGGCCCTTCCCCGGGGTGAGTCTGGGGAGAGTGGGGGGTGGCTCTGGAGGTGCTCCGGGGGCTCCAGGGGTTCCAGGGGGTGCTCAGCGGAGGCCATGCCCAGCCAGAGTGGCCCTTCCCCGGGCAGAGTCTGGAGGAGTGGGGGGTGGCTCTGGAGGTGCTCCGGGGGCTCCAGGGGTTCCAGGGGGTGCTCAGTGGGGGCCATGCCCAGCCAGAGTGGCCCTTCCCCGGGCATAGTCTGGGGAGAGTGGGGGGTGGCTCTGGAGGTGCTCCGGGGGCTCCAGGGGGTGCTCAGTGGGGGCCATGCCCAGCCAGAGTGGCCCTTCCCCGGGCAAAGTCTGGAGGAGTGGGGGGTGGCTCTGGAGGGGTTCCAGGGGGTGCTCGGCGGAGGCCATGCCCAGCCAGAGTGGCCCTTCCCCGGGCATAGTCTGGGGAGAGTGGGGGGTGGCTCTGGAGGTGCTCCGGGGGCTCCAGGGGGTGCTCAGTGGAGGCCATGCCCAGCCAGAGTGGCCCTTCCCCGGGGTGAGTCTGGAGGAGTGGGGGGTGGCTCTGGAGGAGCTCCAGGGGTTCCAGGGGGTGCTCAGCGGAGGCCATGCCCAGCCAGAGTGGCCCTTCCCCGGGCATAGTCTGGGGAGAGTGGGGGGTGGCTCTGGAGGTGCTCCGGGGGCTCCAGGGGGTGCTCAGTGGAGGCCATGCCCAGCCAGAGTGTCCCTTCCCCGGGCAGAGTCTGGAGGAGTGGGGGGTGGCTCTGGAGGTGCTCCGGGGGCTCCAGGGGTTCCAGGGGGTGCTCAGCGGAGGCCATGCCCAGCCAGAGTGGCCCTTCCCCGGGGTGAGTCTGGAGGAGTGGGGGGTGGCTCTGGAGGTGCTCCGGGGGCTCCAGGGGTTCCAGGGGGTGGTCAGCGGAGGCCATGCCCAGCCAGAGTGGCCCTTCCCCGGGGTGAGTCTGGGGAGAGTGGGGGGTGGCTCTGGAGGTGCTCCGGGGGCTCCAGGGGTTCCAGGGGGTGCTCAGTGGGGGCCATGCCCAGCCAGAGTGGCCCTTCCCCGGGCAAAGTCTGGAGGAGTGGGGGGTGGCTCTGGAGGGGTTCCAGGGGGTGCTCGGCGGAGGCCATGCCCAGCCAGAGTGGCCCTTCCCCGGGCATAGTCTGGGGAGAGTGGGGGGTGGCTCTGGAGGTGCTCCGGGGGCTCCAGGGGGTGCTCAGTGGAGGCCATGCCCAGCCAGAGTGTCCCTTCCCCGGGCAGAGTCTGGAGGAGTGGGGGGTGGCTCTGGAGGTGCTCCGGGGGCTCCAGGGGGTGCTCGGCGGAGGCCATGCCCAGCCTGAGTGGCCCTTCCCCGGGCATAGTCTGGGGAGAGTGGGGGGTGGCTCTGGAGGTGCTCCGGGGGCTCCAGGGGGTGCTCAGTGGAGGCCATGCCCAGCCAGAGTGTCCCTTCCCCGGGCAGAGTCTGGAGGAGTGGGGGGTGGCTCTGGAGGTGCTCCGGGGGCTCCAGGGGTTCCAGGGGGTGCTCAGCGGAGGCCATGCCCAGCCAGAGTGGCCCTTCCCCGGGGTGAGTCTGGGGAGAGTGGGGGGTGGCTCTGGAGGTGCTCCGGGGGCTCCAGGGGGTGCTCAGTGGAGGCCATGCCCAGCCAGAGTGGCCCTTCCCCGAGCAGAATCTGGGGAGAGTGGGGGGTGGCTCTGGAGGTGCTCCGGGGGCTCCAGGGGGTGCTCAGTGGAGGCCATGCCCAGCCAGAGTGGCCCTTCCCCGGGGTGAGTCTGGAGGAGTGGGGGGTGGCTCTGGAGGTGCTCCGGGGGCTCCAGGGGGTGCTCAGTGGAGGCCATGCCCAGCCAGAGTGGCCCTTCCCCGGGCAGAGTCTGGAGGAGTGGGGGGTGGCTCTGGAGGTGCTCCGGGGGCTCCAGGGGTTCCAGGGGGTGCTCAGTGGGGGCCATGCCCAGCCAGAGTGGCCCTTCCCCGGGCAGAATCTGGAGGAGTGGGGGGTGGCTCTGGAGGGGTTCCAGGGGGTGCTCGGCGGAGGCCATGCCCAGCCAGAGTGGCCCTTCCCCGGGGTGAGTCTGGAGGAGTGGGGGGTGGCTCTGGAGGTGCTCCGGGGGCTCCAGGGGTTCCAGGGGGTGCTCAGCGGAGGCCATGCCCAGCCAGAGTGGCCCTTCCCCGGGGTGAGTCTGGAGGAGTGGGGGGTGGCTCTGGAGGTGCTCCGGGGGCTCCAGGGGTTCCAGGGGGTGCTCAGCGGAGGCCATGCCCAGCCAGAGTGGCCCTTCCCCGGGGTGAGTCTGGGGAGAGTGGGGGGTGGCTCTGGAGGTGCTCCGGGGGCTCCAGGGGTTCCAGGGGGTGCTCAGCGGAGGCCATGCCCAGGCAGAGTGGCCCTTCCCCGGGCAGAGTCTGGAGGAGTGGGGGGTGGCTCTGGAGGTGCTCCGGGGGCTCCAGGGGTTCCAGGGGGTGCTCAGTGGGGGCCATGCACAGCCAGAGTGGCCCTTCCCCGGGCAAAGTCTGGAGGAGTGGGGGGTGGCTCTGGAGGGGTTCCAGGGGGTGCTCGGCGGAGGCCATGCCCAGCCAGAGTGGCCCTTCCCCGGGCATAGTCTGGGGAGAGTGGGGGGTGGCTCTGGAGGTGCTCCGGGGGCTCCAGGGGGTGCTCAGTGGAGGCCATGCCCAGCCAGAGTGTCCCTTCCCCGGGCAGAGTCTGGAGGAGTGGGGGGTGGCTCTGGAGGTGCTCCGGGGGCTCCAGGGGGTGCTCGGCGGAGGCCATGCCCAGCCTGAGTGGCCCTTCCCCGGGCATAGTCTGGGGAGAGTGGGGGGTGGCTCTGGAGGTGCTCCGGGGGCTCCAGGGGGTGCTCAGTGGAGGCCATGCCCAGCCAGAGTGTCCCTTCCCCGGGCAGAGTCTGGAGGAGTGGGGGGTGGCTCTGGAGGTGCTCCGGGGGCTCCAGGGGTTCCAGGGGGTGCTCAGCGGAGGCCATGCCCAGCCAGAGTGGCCCTTCCCCGGGGTGAGTCTGGGGAGAGTGGGGGGTGGCTCTGGAGGTGCTCCGGGGGCTCCAGGGGGTGCTCAGTGGAGGCCATGCCCAGCCAGAGTGGCCCTTCCCCGGGCAGAATCTGGGGAGAGTGGGGGGTGGCTCTGGAGGTGCTCCGGGGGCTCCAGGGGTTCCAGGGGGTGCTCAGTGGGGGCCATGCCCAGCCAGAGTGGCCCTTCCCCGGGGTGAGTCTGGAGGAGTGGGGGGTGGCTCTGGAGGTGCTCCGGGGGCTCCAGGGGTTCCAGGGGGTGCTCAGCGGAGGCCATGCCCAGCCAGAGTGGCCCTTCCCCGGGGTGAGTCTGGGGAGAGTGGGGGGTGGCTCTGGAGGTGCTCCGGGGGCTCCAGGGGGTGCTCAGTGGAGGCCATGCCCAGCCAGAGTGGCCCTTCCCCGGGCAGAATCTGGGGAGAGTGGGGGGTGGCTCTGGAGGTGCTCCGGGGGCTCCAGGGGGTGCTCAGTGGAGGCCATGCCCAGCCAGAGTGGCCCTTCCCCGGGGTGAGTCTGGAGGAGTGGGGGGTGGCTCTGGAGGTGCTCCGGGGGCTCCAGGGGGTGCTCAGTGGAGGCCATGCCCAGCCAGAGTGGCCCTTCCCCGGGCAGAGTCTGGAGGAGTGGGGGGTGGCTCTGGAGGTGCTCCGGGGGCTCCAGGGGTTCCAGGGGGTGCTCAGTGGGGGCCATGCCAGCCAGAGTGGCCCTTCCCCGGGCAAAGTCTGGAGGAGTGGGGGGTGGCTCTGGAGGGGTTCCAGGGGGTGCTCGGCGGAGGCCATGCCCAGCCAGAGTGGCCCTTCCCCGAGCATAGTCTGGGGAGAGTGGGGGGTGGCTCTGGAGGTGCTCCGGGGGCTCCAGGGGGTGCTCAGTGGAGGCCATGCCCAGCCAGAGTGGCCCTTCCCCGGGCAGAGTCTGGAGGAGTGGGGGGTGGCTCTGGAGGTGCTCCGGGGGCTCCAGGGGTTCCAGGGGGTGCTCAGTGGGGGCCATGCCCAGCCAGAGTGGCCCTTCCCCGGGCATAGTCTGGGGAGAGTGGGGGGTGGCTCTGGAGGTGCTCCGGGGGCTCTGGAGGTGCTCCGGGGGCTCCAGGGGGTGCTCAGTGGAGGCCATGCCCAGCCAGAGTGGCCCTTCCCCGGGGTGAGTCTGGAGGAGTGGGGGGTGGCTCTGGAGGAGCTCCAGGGGTTCCAGGGGGTGCTCGGCGGAGGCCATGCCCAGCCAGAGTGGCCCTTCCCCGGGCATAGTCTGGGGAGAGTGGGGGGTGGCTCTGGAGGTGCTCCGGGGGCTCCAGGGGGTGCTCAGTGGAGGCCATGCCCAGCCAGAGTGGCCCTTCCCCGGGCAGAGTCTGGAGGAGTGGGGGGTGGCTCTGGAGGTGCTGCGGGGGCTCCAGGGGTTCCAGGGGGTGCTCAGCGGAGGCCATGCCCAGCCAGAGTGGCCCTTCCCCGGGGTGAGTCTGGGGAGAGTGGGGGGTGGCTCTGGAGGTGCTCCGGGGGCTCCAGGGGGTGCTCAGCGGAGGCCATGCCCAGCCAGAGTGGCCCTTCCCCGGGCAGAATCTGGGGAGAGTGGGGGGTGGCTCTGGAGGTGCTCCGGGGGCTCCAGGGGGTGCTCAGTGGAGGCCATGCCCAGCCAGAGTGGCCCTTCCCCGGGCAGAGTCTGGAGGAGTGGGGGGTGGCTCTGGAGGTGCTCCGGGGGCTCCAGGGGTTCCAGGGGGTGCTCAGTGGGGGCCATGCCCAGCCAGAGTTGCCCTTCCCCGGGCAAAGTCTGGTCGTGTGCAGGGTGGATGATCCCTGCTCCGCCTCACGCGAGTTCGAGACCGGCTGGGTGCCCTTTTATCCATGAGGCACTGCACTGCCTCCGGCAGCCGAGTTCGGGGCCCGGTGAGGGCTCCAGGCTCCAGGGGCTCCGACCCGGAGCCTCCGACCCGCAGAAGGTGCTCCCTGGCCGGGCAAAGTCTGGCCGTGTGCGGGGTGGATGATCCCTGCTCCGCCTCACGCGAGTTCGAGACCGGCTGGGTGCCCTTTTATCCATGAGGCACTGCACTGCCTCCGGCAGCCGAGTTCGGGGCCCGGTGAGGGCTCCAGGCTCCAGGGGCTCCGACCCGGAGCCTCCGACCCGCAGAAGGTGCTCCCTGGCCGGGCAAAGTCTGGCCGTGTGCGGGGTGGATGATCCCTGCTCCGCCTCACGCGAGTTCGAGACCGGCTGGGTGCCCTTTTATCCATTAGGCACTGCACTGCCTCCGGCAGCCGAGTTCGGGGCCCGGTGAGGGCTCCAGGCTCCAGGGGCTCCGACCCGGAGCCTCCGACCCGCAGAAGGTGCTCCCTGGCCGGGCAAAGTCTGGCCGTGTGCGGGGTGGATGATCCCTGCTCCGCCTCACGCGAGTTCGAGACCGGCTGGGTGCCCTTTTATCCATGAGGCACTGCACTGCCTCCGGCAGCCGAGTTCGGGGCCCGGTGAGGGCTCCAGGCTCCAGGGGCTCCGACCCGGAGCCTCCGACCCGCAGAAGGTGCTCCCTGGCCGGGCAAAGTCTGGCCGTGTGCGGGGTGGATGATCCCTGCTCCGCCTCACGCGAGTTCGAGACCGGCTGGGTGCCCTTTTATCCATGAGGCACTGCACTGCCTCCGGCAGCCGAGTTCGGGGCCCGGTGAGGGCTCCAGGCTCCAGGGGCTCCGACCCGGAGCCTCCGACCCGCAGAAGGTGCTCCCTGGCCGGGCAAAGTCTGGCCGTGTGCGGGGTGGATGATCCCTGCTCCGCCTCACGCGAGTTCGAGACCGGCTGGGTGCCCTTTTATCCATTAGGCACTGCACTGCCTCCGGCAGCCGAGTTCGGGGCCCGGTGAGGGCTCCAGGCTCCAGGGGCTCCGACCCGGAGCCTCCGACCCGCAGAAGGTGCTCCCTGGCCGGGCAAAGTCTGGCCGTGTGCGGGGTGGATGATCCCTGCTCCGCCTCACGCGAGTTCGAGACCGGCTGGGTGCCCTTTTATCCATGAGGCACTGCACTGCCTCCGGCAGCCGAGTTCGGGGCCCGGTGAGGGCTCCAGGCTCCAGGGGCTCCGACCCGGAGCCTCCGACCCGCAGAAGGTGCTCCCTGGCCGGGCAAAGTCTGGCCGTGTGCGGGGTGGATGATCCCTGCTCCGCCTCACGCGAGTTCGAGACCGGCTGGGTGCCCTTTTATCCATGAGGCACTGCACTGCCTCCGGCAGCCGAGTTCGGGGCCCGGTGAGGGCTCCAGGCTCCAGGGGCTCCGACCCGGAGCCTCCGACCCGCAGAAGGTGCTCCCTGGCCGGGCAAAGTCTGGCCGTGTGCGGGGTGGATGATCCCTGCTCCGCCTCACGCGAGTTCGAGACCGGCTGGGTGCCCTTTTATCCAAGAATCAACTGGAGTGTGGAGCTTCTACGGGCCTCCAGGGGCACTGCCGACCCAGAGCTGTGCCCCGGCTTCAGTTCTCTGTATCTCAGGAAGTTTTTTATTTATACATTTATTTCATCCATAATCTCTGGCGCCTAAAGGGTTATCAGTCCTTGGGGCTTGGGGCTAGGCTTGGCGTTTGTCAAATATTTATTTATTTTTGTCCACCTTTATTTACAAAAAATACAAAAGATGGCAGCAGATGATAAGGTATTGAAACCAAAAACTCTGTCCCTCTGTCTCTGTCCCTTTAAGCGCCAAAGTCGCAGAAATGCAACTTTACCGTACAAGGAAATTAATGAAATAATAGTAGAAAATGAATCACTTCAGTCATTGGTCGGTTCGGTGCAACTTCCCTTTATTAGCCAGGTATGATCCAGGGCAGATCCGGTAAGGAAAAAAATGGCTGGAGGAAGTACACGTGGCATGCAATTTACAGCAGATTCTGACTCTGAAGGGTATTATCTCCCCGAGAGTGACGATGGATTTCCAAGTGGAGATGAAGGGACTTCGAAACAACGGACAGGTGCAAAGGACAGACGGAGGCGAGGAACCAGTGGAACCAGTGGCTGCAGTAAAACTTGCCCGGTGGATGAGAGCTGGGACATGCTGAGAGAGGTCGAGGTATTTGAGGCATGGATCAAACCTTTTGAAGACCCAGTTGGCTACACAGGAGAGATGGATCTGACGGATGCTAATCCATTTGATATTCTGTCACTCTTTCTGACCGATCAGTTTTGGACTTTCATTACTGATGAGACAAATAGATATGCACATCAGTGTATGGCACCTATGATTCTGAAGCCACATTCAAGATTTCTTGAGTGGTATGATGTATCAGTCACCGAAATGAAAGCTTTCTTCGCTTTGCATCTCTCCATGGGCCTTGTTGAGAAACCTGAAATCGAGGATTACTGGGGAACATTTTGGCTTACACAAACGCCTGGATTTGGAAATGTAATGTCAAGAAACAGATTTGAAATCATTCTTTCGTTCTTTCATTTTGTCAACAATAATGATTATGTGAGAACAGGCGAGCCCGGGCACGATAAACTGTTCAAAGTCCGCCCAATAATAGATTTGATTATTCCCAAATTTGCAGCAGTTTACAGTCCAATCAAGGAGCTTTCTTTAGATGAAATGACAATAGCTTTCAAGGGGAGATCTTCACTAAAACGTTACTCTCCGAATAAACCTGACAAATATGGCTATAGAGTGTATGCCCTGAGTGAAAGCTGTTCAGGGTATGTTTTGCGCTGGTCAATGCACACTGGACAGTACAAAAATAATGCAAGCAACATCAGTGCAATACACGCAGTTGTCCGTGAGTTGGTTTCTCCCTTTACGGGCAAAGGACACGAGATTTACATGGACAGTTACTATACCTCGCCTGTAATTGCAAATGAATTAGCAGATTTGGAAACTGGACTGTGTGGGACGGTAAGGATTACCAGGTTGGGGATGCCAAAATGCCTTGGTAAAAGTGTCTTACAGCTGAAAAAAGGAGATGACCCAGTTTTTTGCAGAAAGGGAAAACTCCTGGCTTGTGCTTGGCACGATACTAAACGTCTCACCATGTTGTCCACAGTCCATGGAAATGATTGTGTTCAGAGGAGGATCCGATCCAAGACAGATGACACTGGCTTCCGTGACATCAAAAGACCTGTATGTGTCGACCAGTACAACGCCTACATGGGTGGAGTGGACACTGCTGACCAGAGGATGAAAACATACCTCTTTCCACACAGGTCCCGGAAATGGTATCATCGCATATTCAATGCCATTATAAGCATAAGTATTGTCAACTCACACATCATATACACCAAATCCACTCCAGGCCCACACAAACCTTTAAAGGTTTACATTCAGAACATTATTGATGCATTACTGGCTGATCACTCCAAAAAACAAGAAAGGCGCTCAAGACCGGAGGGTGAAATGCCACAGAGACTCACAGAGCGTCATTGGCTTTGTCAAGCAGAGGGACGTCCAGACTGCGCCGTGTGCTCTGACCGCTCTCGTACCAAAGGCAGGCGGCAAACAAAGTACAGGTGCCGTCAGTGTGGCGTTCCATACGGTTCCATGCAACGAGAGATACCATACGCTAAAAAACTTTAAATGCTGTCATTTGGATATGTAAAAGTGCAGGGTACCTTGACCCTGGATGGACATCTTTTCTGTGATGGCTCTCTCCTTTCTTCACTGCTTTCTCCACAACCTGCCTGGCACCAATGATGGATGTATAAGTTGGAAAAATAAAAAAAATGGAAAAAAAATACATAATAAATACCGTGTTTGTCATCATTTGGTCAGAACTTGTAATCAGGGCCCGAGTTTGAAGATGTGAGCAAAAGGGGTGAAAATGGGTTAAAATGTGAAAAAACACCAAAATGAGCAAAATGAAATAATCCCCCATCATCAGTGCACTGTTTGCCCCCAGAAAAGGACTCCCCTGGGGCCTGGAGGTGATCTGACCATCAGAGTATAGCACCATATGCCCCTGAGGGACTTAGAGTAAAAACCGAAATAGTACACTATACCTGAAAAGACTCTGTCATTTTTCGGCAATAGTACACTATACCCGAGCGACTCTGTCGTTTTTCCGGGCCGTAGTATGAAGTTGTGAGCAAAAGGGGTGAAAATGGGTTAAAATGTGAAAAAACACCAAAATGAGCAAAATGAAATAATCCCCCATCATCAGTGCACTGTTTGCCCCCAGAAAAGCACTCCCCTGGGGCCTGGAGGTGATCTGACCATCATAGTATAGCACCATATGCCCCTGAGGGACTTAGAGTAAAAACCGAAATAGTACACTATACCTGAAAAGACTCTGTCATTTTTCGGCAATAGTACACTATACCCGAGCGACTCTGTCGTTTTTCGGCAATAGTACACTATATACCGTTGGACTTAGTCGTTTTTTGGGCTCGTGGGAATAAGCGTTCAGCTCAAGATTCCCGGGCTAAATCACGCTGCTCCCGAGAAATTCTTACGCTGCTCTCACGCGGAATGTGCAAAATGGTAATGCTGGGAGGGAGGGGCGGGCGGTTTTTGAGAATGACGTTTTTCGCAATCGAAACAGGTACATTTCCTGGTTGTGCGGCTACCGGGGGAGGAGCTCGTTTGACGGGCACACGAGAACCGCGATCGATGGGCCCCGTTCTGGTTTTATCCAGCTTCCAAGGCTCCTTCACAGCCGTAATGTCAAGTCATGGTTCGGAGGTGCGGAGGTGAGCGTCGGATCACGGAGGCTCTGAATGGAGCCCCGCGCTCCGCGCTCCTCCGGGCTCTAAGCGCCGCTCAGACCCGGCATGAGAGGGTCTATTTTCGGCTTGATTTTACCAGACTCCCGGGAAATTCCAGAAGCTTCCTGTTTGCTCTGATTGCTCGGGGCAGAGCACGGTGTCACGCTGACCACGGGCTGTACGCGGAGGTGACCCGCTCCGTGATCTTAGCGCCGCCCAGACCCAGGGCCATCCACCCCGCACACGGCCAGACTTTGCCCGGCCAGGGAGCACCTTCTGCGGGTCGGAGGCTCCGGGTCGGAGCCCCTGGAGCCTGGAGCCCTCACCGGGCCCCGAACTCGGCTGCCGGAGGCAGTGCAGTGCCTCATGGATAAAAGGCACCCAGCCGTCCAACTCGCGTGAGGCGGAGCAGGGATCATCCATGAATCAACCATGAAAATGGTACAAATCATGGTTCTATGTATACCAGACAAGGAGCTTGGTCTATTGGCACTCAAGACCCGCCATCGTAGGGCCCCGTTCTGGTTTTATCCAGCTTCGAAGGCTCCTGCGCACTGCGGGTTTGTTTACATTTTGCGGCTGTGGTTTGCTCCGGCTAACCTCACGCCGGACACGTTGGAAGCGAGGCTGAGACAGAGGTCCCACCAGGCGCGGGGCTTCAGTCTGACTGGCTTCCCCCGCGCCTGGCCCCTTGTCACCGGAGATGGGACCGTCACTCACCCCCGCACTGAAGGACGCGCGGCTTGAAGGATGATGGCTGCGCTTAGCCCCTGTGCCAGGGGCTCTGAGCCAGTTCCCTTCAGCCTCAACGCGTCCGGCGGGAACACAGTCCGGGTCCATTGTCACTCACCCCTGCGCAGAAGGACGCGCGGCTTGGAGGATGATGGCTGCGCTTAGCCCCTGGCACAGGGGCTCTGCACCAGTCCCCTTCAGCCTCAACGCGTCCGGTGGAACAACAGTCCAGGCCCTCTGTCACTCACCCCCGCACTGAAGGACGCGCGGCTTGAAGGATGATGGCTGTGCTTAGCCCCTGTGCCAGGGGCTCTGAGCCAGTCCCCTTCAGCCTCAACGCGTCCGGTGGGAACACAGTCCGGGTCCACTGTCACTCACCCCTGCGCAGAAGGACGCGCGGCTTGGAGGATGATGGCTGCGCTTAGCCCCTGGCACAGGGGCTCTGCACCAGTCCCCTTCAGCCTCAACGCGTCCGGTGGAACAACAGTCCAGGCCCACTGTCACTCACCCCCGCACTGAAGGACGCGCGGCTTGGAGGATGATGGCTGCGCTTAGCCCCTGTGCCAGGGGCTCTGAGCCAGTCCCCTTCAGCCTCAACGCGTCCGGTGGGAACACAGTCCGGGTCCATTGTCACTCACCCCTGCGCAGAAGGACGCGCGGCTTGGAGGATGATGGCTGCGCTTAGCCCCTGGCACAGGGGCTCTGCACCAGTCCCCTTCAGCCTCAACGCGTCCGGTGGAACAAGAGTCCAGGCCCTCTGTCACTCACCCCCGCACTGAAGGACGCGCGGCTTGAAGGATGATGGCTGTGCTTAGCCCCTGTGCCAGGGGCTCTGAGCCAGTCCCCTTCAGCCTCAACGCGTCCGGTGGGAACACAGTCCGGGTCCACTGTCACTCACCCCTGCGCAGAAGGACGCGCGGCTTGGAGGATGATGGCTGCGCTTAGCCCCTGGCACAGGGGCTCTGCACCAGTCCCCTTCAGCCTCAACGCGTCCGGTGGAACAACAGTCCAGGCCCACTGTCACTCACCCCCGCACTGAAGGACGCGCGGCTTGGAGGATGATGGCTGCGCTTAGCCCCTGTTACAGGGGCTCTGCGCCAGTCTCCTTCAGCCTCAACGCGTCCGACGGAACCACAGTCCGAGCCCATTGTCACTCACCCCCGCGCAGCAGGAGGCGCGGCTTGAAGGATGATGGCTGCGCTTAGCCCCTGGGCCCAAGGGCTCTGCGCCAGTCCCCTTCAGCCTCAACGTGTCCGATGGCTCTGCGCGGGGCGGGGGGCAGGGCCGGCGCATATTTTTGGTCCGACTCCGGTCCCTTCCTCGTCTCTGAGTTTGTCAAATGCAGCGCCTGTCCAGGGCTCACTTTGCTATCAACTGGCTGGTCACCGCCATCGTAGGGCCCCGTTCTGGTTTCATCCAGCTTCGAAGGCTCCTGCGCACTGCGGGGTTGTTGGCATTTGTGGTCCTGATTTGCGCTGGCTCACTCTTACGCTGGACACAGCGCCAGATCATATATTTGGTCCGACTCCGGTCCCTTCCTCGTCTCTGAGTTTGTCAAATGCAGCGCCTGTCCAGGGCTCACTTTGCTATCAACTGGCTGGTCACCGCCATCGTAGGGCCCCGTTCTGGTTTCATCCAGCTTCGAAGGCTCCTGCGCACTGCGGGGTTGTTGGCATTTGTGGTCCTGATTTGCGCTGGCTCACCCTTACGCTGGACACAGCGCCAGATGATATATTTGGTCCGACTCCGGTCCCTTCCTCGTCTCTGAGTTTGTCAAATGCAGCGCCTGTCCAGGGCTCACTTTGCTATCAACTGGCTGGTCACCGCCATCGTAGGGCCCCGTTCTGGTTTCATCCAGCTTCGAAGGCTCCTGCGCACTGCGGGGTTGTTGGCATTTGTGGTCCAGAGCCCCGGCTCTAAATTAAACCTGTTACCCTAGTAGGCCGGCCTCCGGGTCCCCCTCTCTTCTTCGGTTATGGAGTACATTGGGCGCGGGGGCAGCCAGTGGAGGGCAAGGGCCCTGCCTCCAAGTGTGGTGTAGGGGACAGGGGAGCCAGGGCCTTGGGGTCCTGGTGCTTTTTATCTTTTAAAGTGGCTCAGAGTACCAAGGGCACGGACTTCCAGGGGGCTGCACCAAGGGTGTGTAGCTCGTGTTGGGGTGCTTAAGTGTGGGTACCCGGGGACGAAAGGTGGGCCGGGGCCGGCGCGAGCCTCTGTGGTGAGTGCTGGGCCGTTCCCTTGGTACTCCAGTCGGAGTACCAAGGGCACGGACTTCCATGGTATAGTACCAAGGGCACGGACCTCCAGGGGGCTAAAACAAGGGTGGGTAGCCCGTGTGGGGGTGCTTAAGTGTGGGTCCCCGGGTTCGAAGGGAGGGCCTGGTCCCCGGTGGTCATCCCCGGAGTCCCAGAGCCTGCAACCCGGGGAAGAGTGGCCCGTCCCCAGACTGAGTTTGGGGGAATGCGGGGTGGCTCTGGAGGGGCTCCAGGGGTTCCAGGGGGTGCTCGGCGGAGGCCATGCCCAGCCAGAGTGGCCCTTCCCCGGGCAGAATCTGGGGAGAGTGGGGGGTGGCTCTGGAGGTGCTCCGGGGGCTCCAGGGGTTCCAGGGGGTGCTCAGTGGGGGCCATGCCCAGCCAGAGTTGCCCTTCCCCGGGGTGAGTCTGGAGGAGTGGGGGGTGGCTCTGGAGGGGCTCCAGGGGTTCCAGGGGGGTGCTCGGCGGAGGCCATGCCCAGCCAGAGTGGCCCTTCCCCGAGCATAGTCTGGGGAGAGTGGGGGGTGGCTCTGGAGGTGCTCCAGGGGTTCCAGGGGGTGCTCAGTGGGGGCCATGCCCAGCCAGAGTGGCCCTTCCCCGGGGTGAGTCTGGAGGAGTGGGGGGTGGCTCTGGAGGGGCTCCAGGGGTTCCAGGGGGTGCTCGGCGGAGGCCATGCCCAGCCAGAGTGGCCCTTCCCCGGGCATAGTCTGGGGAGAGTGGGGGGTGGCTCTGGAAGTGCTCCGGGGGCTCCAGGGGGTGCTCAGTGGAGGCCATGCCCAGCCAGAGTGTCCCTTCCCCGGGCAGAGTCTGGAGGAGTGGGGGGTGGCTCTGGAGGTGCTCCGGGGGCTCCAGGGGGTGCTCGGCGGAGGCCATGCCCAGCCAGAGTGGCCCTTCCCCGGGCATAGTCTGGGGAGAGTGGGGGGTGGCTCTGGAGGTGCTCCGGGGGCTCCAGGGGGTGCTCAGTGGAGGCCATGCCCAGCCAGAGTGTCCCTTCCCCGGGCAGAGTCTGGAGGAGTGGGGGGTGGCTCTGGAGGTGCTCCGGGGGCTCCAGGGGTTCCAGGGGGTGCTCAGCGGAGGCCATGCCCAGCCAGAGTGGCCCTTCCCCGGGGTGAGTCTGGAGGAGTGGGGGGTGGCTCTGGAGGTGCTCCGGGGGCTCCAGGGGTTCCAGGGGGTGCTCAGCGGAGGCCATGCCAAGCCAGAGTGGCCCTTCCCCGGGGTGAGTCTGGGGAGAGTGGGGGGTGGCTCTGGAGGTGCTCCGGGGGCTCCAGGGGTTCCAGGGGGTGCTCAGCGGAGGCCATGCCCAGCCAGAGTGGCCCTTCCCCGGGCAGAGTCTGGAGGAGTGGGGGGTGGCTCTGGAGGTGCTCCGGGGGCTCCAGGGGTTCCAGGGGGTGCTCAGTGGGGGCCATGCCCAGCCAGAGTGGCCCTTCCCCGCGCAAAGTCTGGAGGAGTGGGGGGTGGCTCTGGAGGGGTTCCAGGGGGTGCTCGGCGGAGGCCATGCCCAGCCAGAGTGGCCCTTCCCCGGGCATAGTCTGGGGAGAGTGGGGGGTGGCTCTGGAGGTGCTCCGGGGGCTCCAGGGGGTGCTCAGTGGAGGCCATGCCCAGCCAGAGTGGCCCTTCCCCGCGGTGAGTCTGGAGGAGTGGGGGGTGGCTCTGGAGGAGCTCCAGGGGTTCCAGGGGGTGCTCGGTTGAGGCCATGCCCAGCCAGAGTGGCCCTTCCCCGGGCATAGTCTGGGGAGAGTGGGGGGTGGCTCTGGAGGTGCTCCGGGGGCTCCAGGGGGTGCTCAGTGGAGGCCATGCCCAGCCAGAGTGTCCCTTCCCCGGGCAGAGTCTGGAGGAGTGGGGGGTGGCTCTGGAGGTGCTCCGGGGGCTCCAGGGGGTGCTCGGCGGAGGCCATGCCCAGCCAGAGTGGCCCTTCCCCGGGCATAGTCTGGGGAGAGTGGGGGGTGGCTCTGGAGGTGCTCCGGGGGCTCCAGGGGGTGCTCAGTGGAGGCCATGCCCAGCCAGAGTGTCCCTTCCCCGGGCAGAGTCTGGAGGAGTGGGGGGTGGCTCTGGAGGTGCTCCGGGGGCTCCAGGGGTTCCAGGGGTTCCAGGGGGTGCTCAGCGGAGGCCATGCCCAGCCAGAGTGGCCCTTCCCCGGGGTGAGTCTGGAGGAGTGGGGGGTGGCTCTGGAGGTGCTCCGGGGGCTCCAGGGGTTCCAGGGGGTGCTCAGCGGAGGCCATGCCCAGCCAGAGTGGCCCTTCCCCGGGCTGAGTCTGGGGAGAGTGGGGTGTGGCTCTGGAGGTGCTCCGGGGGCTCCAGGGGTTCCAGGGGGTGCTCAGCGGAGGCCATGCCCAGCCAGAGTGGCCCTTCCCCGGGCAGAGTCTGGAGGAGTGGGGGGTGGCTCTGGAGGTGCTCCGGGGGCTCCAGGGGTTCCAGGGGGTGCTCAGTGGGGGCCATGCCCAGCCAGAGTGGCCCTTCCCCGGGCAAAGTCTGGAGGAGTGGGGGGTGGCTCTGGAGGGGTTCCAGGGGGTGCTCGGCGGAGGCCATGCCCAGCCAGAGTGGCCCTTCCCCGGGCATAGTCTGGGGAGAGTGGGGGGTGGCTCTGGAGGTGCTCCGGGGGCTCCAGGGGGTGCTCAGTGGAGGCCATGCCCAGCCAGAGTGGCCCTTCCCCGGGGTGAGTCTGGAGGAGTGGGGGGTGGCTCTGGAGGAGCTCCAGGGGTTCCAGGGGGTGCTCGGCGGAGGCCATGTCCAGCCAGAGTGGCCCTTCCCCGGGCATAGTCTGGGGAGAGTGGGGGGTGGCTCTGGAGGTGCTCCGGGGGCTCCAGGGGGTGCTCAGTGGAGGCCATGCGCAGCCAGAGTGTCCCTTCCCCGGGCAGAGTCTGGAGGAGTGGGGGGTGGCTCTGGAGGTGCTCCGGGGGCTCCAGGGGGTGCTTGGCGGAGGCCATGCCCAGCCAGAGTGGCCCTTCCCCGGGCATAGTCTGGGGAGAGTGGGGGGTGGCTCTGGAGGTGCTCCGGGGGCTCCAGGGGGTGCTCAGTGGAGGCCATGCCCAGCCAGAGTGTCCCTTCCCCGGGCAGAGTCTGGAGGAGTGGGGGGTGGCTCTGGAGGTGCTCCGGGGGCTCCAGGGGTTCCAGGGGGTGCTCAGCGGAGGCCATGCCCAGCCAGAGTGGCCCTTCCCCGGGGTGAGTCTGGGGAGAGTGGGGGGTGGCTCTGGAGGTGCTCCGGGGGCTCCAGGGGGTGCTCAGTGGAGGCCATGCCCAGCCAGAGTGGCCCTTCCCCGGGCAGAATCTGGGGAGAGTGGGGGGTGGCTCTGGAGGTGCTCCGGGGGCTCCAGGGGTTCCAGGGGGTGCTCAGTGGGGGCCATGCCCAGCCAGAGTGGCCCTTCCCCGGGGTGAGTCTGGAGGAGTGGGGGGTGGCTCTGGAGGTGCTCCGGGGGCTCCAGGGGTTCCAGGGGGTGCTCAGCGGAGGCCATGCCCAGCCAGAGTGGCCCTTCCCCGGGGTGAGTCTGGGGAGAGTGGGGGGTGGCTCTGGAGGTACTCCGGGGGCTACAGGGGGTGCTCAGTGGAGGCCATGCCCAGCCAGAGTGGCCCTTCCCCGGGGTGAGTCTGGGGAGAGTGGGGGGTGGCTCTGGAGGTGCTCCGGGGGCTCCAGGGGGTGCTCAGTGGAGGCCATGCCCAGCCAGAGTGGCCCTTCCCCGGGCAGAATCTGGGGAGAGTGGGGGGTGGCTCTGGAGGTGCTCCGGGGGCTCCAGGGGTTCCAGGGGGTGCTCAGTGGGGGCCATGCCCAGCCAGAGTGGCCCTTCCCCGGGCAAAGTCTGGAGGAGTGGGGGGTGGCTCTGGAGGGGTTCCAGGGGGTGCTCGGCGGAGGCCATGCCCAGCCAGAGTGGCCCTTCCCCGGGCATAGTCTGGGGAGAGTGGGGGGTGGCTCTGGAGGTGCTCCGGGGGCTCCAGGGGGTGCTCAGTGGAGGCCATGCCCAGCCAGAGTGGCCCTTCCCCGGGGTGAGTCTGGAGGAGTGGGGGGTGGCTCTGGAGGAGCTCCAGGGGTTCCAGGGGGTGCTCGGCGGAGGCCATGCCCAGCCAGAGTGGCCCTTCCCCGGGAATAGTCTGGGGAGAGTGGGGGGTGGCTCTGGAGGTGCTCCGGGGGCTCCAGGGGGTGCTCAGTGGAGGCCATGCCCAGCCGGAGTGGCCCTTCCCCGGGCAGAGTCTGGAGGAGTGGGGGGTGGCTCTGGAGGTGCTCCGGGGGCTCCAGGGGTTCCAGGGGGTGCTCAGCGGAGGCCATGCCCAGCCAGAGTGGCCCTTCCCCGGGGTGAGTCTGGGGAGAGTGGGGGGTGGCTCTGGAGGTGCTCCGGGGGCTCCAGGGGGTGCTCAGCGGAGGCCATGCACAGCCAGAGTGGCCCTTCCCCGGGCAGAATCTGGGGAGAGTGGGGGGTGGCTCTGGAGGTGCTCCGGGGGCTCCAGGGGTTCCAGGGGGTGCTCAGTGGGGGCCATGCCCAGCCAGAGTGGCCCTTCCCCGGGCAAAGTCTGTTCGTGTGCGGGGTGGATGATCCCTGCTCCGCCTCACGCGAGTTCGAGACCGGCTGGGTGCCCTTTTATCCATGAGGCACTGCACTGCCTCCGGCAGCCGAGTTCGGGGCCCGGTGAGGGCTCCAGGCTCCAGGGGCTCCGACCCGGAGCCTCCGACCCGCAGAAGGTGCTCCCTGGCCGGGCAAAGTCTGGCCGTGTGCGGGGTGGATGATCCCTGCTCCGCCTCACGCGAGTTCGAGACCGGCTGGGTGCCCTTTTATCCATGAGGCACTGCACTGCCTCCGGCAGCCGAGTTCGGGGCCCGGTGAGGGCTCCAGGCTCCAGGGGCTCCGACCCGGAGCCTCCGACCCGCAGAAGGTGCTCCCTGGCCGGGCAAAGTCTGGCCGTGTGCGGGGTGGATGATCCCTGCTCCGCCTCACGCGAGTTCGAGACCGGCTGGGTGCCCTTTTATCCATGAGGCACTGCACTGCCTCCGGCAGCCGAGTTCGGGGCCCGGTGAGGGCTCCAGGCTCCAGGGGCTCCGACCCGGAGCCTCCGACCCGCAGAAGGTGCTCCCTGGCCGGGCAAAGTCTGGCCGTGTGCGGGGTGGATGATCCCTGCTCCGCCTCACGCGAGTTCGAGACCGGCTGGGTGCCCTTTTATCCATGAGGCACTGCACTGCCTCCGGCAGCCGAGTTCGGGGCCCGGTGAGGGCTCCAGGCTCCAGGGGCTCCGACCCGGAGCCTCCGACCCGCAGAAGGTGCTCCCTGGCCGGGCAAAGTCTGGCCGTGTGCGGGGTGGATGATCCCTGCTCCGCCTCACGCGAGTTCGAGACCGGCTGGGTGCCCTTTTATCCATGAGGCACTGCACTGCCTCCGGCAGCCGAGTTCGGGGCCCGGTGAGGGCTCCAGGCTCCAGGGGCTCCGACCCGGAGCCTCCGACCCGCAGAAGGTGCTCCCTGGCCGGGCAAAGTCTGGCCGTGTGCGGGGTGGATGATCCCTGCTCCGCCTCACGCGAGTTCCAGACCGGCTGGGTGCCCTTTTATCCATGAGGCACTGCACTGCCTCCGGCAGCCGAGTTCGGGGCCCGGTGAGGGCTCCAGGCTCCAGGGGCTCCGACCCGGAGCCTCCGACCCGCAGAAGGTGCTCCCTGGCCGGGCAAAGTCTGGCCGTGTGCGGGGTGGATGATCCCTGCTCCGCCTCACGCGAGTTCGAGACCGGCTGGGTGCCCTTTTATCCATGAGGCACTGCACTGCCTCCGGCAGCCGAGTTCGGGGCCCGGTGAGGGCTCCAGGCTCCAGGGGCTCCGACCCGGAGCCTCCGACCCGCAGAAGGTGCTCCCTGGCCGGGCAAAGTCTGGCCGTGTGCGGGGTGGATGATCCCTGCTCCGCCTCACGCGAGTTCGAGACCGGCTGGGTGCCCTTTTATCCAAGAATCAACTGGAGTGTGGAGCTTCTACGGGCCTCCAGGGGCACTGCCGACCCAGAGCTGTGCCCCGGCTTCAGTTCTCTGTATCTCAGGAAGTTTTTTATTTATACATTTATTTCATCCATAATCTCTGGCGCCTAAAGGGTTATCAGTCCTTGGGGCTTGGGGCTAGGCTTGGCGTTTGTCAAATATTTATTTATTTCTGTCCACCTTTATTTACAAAAAATACAGAAGATGGCAGCAGATGATAAGGTATTGAAACCAAAAACTCTGTATTCTAACCCTTTAAGCGCCAAAGTCGCAGAAATGCAACTTTACCGTACAAGGAAATTAATGAAATAATAGTAGAAAATGAATCACTTCAGTCATTGGTCGGTTCGGTGCAACTTCCCTTTATTAGCCAGGTATGATCCAGGGCAGATCCGGTAAGGAAAAAAATGGCTGGAGGAAGTACACGTGGCATGCAATTTACAGCAGATTCTGACTCTGAAGGGTATTATCTCCCCGAGAGTGACGATGGATTTCCAAGTGGAGATGAAGGGACTTCGAAACAACGGACAGGTGCAAAGGACAGACGGAGGCGAGGAACCAGTGGAACCAGTGGCTGCAGTAAAACTTGCCCGGTGGATGAGAGCTGGGACATGCTGAGAGAGGTCGAGGTATTTGAGGCATGGATCAAACCTTTTGAAGACCCAGTTGGCTACACAGGAGAGATGGATCTGACGGATGCTAATCCATTTGATATTCTGTCACTCTTTCTGACCGATCAGTTTTGGACTTTCATTACTGATGAGACAAATAGATATGCACATCAGTGTATGGCACCTATGATTCTGAAGCCACATTCAAGATTTCTTGAGTGGTATGATGTATCAGTCACCGAAATGAAAGCTTTCTTCGCTTTGCATCTCTCCATGGGCCTTGTTGAGAAACCTGAAATCGAGGATTACTGGGGAACATTTTGGCTTACACAAACGCCTGGATTTGGAAATGTAATGTCAAGAAACAGATTTGAAATCATTCTTTCGTTCTTTCATTTTGTCAACAATAATGATTATGTGAGAACAGGCGAGCCCGGGCACGATAAACTGTTCAAAGTCCGCCCAATAATAGATTTGATTATTGCCAAATTTGCAGCAGTTTACAGTCCAATCAAGGAGCTTTCTTTAGATGAAATGACAATAGCTTTCAAGGGGAGATCTTCACTAAAATGTTACTCTCCGAATAAACCTGACAAATATGGCTATAGAGTGTATGCCCTGAGTGAAAGCTGTTCAGGGTATGTTTTGCGCTGGTCAATGCACACTGGACAGTACAAAAATAATGCAAGCAACATCAGTGCAACACACGCAGTTGTCCGTGAGTTGGTTTCTCCCTTTACGGGCAAAGGACACGAGATTTACATGGACAGTTACTATACCTCGCCTGTAATTGCAAATGAATTAGCAGATTTGGAAACTGGACTGTGTGGGACGGTAAGGATTACCAGGTTGGGGATGCCAAAATGCCTTGGTAAAAGTGTCTTACAGCTGAAAAAAGGAGATGACCCAGTTTTTTGCAGAAAGGGAAAACTCCTGGCTTGTGCTTGGCACGATACTAAACGTCTCACCATGTTGTCCACAGTCCATGGAAATGATTGTGTTCAGAGACAGATGACACTGGCTTCCGTGACATCAAAAGACCTGTATGTGTCGACCAGTACAACGCCTACATGGGTGGAGTGGACACTGCTGACCAGAGGATGAAGACATACCTCTTTCCACACAGGTCCCGGAAATGGTATCATCGCATATTCAATGCCATTATAAGCATAAGTATTGTCAACTCACACATCATATACACCAAATCCACTCCAGGCCCACACAAACCTTTAAAGGTTTACATTCAGAACATTATTGATGCATTACTGGCTGATCACTCCAAAAAACAAGAGAGGCGCTCAAGACCGGAGGGTGAAATGCCACAGAGACTCACAGAGCGTCATTGGCTTTGTCAAGCAGAGGGACGTCCAGACTGCGCCGTGTGCTCTGACCGCTCTCGTACCAAAGGCAGGCGGCAAACAAAGTACAGGTGCCGTCAGTGTGGCGTTGGCCTCTGTGCGGTTCCATGCAACGAGAGATACCATACGCTAAAAAACTTTAAATGCTGTCATTTGGATATGTAAAAGTGCAGGGTACCTTGACCCTGGATGGACATCTTTTCTGTGATGGCTCTCTCCTTTCTTCACTGCTTTCTCCACAACCTGCCTGGCACCAATGATGGATGTATAAGTTGGAAAAATAAAAAAAATGAAAAAAATACATAATAAATACCGTGTTTGTCATCATTTGGTCAGAACTTGTAATCAGGGCCCGAGTTTGAAGATGTGAGCAAAAGGGGTGAAAATGGGTTAAAATGTGAAAAAACACCAAAATGAGCAAAATGAAATAATCCCCCATCATCAGTGCACAGTTTGCCCCCAGAAAAGCACTCCCCTGGGGCCTGGAGGTGATCTGACCACCAGAATATAGTACCATATACCCCTGCTGGACTTAGAAAAAAAACCGAGCTTCCAGCCAATAGTACACTATACCCGAGGGACTCTGTCGTTTTTCGGCAATAGTACACTATACCCGAGGGACTCTGTCGTTTTTCGGCAATAGTACACTATACCCGAGGGACTCTGTCGTTTTTCGGCAATAGTACACTATACCCGAGGGACTCTGTCGTTTTTCGGCAATAGTACACTATACCCGAGGGACTCTGTCGTTTTTCCGGGCCGTAGTATGAAGTTGTGAGCAAAAGGGGTGAAAATGGGTTAAAATGTGAAAAAACACCAAAATGAGCTAAATGAAATAATCCCCCATCATCAGTGCACTGTTAGCCCCCAGAAAAGCACTCCCCTGGGGCCTGGAGGTGATCTGACCATCAGAGTATAGCACCATATGCCCCTGAGGGACTTAGAGTAAAAACCGAAATAGTACACTATACCCGAAAAGACTCTGTCATTTTTCGGCAATAGTACACTATACCCGAGCGACTCTGTCGTTTTTCCGGGCCGTAGAATGAAGTTGTGAGCAAAAGGGGTGAAAATGGGTTAAAATGTGAAAAAACACCAAAATGAGCAAAATGAAATAATCCCCCATCATCAGTGCACTGTTTGCCCCCAGAAAAGCACTCCCCTGGGGCCTGGAGGTGATCTGACCATCATAGTATAGCACCATATGCCCCTGAGGGACTTAGAGTAAAAACCGAAATAGTACACTATACCTGAAAAGACTCTGTCATTTTTCGGCAATAGTACACTATACCCGAGCGACTCTGTCGTTTTTCGGCAATAGTACACTATATACCGTTGGACTTAGTCGTTTTTTGGGCTCGTGGGAATAAGCGTTCAGCTCAAGATTCCCGGGCTAAATCACGCTGCTCCCGAGAAATTCTTACGCTGCTCTCACGCGGAATGTGCAAAATGGTAATGCTGGGAGGGAGGGGCGGGCGGTTTTTGAGAATGACGTTTTTCGCAATCGAAACAGGTACATTTCCTGGTTGTGCGGCTACCGGGCAAGGAGCTCGTTTGACGGGCACACGAGAACCGCGATCGATGGGCCCCGTTCTGGTTTTATCCAGCTTCCAAGGCTCCTTCACAGCCGTAATGTCAAGTCATGGTTCGGAGGTGCGGAGGTGAGCGTCGGATCACGGAGGCTCTGAATGGAGCCCCGCGCTCCGCGCTCCTCCGGGCTCTAAGCGCCGCTCAGACCCGGCATGAGAGGGTCTATTTTCGGCTTGATTTTACCAGACTCCCGGGAAATTCCAGAAGCTTCCTGTTTGCTCTGATTGCTCGGGGCAGAGCACGGTGTCACGCTGACCACGGGCTGTACGCGGAGGTGACCCGCTCCGTGATCTTAGCGCCGCCCAGACCCAGGGCCATCCACCCCGCACACGGCCAGACTTTGCCCGGCCAGGGAGCACCTTCTGCGGGTCGGAGGCTCCGGGTCGGAGCCCCTGGAGCCTGGAGCCCTCACCGGGCCCCGAACTCGGCTGCCGGAGGCAGTGCAGTGCCTCATGGATAAAAGGCACCCAGCCGTCCAACTCGCGTGAGGCGGAGCAGGGATCATCCATGAATCAACCATGAAAATGGTACAAATCATGGTTCTATGTATACCAGACAAGGAGCTTGGTCTATTGGCACTCAAGACCCGCCATCGTAGGGCCCCGTTCTGGTTTTATCCAGCTTCGAAGGCTCCTGCGCACTGCGGGTTTGTTTACATTTTGCGGCTGTGGTTTGCTCCGGCTAACCTCACGCCGGACACGTTGGAAGCGAGGCCGAGACAGAGGTCCCACCAGGCGCGGGGCTTCAGTCTGACTGGCTTCCCCCGCGCCTGGCCCCTTGTCACCGGAGATGGGACCGTCACTCACCCCCGCACTGAAGGACGCGCGGCTTGAAGGATGATGGCTGCGCTTAGCCCCTGTGCCAGGGGCTCTGAGCCAGTCCCCTTCAGCCTCAACGCGTCCGGCGGGAACACAGTCCGGGTCCATTGTCACTCACCCCTGCGCAGAAGGACGCGCGGCTTGGAGGATGATGGCTGCGCTTAGCCCCTGGCACAGGGGCTCTGCACCAGTCCCCTTCAGCCTCAACGCGTCCGGTGGAACAACAGTCCAGGCCCTCTGTCACTCACCCCCGCACTGAAGGACGCGCGGCTTGAAGGATGATGGCTGTGCTTAGCCCCTGTGCCAGGGGCTCTGAGCCAGTCCCCTTCAGCCTCAACGCGTCCGGTGGGAACACAGTCCGGGTCCACTGTCACTCACCCCTGCGCAGAAGGACGCGCGGCTTGGAGGATGATGGCTGCGCTTAGCCCCTGGCACAGGGGCTCTGCACCAGTCCCCTTCAGCCTCAACGCGTCCGGTGGAACAACAGTCCAGGCCCACTGTCACTCACCCCCGCACTGAAGGACGCGCGGCTTGGAGGATGATGGCTGCGCTTAGCCCCTGTGCCAGGGGCTCTGAGCCAGTCCCCTTCAGCCTCAACGCGTCCGGTGGGAACACAGTCCGGGTCCATTGTCACTCACCCCTGCGCAGAAGGACGCGCGGCTTGGAGGATGATGGCTGCGCTTAGCCCCTGGCACAGGGGCTCTGCACCAGTCCCCTTCAGCCTCAACGCGTCCGGTGGAACAACAGTCCAGGCCCTCTGTCACTCACCCCCGCACTGAAGGACGCGCGGCTTGAAGGATGATGGCTGTGCTTAGCCCCTGTGCCAGGGGCTCTGAGCCAGTCCCCTTCAGCCTCAACCCGTCCGGTGGGAACACAGTCCGGGTCCACTGTCACTCACCCCTGCGCAGAAGGACGCGCGGCTTGGAGGATGATGGCTGCGCTTAGCCCCTGGCACAGGGGCTCTGCACCAGTCCCCTTCAGCCTCAACGCGTCCGGTGGAACAACAGTCCAGGCCCACTGTCACTCACCCCCGCACTGAAGGACGCGCGGCTTGGAGGATGATGGCTGCGCTTAGCCCCTGTTACAGGGGCTCTGCGCCAGTCTCCTTCAGCCTCAACGCGTCCGACGGAACCACAGTCCGAGCCCATTGTCACTCACCCCCGCGCAGCAGGAGGCGCGGCTTGAAGGATGATGGCTGCGCTTAGCCCCTGGGCCCAAGGGCTCTGTGCCAGTCCCCTTCAGCCTCAACGTGTCCGATGGCTCTGCGCGGGGCGGGGGGCAGGGCCGGCGCATATTTTTGGTCCGACTCCGGTCCCTTCCTCGTCTCTGAGTTTGTCAAATGCAGCGCCTGTCCAGGGCTCACTTTGCTATCAACTGGCTGGTCACCGCCATCGTAGGGCCCCGTTCTGGTTTCATCCAGCTTCGAAGGCTCCTGCGCACTGCGGGGTTGTTGGCATTTGTGGTCCTGATTTGCGCTGGCTCACCCTTACGCTGGACACAGCGCCAGATGATATATTTGGTCCGACTCCGGTCCCTTCCTCGTCTCTGAGTTTGTCAAATGCAGCGCCTGTCCAGGGCTCACTTTGCTATCAACTGGCTGGTCACCGCCATCGTAGGGCCCCGTTCTGGTTTCATCCAGCTTCGAAGGCTCCTGCGCACTTGCGGGGTTGTTGGCATTTGTGGTCCTGATTTGCGCTGGCTCACCCTCACGCTGGACACAGCGCCAGATGATATATTTGGTCCGACTCCGGTCCCTTCCTCGTCTCTGAGTTTGTCAAATGCAGCTCCTGTCCAGGGCTCACTTTGCTATCAACTGGCTGGTCACCGCCATCGTAGGGCCCCGTTCTGGTTTCATCCAGCTTCGAAGGCTCCTGCGCACTGCGGGGTTGTTGGCATTTGTGGTCCAGAGCCCCGGCTCTAAATTAAACCTGTTACCCTAGTAGGCCGGCCTCCGGGTCCCCCTCTCTTCTTCGGTTATGGAGTACATTGGGCGCGGGGGCAGCCAGTGGAGGGCAAGGGCCCTGCCTCCAAGTGTGGTGTAGGGGACAGGGGAGCCAGGGCCTTGGGGTCCTGGTGCTTTTTATCTTTTAAAGTGGCTCAGAGTACCAAGGGCACGGACTTCCAGGGGGCTGCACCAAGGGTGTGTAGCTCGTGTTGGGGTGCTTAAGTGTGGGTACCCGGGGACGAAAGGTGGGCCGGGGCCGGCGCGAGCCTCTGTGGTGAGTGCTGGGCCGTTCCCTTGGTACTCCAGTCGGAGTACCAAGGGCACGGACTTCCATGGTATAGTACCAAGGGCACGGACCTCCAGGGGGCTGAAACAAGGGTGTGTAGCCCGTGTGGGGGTGCTTAAGTGTGGGTCCCCGGGTTCGAAGGGAGGGCCTGGTCCCCGGTGGTCATCCCCGGAGTCCCAGAGCCTGCAACCCGGGGAAGAGTGGCCCGTCCCCAGACTGAGTTTGGGGGAATGCGGGGTGGCTCTGGAGGGGCTCCAGGGGTTCCAGGGGGTGCTCGGCGGAGGCCATGCCCAGCCAGAGTGGCCCTTCCCCGGGCAGAATCTGGGGAGAGTGGGGGGTGGCTCTGGAGGTGCTCCGGGGGCTCCAGGGGTTCCAGGGGGTGCTCAGTGGGGGCCATGCCCAGCCAGAGTGGCCCTTCCCCGGGGTGAGTCTGGAGGAGTGGGGGGTGGCTCTGAAGGGGCTCCAGGGGTTCCAGGGGGTGCTCGGCGGAGGCCATGCCCAGCCAGAGTGGCCCTTCCCCGGGCATAGTCTGGGGAGAGTGGGGGGTGGCTCTGGAGGTGCTCCGGGGGCTCCAGGGGGTGCTCAGTGGAGGCCATGCCCAGCCAGAGTGTCCCTTCCCCGGGCAGAGTCTGGAGGAGTGGGGGGTGGCTCTGGAGGTGCTCCGGGGGCTCCAGGGGGTGCTCGGCGGAGGCCATGCCCAGCCAGAGTGGCCCTTCCCCGGGCATAGTCTGGGGAGAGTGGGGGGTGGCTCTGGAGGTGCTCCGGGGGCTCCAGGGGGTGCTCAGTGGAGGCCATGCCCAGCCAGAGTGTCCCTTCCCCGGGCAGAGTCTGGAGGAGTGGGGGGTGGCTCTGGAGGTGCTCCGGGGGCTCCAGGGGTTCCAGGGGGTGCTCAGCGGAGGCCATGCCCAGCCAGAGTGGCCCTTCCCCGGGGTGAGTCTGGGGAGAGTGGGGGGTGGCTCTGGAGGTGCTCCGGGGGCTCCAGGGGGTGCTCAGTGGAGGCCATGCCCAGCCAGAGTGGCCCTTCCCCGGGCAGAATCTGGGGAGAGTGGGGGGTGGCTCTGGAGGTGCTCCGGGGGCTCCAGGGGGTGCTCAGTGGAGGCCATGCCCAGCCAGAGTGTCCCTTCCCCGGGCAGAGTCTGGAGGAGTGGGGGGTGGCTCTGGAGGTGCTCCGGGGGCTCCAGGGGTTCCAGGGGGTGCTCAGCGGAGGCCATGCCCAGCCAGAGTGGCCCTTCCCCGGGCAGAGTCTGGAGGAGTGGGGGGTGGCTCTGGAGGTGCTCCGGGGGCTCCAGGGGTTCCAGGGGGTGCTCAGTGGGGGCCATGCCCAGCCAGAGTGGCCCTTCCCCGGGCAAAGTCTGGAGGAGTGGGGGGTGGCTCTGGAGGGGTTCCAGGGGGTGCTCGGCGGAGGCCATGCCCAGCCAGAGTGGCCCTTCCCCGGGCATAGTCTGGGGAGAGTGGGGGGTGGCTCTGGAGGTGCTCCGGGGGCTCCAGGGGGTGCTCAGTGGAGGCCATGCCCAGCCAGAGTGGCCCTTCCCCGGGGTGAGTCTGGAGGAGTGGGGGGTGGCTCTGGAGGAGCTCCAGGGGTTCCAGGGGGTGCTCGGCGGAGGCCATGCCCAGCCAGAGTGGCCCTTCCCCGGGCATAGTCTGGGGAGAGTGGGGGGTGGCTCTGGAGGTGCTCCGGGGGCTCCAGGGGGTGCTCAGTGGAGGCCATGCCCAGCCAGAGTGGCCCTTCCCCGGGCAGAGTCTGGAGGAGTGGGGGGTGGCTCTGGAGGTGCTCCGGGGGCTCCAGGGGTTCCAGGGGGTGCTCAGTGGGGGCCATGCCCAGCCAGAGTGGCCCTTCCCCGGGCAAAGTCTGGTCGTGTGCGGGGTGGATGATCCCTGCTCCGCCTCACGCGAGTTCGAGACCGGCTGGGTGCCCTTTTATCCATGAGGCACTGCACTGCCTCCGGCAGCCGAGTTCGGGGCCCGGTGAGGGCTCCAGGCTCCAGGGGCTCCGACCCGGAGCCTCCGACCCGCAGAAGGTGCTCCCTGGCCGGGCAAAGTCTGGCCGTGTGCGGGGTGGATGATCCCTGCTCCACCTCACGCGAGTTCGAGACCGGCTGGGTGCCCTTTTATCCATGAGGCACTGCACTGCCTCCGGCAGCCGAGTTCGGAGCCCGGTGAGGGCTCCAGGCTCCAGGGGCTCCGACCCGGAGCCTCCGACCCGCAGAAGGTGCTCCCTGGCCGGGCAAAGTCTGGCCGTGTGCGGGGTGGATGATCCCTGCTCCGCCTCACGCGAGTTCGAGACCGGCTGGGTGCCCTTTTATCCATGAGGCACTGCACTGCCTCCGGCAGCCGAGTTCGGGGCCCGGTGAGGGCTCCAGGCTCCAGGGGCTCCGACCCGGAGCCTCCGACCCGCAGAAGGTGCTCCCTGGCCGGGCAAAGTCTGGCCGTGTGCGGGGTGGATGATCCCTGCTCCGCCTCACGCGAGTTCGAGACCGGCTGGGTGCCCTTTTATCCATGAGGCACTGCACTGCCTCCGGCAGCCGAGTTCGGGGCCCGGTGAGGGCTCCAGGCTCCAGGGGCTCCGACCCGGAGCCTCCGACCCGCAGAAGGTGCTCCCTGGCCGGGCAAAGTCTGGCCGTGTGCGGGGTGGATGGCCCTGGGTCTGGGTGGCGCTAAGATCACGGAGCGGGTCACCTCCGCGTACAGCCCGTGGTCAGCGTGACACTGTGCTCTGCCCCGAGCAATCAGAGCAACCAGTGTGGATATTGATCAAATTATTGTCAAGTCTGTGTCCTATTTATCATGAGTCAAGACGATCTTGCTGCATATGGGTCACAATGAACTATTCTGTGTATTTTAACTATTCTGTGTATTTTCTAATCATCTGTGGACTAGTCTAAACAATCTTAAAGCGGACGTCATAGCGAAGGTCAGGCCATGTTTATCAGACCCAAGCAACAGCGATATAAAACACAGCTAATTCTTGTGACGGGTCGAATCTCAGCTGCAAGACGAACAACACGCTACTGTTTTGCCTGTTTTTCCATGTTTTCATCAAATAAAGAACTTGAGAACGATCTTCGCCTCTCGCAGTCTGTATAGACTAAACTTCGACAGAATTGGTGGAGGATGCGGGTCTCTCATCGTGCTTGGAAAGGAAACATCTGAATTTTGCTCTAAACGATTCCCTTCTGGATGTCGGCTGACGACGCAGAGCGTCCAGTAACGGTTCAGCTGGGAATGATGGGAGAACAAGGACACCGAGCCGAGAGAGAGACAAGAGGAGTCAATTGCCAGTTTATTTTTGACCTACCATTTTGACTGGGACATTCAACAAAAGTAAGGCAGAAACCTCTTGTATTTATTACGAAAATCTGCACATTGAAAATGCTAAATTGTTGAAGTTTGCCAAAACTTGATCTAAATTTTCCACATTGCACAAGTATGAATTTAGTGAATATTAGCTCATTAGTTTAGACAATCAGTTGGACTGATTTAAAGAGGAGTTGGACTCCAAAACACGTTGGACATGTAAAAGTATGTACAATCAGTTGGACTGATTTAAAAGGGAGTTGGACTCCGGAAAAAATAAATAAAAATAAAATAAAACGTGGAACTAAGAAAGCTACTACTTGGCTTAAAGCACTCTACTGACAAGATTAACTACCCTCTGTGGCTAGGTGAAATTTGTATTTATTTAATTAATTTTATTTTTTCAAGTTTGTATTCTATTTACATTTTTAAATTTAAATTAAAATTTTAATCTTGAATCTTTAATTTTAAATTTCAAAAATATATTTTTTCCCTAAACTTATTTTATTTCATTATTATTGTTATAATTATTGTTCAAATTATTTATTTGTTTTGTTTGTTTTTGAAATACCACTGACTGCCACACTTTTTTATTATCAAATAATAATAATAATCAAAAATTAAAAATTAAGATATAGATAAATTAAATAAAATGGACCTTATTCCATTCAAAATTATTACATTTTTGAAGGATCTCGAAAACACAATCCGTGCAAATGAACAAATCCCAAAGGAAGCAAAAAAGCAAACTACACAAATGAAAAACCTCTTCCAAAAATATGCAGAGAAAAGATTGATTAATCACGGTGATGAAGCAGTGGCTCCCACAGAACAACAATGGAATTGTATTCATGAATATCATCAATCTAAGGTCCTGCATTACAAAACACATCAGATTTGGACAGTGAAAGGAAAAACTGTTGACAAAAAGAAACTGAAAGAACATGAAGAAAAATTATCCTTTTCAGTGAAACTACATACAATGGCAAAAGACATTTTAATCAGAAGAGAGAGACTATTTTTGGCCAATATTCAGGTGAAACCAGAAGAGCATCAAACAATCAGAAAAAACAAAATTAAACAGAAAAACAGAGCCGATAAGCGCATCCCTTTTGGAGTGAATAACAAAGATGAAGACTCTAGAACAGAGGAAGAGAGCGAGCAGACTGGGGTACAAGGTTGATTTCACAGCTATAGTGCCCCCCCACCTCTGGCCAAAGGAGAACTGCAGTGCCCCTCCTCTGAAAACAAACATCATAGCGCATATGCACAACTGGCGAAAGAACTGAAGAAAATTATGACAGACACGGAACAAGAAAAACCAGCTCCCCACACTTCTACTCCAGCGGCTCCTCCCCTGCAGTACTCATCCATGGATTCATCTATGATAAAAGATACAATCAGCACCATACCACAGCTGCCAACGAAACATGCTGTAGTCTTGGGTACTCTGACTATGGTCCCGTCAGAACCCACTCAAGAACAAAGACAGATGCAGGATTTGAAGGAACAGGTGTTAGCTCTGACAACATTGGTTTCCAGCCAAAATCACATCTCCAAATTCATGCTCGAGCAAACAGTGGCTCAAAAAGAACAACTTGCCACCAATGCATGGTCCCCACCTGGGTTGGCTTCAGACACAGATGAAGAAAGAAGATTACAACGACTACTGGAAGAAAAGGAACGGGAAGTGGCGGCTGATCTACGCAGGAAACAAAAAGAAAAAAAACTTGGACAAAAGGGGGAAACAGTCTTAGGAACTGGGCTAATAGAAGCTGAAAGTAAGAAGCAAGTACAGCAGAAACTCCACATTCAAAGAGGAGTGGAATAACAGAAGAAAACGGGTTCAGACCCATTTGTGTCAACACCAAATCAATATGTGGTGGGAGCATTCACAGGAATGGTGGATGAGCATGGATACGACAACGCTATCTTGAGTGGAGAACTTCACCCGCTCCCCGTCCACAAAGGTACCAAGGAAGAAGAGGATGAGGTTTCTAGCACTGAAGAGGCTCCTCCTCTCATTGCACCTCTCCGAATGACTGCAAGTAACCAAGAAGTGTACCAACCATTCACACTGAAAGATCTAGAAGGGCTGATGTTAAAACTGCCCGAACTGACACAAGGTGCGCCGGCCTTCCTCCGAGCATTGACCACGAATACTGCAGGAGAAACACTTTGCTGGGGAGATGTGTCTGCAATTCTTATAAGAGCCACAGATGAGAATACGGCGACCAGGATCCGTTCTGAAGTATCCAAACAGATTCATGCTCCAGTTAGAGCATCCACATCATTTGCCACCATAAAGCCTCAGTTAACTCAGGTACTTAAAGGAATGTATCCCACCTGCCTTCCTGACGCACTGTTGGCTCTGGAAATGAAAAATGGTGAAGACTACTTTACATATAAGCAAAGAGCTAAAGCACAGTTCGATGATGCAACTGGAGAGCCCATACAACCTGGTACTGGCAACACTATCATGTTCTTTTCTACTCTGGTGAAAGGACTACCTAAAGGGGTCCAGGATCAGTTGGCTGATGTTGTGGGTCTTTACTCCAAGACAGAAAAGGAGTTTGATGCCAATTGCCAACATCACGTTGCTAAGTACCTGAAGGGAAAAAAGGGACGAAATGAGGATATGGAAAAAATGAAAATGGCAAAGATCAAATTACAACTCAAAAAGCTCCAAGAAGAGGTGAATGATAAAAAGAAGCAAAATAAGTCTGCCAAGGTAATGGCTGTGGCAACAGAAGATAATCCAGTGTCAGACAGTGCCCAACAGATTGCTATGGCGGTTAAAATGGTCCTGGGACAAGTACAACCCACTATGACACAACCACAGGCAGTCCCATCCGCCACAGGCCCAAAGAACAACACACCTGCTTCAGAAATCATCTACAATCAAGGACGTGAACGTAACACATTCTCTCATGGAAGAGGACGTGGGGCAGGAGCTGGAAGAGGACAAAACAGGTTCAGCGTGACTCCTGATCAATGCTTAAACTGCTTTGGAACTGGACATTGGGCTCGAGACTGCCCCATAGGGCAGACACAAAGAGGTCAACACCAAATGGCCCCAAACCAACCTGGCCAATTTCAAAGACCTCAAATGATGAATATGAGCCAACACATGTCAAGCCAGAATCATCTACCACCACCCTTGCCCCTTGTGGTTATTATACCACATCTTTGGGCCTTGGGCTGGCACTGTTTCTGTTTTTCACCAATATTATTGTTATTGCCTGTGTATTGATTATGATTGGATTCTGTGCTGTCTTAGATCACGTATAGAACGCTTGATTGCATCTGCTCTTACTAGACAACCTGCTCATCTTTTGACCCTGATTACACACGCTATAACTCAAACACAAATCTAACTCTGATAGTGACAAGACTCCTAGACTTTTTCCAGAATCTGATTGCTACATCCCACCATGTGTTTACACTAACTGGGGATGCTCCTTGTCTCACACCGTTTTATGTCCATGATGGGTTATGTTTAATAAATGTTTTCTTTTATTGAGTTGCGATATTATACAATGATTTAATATGATTTTTAAACAGTTAGTATGTTTTTGGGGGCTTTACGTTCTATTATTTTGTGAGGTTGCGTCTGGCGTCTCTTGAGTGTGATCACATGTGGATGTGATCAAAAGGGGGAATTGTGGATATTGATCAAATTATTGTCAAGTCTGTGTCCTATTTATCATGAGTCAAGACGATCTTGCTGCATATGGGTCACAATGAACTATTCTGTGTATTTTAACTATTCTGTGTATTTTCTAATCATCTGTGGACTAGTCTAAACAATCTTAAAGCGGACGTCATAGCGAAGGTCAGGCCATGTTTATCAGACCCAAGCAACAGCGATATAAAACACAGCTAATTCTTGTGACGGGTCGAATCTCAGCTGCAAGACGAACAACACGCTGCTGTTTTGCCTGTTTTTCCATGTTTTCTTCAAATAAAGAACTTGAGAACGATCTTCGCCTCTCGCAGTCTGTATAGACTAAACTTCGACACCAGGAAGCTTCTGGAAGTGCCCGGGAGTCTGGTAAAATCAAGCCGAAAATAGACCCTCTCATGCCGGGTCTGAGCGGCGCTTAGAGCGCAGAGGAGCGCGGGAGCACGGGGCTCCATCAGAGGCTCCGTGATTCGCCTTACAACCAGCGGTCACCTCCGCGTACAGCCCGTGGTCAGCGTGACACTGTGCTCTGCCCCGAGCAATCAGAGCAACCAGGAAGCTTCTGGAAGTGCCCGGGAGTCTGGTAAAATCAAGCCGAAAATAGACCCTCTCATGCCGGGTCTGAGCGGCGCTTAGAGCGCGGAGGAGCGCGGGAGCGCGGGGCTCCATTCAGAGGCTCCGTGATTCGCCTTACAACCAGCGGTCACCTCCGCGTACAGCCCGTGGTCAGCGTGACACTGTGCTCTGCCCCGAGCAATCAGAGCAACCAGGAAGCTTCTGGAAGTGCCCGGGAGTCTGGTAAAATCAAGCCGAAAATAGACCCTCTCATGCCGGGTCTGAGCGGCGCTTAGAGCGCAGAGGAGCGCGGGAGCACGGGGCTCCATCAGAGGCTCCGTGATTCGCCTTACAACCAGCGGTCACCTCCGCGTACAGCCCGTGGTCAGCGTGACACTGTGCTCTGCCCCGAGCAATCAGAGCAACCAGGAAGCTTCTGGAAGTGCCCGGGAGTCTGGTAAAATCAAGCCGAAAATAGACCCTCTCATGCCGGGTCTGAGCGGCGCTTAGAGCGCGGAGGAGCGCGGGAGCGCGGGGCTCCTTCAGAGGCTCCGTGATCCGACGCTCACCTCCGCACCTCCGAACCATGACTTGACATTACGGCTGTGAAGGAGCCTTGGAAGCTGGATAAAACCAGAACGGGGCCCATCGATCGCGGTTCTCGTGTGCCCGTCAAACGAGCTCCTTGCCCGGTAGCCGCACAACCAGGAAATGTACCTGTTTCGATTGCGAAAAACGTCATTCTCAAAAACCGCCCGCCCGTCCCTCCCAGCATTACCATTTTGCACATTCCGTGTGAGAGCAGCGTAAGAATTTCTCGGGAGCAGCGTGATTTAGCCCGGGATTCTTGAGCTGAACGCTTTTTCCCACGAGCCCAAAAAAGGACTAAGTCCAACGGTATATAGTGTACTATTGCCGAAAAACGACAGAGTCTTTTCAGGTATAGTGTACTATTTCGGTTTTTACTCTAAGTCCCTCAGGGGCATATGGTGCTATACTATGATGGTCAGATCACCTCCAGGCCCCAGGGGAGTGCTTTTCTGGGGGCAAACAGTGCACTGATGATGGGGGATTATTTCATTTTGCTCATTTTGGTGTTTTTTCACATTTTAACCCATTTTCACCCCTTTTGCTCACAACTTCATACTACGGCCCGGAAAAACGACAGAGTCCCTCGGGTATAGTGTACTATTGGCTGGAAGCTCGGTTTTTTTTCTAAGTCCAGCAGGGGTATATGGTACTATATTCTGGTGGTCAGATCACCTCCAGTCCCCAGGGGAGTGCTTTTCTGGGGGCCAACAGTGCACTGATGATGGGGGATTATTTCATTTTGCTCATTTTGGTGTTTTTTCACATTTTAACCCATTTTCACCCCTTTTGCTCACATCTTCAAACTCGGGCCCTGATTACAAGTTCTGACCAAATGATGACAAACACGGTATTTATTATGTATTTTTTAATTTTTTTTAATTTTTCCAACTTATACATCCATCATTGGTGCCAGGCAGGTTGTGGAGAAAGCAGTGAAGAAAGGAGAGAGCCATCCCAGAAAAGATGTCCATCCAGGGTCAAGGTACCCTGCACTTTTACATATCCAAATGACAGCATTTAAAGTTTTTTAGCGTATGGTATCTCTCGTTGCATGGAACCGCACAGAGGCCAACGCCACACTGACGGCACCTGTACTTTGTTTGCCGCCTGCCTTTGGTACGAGAGCGGTCAGAGCACACGGCGCAGTCTGGACGTCCCTCTGCTTGACAAAGCCAATGACGCTCTGTGAGTCTCTGTGGCATTTCACCCTCCGGTCTTGAGCGCATCTCTTGTTTTTTGGAGTGATCAGCCAGTAATGCATCAATAATGTTCTGAATGTAAACCTTTAAAGGTTTGTGTGGGCCTGGAGTGGATTTGGTGTATATGATGTGTGAGTTGACAATACTTATGCTTATAATGGCATTGAATATGCGATGATACCATTTCCGGGACCTGTGTGGAAAGAGGTATGTCTTCATCCTCTGGTCAGCAGTGTCCACTCCACCCATGTAGGCGTTGTACTGGTCGACACATACAGGTCTTTTGATGTCACGGAAGCCAGTGTCATCTGTCTTGGATCGGATCCTCCTCTGAACACAATCATTTCCATGGACTGTGGACAACATGGTGAGACGTTTAGTATCGTGCCAAGCACAAGCCAGGAGTTTTCCCTTTCTGCAAAAAACTGGGTCATCTCCTTTTTTCAGCTGTAAGACACTTTTACCAAGGCATTTTGGCATCCCCAACCTGGTAATCCTTACCATCCCACACAGTCCAGTTTCCAAATCTGCTAATTCATTTGCAATTACAGGCGAGGTATAGTAACTGTCCATGTAAATCTCGTGTCCTTTGCCCGTAAAGGGAGAAACCAACTCACGGACAACTGCGTGTGTTGCACTGATGTTGCTTGCATTATTTTTGTACTGTCCAGTGTGCATTGACCAGCGCAAAACATACCCTGAACAGCTTTCACTCAGGGCATACACTCTATAGCCATATTTGTCAGGTTTATTCGGAGAGTAACATTTTAGTGAAGATCTCCCCTTGAAAGCTATTGTCATTTCATCTAAAGAAAGCTCCTTGATTGGACTGTAAACTGCCGCAAATTTGGGAATAATCAAATCTATTATTGGGCGGACTTTGAACAGTTTATCGTGCCCGGGCTCGCCTGTTCTCACATAATCATTATTGTTGACAAAATGAAAGAACGAAAGAATGATTTCAAATCTGTTTCTTGACATTACATTTCCAAATCCAGGCGTTTGTGTAAGCCAAAATGTTCCCCAGTAATCCTCAATTTCAGGTTTCTCAACAAGGCCCATGGAGAGATGCAAAGCGAAGAAAGCTTTCATTTCGGTGACTGATACATCATACCACTCAAGAAATCTTGAATGTGGCTTCAGAATCATAGGTGCCATACACTGATGTGCATATCTATTTGTCTCATCAGTAATGAAAGTCCAAAACTGATCGGTCAGAAAGAGTGACAGAATATCAAATGGATTAGCATCCATCAGATCCATCTCTCCTGTGTAGCCAACTGGGTCTTCAAAAGGTTTGATCCATGCCTCAAATACCTCGACCTCTCTCAGCATGTCCCAGCTCTCATCCACCGGGCAAGTTTTACTGCAGCCACTGGTTCCACTGGTTCCTCGCCTCCGTCTGTCCTTTGCACCTGTCCGTTGTTTCGAAGTCCCTTCATCTCCACTTGGAAATCCATCGTCACTCTCGGGGAGATAATACCCTTCAGAGTCAGAATCTGCTGTAAATTGCATGCCACGTGTACTTCCTCCAGCCATTTTTTTCCTTACCGGATCTGCCCTAGATCATACCTGGCTGCACCGAACCGACCAATGACTGAAGTGATTCATTTTCTACTATTATTTCATAAATTTCCTTGTACGGTAAAGTCGCATTTCTGCGACTTTGGCGCTTAAAGGGTTTTAAACCAACTTTTAATAACTCCTGCCGACTTGTTGACAGAATTTGGGGTGGAATGACGCAACAATCTTCACATTGTCCCCCTACGTTAAAAAACACCCTTGAACGTGTGTTTTAAATCATATCAGATTGATAACCAACCCACAGCAAAGTTACCTAGAGAGATTGTGCACACGCATTTCCATTGGCATCCAGCAAATATCAAATGCTTGGGGTGTATAAGTAGGTTCCTGTTTAAGACATGAACCCACCAGCTGTCCTTACCAAAATAACTCATTTGGCAGAGCGATAGACTGAAGATCTAGAAGTCCCTGGTTCATCCCCAGATTTCTGCATGTGAACATAGAAAGCGCATTTCTTTAAACCTTGTTGAAAGAATTAGAGGACTGAATGAAAGATACAAGATGATAGGTACGCTGTAGCTATTGAACACAATATTAGCTCAACAGATGAAGCTTTTATTTCAGTAAGCAAGAGGGGCACAGTAAAGTCATGGAGCTTTAAAGCACCAACAGCATGCTCAAAGTCAATGAGAGTTTGCATGAAACACACAGCTGGTTTCACTGGGGATCGAACCCAGGACCTTCGGCGTGTACAGAAGATGTGATGACCTCTACACAATGAAACCACAGAGCATGTGCCTGCATTCTACATGGCTGCTCTCTTTGATTTGCCCTGTTGAGTAAATCTACTATTTGTTTTGACAGTCTTTTGTGTAACTGTCTTTCACATAGCTCAAATTGGAGCTACATTATAAAGGTGCAGAACTACACGAACATTGATCAAGACTAGGTAATCAGTATCTACTTTTATTTATTAGCCAAAATATGAAAATCATAAGCAATTTTACAAATAATTGCACTATTAAATGCACACAGACATAGCACATGAGGGCAAGGGTAGACACGACTTGGATCAAAATGTTACCTTAGCAAAAAGTAGCTGTATAGAAATGAACTCTGGCAAAAATGATCAGAATGAAAAATACTCACACACAAAGAAAGAACCCATACAAAAATATTCAATTCAAGTGGGGGCGAAGCTAAAACTACAATCCAACTATGAAGCACTTTCTGTGAATTGCAGACAGACAGTGGCTCTGGTTGAGGTCTAATTGGAAATAAAACTTGGAACAAGAGTCATGATTGCTGCAGTACAATTCCTATTTTTGACAAGACAAACCAAATGAGGAACATGAAGAAGCACAAGTAGTGACAATAAAATGGTTCATTTATTTGCCTGCGCTGACAACGCAATGGATCCTCTTCACATGTCTTCATGGCTGCCTCTGGGCTGTTGTGCTGGCTAAGGTGAGTGAATGGCCAATGTATGTACTGTATGCCATTGCCATATGATGCGTCCATCAGTCGGTAGAGCATCAGACTTTTAATCTGAGGGTCCAGGGTTCAAGTCCCTGTTCAGGTGACTCTTCATGTGTGGTTGAAGAACTGTAAAATTTGATGTGGAAAAAAGGTCTTTCCAAGTTTCTTTACAAATGCTTATCTTGTATATCTCCCAAGATTTTTAGTCTCTTTACAGTTATTAAACCAACTTTTAATAACTCCTGCCGAATATTAACCCGCTTTGTCATTAGCAGGTCCAGAGTGTGCCATTTGCCCTCTGTGGGGCCACTCAGGTGCTGAGTAAGACCAAAGCTTCTGAGGACAGCGCCAAGCTCTTTAGAAGAAGACGAGGTTGAGCGGGGCGTGAAGGAAGGAAGGAACAGTCACTCACGTACGGGAAACTCCTACCAAGTAGTGGCCAGCCTATAGCACACTGGGATTCTGTGGTAATTGAACCAAGTTTAGCAGTTCCTTTCATCAGTTAATAACACAAGCAGGCTTTCCTATTTACCAATGTAGATAACAGGGGTTACAACAGTGACTCTGGTGGGTCTCGAACTCACAGCCTTTGAATACCTTTCCAACTTTTGTCCCCTTTTTCACAAAAGGAAAACAGTCATCCGAAAACGGTCTACATCAATCAATCAATCAATCAATCCTTACCATCAAACTGAGAAACAAGGAGTGAAAAGAGTGCATTTACTCTGTTTATTCAGGGATACTTTTCAATCTCTAATGCAAAATGTAAAAGCTCTTTTGTGTGATAAGTTTTTCTGTACATGTAAACAACTGATTTGCTTGAAAGGCTATCATGAAGGCACTGCTGGGATTTGAACCCAGGATCTCCTGTTTACTAGACAGGCACTTTGAACTTCTAAGCCACAGCGCCTCTTAAATGCTGCTTTAACCTGTTTCAGTTAGATATTCAGTGACCTATGTTACCTCATAGATTTTGCCTGCGATAGCTCTTTCAATCTTCCCTGGGTTCGAACCACCAACCTCCCGGTTAACAGCCGAGCGCACTGGCCAATTGCGCCACAGAGACAAACAGCCCCCTCAAGAAAATATTTGCGACTCTACAAGCCGCAATATCTTTTTTTTTAAAGCGAGCCAGCAACATTCGAAAGTTCAGCCCCTGTCCAATCAACTGTGTTTAATGGAGAGCGAGGGCATCAATCTTTCTACCTTTGAGCTGAATCCCCTGTACCAATGTAGCTATAAAAAAACTGGAAGTCTTTCAATCAATCGACTCTCGCCAATTTATTGCGCACTCAATATACTGCAGTTAATCTGGATATTGAGGAAAAATTGCAAGATAATGTTATTTGACATAATGCCGATGTATTTTCTTACTTTTTCAAGCACACTTGGCAATTGAACCTCGTTCAGCGGTGCCTTTCATCAGATAGTAAAGCGAGCAGATTTTCCATTGTAAAAAAATAATATGTTCTCTCACAATTAGCGACTCTGGTGGGACTCAAACCCACAATCTTTGAATGCCCTTACAAATTCTGCCTAGAAGTCCAATGCGCTATCCATTGCGCCACAGAGCCCAAACATTTTTCCATGATGCTCATTTTCACAAACGCAAAACACGGTTTTCATCCAAAATGGGTCCACATCAGTCATTCCTTGCCAACAAACTGAGAATCAAAAAGTGAAAAGAGTGCAGTTAATCTGTGTGTGCAGGGATACTTTTCCATCTCATTCCAATTTGTAACAGCAGCGCATTTTCTGTCATTGTAAATAATTTGATTGCTTGAATGGACAACTGAGTAGTAGTAGGTTTGAGATGGGCCGGTAATTATTTAGCACTGTGGCATCAAGACTGCTCTTCTTTAAGAGAGGCTTAATGACTGCAGTTTTAAGGATCTTGGGAAAATTCCAGATCCAAGCAATATGTTGACTTTTTGATTGATTGGAGCCAACAGACTGCTCACCATAGACTTTAAAAATCTAGTAGGCAATGCATAAAGGCAGCATGTTGTGGAACTCAGACTTGTGGTGATCTCTTGGAAAGTTTTGTCAGCCACAAATGCAAAATGGGTTAACTCCAGTTGTCTAGCTGGCTGCGTGCTTGTTATCTGCAAATAATGGTATTTTTAATGTTCTGAACTGAGTATTGCAAAGAAGACTGCAAACTCATTGCACCTGGAGAAATACAGAAACCATCAGACAAAGTAACATTTACCACACTGTAATTTGAAATATTAACCCGCTTTGTCATTAGCAGGTCCAGAGTGTGCCCTTTGCCCTTGGTGGGGCCACTCAGGTGCTGAGTAAGACCAAAGCTTCTGAGGACAGCGCCAAACTCTTTAGAAGAAGACGAGGTTGAGCGGGGCGTGAAGGAAGGAAGGAACAGTCACTCACGTACGGGAAACTCCTACCAAGCAGTGGCCAGCCTATAGCACACTGGGATTCTGTGGTAATTGAACCAAGTTTAGCAGTTCCTTTCATCAGTTAATAACACAAGCAGGCTTTCCTATTTACCAATGTAGATAACAGGGGTTACAACAGTGACTGGTGGGTCTCGAACTCACAGCCTTTGAATGCCTTTCCAACTTTTGTCTGATTCCCCTTTTTCACAAAAGCAAAACAGTCATCTGAAAACGGTCTACATCAATCAATCAATCAATCAATCAATCAATCCTTACCATCAAACTGAGAAACAAGGAGTGAAAAGAGTGCATTTACTGTGTTTATTCAGGGATACTTTTCAATCTCTAATTGCAAGAGCTCTTTCGGGTGATAAGTTTTTCTGTACATGTAAACAACTGATTTGCTTGAAAGGCTATCATGAAGGCACTGCTGGACACGCCTCCATTCAGAGACCAGAATCCCCTGTGGCGAGGAAGGAGTTTACCTTGAGTCTTGCGCCTTTCTATTTCTATTCTATCTGTTCTGTTTTTGTCCATTCTATCATTTAAGGCATTGTTACGGAAGGAGAGTTAAATCTGGTAATGTAATTGCGCTAGTTTCAGAAAATAATGTGGATAATTTCCACTTTCTTAAACACAGTTTAAATGTGTATTGTTGTTGTGGCCGAGAGGTTAAGGCGATGGACTTGAAATCCATTACTTGCATTATTGCGATTGTCAATCCAAATGAACCAAGCTAGTCAGTAATGTGTTGGATGATGGAAGCCGATCTTCAGCGCAAGCTCCCAGTTCCACATTTGCTGCCCCACCAGAAACAATAGAACATTGGATTTGTTTTTTGCCAACACCAAGGATGCTTATTCCTCTTTCCCCCTCCCTCCCCTGGGCAGCTCGGACCACAACCTTGTACATCTGGGGCCTGTGTATGAACCCATCGTGCCCATGTGGGACAATAAAGGAATATCTTATCTTATCTTATCTTATCTTATCTTATCTTATCTTATCTTATCCGCTCGGCCATCCTGACACTTTATTTGTGTGAACTGTGAGTATACAGAATCAGATCCGTTATTACAGTAGCACAAATGACCGTACCTATACTTTGGTAAAAAAACACATCAAACTGCTGTCTCTTTTTAAAGGAGTTTGATGTGGTTGTTGTCACATCAAACTACTGCGTCCTTTAAAAGTCCACATCAAGCTAATGCTTCTTTTTAAAGTCTATTGCAATTGAGATGTCAGTCGAGAGCAGTAACAGCAGTAGTGCATCCAAGAAAGCTGTGTAGTGAATGGATATAGAACCTTTAGTGAAGCAGGAGCCAACAGGCTATTCACATCCTTGTGTAGGGTCTCAAACTACAGGTATTCAGTTTACGATTAAGGAAGATTTCTTAGCAGAAACGAGACAAGACGGGGCACCAGGGTAAAACCCAAAAAGCTAAGATACGGTCCTTAATCGCGCTCGTTAAAAGGTCTGAAGGGTGTTTCACGATTCAGGGACTTACGCATAGTCTAATCAAACAAACAATAGTCAATAACTCTTTCGTGTAGTTTATTTATCAAAAGGGCAATCAAAAAGGGCGCCGGAGCAAAATGCGCACAGGTAAATCACAGGTGATGTTATATCAGATTTAACAGCAGATTTCATGCAGATAATGTTAAACCAGGGTTTTGCCTTTGATAATCAAACGTGTCTATGCTAATCTATATCAAAAAGAGGGAAAGTGAGAAGCTAAGGGAGGAGGAACAGCTGAGTTCTACCCAAATCACGCCACAAAAGAACCGCACACTGAAGTCGGCTTACGATTTTGTAGAACTCTGTCCGGCTGGTCCTTGTCCGCGGACGAGATCCGTGGCGAGGCAGCGGCGTGGAGCGGTGTGGCGGGCGAAGGCTGTGGCGTGCCGCGATGTCCGTGACGCGGGGCGGCAGCGGTGGCGCGAGGCGGCGCGTGGAGCGGTGTGGCGGGCGAAGGCAGTGGCGTGCCGCGATGTCCGTGATGCGGGGCGGCAGCGGTGGCGCGAGGTGGCGCGTGGCGATGTCCGGGAGTTCCTTAGCGGTAGAACGCTTTAGCTGCGTGTTAGCTCCTCACGCGGCCTTTACTCAGATGAGAACGTAGCGCTGATCCACGTAAACGGCATAGATTACTTCAAAAATAGTAGAAGCGAAGTAGAAAAGAAAGTCTCTGTCCGGTTTAGCGCTTAAGCTTAGTTCCAGGTGTTTCCAGGTGTTTTCAGAGTTCAGGGGGGCGATGAGGCTGGCCTAGTCTTGTCGACCCACGTGGCGGACGCTTTGTTGAGACAAAGGAAAAGTAAACAGGCTCGTCCGTGGAGACGGCTTCAAAGAGATAGACAAAGGCTTGAACAAAAAAAAGGAAGAAGAGAGCAAGAAGAGAAGAGAGGAGAAGAGAGCGTTCCAAGCTCGGAGCGTCTTTTTGTCACCTAGCGCCGCAGGGCACGCTGGGAGCGAAAGGGGCGGGCGCTACTGCGACGACACGTTAAACACTTTTGGCAGTTTGTGCACATTATTCCTTGAGGTAGATACATTTTACATCTTCTTTCACCTGTGATGGGCACTCAAGTTAAAGCATTGGGAATATAAAACCTTAAACAGTGGAAAAATACGTAACACAAGGTGAAACATGAGGTGTACGGAGTTGATTCGGACAAACATTCATGGCATAATCACATAAAACATAGTTTTCATCGGGGCGTCCTCCTGTAAGACTGTGGGGGAGAAGGTCTGTTATCGCCAAAGTCACAGCGGCTCCCTGCGGTGAGGGAGAGAGGGAGAAAGAAAACCCCCCAGTGTTCAAAGAGAGATTTTCTGTTATCTGGCCGTGGAATGTCCATCTCCATTCCCCAAATTTATGACCAAGATTTCACGGGTTGTAATGGCAAGCAGTCCATAAAGCTTAAAATCAGCTCCGCCAAACGTGGGGCTCGAACCCACGACCCTGAGATTAAGAGTCTCATGCTCTACCGACTGAGCTAGCCAGGCTGGCTGTCCAAAAGGCAAAAAAAGGTCAGAATGAAAACCCAGAATTTTTCAGTAGTAAGTCTGGTAAATTAATCTGTCACTTTAATTTCTCAGTGAGTGGTCACAATTACAGTATAAGACATATGATACAGTTCACTCTGAATGTACTCAATGCTTTGACAGTACAGCATCTACGTAGTAGATTGGCCATCACATCACAATTCATCATTGGAAGTAACACTTCATTTGAAATCTTAAGCCAATACGACAATTTTTTATCCATTGTCACACATATGTGCTTGTAAATTAGGGTGTAAAAATGGCTTCCTTTCCAAAGGAAATATTTTTTTTTTGTCAGGAGTGGGATTTGAACCCACGCCTCCATTCAGAGACCAGAATCCCCTGTGGCGAGGAAGGAGTTTACCTTGAGTCTGGCGCCTTAGACCGCTCGGCCATCCTGACACTTTATTTATGTGAACTGTGAGTATACAGAATCAGATCCGTTATTACAGTAGCACAAATGACCGTACCTATACTTTGGTAAAAAAACACATCAAACTGCTGTCTCTTTTTAAAGGAGTTTGATGTGGTTGTTGTCACATCAAACTACTGCGTCCTTTAAAAGTCCACATCAAGCTAATGCTTCTTTTTAAAGTCTATTGCAATTGAGATGTCAGTCGAGAGCCGTAACAGCAGTAGTGCATCCAAGAAAGCTGTGTAGTGAATGGATATAGAACCTTTAGTGAAGCAGGAGCCAACAGGCTATTCACATCCTTGTGTAGGGTCTCAAACTACAGGTATTCAGTTTACGATTAAGGAAGATTTCTTAGCAGAAACGAGACAAGACGGGGCACCAGGGTAAATCCCAAAAAGCTAAGATACGGTCCTTAATCGCGCTCGTTAAAAGGTCTGAAGGGTGTTTCACGATTCAGGGACTTACGCATAGTCTAATCAAACAAACAATAGTCAATAACTCTTTCGTGTAGTTTATTTATCAAAAGGGCAATCAAAAAGGGCACCGGAGCAGAAATGCGCACAGGTAAATCACAGGTGATGTTATATCAGATTTAACAGCAGATTTCATGCAGATAATGTTAAACCAGGGTTTTGCCTTTGATAATCAAACGTGTCTATGCTAATCTATATCAAAAAGAGGGAAAGTGAGAAGCTAAGGGAGGAGGAACAGCTGAGTTCTACCCAAATCACGCCACAAAAGAACCGCACACTGAAGTCGGCTTACGATTTTGTAGAACTCTGTCCGGCTGGTCCTTGTCCGCGGACGAGATCCGTGGCGAGGCAGCGGCAGCGGTGGCGCGAGGCAGCCCGTGGAGCGGTGTGGCGGGCGAAGGCAGTGGCATGCCGCGATGTTCGTGACGCGGGGCGGCAGCGGTGGCGCGAGGTGGCGCGTGGCGATGTCCGGGAGTTCCTTAGCGGTAGAACGCTTTAGCTGCGTGTTAGCTCCTCACGCGGCCTTTACTCAGATGAGAACGTAGCGCTGATCCACGTAAACAGCGTAGATTACTTCAAAAATAGTAGAAGCGAAGTAGAAAAGAAAGTCTCTGTCCGGTTTAGCGCTTAAGCTTAGTTCCAGGTGTTTCCAGGTGTTTTCAGAGTTCAGGGGGGCGATGAGGCTGGCCTAGTCTTGTCGACCCATGTGGCGGACGCTTTGTTGAGACAAAGGAAAAGTAAACAGGCTCGTCCGTGGAGACGGCTTCAAAGAGATAGACAAAGGCTTGAACAAAAAAAAAGGAAGAAGAGAGCAAGAAGAGAAGAGAGGAGAAGAGAGCGTTCCAAGCTCGGAGCGTCTTTTTGTCACCTAGCGCCGCAGGGCACGCTGGGAGCGAAAGGGGCGGGCGCTACTGCGACGACACGTTAAACACTTTTGGCAGTTTGTGCACATTATTCCTTGAGGTAGATACATTTTACATCTTCTTTCACCTGTGATGGGCACTCGAGTTAAAGCATTGGGAATATAAAACCTTAAACAGTGGAAAAATACGTAACACAAGGTGAAACATGAGGTGTACGGAGTTGATTCGGACAAACATTCATGGCATAATCACCTAAAACATAGTTTTCATCGGGGCGTCCTCCTGTAAGACTGTGGGGGAGAAGGTCTGTTATCGCCAAAGTCACAGCGGCTCCCTGCGGTGAGGGAGAGAGGGAGAAAGAAAACCCCCCAATGTTCAAAGAGAGATTTTCTGTTATCTGGCCGTGGAATGTCCATCTCCATTCCCCTACACTTGCAATGAGTTCAAATATAGGACAAACCCATTGTCAGGAGTGGGATTAGAACCCATTCCTCCACTTGTAGACCAAATTTGCTTACGCTTAGGTAGGAGTTTACCTTGACCCTGACACCTTGGACATTTCAGCGATGCTGACATTGAGCTCCCTTATCTCAAAGATAAAGTTCCAAAAATCAGTACAAAGTAAATGCTTTGGCAACCTTACACTAGATGAAGTCTTTCCAATTATGTACAGTCCATATAAAGAGATGGAATTTAACAGGTGATGAGAATTGAGTGAAATAGTTGCAATCTCATTGTTACAGAGGGTTTAATTCTTCTTCTTTCGGTTCCAACAGAAGAAAATTTATGACCAAGATTTCACGGGTTGTAATGGCAAGCAGTCCATAAAGCTTAAAATTAACTCCACCTAACGTGGGGCTCGAACCCACGACCCTGAGATTAAGAGTCTCATGCTCTACCGACTGAGCTAGCCAGGCTGGCTGTCCAAAAGGCAAAAAAAGGTCATAATGAAAACCCAGAATTTTTCAGTTCTAAGTCTGGTAAATTAATCTGTCACTTTAATTTCTCAGTGAGTGGTCACAATTACAGTATAAGACATATGATACAGTTCACTCTGAATGTACTCAATGCTTTGACAGTACAGCATCTACGTAGTAGATTGGCCATCACATCACAATTCATCATTGGAAGTAACACTTCATTTGAAATCTTAAGCCAATACGACAAGTTTTCAGTCCATTGTCACACATATGTGCTTGTAATTTAGGGTGTAAAAATGGCTTCCTTTCCAAAGGTTTTTTTTGTCAGGAGTGGGATTTGAACCCACGCCTCCAGTCAGAGACCAGAATCCCCAGTGGCGAGGAAGGAGTTTACCTTGAGTCTGGCGCCTTAGACCACTCGGCCATCCTGACACTTTATCTATGTGAACTGTGAGTATACAGAATCATATCCGTTATTACAGTAGCACAAATAACCGTACCTATACTTTGGTAAAAAAAACACATCAAACTGCTGTCTCTTTTTAAAGGAGTTTGATGTGGTTGTTGTCACATCAAACTACTGCGTCCTTTAAAAGTCCACATCAAGCTAATGCTTCTTTTTAAAGTCTATTGCAATTGAGATGTCAGTCGAGAGCAGTAACAGCAGTAGTGCATCCAAGAAAGCTGTGTAGTGAATGGATATAGAACCTTTAGTGAAGCAGGAGCCAACAGGCTATTCACATCCTTGTGTAGGGTCTCAAACTACAGGTATTCAGTTTATGATTAAGGAAGATTTCTTAGCAGAAACGAGACAAGACGGGGCACCAGGGTAAAACCCAAAAAGCTAAGATACGGTCCTTAATCGCGCTCGTTAAAAGGTCTGAAGGGTGTTTCACGATTCAGGGACTTACGCATAGTCTAATCAAACAAACAATAGTCAATAACTCTTTCGTGTAGTTTATTTATCAAAAGGGCAATCAAAAAGGGCACCGGAGCAGAAATGCGCACAGGTAAATCACAGGTGATGTTATATCAGATTTAACAGCAGATTTCATGCAGATAATGTTAAACCAGGGTTTTGCCTTTGATAATCAAACGTGTCTATGCTAATCTATATCAAAAAGAGGGAAAGTGAGAAGCTAAGGGAGGAGGAACAGCTGAGTTCTACCCAAATCACGCCACAAAAGAACCGCACACTGAAGTCGGCTTACGATTTTGTAGAACTCGGTCCGGCTGGTCCTTGTCCGCGGACGAGATCCGTGGCGAGGCAGCGGCGTGGAGCGGTGTGGCGGGCGAAGGCAGTGGCGTGCCGCGATGTCCGTGACGCGGGGCGGCAGCGGTGGCGCGAGGCGGCGCGTGGCGATGTCCGGGAGTTCCTTAGCGGTAGAACGCTTTAGCGGCGTGTTAGCTCCTCACGCGGCCTTTACTCAGATGAGAACGTAGCGCTGATCCACGTAAACGGCGTAGATTACTTCAAAAATAGGAGAAGCGAAGTAGAAAAGAAAGTCTCTGTCCGGTTTAGCGCTTAAGCTTAGTTCCAGGTGTTTCCAGGTGTTTTCAGAGTTCAGGGGGGCGATGAGGCTGGCCTAGTCTTGTCGACCCACGTGGCGGACGCTTTGTTGAGACAAAGGAAAAGTAAACAGGCTCGTCCGTGGAGACGGCTTCAAAGAGATAGACAAAGGCTTGAACAAAAAAAAAAGAAGAAGAGAGCAAGAAGAGAAGAGAGGAGAAGAGAGCTTTCAAGCTCGGAGCGTCTTTTTGTCACCTAGCGCCGCAGGGCACGCTGGGAGCGAAAGGGGCGGGCGCTACTGCGACGACAAGTTAAACACTTTTGGCAGTTTGTGCACATTATTTCTTGAGGTAGATACATTTTACATCTTCTTTCACCTGTGATGGGCACTCGAGTTAAAGCATTGGGAATATAAAACCTTAAACAGTGGAAAAATACGTAACACAAGGTGAAACATGCGGTGTACGGAGTTGATTCGGACAAACATTCATGGCATAATCACATAAAACATAGTTTTCATCGGGGCGTCCTCCTGTAAGACTGTGGGGGAGAAGGTCTGTTATCGCCAAAGTCACAGCGGCTCCCTGCGGTGAGGGAGAGAGGGAGAAAGAAAACCCCCCAATGTTCAAAGAGAGATTTTCTGTTATCTGGCCGTGGAATGTCCATCTCCATTCCCCTACACTGCACTCTTTTCACTTTTTGATTCTCAGTTTGTTGGCAAGGAATGACTGATGTGGACCCATTTTGGATGAAAACTGTGTTTTGCGTTTGTGGAAATGAGCATCATGGAAGGATGTATGGGCTCTGTGGCGCAATGAGTCGCTAATGGTGAGAGAACATATTTGTTTTTTACAATGGAAAGTCTGCTCGCTTTACTATCTGATGAAAGGCACTGCTGAACGAGGTTCAATTGCCAAGTGTGCTTGAAAAAGTAAGCAAATACATCGGCATTATGTCAAATAACATTATCTTGCAATTTTTCCTCAATATCCAGATTAACTGCAGTATATTGAGTGCGCAATAAATTGGCGAGAGTCGATTGATTGAAAAACTTCCAGTTTTTTTATAGCTACATTGGTACAGGGGATTTAGCTTAAAGGTAGAAAGATTGATGCCCTCGCTCTCCATTAAACACAGTTGATTGGACAGGGGCTGAACTTTCGAATGTTGCTGGCTCGCTTTAAAAAAAAAAAAGATATTGCGGCTTGTAAATTCGCAATTATTATACGATGTGGGCTGTATGACTCTGTGGCGCAATTGGGCAGCGCACTCGGCTGTTAACTGGGAGGTTGGTGGTTCGAGCCCACCCAGGGACGATTGGAAGAGCAATTGCAGGCAAAGTCTACGAGGTAAAATTGGTCAATGAATATCGACTAACAGGTTTGAGTAGCATTTTTGAAACGCATGGTAAACTCCCAATGGATATGGAGTCCGTCGCCTTAACCGCTCGGCCACAACGATACGCTGATACACCGCCCCCTGTAAGTATTATCATTAGTAAGCCATGCCACCTCCCCGGCTTGACCTGCAGGTGTCGGAATTGCGCACGCGCCCGTTTTACTCTCTCTCTCTTTCTCTCTCTCTTTCTCTCTCTCTCTTTCTCTCTCTCTCTCTCTCTCTCTTTCTCTCTCTCTCTTTCTCTTTCTCTCTCTTTCTCTCTACTTCTTCATCATAAGGACATAATTGTTTAATTTTTTTTTCATCCTTATTATTTAAAATAAAATAAAAATTGACACAATAGCATTTAAAAAAATATCTATATATTATTTTTCTCTTTTCGGCGTTGTCGCATTCTTTATTCAAAATAGTAGCGTGGCGGCGGCGGCGACCGACCGACCGACCGACACCCCTTTTACAAGCGAGCAACGCCATTATAGGCTTTCACCAGGATGGCCGAGCGGTTAAGGCTTCGGACTCAAGATCCGACGGGCGGTGGCCCTCGTGGGTTCGGATCCCATTCCTGGTATTAGCTTCTTGGACAAATATAAAAAATAAAAAAAAACACAACACAGGAAATTTTTGGCGGCGGCAAGGCAACGGCGGCAACGGCAGCGATCGTAAGGTCGACAGATACTTAGGTCCGAGCGCAGCGCGGGCAGTAGCTGGGGGCGCACTCGCCACACACGTGTACGAGGCACCCTCGGTACACGTTCGTCGTTTTAGTGTCCTTGCTCCTGGGGCATATTCGGCCCCACTTCCTCTTCGCGGGTACAGCAGCGGGTTCTCTTCCTCCTCCTCCTCCCCCCCTCTCTCCCCTCTCCTCTCCCCTCTCTTCTCCCCTCTCCCGAGATGTCCCCGATGACGCCAGGTCATCAGGTCCTCCTCCCCCTCCCCCTCCCTTCCTCCTCCCTCCCGCGTATACGAGGCGCGACGAGCGCGCTCCCCAGCTGCTCCATGAACAGCCTGCGTCTGTGGCGTTTGCCGACCATCCACATCAGGTTCAGCTCCCGCCACAGGACGAAAGCATTGTACGCGGACACGTCGATCATGTTGTGGAACAGGACAAGGGCCCAGCGGCAGGTTTTCCTCCTGCAGCTGTAGGTACCTGTCACCTTGTCCAGGTTGTCCACGCCTCCCTTGGTGCGATTGTAATGCAGCACGGCCGCCGGTTTGCTCGGAGGAGGAGGCTCGCCGCCGCCGCGATTGCCGTCTCCGTAGGTGGCGCCGCACCGTGGTGAGGATCTGCAAGTTCTTGCTCTTCTTCGCCAGGTAGGAGACCAAGGCGACCGAGGGGACTCCGTTTGTTGCCGTAGCCGTTGGAAGAGGTCCCCGGCGCGGTCTCGCCCAACGTGAACACGAGACGGAAGACGCGATCGCCCTGCGCTTCGTGTCGACCAGTTCCCGCGGGAACTAGCTCCTGTTGGCGCGCAGCGTCCCCAGCAGGGTGAGGCCGTCCCTCTCGAAGAATAGCCTGCGGGCGAGCTCGTACGAGGTGAAGAAGTTGTCGCACGTGACGTTGCGCCCCCCCCCGGCCCCCCTTCCCAGTCCCAGTCCCTCGGTGAGATCGAGCACGACCCGCGTGGCCAGGTTCTTCTCCGGAGGCGCGCGCTTATCGGATTTCCCGGTGTAGACCTGCATCTTCCAGGCGTAACTGGACAGCGAGTCGCACGCGACCCACAGCTTGATTCCGTACTTCGCCGGCTTTGAGGGAAGGGGCAGTGACCTGTCGAAGAAGAAAGAAGAACGAAGAAAGAAGAAGAAAGAAGAAGGAAGAAGAAGGAAGAAGAAGAAGAAGAAGAAGGGAAAAAAAAATAAAAAAAATAATGAAGGAAAAACAAGAACACAAGAACAACAAATATTATTTAATTTGAATTTACTTTTCATGATTTATTGATTTATTGATTTATTGATTTATTAATTTATTAATTTATTAATTTATTAATTTATTAATTTATTTATTATTATTATTTTCTCTTTTTTTTTCTCTCCATTTTTTTAAATAAAAAAAATCACCTCTAAACAAAACCAGCCTCTCGTCTACGGTGACCTCGGATCCCGGATTGTACATGAGCGGCAGTCGCTTGCACCACAAGTCCCACAGCTCCCTGATGGGCGCCAACTTGTCTACTCCTCCTTCTCCTCCTCCTCGCCTCGCCTCTCAAGCGGCGGCTTGGAGGTCCACGCGATTCCCCCGCGTTTAGAGAGCATAAGGTGTTCGTCGTCGCCGCCACCGCCTTCTTCTTCTTCTTCTTCTTCTTCTTCTTCTTCTTCTTCTTCTTCTTCTTCTTCTTCTTCTTCTTCTTCTTCTTCTTCTTCTTCCCCTCGCAAGTTCTGATTGATTGGCTTCAACGAAGATTACTGTCAGAGGATTATAGTGGTCATTTCTTTGTTTCATTTCTTGCTTATAATAAGTCCTATAAAAGTCCTGTCTCTCCAAGTCAAAGGATTCCTTCAACACATCAATGCTTTTCATTTGATTTTCTTTTGCAATGCGGTGAAACGTTTACGCCTTTTGTAATCCAGGCGTTGAATCATAAGCTTGGTCATAAGAAAACCAGCTCCAGATTTTAACAGCTTTGTTTAGTTTGTATGCTTTGGTTAGCTCCTTTCAGGGGGAAAGCACAGATTTTACCCAAAGATTCTTCATGTTTCTGCACTTTTTCAAAAGAGTAACGCTACTCTCGGGGCACTCAAGGTTCCACTGAGATTTGAACTCGGATCGCTGGATTCAAAGTGTGCTAACCATTACACCATGGAACCGCAGACTGCTCTTTGGAAGGATAACGGTGATCCAAAGCTACAAGTCTTACATCAATCATCCCTTGCCCAAAAAATGAGAAACAAGGAGTGCAAACAGTGCAAACAATCTTGATGTGCAGCAATACTTTTCCCTCTCTTAATGCAAACTGTAGCAGCAGTAAACTTGAGGGAGAAAGGTATGGGTTTGAGGGCTCTTCTTGTGGGCTTTACTGTCCTTGTAAATATTTTTCATAGACAAAAAGTAGGCATTTCCTGTTAACTAAACAGGCCCTTTGACCAAGGAAGCCCCAGCGCCGTAATGATTTCCTGGTTTCCTTACATAATTACTTGTGGGATTGTATTTCTTGCTTGCTCTGGCAAGGTGAGCAGTCGTCCCTGGGTGGGCTCGAACCACCAACCTTTTGCCTATCAGCAGATCGCCCTAGCCGATTGCGCCACAGAGGCGAGAATCTTGACATATCCATAAAAGGGTAACCCCTCTAATTGCAATTAGAAATGAAGAAAAACTCTGGATTCAGAGCGCTAACCGCTATACCGTTGAACCACACCTTTCTACAGGATGTCCTGTTTTGAAAATAAGTATGACATTTGATCATTGGGCTATATCAAAGAGAGCAGAATTGAAGTAGGCAAACTTCTGCTTCATGGTTTCATTGTGTGGTGGTCATCACATCTGCCCTACACGCAGAAGGTCTTGGGTACAACATTCAGCAAAACCAAACATGTTACCAAACATGTTCATGCTAACAATGTTCCAACGAAAGCTTGCTGTTTATGTTTTATAGATCCTTTCCAGGCCATTCATGTCCTGATCTCGCAAAATTTCCAATAGACCCAGCGTTCCTATTCATTGTATTTTTGAGCAAAGACTAACATTCAGGTACGCCTGCCGAAACCCGAGATTGAACCAGTCATGAAACATCTCCAACTGGACCCAGATGACCTCATGGTTTCATATGATGTTGTGTCCCTGTTCACCTGCATCCCGACCTCTGATGCAGTAGCAGCGGTGAGGACCAGACTGCAGGAAGACACCACCCTACAGGAAAGGACCCTGAACACATATGTAAACTGTTGGACATCTGTCTGAACACCACTTACTTTCAATTCCGGGGACAATTTTACAGACAGATTCATGGCTGTGCCATGGGCTCGCCCGTCTCTCCCATAGTGGCCAACCTGTTCATGGAGCACTTTGAGAAGAAGGCACTGTCCTCATTCTCAGGCATAGCCCCAAAACTGTGGCTCCGCTATGTCGATGATACTTTTGTAACAATCAAGAAACAAGAGCTGGAAACCTTCTCTGATCACATCAATGCTGTGGACCCACATATCAGGTTTACAAGAGAAGACGCTAAGGAGAATCGCTTGGCCTTTCTTGATTGTGCCACGATCAGAGGAGAGGACGGGAAACTCCAAATAGAAGTATATAGGAAACCTACACACACGGACCAGTATCTGCTCTTTGGTTCCAACCACCCACTACAGCACAAGCTGGGTGTGATCAGAACCTTACAACACAGAGTTCAAGGTGTGCCCACCAGCTCAGAGGGCAAGAAGAAAGAGGAAAAACATGTCCGTAATGCCCTCTCAGCCTGTGGTTACCCCGCTTGGGCTCTCAACAGAGTGAAGAGAACCAAGAAGCAGGACAAAAGGGAAACTGAACAGAGAAGGAAGGGTGTCTCTATCCCTTATGTGTCTGGCCTGTCGGAAAAACTGCAGAGAATTTTTAGACAACACGAAGTCCCTGTTTATTTTAAACCAGGCAACACTTTAAGACAAAAACTGGTTCACCCAAAGGACAAATTGCCGACTCAAAAACAGAGCAATGTAGTTTATTCGATCCAATGCAGTGAAGAAAGCTGTAAAGAACGTTACATAGGTGAGACGAAACAGCCTCTACACAAGAGGCTTTATCAGCACAGAAGAAATACTAGTTCAGGTCCACAGAGTGCCGTGCATCTCCATCTTGAAGCCTCTAATCACTCGTTTGAAGACGGTGAGGTGAAGGTTTTAAGCAGGGAGAAAAGATGGTTTGAAAGAGGAGTCAAGGAAGCTATTTTTGTTAAAAAAGAAAGACCTTCTTTAGACAGAAATAGAGGGCTTAGGTTTAATCTTCCTGTTATCTATAATGGGTTACTGAACCCCTGGAAAGGTAAAGGACCAGGGAATTCAAATGCTAATCAGGTACTCAGGGTGGTTGAGCCAGGGTCTCACTAAGACAAAGAGGTTTTAACAGCCCATTAAGATTCTGAATAGGCTAGCTCGGTAGATACAAGGGGGGAGTTTCTGTTGAAACCAACAACTCTTTCTACTTCAGGAAGGCTCCTCCCAATGGGCGGGTCTTACCACAGAACAGAATTAATATCGGAGTTCTCGACCTAAATTCTGTTATTGACAATGACTCTTGGATGAGAGTCGAAACGTCTACTTTTTCAAACTGAGTCCAGATGACTACAACTGAAGCTTTTTCTACTATGGAACACGCCTGGACGAATGAGGGATTACACCGACGTACAGTACACTGTTAAAACAAATAAGAAAGAATCGTGTTTAGCTTGTGCGGCTGCAAGACCCCAGCTTATAGCTGCCCCTTTCCCTCTGGACTCACAGCGTGACAGTTGTGTGCATTCTCTGTTTTCTAATTCTTCGGACAATTTCAAGGACTGTACTCATTTACATTTAAGATACCCCGTTACAACATCCAAAGACGTACCTGTGATATTCTCTACTGCTGAACATGGCTTTAACTGTTTCTATTTCAACGCTACTCTTAGCAGGACTAGGCTTGGTCATTTTCCTCCAACGTATTGCAACACATCAACTGACATTTCTGCTTTCCCCTCATTTCATCATGTTTTTTTAAGACAGACCTTACCCAGAGCTGACTTATGGTGGCTCTGTGGTGACCTAAAACTCCGAGCTATCCTTCCACCACGTTGGACAGGTGAATGTGCTCTAGTAGTGATGATTTTACCATTCACTATTGTCCCCGTTACTACAGAATATTTCAAGTACAACCTACCTAGGCATCCTCACTCTAGAGTGTTTAGACGCTCCCTCGCCAGCCCCCTGGGATCATTTGACCCAGGTGTTTATATAAATTCTGTGGGAGCCCCGGTTGGCGTTCCATATGGGTTTCAGGCACAGAATGAAGTAGCGGCTGGGTTTAAGTCTATTTTATTTAGTTGGGCAACATCTAATATTAATGTTCAATGGATAAATTACATTTATTATAATCAGCAAAGATTCTTGAACTTTACAATAGACGCATTAGAGGGAATTACAGAACAATTGGCTCCGACCTCACTTATGGCTTGGCAGAATCGCGTTGCTCTTGACCTGCTCTTAGCTGAGAAATCTGGTATTTGCTCGATGTTTGGTACTGATTGCTGCACATTTATTCCTAACAATACTTCCCCTGATTTTTTTATTGGTCTCAAGCTTTCACTGTAATTTTCCAAAGATGCAGTATTGTGGTGGCCAGGTGGTCAAGCTGATGGGCAAGAAATCCATTGGCATTGCTTCATATTTCTTAGAACCCTGCTGGAAACATACCTTCCTCTTCCCCCTGACCAGCAAAGGATGCCAACTGCTTAACAGTGCTTGATTTGTAAATATATAGGTACAGGAACACTTGTGGACTGGGTGATCAGGCCAAAAAAGTTACTGTAACACACAAAAAGTGACGCACATGTAAGTAAAGTAACAATGGGACAAATCTTTGTGTCACAACCAGTCAAATTGGAATAAAAAAAAAAATGAAGAATTGAATTGTCTTTCTGGTCACTGTTTCTGTTGTTTCTATTCTATCTGTTCTGTTTTTGTCCATTCTATCATTTTAAGGGTTTGATAAGGAAGGGGATGTAGCTCAGTGGTAGAGCGCATGCTTAGCATGTACGAGGTCCTGGGTTTAATCACCAGCATCTCCAGGCGACTCTGTAGTCTTTGCTAATGACCAGATTACACTGCAGTGAATTTTAGAGACCTTCACTTAAATATTTCAAATCAGCACATGTGGTGATTCAGTGCAAGCTCCCAGTCCCGCATTACCTTTGAACCTTGCAGCACTTATAAAAACTCAAACAATATTATTTCATCCATCCACACTACCTGCAGGAAGGTGAGACAAAGTGGCCCATTCAGGTGGCCTGGGTTCAACTCCTGGCATGGGAATATCGTGGTCAGCCTTTTGGAAGACTTGAATCCACAGTATGAATAAGACACGCTGTGGGTTGTTAAGAGAGACATTGAAAAATCCCATCCATTTAGGATGCAGCGTGCAATATGCAGTAATCAACCTTTAGCTGTTCCATGCAACGTAGCAGCGGTTGTACTTGAAAGCATCCCTGCGCGGGGGTGAGTGACAGTGGACCCGGACTGTGTTTCCACCTGACGCGTTGAGGCTGAAGGGGACTGGCTCAGAGCCCCTGGCACAGGGGCTAAGCGCAGCCATCATCCTTCAAGCCGCGCGTCTTTCTGTGCGGGGGTGAGTGACAGTGGGCCTGGACTGTTGTTCCACCAGACGCGTTGAGGCTGAAGGGGACTGGTGCAGAGCCCCTGTGCCAGGGGCTAAGCGCAGCCATCATCCTCCAAGCCGCGCGTCCTTCTGCGCAGGGGTGAGTGACAGTGGACCCGGACTGTGTTTCCACCGGACGCGTTGAGGCTGAAGGGGACTGGCTCAGAGCCCCTGGCACAGGGGCTAAGCGCAGCCATCATCCTTCAAGCCGCGCGTCCTTCTGTGCGGGGGTGAGTGACAGTGGGCCTTGACTGTTGTTCCACCAGACGCGTTGAGGCTGAAGGGGACTGGTGCAGAGCCCCTGTGCCAGGGGCTAAGCGCAGCCATCATCCTCCAAGCCGCGCGTCCTACTGCACGGGGGTGAGTGACGGTCCCATCTCCGGTGACAAGGGGCCAGGCGCGGGGGAAGCCAGTCAGACTGACGCCCCGCGCCTGGTGGGACATCCGTGGGAGAAAACCTGGGTCAGACGGGGCGTCTCGGCCTCGCTTCCAAAGTGTCCGGCGTGAGGTTAGCCGGAGCAAACCACAGCCGCAAAATGTAAACAAACCCGCAGTGCGCAGGAGCCTTTGAAGCTGGATAAAACCAGAACGGGGCCCTACGATGGCGGGTCTTGAGTGCCAATAGACCAAGCTCCTTGTCCGGTATACATAGAACCATTATTTGTACCATTTTCAATCGCAAAAAACCAGACCCTGGCCGGGTCTGGGCCGCTCTGAGCCATGGAGCCGGGCTCCAGCAGAGGATCCAGACCCAGGACCCAGGCTGGAGCTAAGTGTCAGCCCGCACTCCGCTACTCTGATTGCCGTGGGAGGCGCATATGAAGCCGGGGGGAAACTGCGCGGCCCTGGCCGGGTCTGGGCACCTCCAAAACCACGGAGCCGGACAACCAGAGGATCCGTGATCCGTGTCACAACCAGCGCTCATCTCCCCGTACAGCCCGTTGGTCTGAGCATTTGATACTATGAATGTCAGCTCAAATGATTATGTCGCTGTAAAGCCGGGACCGTGACATTGTGTTGTGCCCCGAGCAATCGGAGCAACCAGGAAGCTTCTGGAGGTGCCCCGGAGTCTGGTAAAATGAAGCCGAGAATAGCGCCTCTCTTGCCGGGTCAGGGCGGCGCTAAAATCACGGAGCGGGGCTCCACCAGTGGATCCGTGATCCCTGTCACAACCAGCGCTCATCTCCGCGTACAGCCCGTGGTCAGCCGCTACGCTGATCTGGATTGTCTGGTCTGAGCATTTGATACTATGAATGTCAGCTCAAATGATTATGTCGCTGTAAAGCCGGGACTGTGACACTGTGTTCAGCCCCGAGCAATCGGAGCAACCAGGAAGCTTCTGGAAGTGCCTCGGAGTCTGGTAAAATGAAGCCTAGAATAGCACCTCTCTTGCCGGGTCTGGGCGGCGCTAAAATCACGGAGCGGGGCTCCACCAGTTGATCCGGAGTTGAACCGAACTATGACGCCTAAATAACTTGACATTACGGTTGTGAAGGAGCCTTGGAAGCTGGATAAAACCAGAACGGGGCCCATCGATCGCGGTTCTCGTGTGCCCGTCAAACGAGCTCCTTGTCCGGTAGCCGCACAACCAGGAAATGTACCTGTTTCGATTCCGAAAAACGTCATTCTCAAAAACCGCCCGCCCCTCCCTCCCAGCATTACCATTTTGCACATTCCGCCTGAGAGCAGCGTCAAGAATTTCGCGGGAGCAGCGTGATTCAGCCCGGGAATCTTCCCCCGAACGCTTATTCGCACGAGCCAAAAAACGACAGAGTCCCTCGGGTATAGTGTACTATTGATTTGAAACTCGTTTTTTTTTCTAAGTCCAGCAGGGGTATATGGTACTATACTCTGATGGTCAGTTCACCTCCAGGCCCCAGGGGAGTGCTTTTCTGGGGGCAAACAGTGCACTGATGATGGGGGATTATTTCATTTTGCTCATTTTGGTGTTTTTTCACATTTTAACCCATTTTCACCTCTTTTGCTCACAACTTCAAACTCGGGCCCTAATTACAAGTTCTGACCACATGATGACAAACACGGTATTTATTATGTATTTTTTTCATTTTTTTATTTTTCCAACTTATACATCCATCATTGGTGCCAGGCAGGTTGTGGAGAAAGCAGTAAAGAAAGGAGAGAACCATCCCAGAAAAGATGTCCATCCAGGGTCAAGGTACCCTGCACTTTTACATATCCAAATGACAGCATTTAAAGTTTTTTAGCGTATGGTATCTCTCGTTGCATGGAACCGCACAGAGGCCAACGCCACACTGACGGCACCTGTACTTTGTTTGCCGCCTGCCTTTGGTACGAGAGCAGTCAGAGCACACGGCGCAGTCTGGACGTCCCTCTGCTTGAAAAAGCCAATGACGCTCTGTGAGTCTCTGTGGCATTTCACCCTCCGGTCTTGAGCGCCTCTCTTGTTTTTTGGAGTGATCAGCCAGTAATGCATCAATAATGTTCTGAATGTAAACCTTTAAAGGTTTGTGTGGGCCTGGAGTGGATTTGGTGTAAATGATGTATGCGATGATACCATTTCCGGGACCTTTGTGGAAAGAGGTATGTCTTCATCCTCTGGTCAGCAGTGTCCACTCCACCCATGTAGGCGTTGTACTGGTCGACACATACAGGTCTTTTGATGTCACGGAAGCCAGTGTCATCTGTCTTGGACCGGATCCTCCTCTGAACACAATCATTTCCATGGACTGTGGACAACATGGTGAGACGTTTAGTATCGTGCCAAGCACAAGCCAGGAGTTTTCCCTTTCTGCAAAAAACTGGGTCATCTCCTTTTTTCAGCTGTAAGACACTTTTACCAAGGCATTTTGGCATCCCCAACCTGGTAATCCTTACCGCCCCACACAGTCCAGTTTCCAAATCTGCTAATTAATTTGTAATTACAGGCGAGGTATAGTAACTGTCCATGTAAATCTCGTGTCCTTTGCCCGTAAAGGGAGAAACCAACTCACGGACAACTGCGTGTGTTGCACTGATGTTGCTTGCATTATTTTTTTACTGTCCAGTGTGCATTGACCAGCGCAAAACATACCCTGAACAGCTTTCACTCAGGGCATACACTCTATAGCCATATTTGTCAGGTTTATTCGGAGAGTAACATTTTAGTGAAAATCTCCCCTTGAAAGCAATTGTCATTTCATCTAAAGAAAGCTCCTTGATTGGACTGTAAACTGCTGCAAATTTGGGAATAATCAAATCTATTATTGGGTGGACTTTAAACAGTTTATCGTGCCCGGGCTCGCCTGTTCTCACATAATCATTATTGTTGACAAAATGAAAGAACGAAAGAATGATTTCAAATCTGTTTCTTGACATTACATTTCCAAATCCAGGCGTTTGTGTAAGCCAAAATGTTCCCCAGTAATCCTCGATTTCAGGTTTCTCAACAAGGCCCATGGAGAGATGCAAAGCGAAGAAAGCTTTCATTTCGGTGACTGATACATCATACCACTCAAGAAATCTTGAATGTGGCTTCAGAATCATAGGTGCCATACACTGATGTGCATATCTATTTGTCTCATCAGTAATGAAAGTCCAAAACTGATCGGTCAGAAAGAGTGCCAGAATATCAAATGGATTAGCATCCGTCAGATCCATCTCTCCTGTTTAGCCAACTGGGTCTTCAAAAGGTTTGATCCATGCCTCAAATACCTCGACCTCTCTCAGCATGTCCCAGCTCTCATCCACCAGGCAAGTTTTACTGCAGCCACTGGTTCCACTGGTTCCTCGCCTCGTCCTTTGCACCTGTCCGTTGTTTCGAAGTCCCTTCATCTCCACTTGGAAATCCATCGTCACTCTCGGGGAGATAAATTCCTTCAGAGTCAGAATCTGCTGTAAATTGCATGCCACGTGTACTTCCTCCAGCCATTTTTTTCCTTACCGGATCTACCCTAGATCATACCTGGCTAATAAGAGGAAGTTGCACCGAACCGACCAATGACTGAAGTGATTCATTTTCTACTATTATTTCATAAATTTCCTTGTACGGTAAAGTCGCATTTCTGCGAATTTGGCGCTTAAAGGGTTAATTTGGATTGACAATCGCAATAATGCAAGTAAAAACATTCTAGCAGAGGATGGTTTCGATTCATCGACCTCTGGGTTATGGGCCCAGCACGCTTCCGCTGCGCCACTCTGCTGAATGGCTATGATCATTGGACTCAAACCCTTGTTATCTGCAAATAATGGTATTTTTAATGTTCTGAACTGAGTCTTGCAAAGAAGACTGCAAACTCATTGCACCTGGAGAAATACAGAAACCATCAGACAAAGTAACATTTACCACACTGTAATTTGAAATATTAACCCGCTTTGTCATTAGCAGGTCCAGAGTGTGCCCTTTGCCCTTGGTGGGGCCACTCAGGTGCTGAGTAAGACCAAAGCTTCTGAGGACAGCGCCAAGCTCTTTAGAAGAAGACGAGGTTGAGCGGGGCGTGAAGGAAGGAAGGAACAGTCACTCACGTACGGGAAACTCCTACCAAGCAGTGGCCAGCCTATAGCACACTGGGATTCTGTGGTAATTGAACCAAGTTTAGCAGTTCCTTTCATCAGTTAATAACACAAGCAGGCTTTCCTATTTACCAATGTAGATAACAGGGGTTACAACAGGGACTCTGGTGGGTCTCGAACTCACAGCCTTTGAATGCCTTTGCAACTTTTGTCTGATTCCCCTTTTTCACAAAAGCAAAACAGTCATCCGAAAACGGTCTACATCAATCAATCCTTACCATCAAACTGAGAAACAAGGAGTGAAAAGAGTGCATTTACTCTGTTTATTCAGGGATACTTTTCAATCTCTAATTGCAAAATGTAAAAGAGCTCTTTAGGGTCATACGTTCTTCTGTACTTGTAAACAACTGATTTGCTTGAAAGGCTATCATGAAAGCACTGCTGGGATTTGAACCCAGGATCTCCTGTTTACTGGACAGGCACTTTGACCATCTAAGCCACAGCACCTCTTAAATGCAACTTCGACCTGTTTCAGCTAGATATTCAGTGACCAATGTTACCTTGTAGATTTCGCCTGCGATAGCTCTTCCAATCGTCCCTGGGTGGGCTCGAACCACCAACCTCCCGGTTAACCCTTTAGGCGCCAGAGATTATGGATGAAATAAATGTATAAATAAAAAACTTCCTGAGATACAGAGAACTGAAGCCGGGGCACAGCTCTGGGTCGGCAGTGCCCCTGGAGGCCCGTAGAAGCTCCACACTCCAGTTGATTCTTGGATAAAAGTGCACCCAGCCGGTCTCGAACTCGCGTGAGGCGGAGCAGGGATCACCCACCCCGCACACGGCCAGACTTTGCCCGGCCAGGGAGCACCTTCTGCGGGTCGGAGGCTCCGGGTCGGAGCCCCTGGAGCCTGGAGCCCTCACCGGGCCCCGAACTCGGCTGCCGGAGGCAGTGCAGTGCCTCATGGATAAAGGTGCACCCAGCCGGTCTCGAACTCGCGTGAGGCGGAGCAGGGATCATCCACCCCGCACACGGCCAGACTTTGCCCGGCCAGGGAGCACCTTCTGCGGGTCGGAGGCTCCGGGTCGGAGGCTCCGGGTCGGAGCCCCTGGAGCCTGGAGCCCTCACCGGGCCCCGAACTCGGCTGCCGGAGGCAGTGCAGTGCCTCATGGATAAAGGTGCACCCAGCCGGTCTCGAACTCGCGTGAGGCGGAGCAGGGATCATCCACCCCGCACACGGCCAGACTTTGCCCGGCCAGGGAGCACCTTCTGCGGGTCGGAGGCTCCGGGTCGGAGCCCCTGGAGCCTGGAGCCCTCACCGGGCCCCGAACTCGGCTGCCGGAGGCAGTGCAGTGTCTCATGGATAAAAGTGCACCCAGCCGGTCTCGAACTCGCGTGAGGCGGAGCAGGGATCATCCACCAGCCAGCCTTTGCCCGGGGAAGGGCCACTCTGGCTGGGCATGGCCTCCACTGAGCACCCCCTGGAGCCCCCGGAGCACCTCCAGAGCCACCCCCCACTCTCCCCAGACTCTGCCCGGGGAAGGGCCACTCTGGCTGGGCATGGCCTCCGCCGAGCACCCCCTGGAACCCCTGGAGCCCCTCCAGAGCCACCCCCCACTCCTCCAGACTCACCCCGGGGAAGGGCCACTCTGGCTGGGCATGGCCCCCACTGAGCACCCCCTGGGACCCCTGGAGCCCCCGGAGCACCTCCAGAGCCACCCCCCACTCTCCCCAGATTCTGCCCGGGGAAGGGCCACTCTGGCTGGGCATGGCCTCCACTGAGCACCCCCTGGAGCCCCCGGACCACCTCCAGAGCCACCCCCCACTCTCCCCAGACTCTGCCCGGGGAAGGGCCACTCTGGCTGGGCATGGCCTCCGCCGAGCACCCCCTGGAACCCCTGGATTCCCTCCAGAGCCACCCCCCAACCCTCCAGACTCACCCCGGGGAAGGGCCACTCTGGCTGGGCATGGCCCCCACTGAGCACCCCCTGGAACCCCTGGAGCCCCCGGAGCACCTCCAGAGCCACCCCCCACTCTCCCCAGATTCTGCCCGGGGAAGGGCCACTCTGGCTGGGCATGGCCTCCACTGAGCACCCCCTGGAGCCCCCGGAGCACCTCCAGAGCCACCCCCCACTCTCCCCAGACTCTGCCCGGGGAAGGGCCACTCTGGCTGGGCATGGCCTCCGCCGAGCACCCCCTGGAACCCCTGGAGCCCCTCCAGAGCCACCCCCCACTCCTCCAGACTCACCCCGGGGAAGGGCCACTCTGGCTGGGCATGGCCCCCACTGAGCACCCCCTGGAACCCCTGGAGCCCCCGGAGCACCTCCAGAGCCACCCCCACTCTCCCCAGATTCTGCCCGGGGAAGGGCCACTCTGGCTGGGCATGGCCTCCACTGAGCACCCCCTGGAGCCCCCGGAGCACCTCCAGAGCCACCCCCCACTCTCCCCAGACTCTGCCCGGGGAAGGGCCACTCTGGCTGGGCATGGCCTCCGCCGAGCACCCCCTGGAACCCCTGGAGCCCCTCCAGAGCCACCCCCCACTCCTCCAGACTCACCCCGGGGAAGGGCCACTCTGGCTGGGCATGGCCCCCACTGAGCACCCCCTGGAACCCCTGGAGCCCCCGGAGCACCTCCAGAGCCACCCCCCACTCTCCCCAGATTCTGCCCGGGGAAGGGCCACTCTGGCTGGGCATGGCCTCCGCCGAGCACCCCCTGGAACCCCTGGAGCCCCTCCAGAGCCACCCCGCATTCCCCCAAACTCAGTCTGGGGACGGGCCACTCTGGCTGGGCATGGCCTCCACTGAACACCCCCTGGAACCCACGGAGCACCTCCAGAGCCACCCCGCATTCCCCCAAACTCAGTCTGGGGACGGGCCACTCTTCCCCGGGTTGCAGGCTCTGGGACTCCGGGGATGACCACCGGGGACCAGGCTCTCCCTTCGAACCCGGGGACCCACACTTAAGCACCCCCACACGGGCTACACACCCTTGGTTCAGCCCCCTGGAGGTCCGTGCCCTTGGTACTATACCATGGAAGTCCGTGCCCTTGGTACTCTGACTGGAGTACCAAGGGAACGGCCCAGCACTCACCACAGAGGCTCGCGCCGGCCCCGGCCCACCTTTCGTCCCCGGGTACCCACACTTAAGCACCCCCACACGAGCTACACACCCTTGGTGCAGCCCCCTGGAAGTCCGTGCCCTTGGTACTCTGAGCCACTTTAAAAGATAAAAAGAACCAGGGCCCCAAGGCCCTGGCTCCCCTGTCCCCTACACCACACTTGGAGGCAGGGCCCTTGCCCTCCACTGGCTGCCCCCGCGCCCAATGTACTCCATAACCGAAGAAGAGAGGGGGACCCGGAGGCCGGCCTACTAGGGTAACAGGTTTAATTTAGAGCCGGGGCTCTGGACCACAAATGCCTACAACCCCGCAGTGCGCAGGAGCCTTCGAAGCTGGATGAAACCAGAACGGGGCCCTACGATGGCGGTGACCAGCCAGTTGATAGCAAAGTGAGCCCTGGACAGGCGCTGCATTTGACAAACTCAGAGACGAGGAAGGGACCGGAGTCGGACCAAATATATCATCTGGCGCTGTGTCCAGCGTGAGGGTGAGCCAGCGCAAATCAGGACCACAAATGCCTACAACCCCGCAGTGCGCAGGAGCCTTCGAAGCTGGATGAAACCAGAACGGGGCCCTACGATGGCGGTGACCAGCCAGTTGATAGCAAAGTGAGCCCTGGACAGGCGCTGCATTTGACAAACTCAGAGACGAGGAAGGGACCGGAGTCGGACCAAATATATCATCTGGCGCTGTGTCCAGCGTGAGGGTGAGCCAGCGCAAATCAGGACCACAAATGCCAACAACCCCGCAGTGCGCAGGAGCCTTCGAAGCTGGATGAAACCAGAACGGGGCCCTACGATGGCGGTGACCAGCCAGTTGATAGCAAAGTGAGCCCTGGACAGGCGCTGCATTTGACAAACTCAGAGACGAGGAAGGGACCGGAGTCGGACCAAAAATATGCGCCGGCCCTGCCCCCCGCCCCGCGCAGAGCCATCGGACAAGTTGAGGCTGAAGGGGACTGGCGCAGAGCCCTTGGGCCCAGGGGCTAAGCGCAGCCATCATCCTTCAAGCCGCGCCTCCTGCTGCGCGGGGGTGAGTGACAATGGGCTCGGACTGTGGTTCCGTCGGACGCGTTGAGGCTGAAGGAGACTGGCGCAGAGCCCCTGTAACAGGGGCTAAGCGCAGCCATCATCCTCCAAGCCGCACGTCCTTCAGTGCGGGGGTGAGTGACAGTGGGCCTGGACTGTTGTTCCACCGGACGCGTTGAGGCTGAAGGAGACTGGTGCAGAGCCCCTGTGCCAGGGGCTAAGCGCAGCCATCATCCTCCAAGCCGCGCGTCCTTCTGCGCAGGGGTGAGTGACAGTGGACCCGGACTGTGTTCCCACCGGACGCGTTGAGGCTGAAGGGGACTGGCTCAGAGCCCCTGGCACAGGGGCTAAGCACAGCCATCATCCTTCAAGCCGCGCGTCCTTCTCCGCAGGGGTGAGTGACAATGGACCCGGACTGTGGTTCCGTCGGACGCGTTGAGGCTGAAGGAGACTGGCGCAGAGCCCCTGTAACAGGGGCTAAGCGCAGCCATCATCCTCCAAGCCGCGCGTCCTTCAGTGCGGGGGTGAGTGACAGTGGGCCTGGACTGTTGTTCCACCGGACGCGTTGAGGCTGAAGGGGACTGGTGCAGAGCCCCTGTGCCAGGGGCTAAGCGCAGCCATCATCCTCCAAGCCGCGCGTCCTTCTGCGCAGGGGTGAGTGACAGTGGACCCGGACTGTGTTCCCACCGGACGCGTTGAGGCTGAAGGGGACTGGCTCAGAGCCCCTGGCACAGGGGCTAAGCACAGCCATCATCCTTCAAGCCGCGCGTCCTTCAGTGCGGGGGTGAGTGACAGAGGGCCTGGACTGTTGTTCCACCGGACGCGTTGAGGCTGAAGGGGACTGGTGCAGAGCCCCTGTGCCAGGGGCCAAGCGCAGCCATCATCCTCCAAGCCGCGCGTCCTTCTGCGCAGGGGTGAGTGACAATGGACCCGGACTGTGTTTCCACGGGACGCGTTGAGGCTGAAGGGGACTGGCTCAGAGCCCCTGGCACAGGGGCTAAGCGCAGCCATCATCCTTCAAGCCGCGCGTCCTTCAGTGCGGGGGTGAGTGACGGTCCCATCTCCGGAGACAAGGGGCCAGGCGCGGGGGAAGCCAGTCAGACTGACGCCCCGCGCCTGGTGGGACCTCTGTCTCGGCCTCGCTTCCAACGTGTCCGGCGTGAGGTTAGCCGGAGCAAACCACAGCCGCAAAATGTAAACAAACCCGCAGTGTGCAGGAGCCTTCGAAGCTGGATAAAACCAGAACGGGGCCCTACGATGGCGGGTCTTGAGTGCCAATAGACCAAGCTCCTTGTCTGGTATACATAGAACCATGATTTGTACCATTTTCATGGTTGATTCATGGATGATCCCTGCTCCGCCTCACGCGAGTTCGAGACCGGCTGGGTGCCCTTTTATCCATGAGGCACTGCACTGCCTCCGGCAGCCGAGTTCGGGGCCCGGTGAGGGCTCCAGGCTCCAGGGGCTCCGACCCGGAGCCTCCGACCCGCAGAAGGTGCTCCCTGGCCGGGCAAAGTCTGGCCGTGTGCGGGGTGGATGGCCCTGGGTCTGGGCGGCGCTAAGATCACGGAGCGGGTCACCTCCGCGTACAGCCCGTGGTCAGCGTGACATCGTGCTCTGCCCCGAGCAATCAGAGCAAACAGGAAGCTTCTGGAAGTGCCCGGGAGTCTGGTAAAATCAAGCCGAAAATAGACCCTCTCATGCCGGGTCTGAGCGGCGCTTAGAGCGCGGAGGAGGGCGGGAGCGCGGTGGTTCATTCAGAGGCTCCGTGATTCGCCTTACAACCAGCGGTCACCTCCGCGTACAGCCCGTGGTCAGCGTGACACCGTGCTCTGCCCCGAGCAATCAGAGCAAACAGGAAGCTTCTGGAAGTGCCCGGGAGTCTGGTAAAATCAAGCCGAAAATAGACCCTCTCATGCCGGGTCTGAGCGGTGCTTAGAGCGCGGAGGAGCGCGGAGCGCGGGGTTCCATTCAGAGGCTCCGTGATCCGCCTTACAACCAGCTCTCACCTCCGCGTACAGCCCGTTCTCAGCGTGACACTGTGCTCTGCCCCGAGCAATCAGAGCAAACAGCAAGCTTCTGGAAGTGCCCGGGAGTCTGGTAAAATCAAGCCGAAAATAGACCCTCTCATGCCGGGTCTGAGCGGCGCTTAGAGCGCGGAGGAGCGCGGAGCGCGGGGCTCCATTCAGAGGCTCCGTGATCCGACGCTCACCTCCGCACCTCCGAACCATGACTTGACATTACGGCTGTGAAGGAGCCTTGGAAGCTGGATAAAACCAGAACGGGGCCCATCGGTCGCGGTTCTCGTGTGCCCGTCAAACGAGCTCCTTGCCCGGTAGCCGCACAACCAGGAAATGTACCTGTTTCGATTGCGAAAAACGTCATTCTCAAAAACCGCCCGCCCGTCCCTCCCAGCATTACCATTTTGCATATTCCGCGTGAGAGCAGCGTAAGAATTTCTCGGGAGCAGCGTGATTTAGCCCGGGATTCTTGAGCTGAACGCTTATTCCCACGAGCCCAAAAAACGACTAAGTCCAACGGTATATAGTGTACTATTGCCGAAAAATGACAGAGTCTTTTCAGGTATTGTGTACTATTGCCGAAAAACGACAGAGTCCCTCGGGTATAGTGTACTATTGCCGAAAAACGACAGAGTCCCTCGGGTATAGTGTACTATTGGCTGGAAGCTCGTTTTTTTTTCTTAGTCCAGCAGGGGTATATGGTACTATATTCTGGTGGTCAGATCACCTCCAGGCACCAGGGGAGTGCTTTTCTGGGGGCAAACTGTGCACTGATGATGGGGGATTATTTCATTTTGCTCATTTTGGTGTTTTTTCACATTTTAACCCATTTTCACCCCTTTTGCTCACATCTTCAAACTCGGGCCCTGATTACAAGTTCTGACCAAATGATGACAAACACGGTATTTATTATGTATTTTTTTCATTTTTTTTATTTTTCCAACTTATACATCCATCATTGGTGCCAGGCAGGTTGTGGAGAAAGCAGTGAAGAAAGGAGAGAGCCATCACAGAAAAGATGTCCATCCAGGGTCAAGGTACCCTGCACTTTTACATATCCAAATGACAGCATTTAAAGTTTTTTAGCGTATCTCTCGTTGCATGGAACCGCACAGAGGCCAACGCCGAGGAGCTTGGCGTTGCTGGCATGTTTGATTATGTATCACTGGTTGGCATCCCCAACCTGGTAATCCTTACCGTCCCACACAGTCCAGTTTCCAAATCTGCTAATTCATTTGCAATTACAGGCGAGGTATAGTAACTGTCCATGTAAATCTCGTGTCCTTTGCCCGTAAAGGGAGAAACCAACTCACGGACAACTGCGTGTGTTGCACTGATGTTGCTTGCATTATTTTTGTACTGTCCAGTGTGCATTGACCAGCGCAAAACATACCCTGAACAGCTTTCACTCAGGGCATACACTCTATAGCCATATTTGTCAGGTTTATTCGGAGAGTAACATTTTAGTGAAGATCTCCCCTTGAAAGCTATTGTCATTTCATCTAAAGAAAGCTCCTTGATTGGACTGTAAACTGCTGCAAATTTGGGAATAATCAAATCTATTATTGGGCGGACTTTGAACAGTTTATCGTGCCCGGGCTCGCCTGTTCTCACATAATCATTATTGTTGACAAAATGAAAGAACGAAAGAATGATTTCAAATCTGTTTCTTGACATTACATTTCCAAATCCAGGCGTTTGTGTAGGCCAAAATGTTCCCCAGTAATCCTCGATTTCAGGTTTCTCAACAAGGCCCATGGAGAGATGCAAAGCGAAAAAAGCTTTCATTTCGGTGACTGATACATCATACCACTCAAGAAATCTTGAATGTGGCTTCAGAATCATAGGTGCCATACACTGATGTGCATATCTATTTGTCTCATCAGTAATGAAAGTCCAAAACTGATCGGTCAGAAAGAGTGACAGAATATCAAATGGATTAGCATCCGTCAGATCCATCTCTCCTGTGTAGCCAACTGGGTCTTCAAAAGGTTTGATCCATGCCTCAAATACCTCGACCTCTCTCAGCATGTCCCAGCTCTCATCCACCGGGCAAGTTTTACTGCAGCCACTGGTTCCACTGGTTCCTCGCCTCCGTCTGTCCTTTGCACCTGTCCGTTGTTTCGAAGTCCCTTCATCTCCACTTGGAAATCCATCGTCACTCTCGGGGAGATAATACCCTTCAGAGTCAGAATCTGCTGTAAATTGCATGCCACGTGTACTTCCTCCAGCCATTTTTTTCCTTACCGAATCTGCCCTGGATCATACCTGGCTAATAAAGGGAAGTTGCACGGAACCGACCAATGACTGAAGTGATTCATTTTCTACTATTATTTCATTAATTTCCTTGTACGGTAAAGTTGCATTTCTGCGACTTTGGCGCTTAAAGGGTTAGAAAAAAAGATATTGCGGCTTGTCGAGTCGCAAATATTTAATTGAGCGGGCTGTTTGTCTCTGTGGCGCAATTGGCCAGCGCGCTCTGCTGTTAACCGGGAGGTTGGTGGTTCGAGCCCACCCAGGGAACATTGAAAGAGCTATCGCAGGCAAAATCTATGAGGTAACATTGGTCACTGAATATCTAGCTGAAACAGGTTAAAGTAGCATTTAAGAGGCGCTGTGGCTTAGATGGTCCAAGTGCCTGTCTAGTAAACAGGGTTCAAATCCCAGCAGTGCCTTGATGATAGCCGTTCAAGCAAATCAGTTGTTTATATGTAAAGACAAAATTATCACCCGAAAGGGCTCTTACATTTTGCAATTAGAGATTGAAAAGTATCCCTGAATAAACAGAGTAAATGCACTCTTTTCACTCCTTGTTTCTCAGTTTGATGGTAAGGATTGATTGATTGATTGATGTAGACCGTTTTCGGATGACTGTTTTGCTTTTGTGAAAAAGGGTAATCAGACAAAAGTTGCAAAGGCATTCAAAGGCTGTGAGTTCGAGACCCACCAGAGTCACTGTTGTAACCCCTGTTATCTACATTGGTAAATAGGAAAGCCTGCTTGTGTTATTAACTGATGAAAGGAACTGCTAAACTTGGTTCAATTACCACAGAATCCCAGTGTGCTATAGGCTGGCCACTGCTTGGTAGGAGTTTCCCGTACGTGAGTGACTGTTCCTTCCTTCCTTCACGCCCCGCTTAACCTCGTCTTCTTCTAAAGAGTTTGGCACTGTCCTCAGAAGCTTTGGTCTTACTCAGCACCTGAGTGGCCCCACCAAGGGCAAAGGGCACACTCTGGACCTGCTAATGACAAAGCGGGTTAATATTTCAAATTCCAGTCTGGTAAATGTTACTTTGTCTGATGGTTTCTGTATTTCTCCAGGTGCAATGAGTTTGCAGTCTTCTTTCCAAGACTCAGTTCAGAACATTAAAAATACCATTATTTGCAGATAACAAGCACGCAGCCAGCTAGACAACTGGAGTTAACCCATTTTGCATTTGTGGCTGACAAAAGTGTCCAAGAGATCACCACAAGTCTGAGTTCCACTACATGCTGTCTTTATGCATTGCCGACTAGATTTTTAAAGTCTATGGTGAGCAGTCTGTTGGCTCCAATCAATCAAAAAGTCAACATGTTGCTTGGATCTGGAATTTTCCCAAGATCCTTAAAACTGCAGTCATTAAGCCTCTCTTAAAGAAGAGCAGTCTTGATGCCACAGTGCTAAATAATTACTGGCCCATCTCAAACCTACTACTACTCAGTTGTCCATTCAAGCATGCAAATTATTTACAACGACAGAAAATGCGCTGCTGTTACAAATTGGAATAAGATGGAAAAGTATCCCTGCACACACAGATTAACTGCACTCTTTTCACTTTTTGATTCTCAGTTTGTTGGCAAGGAATGACTGATGTGGACTCATTTTGGATGAAAAACGTGTTTTGCGTTTGTGGAAATGAGCACCATGGAAGGATGCATGGACTCTGTGGCGCAATGGATAGCGCTTTGGACTTCTAAGCATAAATTGCAAGGGCATTCAAAGGTTGTGGGCTCGAGTCCCACCAGAGTCGCTAATGGTGAGAGAACATATTAGTTTTTTACAATGGAAAATCTGCTCGCTTTACTATCTGATGAAAGGCACTGCTGAACGAGGTTCAATTGCCAAGTGTGCTTGAAAAAGTAAGCAAATACATCGGCATTATGTCAAATAACATTATCTTGCAATTTTTCCTCAATATCCAGATTAACTGCAGTATATTGAGTGCGCAATAAATTGGCGAGAGTCGATTGATTGAAAGACTTCCAGTTTTTTTATAGCTACATTGGTACAGGGGATTTAGCTCAAAGGTAGAAAGATTGATGCCCTCGCTCTCCATTAAACACAGTTGATTGGACAGGGGCTGAACTTTCGAATGTTGCTGGCTCGCTTTAAAAAAAAAGATATTGCGGCTTGTCGAGTCGCCAATATTTAATGGAGCGGGCTGTTTGGCTCTGTGGCGCAATTGGCCAGCGCGCTCTGCTGTTAACCTGGAGGTTGGTAGTTCGAGCCCACCCAGGGACGATTGAAAGAGATATCGCAGGCAAAATCTATGAGGTAACATTGGTCACTGAATATCTACCTGAAACAGGAGATCCTGGGTTCAAATCCTAACAGTGCCTTCATGATAGCCTTTCAAGCAAATCAGTTGTTTACATGTACAGAAAAACTTATCACCCGAAAGAGCTCTTTTACATTTTGCAATTAGAGATTGAAAAGTATCCCTGATTAAACAGAGTAAATGCACTCTTTTCACTCCTTGTTTCTCAGTTTGATGGTAAGGATTGATTGATTGATTGATTGATTGATTAATGTAGACCGTTTTCGGATGACTGTTTTGCTTTTGTGAAAAAGGGGAATCAGACAAAAGTTGCAAAGGCATTCAAAGGCTGTGAGTTCGAGACCCACCAGAGTTACTGTTGTAACCCCTGTTATCTACATTGGTAAATAGGAAAGCCTGCTTGTGTTATTAACTGATGAAAGGAACTGGTAAACTTGGTTCAATTACCACAGAATCCCAGTGTGCTATAGGCTGGCCACTGCTTGGTAGGAGTTTCCCGTACGTTAGTGACTGTTCCTTCCTTCCTTCACGCCCCGCTCAACCTCGTCTTCTTCTAAAGAGCTTGGCGCTGTCCTCAGAAGCTTTGGTCTTACTCAGCACCTGAGTGGCCCCACCAAGGGCAAAGGGCACACTCTGGACCTGCTAATGACAAAGCGGGTTAATATTTCAAATTACAGTGTGGTAAATGTTACTTTGTCTGATGGTTTCTGTATTTCTCCAGGTGCAATGAGTTTGCAGTCTTCTTTGCAAGACTCAGTTCAGAACATTAAAAATACCATTATTTGCAGATAACAAGCACGCAGCCAGCTAGACAACTGGAGTTAACCCATTTTGCATTTGTGGCTGACAAAAGTGTCCAAGAGATCACCACAAGTCTGAGTTCCACTACATCAAATCAAATCAAATAAATTTATTTTTGTAAGGCCCAAAATCACAACAACAGTTGCCTCTGAGGACCACAGGGAGAAATGAATCAACAATGTCTGTGGTGGCGATGAAGTCAGACAATGTCTGTGGTGGCGAGGGAGTCAGACAATGTCTGTGGTGGCGAGGGACGATGTCCCAGGGTCCTCTGTCCTTAGACTCTCCTTCTCGGCCAGGAAAAACTACAAAAAAAACCTCTTTGGAAAAAAAGCGTAGAAACTTGGAGGAGTTCCAGTGAAGGAAAGATCCGACTCTCACAGACAGACAGACGGACACGAGGAGACTGGAGCTGGACCCACTCTTCAGGCAGATGAGGGACCGACTGAGGCAAACTGGACCCACTCTTCAGGCAGATGAGGGACCGACTGAGGCGAACTGGACCCACTCTTCAGGCAGATGAGGGACCGACTGAGGCGAACTGGACCCACTCTTCAGGCAGATGAGGGACCGACTGAGGCGAACTGGACCCACTCTTCAGGCAGCTGAGGGACCGACTGAGGCGAACTGGACCCACTCTTCAGGCAGATGAGGGACCGTCGGAGGCGAGCTGGACCCACTCGTCAGGCAGATGAGGGACCGTCGGGGGCGAGCTGGACCCACCCCTCAGGCAGATGAGGGACCGTCCACACAGGGCAGGGACCACTTCACCAGGGGAGGGGCATCTGGGTCCACAGGTCCTCAGGAGTGAGAGAAAGAAAAATAAGGCGGTTAACAGTTTGCAAGTGGAATCAAAAAATAAATATTGTTTGATAGCATAAGTAGTCAGAAGAAGAAGAGGATAGTGCTCAAGCTGTCATACTTCCCCCAGCATAGTTACTCCTAGGGCAGCGTAGCTAAAGCTGTGGGTTTATGTTTCTGTTCCTAACTAGTCTGACCATAAGCGATTTCGAAGAGGAACGTTTTAAGCCTGGACTTAAATGAAGAGACTGTGTCAGCATATTTAACATGGGTCGGGAGCTGATTCCATAACACAGGAGCTTGGTAGCTAAACGCGCTACCTCCTACAGTACTTTTAGAGACTCTTGGCACCACCAGAAGGCCGGCATTCTGAGAGCGAAGAGCTCTGTTTGGATGATATGGTTCTATAGCATCTTTGAGGTAGGATGGGGCCACGTCATTTATGGCTTTGTAGGTCAAGAGTAGAATTTTGAATTTAATTCTAAACTCGACAGGGAGCCAGTGAAGAGACTTCAGCACTGGCGTAATGTGCTCTCTTCTTTTTGTTCCTGTTAGTAATCTTGCTGCTGCATTTTGAACCAGTTGAAAGCTTTTTATGGAGCTTTTAGGACACGCTGCAAGCAGGGAGTTACAGTAGTCTAATCTAGTCGTTACAAATGCATGGATAAGTTTTTCGGCATCACTTTTAGGCAGGATTCTTCTGATTTTGGCGATGTTGCGCAAATGGAAATAGGCTGTTTTACAAGCTTGATTTATATGAGCTTTAAATGAGAGCTCCTGGTCAAATAAGACTCCAAGGTTTCTTACAGTAGAACTGGAGGCTACACTGACATTGTCCAGTGTGACTATCTGCTCAGATAGAGCATCTTGTAGATGCTTAGGGCCAAGCACAATGACCTCGGTTTTTTCAGGGTTAAGAAGCAGGTAGTTTAGTGTCATCCAGGTTTTTATCTCCTTCACACAAGTACTAAGTCTGTCTACTTGATCGCTCTGATCAGGTTTCATTGATAAATACAGCTGAGTGTCGTCTGCATAGCAGTGGAAGTTAATGTCATGCTTTCTGATAATGTTGCCTAATGGCAGCATATAAAGAGTAAACAGAATTGGACCGAGTACCGAACCCTGTGGCACACCGTAAATTACTTTAGAGCAAGGTGAGGAGCTCTGGTTTACATTAACAAATTGGAACCTATCAGATAGATAGGATTTAAACCAGCATTTAAACCAGCTGAGGGCTGTTCCTCCAACACCTACATCACATTCTAACCTCTGCAGTAGAATGTTGTGGTCAATGGTGTCAAACGCTGCGCTGAGGTCCAACAGAACCAGGACTGAGACCAGTCCATCGTCAGCGGCTAATAACAAATCATTTGTGACTTTAACTAGTGCAGTTTCAGTGCTGTGGTGGGCTCTGAACCCTGACTGGAAAACTTCAAATAAGTTATTGTCCTGCAGGTGGCGACAAAGCTGTTTTACTACGACTTTTTCAAGGATTTTAGAGACGAAGGGAAGATTTGAAATAGGTCTGTAGTTTACCAATAGGTCGGGATCTAGATTAGGCTTTTTCAGAAGAGGTTTAATGACTGCATGTTTGAAGGACTGTGGAACATAGCCACTTTCGAGTGAAGTATTTATTATATTAATAATAGGGTCTATAATTAGGGGGAGAATGTCTTTGAGGAGTCTGATTGGAATGGGGTCTAGGACACAAGTTGAGCTTTTAGAGGACATAATGGCTGAAGTTATCTCTGCTTGATCAACAGCTGTGAACCTTTCTAAGTTTACAGCTGGATTTATATGGGACGTTAGATTTACATTTTGGGCTAGTTCAGGGCTAATAGCGGGGGTAATTTCATCTAATTTGTCTCTGATTGTTTTTATTTTATTGTTAAAAAATAGGAGGAAATCATCAGAGCTAAGTGTAGCTGGGAGTGAGGGCTCTACTGCACTGTGACAGTTTGTTAGCCTAGCTACAGTGCTGAAAAGGAATTTAGTGTTACTTTTGTTGACTTCTATTAGATTTGAATAATATCTGGTTTGGGCCTTACGCAGAGCCTGCTTATAGGACAGCAGGCAACTTTTCCATGCTTTTAGGGATTCTTCGGTGCGAGAGCGACGAAATAATCCCTCTAACTTTCTAACTCTTTGTTTATGTGAACGCAGTTCTTGGTTGTACCATGGGGAGGCGCGCTTTGGCCTAATGACCTTCTGTTTTAACGGCGCGACAACGTCAAGAGCAGACTTCAGAGAATTCATGGTCAAGTCGACAAATTGATCACTTAAACTGGGACTAAAGCTGTTCTCAGCAGGATCACATGACATGTCACTGAATATTGGCTCTATTATTTATTTGAATTTTGAGATAGATTTTTCAGATATTGTCCTTTTCATTGTAACTTTATTTTGTGGGACTGGATGATCTTTAAGAATAAACTGAAAGGTAATAAGGAAATGGTCTGACAATATAGGGTTTTGAGGGAGGACAATGAGGTCACTAATCTCTGTTCCATACGTTAGGATAAGATCCAGAGTGTTCTTGTGGGTGTGAGTCGGTTTATTTACATTCTGAGTGAAACCAATGCTGTCTAACAAGGCGCTGAAGGCATTACTGAGAGCGTCATCACTCATGTTCACGTGGATATTAAAGTCTCCAGCTATAACTATTTTATCCCAGGCTAACACTAAGTTTGATATAAAGTCAGAAAACTCTGTTAAAAACTCTGAGTAGGGACCAGGAGGTCGGTAGATAACTATGAACAAAACTCCTTTTAGGTTTTTCATATTTGGACATGTGATCGACAGCATAAGGCTTTCAAATGAGTGAAATGCATTGTTAGTTTTAGGGCTCATGAGTAGGCTTGAGTGGGAGATCACTGCCACGCCACCACCTCGGCCTGTGCTCCTGGCAGTCTGAAAGTTAACATGGGTGGGTGGGGTGGACTCATTTAGTCTGACGTAGTCGTCTTGTTGAAGCCACGTTTCAGTTAGAGCTAGAAGATCTATATTATAGTCACTAATTAATTCATTAACTAAGAGCGATTTGGAGGAAATTGCTCTAATGTTGTATATTTGTGTCATTTGTGATTGTTATTTTCCTTAAGTTATTTGGTCTGACGCCTGAAATATTTTTTCTGAGATGTGACTTTTTGGCATTATTTGTACGAGGAACACGAGGAACACACACAGTCTCTATCTGTCTTGAATCTGAACACTTCACATGTAACAGAACGGGCGAGAGTTCAGCGACAGAGGAGCGTCTTGAACTGCTGCTCTGCACCTGCACCTGGGGCTCATCCCTAGACAGTAACTTATAGGAAGTTTAAAAAACACTCTTAATAGAAGAACTCTTATAAACAGATGCCAGGGCCAGGTATACGAACTGCAACGGGTTCATGGCTTTGAATATATGAGATATGAGATAATAGATATGATATGTACACCACCAGAGTCCAATTACATCAGAGATCACATCCTCATCCTCTTCTTCGTCTGTGCACTCTTCTGTGCTGTGACTCTCGGCTCTTGGCATCAAAGCTGTAAACAAATAACAGGACATTTAAGAAATGGCTAACTATTTCACATAAAACACTCATTAACTATTTTTTTTTTTTTTAACACAATGTGAGAGTTTCAATATAAATACCTGAAGTGCTGATAACTCTTGATCTTTGGAAGCCGTCTGAAGAAGGGACTCAGATGCTTCTGCCAGTCCAAGTTCTTGACAAACACTTTGCCATCCGCCGTTCCAACAAGCTGTGGGATATTGAGGTGAGACTCAGGAGAGCTGTTTTCCGCTACCTGATGACAAGGGCGACAATGTAAAAAAATGAGAACAGAAGAAACATATCTTAAGCAGAGAGCAGCACTGAAGTTTTGCCAGGCTAATGTTTACACATTAAAGTAGTCAAATAATAAAAACTAACCTCAGCGATGTCTTCCAAAGTGTCAACCCTGGTCTTCATGTATGCTCGCTTGATAAGTCCAAAGCCGCAATCAGGGGAGAATTTGGTGTGGCCAGCAATGAGGAAGTGGATGTCCATTGTGTAGTGAAGCTTGGCCCCGTCTGCAGAGGGTAGTAGACAGAGAGAGAAAAGGAGATTAGATTAATACATATGACATTTGATTAAGACGTATATGTCTCTATAATTGCTATTCTGCATTTGCACTATCATTAGTACCTGCTGTGCAAAGTCAAAGCTGTAATGCATCCTGATGTCTTTGCTTGCTGGCGGTGAGGGTCCGAAAGACAGCACATTAGATTCTGTTGTAGAGATCTGTGCGTGGCCTGCAGCTTCTGATGTGTGGGAGAAGCTGTTTCCACAGTGATCTGAAGCTTGATGTACAAACTGCAGGCTCACCTGAAAAACAGATGTTGCTTATGGTTAATTATACTCTAATCATTAAAACACGAAAATCACCAAAATAATGTTTTACACTTACCACGCTCCTTAGCAGACTTCACGTAGAGACAGGTCATGTCAGTCAGGGTGTCTTTGCCAATTCTGAAAAGGGGGATAAAAGGATTAGGGTTAACAGTAATATGGGAATAACACGCTTCACAGATAACAGTTCACATTGTGACGTTAACGGTGTATTTAAGATGCAAAACGCGGAGATATTGGGACATCTGCCCTCGGCTAGCGATGCTAGCTAGCTCACTTGAGATAACACTGCTCGTAAAAGCAAAACACTTGCAGAACAGCACACCAGAAACATAAACTTGACTTTAAAACCGGCGCACATTAAAGTGATTAAAAGCGGGTGTTTTAGTCGCAAAGCTTCACTGGTTCAGCCGTCCTGTTGTCTCTTCCAACACAGTGCACAGAGAGACACACAGGAAGCTGATAATGGCCAGGCAAGCGCGTGATTGGTTCGAGTGACGCAGTGCGTGCGTGACGTGCAACTTACGTAAGCCACGTGACCAGAAGTGGTATCGGGAGTTGTAGTTTTTTTCTCTTCCCTCGTCGAAAAATAACCAGATAATATAGCAAAGTTTAGCTTACAACTTAGCTCCGAAAAGCTGCGTTTAGCTCCAGGCTGTGGCGCCAACAGCCGGTTTAGCACCATAAAACACACACAAAGCACGACCCACACAACCCACGGGCCAACCCGCGCCGAAAAATAACCCGATAACATAGCAAAGTTTAGCTTACAACTTAGCTCCGAATAGCTGCGTTTAGCTCCGGGCTGTGGGGGTAACAACCGGTTTAGCACGATAAAACAGACACAAAGCACGACCCACACAACCCACGGGCTAACCCACGCCGAAAAATAACCCGATAACATGGTGATAACAGCAAGTAGTCACATTAAGCCCGTATTGCAGAGTGCACTGAAGCAACATGTTAGCTTAGCATTAGCTCCACCGGAGCAGACAAGTAAGATTCTAAAGTGATCACGAGACTGCCTTAAAACACAGCGTTAAAGCAATAATTTAGTAGTAAAGTAAAAGTGTACCTGAGTAAACAGTTCCGTTGCAATGTAGTCCAGGAAATGTAAGCTCTGAAGACTGTGCTCTGCAGACGGTCTGGAGTAATGAGAGAAAAACACGGAAAGCACGCAGATCACGCAGCTGTAGCCATGCGGATCACAGCTGATTGGTGGAAAATGTAAACAACACGTTGGCTAGAAAAAGGTGACACCCCCCAGGAGAGCAGGAAAAAGACCCGAAAACTCCACATTTTTAACAGCTTAATGTATACGTTTAAGACAACCAATAGTGTTATCTGAAGCACACAGGGCTTATTCATAACTTCAACTAGCACATTCTGCAAAAAAACGAAAATCACAAATTTGGGGGGAAAAAAGTAAAATGCTGTTTTTCTCAGTTTCACCGAGGCCGACATGGTCCGACAATTGCTGTGGCGAGTCACGTATATAAAAAAGGGGGGGGGGTATTTACAGACAGGGGGGGACAACACGTACAATACACATTAATATACAGATAAAATGAACAAGACAGAAGAAGCAGAGAGAAAAAGATGGGGATGTAACAGGGGGTAGAAGAGTAGGCAATGGGGTAGAGGAGGCTAGGGGTAGGGGAGGTCATAAGCTTGGGTGAAGAGGTATGTTTTTAGGCGGGATTTGAATGTTGTGAGTGAGGGAGAGTGGCGGACAGGTTGGGGGAGGGAGTTCCAGAGTCGGGGTGCTGTTCGGGAGAATGCTCTGTCGCCAAATGTTTTGAGTCGGGATGTTGGTGCAGTCAGGGTGAGAGAGGAGGAGGATCGGAGAGCTCGGGAGGGGCGGTGGGGGATGAGGAGGTCAGACAGGTAGGGGGGGGCAAGGTGGTGAAGAGCTTTGAAGGTGAGGAGGAGTATTTTAAAGTTTATGCGCTGCTTGATTGGGAGCCAATGGAGAGAGCGGAGAACGGGAGTGATGTGATCACGGGACCGGGTGTGGGTGAGGAGGCGGGCAGCGGAGTTTTGGACCATTTGGAGTCTATGGAGGGAATGGGAGGAGATGCCAGTGAGGAGGGAGTTGCAGTAGTCAAGGCGGGAGGAGATGAAGACATGGATGAGGGATTCAGCAGCGGGGAGGGTGAGGCAGTGTCGGATTTTGGCGATGCGGCGGAGGTGGAAGTATGAGGTCTTGACGATGTGGCTGACATGGGGAGTGAAGGAGAGGGTGGGGTCCATGATGACACCGAGATTGCGTACCAGGGTAGAGGGGGCGATGGTCGAGGTGTCGATGCTGAGTGAAAAGGGACCAGTTTTATTGAGAGTGGATTTGGTGCCAATGAGGAGGAGCTCTGTTTTGTCACTGTTCAGTTTGAGGAAGTTGAGAGTGAGCCATGATTTTATTGTAGAGATGCAGGTTTCGATGTGGCTGAGGGGAGGGGTTTGGGTGGATTTGGTGGTGCGGTATATCTGGGTGTCGTCAGCGTAGCAGTGAAAGTCCAGGTTGAGTTGGCGGAGGATGTGACCAAGGGGGAAGATGTAGCAGATGAAGAGGAGGGGGCCGAGGACTGAGCCCTGGGGGACCCCCTGCGTTACTGGGGAGAGGGTGGATGAGTGACCGGAGAGGGAAATGAACTCTTGCCTGTTGGTGAGGTAGGATGTAAGCCAGTCAAGTGCAGAGCCCTCAACACCCAGTTGGCGCAGCCTTTGTAGGAGGATGGAATGGTTTATAGTGTCAAAGGCTGCGCTGAGGTCTAGTAGTAACAGGATGTTGAGGGCCCCGGAGTCTGCAGAGGTGAGGAGATCGTTGAGTACTTTGACCAGGGCTGTTTCAGTGCTGTGAAGTGGGCGGAAGCCAGATTGGAGGGGTTCATAGAGGTTGTTTGACTGGAGGTGGGTGTGAAGTTGGGCGGCGACGATGCGTTCCAGCGTTTTTGAGAGGAACGGCAGGTTGGAGATGGGGCGGTAGTTGGAGAGGTTGGCGGAGTCTAGGGTGGGTTTTTTGAGGATGGGGGTGATGGAGGCCAGTTTGTAGATGGAAGGAACATGGCCAAGGGATAAAGACTGGTTGAAGAGGGTGGTGAGATGGGGGATGAGAGCAGGGAGGCAAGCCTTGGTTAGAGTCGTTGGGAGGGGGTCGAGAGAGCAGGTGGTGGTTTTGTAAGCGGTGATGAGGTCTATGATATGAGAGGAGTTAACAGAGGGGAAGGTGGTGAGGGGAGGGAAGGGTGGGTGGTCAGGGAGAGGGGGGGGGGCAGGGGGGGGGGGGGGGGGTGATGGAGTTAATGGAGACGGCAGTCATGGAGCTGTTGATTTTGGAAATTTTGTCATTGAAGGCAAGGAGGAAAGAGTTGCAGAGGTCAGGGGAGGAGGGTGGAGTGATGTCCGGTGGCTGGAGCAGCTTGTTGACGGTGGAGAACAGGGTGCGAGGGCTCCGGTGGGAGCTGTTGATGAGGGTGGAGAGGTGGAGAACAGGGTGCAGGGGCTCCGGTGGGAGCTGTTGATGAGGGTGGAGAGGTGGGCAGATTTGGCGGCTTGGAGAGCGTCACGGTAGGAGGAGATGTGTAATTTGAAAGCTTCGGCGTGGACGGTGAGGCGGGTTCTTTTGAGGAGTCGTTCGAGTTGGCGGCCAGTCTGCTTCATGGTGCGGAGTTCAGAGGTGTACCAGGGGGCGGGGTTGATGTATGAGACGGAGGAGGTTTTCCAGGGGGCTAGGGAGTCAAGGGAGTCGGAGAGGGTGGTGTTGAGCATGACAGCATAGTCGTCGGGGGAAGAGGGGGGGGAGTCAGGGGGGAAAGCAGAGGATATGAGCTGGGAGAGCGTGAGGGGGTTGACTGACTTGATATTGCGGTAGGTGATGGTGCGTTTTTTGGGGTTGTGGGGCGAGGGTAGGGGGGCGGAGAAAAGGATGCAGAGATGATCAGAGAGAGGGAAAGGGAGGGGGTGGGGCTTAGATATGGGTAGGAGAGAGGAACAGACTAAGTCCAGAGTGTGGCCTTTGGTATGGGTGGGGAAGTCAATGTGTTGGGTGAGATGGAAGCAGTCCAGGAGAGAGAGGAAGTCGGATGTCAGTGGGGCGTTGGGGCAGTCAATGTGGATGTTGAAGTCACCAGTGAGTAGGAGGCGGGCAGAGAGAGAGGATGCGATGGTGAGGAGTTCAGACAATTCAGTGAGGAAAGAGGGGTGGGGCTTTGGGGGACAATAGATCAGGATAGCGGTGATAGAGTTGGGGAGGGAGAAGGCGAGGTATTCAAATGATGAGATGGATGGAAGGTTGAGGTTCAGTTCAGTGATGGATGTAGATTTTTTATGAATAACAGCAAGACCTCCCCCACGCCCGGAGAGGCGGGGTTTGGCAGTGTAAGTGTAGTTGGAGGGAGTGGCTTGGTTGAGAGCATAGAAGTCCAGGGGCTGTTGCCATGTTTCACAGAGGAGAAGCAGATCAATGTTATTGTCCAGCAGCAGTTCAGATATAACAGGTGATTTGTTGGAGAGGGAGCGGCAGTTCAGCAGTGCAAGGGAGATGGATGGGGGCGCGGAGATGGATGGGGAAGCGGAGATGGATGGGGGCGCAGGGGTGGGGGGGCGGAGGTTGCTGAGGTTGGCAGTGCGGCAGGTGGGGGTGACGGGGGGGGCGAAAACTAGTCCAGAGTGAGGGGATAGGTGAGCCGTCGTTGGAGTGTTGGTTATGGGAGAGACCAGAGCCCCGGTGGATGTAGCGGGGCCGGCGAAGGATCCCAGCTGAGCTAGCTGCAGAGGCAGCAGCAGCTGGGAGACGGTGGTTATGGTTGAGGAGGTGAAGGTCAGCAGCGGTGTAGGTGAGTAGGCGAGAAGTTGGTGGAGCGGTGGCCTGGAGGCACGGGAGTGAAAGTCCGAGGAGGAGATGGAACGTAGCAGCAGATGAGAGTAATCCAGTTAGTATGTTGGCGGTGGCTAGAAGCTGGTTAACTAGAAGCTGGTGGGCAGAGAGTTGTGAAAAAGCAGCAGTGGACCGGGTGTTGAAGCTGGTGGAGTGAGTGGCGTTGGTTGCCCCAGACCTTGTCTGCACGGCAGGGAGGCCCCGCGATACCATGACGGACCTCAGCAGGTGTTAAGCCAGCTGTTAGCTGGCGGCTAGGGCAGTAGATAGTCCAGGAGTGAGGGAGGAGATGAGTGATGGACGGTGCAGTAATGTCCGATGAAGTTAAGGAAGAGGGATGTAGACAGAACACAACACAGAGACGCGGGAACAAAACAAAACAATGGAAACGACTAACAAAACAAAGACGTTAGGACAGAAGCGGCAGTCCACATACCAGACGCCGGCGTTGCTCTAGCCCAATCAAGACGCATTTGAGTCCAGTTTTGTGACCAGATCGCCCCGTCTGTGGAGCGGGGAAAGCAGAGAAACGGGGCTGTACCTTGGTTGTATGGGGCTGCTTTTCTCCGGGTAGAGCCGGTGCCCCGCTCTCCGTGTCTGCTCCTGTGGCGGGCTGGGGCCACACCTTCGCCCAGGTACAGACCTCCGGGGCGGCGGGTGCGGGAGCGCGGAGCCGGTGTTCGGGCTTGGAAACGCCGGTGCAGCGGAGGAGAAGCGGAGCCGCGTGCGGCTCGTGGCGGTGCTTGCCGCTCGTGGTGGAGCCGGTGATTGGACGTGGAAACGCCGGTGCAGCGGAGGAGAAGCGGTGCCGCGTGCGGCTCGTGGCGGTGCGTGCCGCACATATGTCACACATATGTGCTTGTAATTTAGGGTGTACAAATGGCTTCCTTTCCAAAGGAAATATTTTTTTTTTGTCAGGAGTGGGATTTGAACCCACGCCTCCATTCAGAGACCAGAATCCCCTGTGGCGAGGAAGGAGTTTACCTTGAGTCTGGCGGTAGAACGCTTTAGCGGCGTGTTAGCTCCTCACGCGGCCTTTACTCAGATGAGAACGTAGCGCTGATCCACGTAAACGGCGTAGATTACTTCAAAAATAGGAGAAGCGAAGTAGAAAAGAAATAGGCCATAGGCTGTAACTCAGAATGTGGCTAGAAAATGAATTTCGCTCCACCACATCAAGACTACTTTTCAAAAGTGGTTTTCCAATCTCAAAGATGTACTTGAGCTGGGGGAAAAAGTTCTCCGCATGATTTCTGCCAGTATTTGAGAAAATAGGTGTTGAAGTTGCCAGTTTACCCAAATATGTGACAAATTGGGCTGTACACCCATCTTCATACCTTCTTATTTTTTTCATTCTTTGATTGATTACTTCAGAAATTCAGATTCTCAGAGACATAACTACTTTCTTGAAGGATGTAAAGTGGTGAGACTCTGGGTGCTTTAGTTTATGTGAAAATGTAAGTTAAAAAAACAGTTTTAACAATTTTGCATGTTATCGTTACGCACTTAAACTCTTACTCCACATTTAGTATTCAACTGAATGCTTCAACAATTACAAATTCTCTAGTCTTGATTAATACTACACTATAAAAACATAATCTAAAAGTAGTATTTTAACCCTTTCAACACCAGTTGCCCATTTGAAGAAAGAAAACATAGGCTATTGGTAAAGGTTTTATTCTATAGAACGGATATAATTTTATGTAATGTATTTACAATATGAACAATATGAATAATTACAATCATAAAAGCAGTATTTACATCGTGATGAACAGGCTAATTAACATGTGTATCTTTCGATCTAGTATAAGGCAAACTTTCTGCAGAATAAGATATACATACAAACAGAGGAATGATATAAGTATGATTGATGTCAAAATGTGTAAGTACAACTGGTTTGATTTTTACCTTTTGAGGACAAATATATATCTTGGCAAATTGACAGTAAACAAAGATCAACCTCCTCGGATACATTTACCATGTTAGACAATGTCAATTTATCACTAGCACCTACACACCAAGCTAGTAAGTTATAAAGTTCAATTGGCACAATCTTTCTGGCAGAGGAAACATTTAGATCCTCTGATGTAGGAGGCCAATTTACATCCATACTAGGGGCACTCTTGACCGCTTGTTTCAGTGATACTAGGGGCACTCTTGACCGCTTGTTTCATCCATACTAGGGGCACTTTTGACCGCTTGTTTCATCCATACTAGGGGCACTTTTGACCGCTTGTTTCATCCATACTAGGGGCACTTTTGACCGCTTGTTTCAGTAATACACCTGCACTGTAAACTGTCCTTGAGAGCTCTCGAAGTGCTGCATCTTTACCACTTTCTGGCACCATTTCTCCATCACTACATGACATCTCAGAAACTGACATATCAGTTTCAGTTGAAAAATCCTGGTGGAGAAGTCCTGTCGTCTCTGTGGAAACCATTTCACTCAGGTTTCTTCTTGGTGGTTTGTGAAAATTCAGCTGTGGGAAGTCTCGCTGTAATCTCTTCTTCAGAAGATCGGATCTGTAAAAATTAGACAAGGAATAGAAATTCATAAGTATTGATAGATTACTATTTTATTTGTGTTTTAGTTTTAGAATTATTATTTTATTTGTGTTTTAGTATCCTATGTTTGTTGTTTATTTTGGGTTGTGTTTTAACAGGGTAACCACTTTTCTCACTGGGTTTTCCCTGTATAAATAAACAAAATGAATGGAAATATGTAGACTCTTGTAGCTAACTGGATTGGTCTGATCTTGAATGAAATTTCATGAATAAACATAGCTGTGATGTTTATCCGATCTTCTATTGTTTTCTTTCATAAACAATAAGAATAATTTAATTACCGGTAACTTCCATGACCAGGGTGTTTTTTGATGAATTTCTGGAACAGGGACAAGAGCTTCTTCATTCTGAGGATTTCCTGATTTTCAATCAGTCGTGTCCGGATGACTGTGTCACAGAATGCTGTATATGCATCACCATACTCCCAGACTTTAGGTCACCTGTATAAAGCAAGGAAATGCAGTGATTGGTCAGTGATTGAAATATACTAGCTCACTACAAACAGAAATTTGCTTTGATTCAAACGTCTTTAAAATTATCGTGTAGTCATTACAATAATTTTCAATTAAATTATGAATTTATCTAAATATATGGAAATATATATATTTTATTTGATTACCAAAATGTTACCTTTCATCACTTGTCTTCTTTGTCAGAAAGCTTGTGAATTCTTTGTAACACCTCTTGTGATAGAGGTGCCTTCAATGGCAACACAATCTTTACCTCTGGTACACATCAGGATGGATTCATCTGCTCTTGATTCAGCTGCTTTGACCAAACTTCCTAGTAAAGGATAAGTAAAAGAATTTCAATCAAGGGTGAGCACAATCAGTAAACAATCGCAAAAGTTGTATTGCCTTTTTATTCAACTCACATCATCATACAGTCTTACGTACATTACATCTACACCTACATGTAATAAACTAGGCACATATTCCTATAGTGATCTGTTCTTTTCTTCTGTATCTACCTCTGGATCTTCCTGCGTTGCATCAATGAAATTTCCCCATGTGGGACAATAAAGGATTATCTTATCTTATCTTATCTATGTATATTTTGGCCAACTTATTTCACTGTGATTAGTCCTATTTACCACGAGCAAGAGAAAACACACATGCAAGAATCAATATATAATCTACTCACCAGCAGTTAAAGTTTCAGCTTGGACCAATTTATCTTTCTTTGTCTTGTGAGCCTCTTTGATACAGCGATCAACCTTCTGCAAATGATGCAAACTGCAGGAAGTACATCGCTTGACTTTTTAGATGATTTTGTCTTTACATCTGTGGTAGATCTCAGTGGTTTGGGAGAAGGTGGCAGAGTTGATGTGAAACGTCTATAGCATGTAGGGTGAAACGTCTATAGCATGTAGGGTGAAACGTCTATAGCATGTAGGGTGAAACGTCTATAGCATGTAGGGTGAAACGTCTATAGCATGTAGGGTGAAACGTCTATAGCATGTAGGGTGAAAGCCTGGCTTGTTACTTTCCAGAAAATTTGAAAGATTTCCGTCCGAAGAAGCCACAGAAGACGTAGGATAGTTTTGTTTGGCGAAGTCATCATTGTGTACACAAACAGCTGCCGCTAACGCGCGGTCTATTCCATCGATTTCTATCCACTTCTGAGCACAAGTCATCAGTCAGTGGCTGTGTTTGTTCTTTTTCTACCGCTGAAATGTGTGTGATGCACGTGTTATCCATATTTTCATAGTGTTTTCTATCGGCTCGAGTGACAACATGCCGGTACACGTGAGCAGCCATCTTTTATGTTGTTGTTGTAACTCTCACCTGATTGGCTGATTCAGAGGCGGAATGATTCAGGCGTAGGGATATTGCGCTATCATGCTGAGAATATAGTTCCGCATTTAAGTTATCGCCGTAAAAAAACTGGCGCGATCCGAGTGGAGAACTTTTGGTCATGAGCTAATGGTACAATGATAATTTTATATTTGAAGTATTTTTTTAGTCTTGTGACAGGTGTAGCGAACTTGAACGATACAGGCTACAGCCTATGGCCTAAAAGTCTCTGTCCGGTTTAGCGCTTAAGCTTAGTTCCAGGTGTTTCCAGGTGTTTTCAGAGTTCAGGAGGGCGATGAGGCTGGCCAAGTCTTGTCGACCCACGTGGCGGACGCTTTGTTGAGACAAAGGAAAAGAAAACAGGCTCGTCCGTGGAGACGGCTTCAAAGAGATAGACAAAGGCTTGAACAAAAAAAAAAGAAGAAGAGAGCAAGAAGAGAAGAGAGGAGAAGAGAGCGTTCCAAGCTCGGAGCGTCTTTTTGTCACCTAGCGCAGCAGGGCACGCTGGGAGCGAAAGGGGCGGGCGCTACTGCGACGACACGTTAAACACTTTTGGCAGTTTGTGCACATTATTTCTTGAGGTAGATACATTTTACATCTTCTTTCACCTGTGATGGGCACTCGAGTTAAAGCATTGGGAATATAAAACCTTAAACAGTGGGAAAATACGTAACACAAGGTGAAACATGCGGTGTACGGAGTTGATTCGGACAAACATTCATGGCATAATCACATAAAACATAGTTTTCATCGGGGCGTCCTCCTGTAAGACTGTGGGGGAGAAGGTCTGTTATCGCCAAAGTCACAGCGGCTCCCTGCGGTGAGGGAGAGAGGGAGAAAGAAAACCCCCCAATGTTCAAAGAGAGATTTTCCGTTATCTGGCCGTGGAATGTCCATCTCCATTCCCCTACACTTGCAATGAGTTCAAATATAGGACAAACCCATTGTCAGGAGTGGGATTAGAACCCATTCCTCCACTTGGTGACCAAATTTGCTTACGCTTAGGTAGGAGTTTACCTTGACCCTGACACCTTGGACATTTCAGCGATGCTGACATTGAGCTCCCTTATCTCGAAGATAACGTTACAAAAATCAGTACAAAGTAAATGCTTTGGCAACCTTACACTAGATGAAGTCTTTCCAATTATGTACAGTCCATATAAAGAGATGACTTTAACAGGTGATGAGAATTGAGTGAAATAGTTGAAATCTCATTGTTACAGAGGGTTTAATTATTCTTCTTTCGGTTCCAACAGAAGAAAATTTATGACCAAGATTTCACGGGTTGTAATGGCAAGCAGTCCATAAAGCTTAAAATCAACTCCCCCCAATGTGGGCCTCGAACCCACGACCCTGAGATTAAGAGTCTCATGCTCTACCGACTGAGCTAGCCAGGCTGGCTGTCCAAAAGTCAAGAAAAGGTCATCATGAAAACCCAGAATTTTTCAGTTCTAAGTCTGGTAAATTAATCTGTCACTTTAATTTCTCAGTGAGTGGTCACAATTACAGTATAAGACATATGATACAGTTCACTCTGAATGTACTCAATGCTTTGACAGTACAGCATCTACGTAGTAGATTGGCCATCACATCACAATTCATCATTGGAAGTAACACTTCATTTGAAATCTTAACCCTTTAGGCGCCAGAGATTATGGATGAAATAAATGTATAAATAAAAAACTTCCTGAGATACAGAGAACTGAAGACGGGGCACAGCTCTGGGTCGGCAGTGCCCCTGGAGGCCCGTAGAAGCTCCACACTCCAGTTGATTCTTGGATAAAAGGGCACCCAGCCGGTCTCGAACTCGCGTGAGGCGGAGCAGGGATCATCCACCCCGCACACGGCCAGACTTTGCCCGGCCAGGGAGCACCTTCTGCGGGTCGGAGGCTCCGGGTCGGAGCCCCTGGAGCCTGGAGCCCTCACCGGGCCCCGAACTCGGCTGCCGGAGGCAGTGCAGTGCCTCATGGATAAAAGGGCACTCAGCCGGTCTCGAACTCGCGTGAGGCGGAGCAGGGATCATCCACCCCGCACACGGCCAGACTTTGCCCGGCCAGGGAGCACCTTCTGCGGATCGGAGGGTCCGGGTCGGAGCCCCTGGAGCCTGGAGCCCTCACCGGGCCCCGAACTCGGCTGCCGGAGGCAGTGCAGTGCCTCATGGATAAAAGGGCACCCAGCCGGTCTCGAACTCGCGTGAGGCGGAGCAGGGATCATCCACCCCGCACAAGGCCAGACTATGCCCGGCCAGGGAGCACCTTCTGCGGGTTGGAGGCTCCGGGTCGGAGCCCCTGGAGCCTGGAGCCCTCACCGGGCCCCGAACTCGGCTGCCGGAGGCAGTGCAGTGCCTCATGGATAAAAGGGCACCCAGCCGGTCTCGAACTCGCGTGAGGCGGAGCAGGGATCATCCACCCCGCACACGGCCAGACTTTGCCCGGCCAGGGAGCACCTTCTGCGGGTCGGAGGCTCCGGGTCGGAGCCCCTGGAGCCTGGAGCCCTCACCGGGCCCCGAACTCGGCTGCCGGAGGCAGTGCAGTGCCTCATGGATAAAAGGGCACCCAGCCGGTCTCGAACTCGCGTGAGGCGGAGCAGGGATCATCCACCCCGCACACGGCCAGACTTTGCCCGGCCAGGGAGCACCTTCTGCGGGTCGGAGGCTCCGGGTCGGAGCCCCTGGAGCCTGGAGCCCTCACCGGGCCCTGAACTCGGCTGCCGGAGGCAGTGCAGTGCCTCATGGATAAAAGGGCACCCAGCCGGTCTCGAACTCACGTGAGGCGGAGCAGGGATCATCCACCCCGCACACGGCCAGACTTTGCCCGGCCAGGGAGCACCTTCTGCGGGTCGGAGGCTCCGGGTCGGAGCCCCTGGAGCCTGGAGCCCTCACCGGTCCCCGAACTCGGCTACCGGAGGCAGTGCAGTGCCTCATGGATAAAAGGGCAGCCAGCCGGTCTCGAACTCGCGTGAGGCGGAGCAGGGATCATCCACCCCGCACACGGCCAGACTTTGCCCGGCCAGGGAGTACCTTCTGCGGGTCGGAGGCTCCGGGTCGGAGCCCCTGGAGCCTGGAGCCCTCACCGGGCCCCGAACTCGGCTGCCGGAGGCAGTGCAGTGCCTCATGGATAAAAGGGCACCCAGCCGGTCTCGAACTCGCGTGAGGCGGAGCAGGGATCATCCACCCCGCACACGGCCAGACTTTGCCCGGCCAGGGAGCACCTTCTGCGGGTCGGAGGCTCCGGGTCGGAGCCCCTGGAGCCTGGAGCCCTCACCGGGCCCCGAACTCGGCTGCCGGAGGCAGTGCAGTGCCTCATGGATAAAAGGGCACCCAGCCGGTCTCGAACTCGCGTGAGGCGGAGCAGGGATCATCCACCCCGCACACGGCCAGACTTTGCCCGGGGAAGGGCCACTCTGGCTGGGCATGGCCCCCACTGAGCACCCCCTGGAACCCCTGGAGCCCCCGGAGCACCTCCAGAGCCACCCCCCACTCTCCCCAGATTCTGCCCGGGGAAGGGCCACTCTGGCTGGGCATGGCCTCGACTGAGCACCCCCTGGAGCCCCCGGAGCACCTCCAGAGCCACCCCCCACTCTACCCAGACTCTGCCCGGGGAAGGGCCACTCTGGCTGGGCATGGCCTCCGCCGAGCACCCCCTGGAACCCCTGGAGCCCCTCCAGAGCCACCCCCCACTCCTCCAGACTCACCCCGGGGAAGGGCCACTCTGGCTGGTCATGGCCCCCACTGAGCACCCCCTGGAACCCCTGGAACCCCTGGAGCTCCTCCAGAGCCACCCCGCATTCCCCCAAACTCAGTCTGGGGACGGGCCACTCTGGCTGGGCATGGCCTCCACTGAACACCCCCTGGAACCCCTGGAGCCCCCGGAGCACCTCCAGAGCCACCCCCCACTCTCCCCAGACTCTGCCCGGGGAAGGGCCACTCTGGCTGGGCATGGCCTCCGCTGAGCACCCCCTGGAACCCCTGGAACCCCCGGAGCCCCTCCAGAGCCACCCCCCACTCTCCCCAGACTCACCCCGGGGAAGGGACACTCTGGCTGGGCATGGCCTCCACTGAGCACCCCCTGGAGCCCCCGGAGCACCTCCAGAGCCACCCCCCACTCTCCCCAGACTCACCACGGGGAAGGGCCACTCTGGCTGGGCATGGCCTCCGCTGAGCACCCCCTGGAACCCCTGGAGCCCCCGGAGCACCTCCAGAGCCACCCCCCACTCCTCCAGACTCTGCCCGGGGAAGGGACACTCTGGCTGGGCATGGCCTCCACTGAGCACCCCCTGGAGCCCCCGGAGCACCTCCAGAGCCACCCCCCACTCTCCCCAGACTCTGCCCGGGGAAGGGCCACTCTGGCTGGGCATGGCCTCCGCCGAGCACCCCCTGGAACCCCTGGAGCCCCTCCAGAGCCACCCCCCACTCCTCCAGACTCACCCCGGGGAAGGGCCACTCTGGCTGGGCATGGCCTCCACTGAGCACCCCCTGGAGCCCCCGGAGCACCTCCAGAGCCACCCCCCACTCTCCCCAGACTCACCCCGGGGAAGGGCCACTCTGGCTGGGCATGGCCCCCACTGAGCACCCCCTGGAACCCCTGGAGCCCCCGGAGCACCTCCAGAGCCACCCCCCACTCTCCCCAGACTCTGCCCGGGGAAGGGCCACTCTGGCCGGGCATGGCCTCCGCTGAGCACCCCCTGGAACCCCTGGAACCCCCGGAGCCCCTCCAGAGCCACCCCCCACTCTCCCCAGACTCACCCCGGGGAAGGGCCACTCTGGCTGGGCATGGCCCCCACTGAGCACCCCCTGGAACCCCTGGAGCCCCCAGAGCACCTCCAGAGCCACCCCCCCACTCTCCCCAGATTCTGCCCGGGGAAGGGCCACACTGGCTGGGCATGGCCTCCGCTGAGCACCCCCTGGAACCCCTGGAGCCCCCGGAGCACCTCCAGAGCCACCCCCCACTCCTACAGACTCTGCCCGGGGAAGGGACACTCTGGCTGGGCATGGCCTCCACTGAGCACCCCCTGGAGCCCCCGGAGCACCTCCAGAGCCACCCCCCACTCTCCCCAGACTCTGCCCGGGGAAGGGCCACTCTGGCTGGGCATGGCCTCCGCCGAGCACCACCTGGAACCCCTGGAGCCCCCGGAGCACCTCCAGAGCCACCCCCCACTCCTCCAGATTCTGCCCGGGGAAGGGCCACTCTGGCTGGGCATGGCCTCAACTGAGCACCCCCTGGAGCCCTCGGAGCACCTCCAGAGCCACCCCCCACTCTCCCCAGACTCTGCCCGGGGAAGGGCCACTCTGGCTGGGCATGGCCTCCGCTGAGCACCCCCTGGAACCCCTGGAGCCCCTCCAGAGCCACCCCCCACTCCTCCAGACTCACCCCGGGGAAGGGCCACTCTGGCTGGGCATGGCCCCCACTGAGCACCCCCTGGAACCCCTGGAGCCCCCGGAGCACCTCCAGAGCCACCCCCCACTCTCCCCAGATTCTGCCCGGGGAAGGGCCACTCTGGCTGGGCATGGCCTCCACTGAGCACCCCCTGGAACCCCCGGAGCCCCTCCAGAGCCACCCCCCACTCTCCCCAGACTCACCCCGGGGAAGGGCCACTCTGGCTGGGCATGGCCCCCACTGAGCACCCCCTGGAACCCCTGGAGCCCCCGGAGCACCTCCAGAGCCACCCCCCCACTCTCCCCAGATTCTGCCCGGGGAAGGGCCACTCTGGCTGGGCATGGCCTCCGCCGAGCACCCCCTGGAACCCCTGGAGCCCCTCCAGAGCCACCCCGCATTCCCCCAAACTCAGTCTGGGGACGGGCCACTCTGGCCGGGCATGGCCTCCGCTGAGCACCCCCTGGAACCCCTGGAACCCCCGGAGCCCCTCCAGAGCCACCCCCCACTCTCCCCAGACTCACCCCGGGGAAGGGACACTCTGGCTGGGCATGGCCTCCACTGAGCAACCCCTGGAGCCCCCGGAGCACCTCCAGAGCCACCCCCCACTCTCCCCAGACTCACCCCGGGGAAGGGCCACTCTGGCTGGGCATGGCCTCCGCTGAGCACCCCCTGGAACCCCTGGAGCCCCCGGAGCACCTCCAGAGCCACCCCCCACTCCTCCAGACTCTGCCCGGGGAAGGGACACTCTGGCTGGGCATGGCCTCCACTGAGCACCCCCTGGAGCCCCCGGAGCACCTCCAGAGCCACCCCCCACTCTCCCCAGACTCTGCCCGGGTAAGGGCCACTCTGGCTGGGCATGGCCTCCGCCGAGCACCCCCTGGAACCCCTGGAGCCCCTCCAGAGCCACCCCCCACTCCTCCAGACTCACCCCGGGGAAGGGCCACTCTGGCTGGGCATGGCCCCCACTGAGCACCCCCTGGAACCCCTGGAGCCCCCGGAGCACCTCCAGAGCCACCCCCCACTCTCCCCAGATTCTGCCCGGGGAAGGGCCACTCTGGCTGGGCATGGCCTCCACTGAGCACCCCCTGGAGCCCCCGGAGCACCTCCAGAGCCACCCCCCACTCTCCCCAGACTCTGCCCGGGGAAGGGCCACTCTGGCTGGGCATGGCCTCCGCCGAGCACCCCCTGGAACCCCTGGAGCCCCTCCAGAGCCACCCCCCACTCCTCCAGACTCACCCCGGGGAAGGGCCACTCTGGCTGGGCATGGCCCCCACTGAGCACCCCCTGGAACCCCTGGAGCCCCCGGAGCACCTCCAGAGCCACCCCCCACTCTCCCCAGATTCTGCCCGGGGAAGGGCCACTCTGGCTGGGCATGGCCTCCACTGAGCACGCCCTGGAGCCCCCGGAGCACCTCCAGAGCCACCCCCCCACTCTCCCCAGATTCTAACCGGGGAAGGGCCACTCTGGCTGGGCATGGCCTCCGCCGAGCACCCCCTGGAACCCCTGGAGCCCCTCCAGAGCCACCCCGCATTCCCCCAAACTCAGTCTGGGGACGGGCCACTCTGGCTGGGCATTGCCTCAACTGAACACCCCCTGGAACCCCTGGAGCCCCCGGAGCACCTCCAGAGCCACCCCCCACTCTCCCCAGATTCTGCCCGGGGAAGGGCCACTCTGGCTGGGCATGGCCTCCGCCGAGCACCCCCTGGAACCCCTGGAGCCCCTCCAGAGCCACCCCACATTCCCCCAAACTCAGTCTGGGGACGGGCCACTCTGGCTGGGCATGGCCTCCACTGAACACCCCCTGGAACCCACGGAGCACCTCCAGAGCCACCCCGCATTCCCCCAAACTCAGTCTGGGGACGGGCCACTCTTCCCCGGGTTGCAGGCTCTGGGACTCCGGGGATGACCACCGGGGACCAGGCCCTCCCTTCGAACCCGGGGACCCACACTTAAGCACCCCCACACGGGCTACACACCCTTGGTTCAGCCCCCTGGAGGTCCGTGCCCTTGGTACTCTGACTGGAGTACCAAGGGAACGGCCCAGCACTCACCACAGAGGCTCGCGCCGGCCCACCTTTCGTCCCCGGGTACCCACACTTAAGCACCCCCACACGAGCTACACACCCTTGGTGCAGCCCCCTGGAAGTCCGTGCCCTTGGTACTCTGAGCCACTTTAAAAGATAAAAAGCACCAGGACCCCAAGGCCCTGGCTCCCCTGTCCCCTACATCACACTTGGAGGCAGATTCCTTGCCCTCCACTGGCTGCCCCCGCGCCCAATGTACTCCATAACCGAAGAAGAGAGGGGGACCCGGAGGCCGGCCTACTAGGGTAACAGGTTTAATTTAGAGCCGGGGCTCTGGACCACCAATGCCAACAACCCCGCAGTGCGCAGGAGCCTTCGAAGCTGGATGAAACCAGAACGGGGCCCTACGATGGCGGTGACCAGCCAGTTGATAGCAAAGTGAGCCCTGGACAGGCGCTGCATTTGACAAACTCAGAGACGAGGAAGGGACCGGAGTCGGACCAAATATATCATCTGGCGCTGTGTCCAGCGTGAGGGTGAGCCAGCGCAAATCAGGACCACAAATGCCAACAACCCCGCAGTGCGCAGGAGCCTTCGAAGCTGGATGAAACCAGAACGGGGCCCTACGATGGCGGTGACCAGCCAGTTGATAGCAAAGTGAGCCCTGGACAGGCGCTGCATTTGACAAACTCAGAGACGAGGAAGGGACCGGAGTCGGACCAAAAATATGCGCCGGCCCTGCCCCCCGCCCCGCGCAGAGCCATCGGACACGTTGAGGCTGAAGGGGACTGGCGCAGAGCCCTTGGGCCCAGGGGCTAAGCGCAGCCATCATCCTTCAAGCCGCGCCTCCTGCTGCGCGGGGGTGAGTGACAATGGGCTCGGACTGTGGTTCCGTCGGACGCGTTGAGGCTGAAGGAGACTGGCGCAGAGCCCCTGTAACAGGGGCTAAGCGCAGCCATCATCCTCCAAGCCGCGCGTCCTTCAGTGCGGGGGTGAGTGACAGTGGGCCTGGACTGTTGTTCCACCGGACGCGTTGAGGCTGAAGGGGACTGGTGCAGAGCCCCTGTGCCAGGGGCTAAGCGCAGCCATCATCCTCCAAGCCGCGCATCCTTCTGCGCAGGGGTGAGTGACAGTGGACCCGGACTGTGTTCCCACCGGACGCGTTGAGGCTGAAGGGGACTGGCTCAGAGCCCCTGGCACAGGGGCTAAGCACAGCCATCATCCTTCAAGCCGCGCGTCCTTCAGTGCGGGGGTGAGTGACAGAGGGCCTGGACTGTTGTTCCACCGGACGCGTTGAGGCTGAAGGGGACTGGTGCAGAGCCCCTGTGCCAGGGGCTAAGCGCAGCCATCATCCTCCAAGCCGCGCGTCCTTCTGCGCAGGGGTGAGTGACAATGGACCCGGACTGTGTTCCCACTGGACGCGTTGAGGCTGAAGGGGACTGGCTCAGAGCCCCTGGCACAGGGGCTAAGCGCAGCCATCATCCTTCAAGCCGCGCGTCCTTCAGTGCGGGGGTGAGTGACGGTCCCATCTCCGGAGACGAGGGGCCAGGCGCGGGGGAAGCCAGTCAGACTGACGCCCCGCGCCTGGTGGGACCTCTGTCTCGGCCTCGCTTCCAACGTGTCCGGCGTGAGGTTAGCCGGAGCAAACCACAGCCGCAAAATGTAAACAAACCCGCAGTGCGCAGGAGCCTTCGAAGCTGGATAAAACCAGAACGGGGCCCTACGATGGCGGGTCTTGAGTGCCAATAGACCAAGCTCCTTGTCTGGTATACATAGAACCATGATTTGTACCATTTTCATGGTTGATTCATGGATCCCTGCTCCGCCTCACGCGAGTTCGAGACCGGCTGGGTGCACTTTTATCCATGAGGCACTGCACTGCCTCCGGCAGCCGAGTTCGGGGCCCGGTGAGGGCTCCAGGCTCCAGGGGCTCCGACCCGGAGCCTCCGACCCGCAGAAGGTGCTCCCTGGCCGGGCAAAGTCTGGCCGTGTGCGGGGTGGATGGCCCTGGGTCTGGGCGGCGCTAAGATCACGGAGCGGGTCACCTCCGCGTACAGCCTGTGGTCAGCGTGACACTGTGCTCTGCCCCGAGCAATCAGAGCAAACAGCAAGCTTCTGGAAGTGCCCGGGAGTCTGGTAAAATCAAGCCGAAAATAGACCCTCTCATGCCGGGTCTGAGCGGCGCTTAGAGCCCGGAGGAGCGCGGAGCGCGGGGCTCCATTCAGAGGCTCCGTGATCCGCCTTACAACCAGCTCTCACCTCCGCGTACAGCCCGTGGTCAGCGTGACACTGTGCTCTGCCCCGAGCAATCAGAGCAAACAGCAAGCTTCTGGAAGTGCCCGGGAGTCTGGTAAAATCAAGCCGAAAATAGACCCTCTCATGCCGATAACGATTTCCTGGTTTCCTTACATAATTACACACAGTGGTTACTTCTGGGATTGTATTTCTTGCTTGCTCTGGCAAGGTGAGCAGTCGTCCCTGGGTGGGCTCGAACAGCCGAAGGCGCTAGCCGATTGCGCCACAGAGACGAGAATATAGGCGTATCCATAAAAGACTTGTGCCTCTAATTGCAATAAGAAATGAAGAAAAACTCTGGATTCAGAGCGCTAACGGCTATACCGTTGAACCACACCTTTCTACAGGATGTCCTGTTTTGAAAATAAGTATGACATTTGATCATTGGGCTATATCAAAGAGAGCAGCATTGAAGGAGGCAAACTTCTGCTTCATGGTTTCATTGTGTGGTGGTCATCACATCTGCCCTACACGCAGAAGGTCTTGGGTACAACATTCAGCAAAACCAAACATGTTACCAAACATGTTCATGCTAACAATGTTCCAACGAAAGCATGCTGTTTATGTTTTATAGATCCTTTCCAGGCCATTTATGTCCTGATCTCGCAAAAATATCCAATAGACCCAGCATTCCTATTCATTGTATTTTTGAGCAAAGACTAACATTCAGGTACACATGCCGAAACCCGTGATTGAACCAGGAATAACGTAGCGAGAAAATGAACTAGTTCTGTGTGTCCTTTTTTCTTTTCTTTTGATTAAACATAAAACAATACAGGACACGACCAGGGAGAAAAAATCGTAATTAAAAGAACTTAATAGTTACATAAAACATAACATAAAATAAAATAAAACAAAATCACATTTAAATGAAAATAAGGGTCCTACTTGGTCCAAGTCAATCAAATTAGTGCTTATCCAAGTTAAGCCTGAATGTCACTGTTTTCCATTCATCTAATGTCTAATGTCTGTTACTATGTCAGTCAAGTCTTTGATCGTTGGCGTGGTTGGTGTCGAGCATTTCTTTGTGATGGCCTTTTTCTCTACAGCCAAAAGTATGTTCCAAGGGTATCCATTTATTGTGTCCATGGCAGGAGTGTTGAGGCCCAAGTACATAGTTTTAAATTTGAGTGGGATGGCAAAGTCAAAAACAGTCTGCAGTGCCCTGTGAATTTCAGTCCATTATTTTTGAGCAACAGCACAGCCCCAAAACACCTGATAGTGGTTTGCCTGCTGGGTTCTCCAGCAGTTAGCATTTCCTTGTGAATAATGGGCACTTTGACATGGTGTGGTGAAAAAAACATATTTTTCCCCTTCAGGCATGTGATTTTGTGGTCTTCCTCAGGGCTGTTCCTACATTTCCACACTCTTGGTCAGACAAAACCAGGTTCACTTCTCGTTCCCATTGGTTTAGAATATACTTAGCAGAACGTTGTCCAGATCACCAATGCATTGAGATCATTTAGAAATGATTCCCCTCGCAAGTTCTGATTGATTGGTTTCAACAAAGATTACTGTCAGAGGATTATAGTGGTCATTTCTTTGTTTCATTTCTTGCTTATAATAAGTCCTATAAAAGTCCTGTCTCTCCAAGTCAAAGGATTCCTTCAACACATCAATGCTTTTCATTTGATTTTCTTTTGCAATGCGGTGAAACGTTTACGCCTTTTGTAATCCAGGCGTTGAATCATAAGCTTGGTCATAAGAAAACCAGCTCCAGATTTTAACAGCTTTGTTTAGTTTGTATGCTTTGGTTGGCTCCTTTCAGAGGGTAAGCACAGATTTTACCCAAAGATTCTTCTTGTTTCTGCACTTTTTCAAAAGAGTAGCGCTGCTCTTAGGGCACTCAAGGTTCCCCCGAGATTTGAACTTGGATCGCTGGATTCAGAGTCCAGAGTGCTAACCATTACACCATGGAACCGCAGACTCCTCATTGGAGTCTTTACATCAATCATCCCTTGCCTAAAAAATGAGAAACAAGGAGTGCAAACAGTGCAAATAATCTTGATGTGCAGCAATACTTTTCCCTCTCTTAATACAAAGTGTAGCAGCAGTAAACTTGAGGGAGAAAGGTATGGGTTTGAGGGCTCTTCTTGTGGGCTTTTCTGTCCTTGTAAATATTTTTCATAGACAAAAGAGTAGGCATTCCCTGTTTACTAAACAGGCCCTTTGACCAAGGAAGCCGCAGCGCCATAACGATTTCCTGGTTTCCTTATACAATTACATACAGTGGTTACTTTTGGGATTGTATTTCTTGCTTGCTCTGGCAAGGTGAGCAGTCGTCCCTGGGTGGGCTCGAACCACCAACCTTTCGGTTAACAGCCGAACGCGCTAGCCGATTGCGCCACAGAGACGAGAATCTAGGCTTATCCATAAAAGACTTGTACATCTAATTGCAATAAGAAATGAAGAAAAACTCTGGATTCAGAGCGCTAACCGCTATACCGTTGAACCACACCTTTCTACAGGATGTCCTGTTTTGAAAATAAGTATGACATTTGATCATTGGGCTATATCAAAGAGAGCAGCATTGAAGTAGGCAAACTTCTGCTTCATGGTTTCATTGTGTGGTGGTCATCACATCTGCCCTACACGCAGAAGGTCTTGGGTACAACATTCAGCAAAACCAAACATGTTACCAAACATGTTCATGCTAACAATGTTCCAACGAAAGCATGCTGTTTATGTTTTATAGATCCTTTCCAGGCCATTTATGTCCTGATCTCGCAAAATAACCAATAGACCCAGCATTCCTATTCATTGTATTTTTGAGCAAAGACTAACATTCAGGTACACCTGCCGAAACCCGGGATTGAACCAGGGACCTTTAGATCTTCAGTCTAACGCTCTCCCAACTGAGCTATTTCGGCTACTTTTCCAGCAAATTAGGCAAGGGAGTGAAACGTGTGGCATAACGTAGCGAGAAAATGAACTAGTTCTGTGTGTCCTTTTTTCTTTTCTTTTGATTAAACATAAAACAATACAGGACGCGACCAGGGAGCAAAAATCGAAATAAAAAGAACATAAATAGCACTAAACATAAAATAAAAACAAAATCACATTTAAATGAAAATAGGGGTCCTACTTGGTCCAAAGTCGATCAAATTAGTGCTTATCCAAATTAAGCCTGAATGTCACTGTTTTCCATTCATCCAATGTCTAATGTCTGTTACTATGTCAGTCAAGTCTTTGATCGTTGGCGTGGTTGGTGTCGAGCATTTCTTTGTGATGGCCTTTTTCTCTACAGCCAAAAGTATGTTCCAAGGGTATCCATTTATTGTGTCCATGGCAGGAGTGTTGAGGCCCAAGTACATAGTTTTAAATTTGAGTGGGATGGCAAAGTCAAAAACAGTCTGCAGTGCCCTGTGAATTTCAGTCCATTATTTTTGAGCAACAGCACAGCCCCACAACACCTAATAGTGGTTTGCCTGCTGGGTTCTCCAGCAGTTAGCATTTCCTTGTGAATAATGGGCACTTTGACATGGTGTGGTGAAAAAAACATATTTTTCCCCTTCAGGCATGTGATTTTGTGGTCTTCCTCAGGGCTGTTCCTACATTTCCACACTCTTGGTCAGACAAAACCAGGTTCACTTCTCGTTCCCATTGGTTTAGAATATACTTAGCAGAACGTTGTCCAGATTACCAATGCATTGAGATCATTTAGAAATGATTCCCCTCGCAAGTTCTGATTGATTGGCTTCAACGAAGATTACTGTCAGAGGATTATAGTGGTCATTTCTTTGTTTCATTTCTTGCTTATAATAAGTCCTATAAAAGTCCTGTCTCTCCAAGTCAAAGGATTCCTTCAACACATCAATGCTTTTCATTTGATTTTCTTTTGCAATGCGGTGAAACGTTTACGCCTTTTGTAATCCAGGCGTTGAATCATAAGCTTGGTCATAAGAAAACCAGCTCCAGATTTTAACAGCTTTGTTTAGTTTGTATGCTTTGGTTAGCTCCTTTCAGGGGGTAAGCACAGATTTTACCCAAAGATTCTTCATGTTTCTGCACTTTTTCAAAAGAGTAACGCTACTCTCGGGGCACTCAAGGTTCCACTGAGATTTGAACTCGGATCGCTGGATTCAAAGTGTGCTAACCATTACACCATGGAACCGCAGACTGCTCCTTGGAAGGATAACGGTGATCCAAAGCTACAAGTCTTTACATCAATCATCCCTTGCCCAAAAAATGAGAAACAAGGCTGTGCAAACAGTGCAAACAATCTTGATGTGCAGCAATACTTTTCCCTCTCTTAATGCAAAGTGTAGCAGCAGTAAACTTGAGGGAGAAAGGTATGGGTTTGAGGGCTCTTCTTGTGGGCTTTACTGTCCTTGTAAATCTTTTTCATAGACAATAGAGTAGGCATTTCCTTTTTACTAAACAGGCCCTAAACGAACCACCAACCTTTCGCCTACCAGCAGAACGCGCTAGCCGATTGCGCCACAGAGGCGAGAATCTTGACATACCCATAAAAGGGTTACCCCTCTAATTGCAATTAGAAATGAAGAAAAACTCTGGATTCAGAGCGCTAACCGCTATACCGTTGAACCACACCTTTCTACAGGATGTCCTGTTTTGAAAATAAGTATGACATTTGATCATTGGGCTATATCAAAGAGAGCAGCATTGAAGTAGGCAAACTTCTGCTTCATGGTTTCATTGTGTGGTGGTCATCACATCTGCCCTACACGCAGAAGGTCTTGGGTACAACATTCAGCAAAACCAAACATGTTACCAAACATGTTCATGCTAACAATGTTCCAACGAAAGCATGCTGTTTATGTTTTATAGATCCTTTCCAGGCCATTTATGTCCTGATCTCGCAAAATATCCAATAGACCCAGCATTCCTATTCATTGTATTTTTGAGCAAAGACTAACATTCAGGTACACCTGCCGAAACCCGGGATTGAACCAGGGACCTTTAGATCTTCAGTCTAACGCTCTCCCAACTGAGCTATTTCGGCTACTTTTTAGTCAATTAGGCAAGGGAGCGAAACGTGTGGCATAACGTAGCGAGAAAATGAACTAGTTCTGTGTGTCCTTTTTTCTTTTCTTTCGATTAAACATAAAACAATACAGGACACGACCAGGGAGCAAAAATCGAAATAAAAAGAACATAAATAGCACTAAACATAAAATAAAAACAAAATCACATTTAAATGAAAATAGGGGTCCTACTTGGTCCAAAGTTGATCAAATTAGTGCTTATCCAAATTAAGCCTGAATGTCACTGTTTTCCATTCATCCAATGTCTAATGTCTGTTACTATGTCAGTCAAGTCTTTGATCGTTGGCGTGGTTGGTGTCGAGCATTTCTTTGTGATGGCCTTTTTCTCTATAGCCAAAAGTATGTTCCAAGGGTATCCATTTATTGTGTCCATGGCAGGAGTGTTGAGGCCCAAGTACATAGTTTTAAATTTGAGTGGGATGGCAAAGTCAAAAACAGTCTGCAGTGCCCTGTGAATTTCAGTCCATTATTTTTGAGCAACAGCACAGCCCCACAACACCTAATAGTGGTTTGCCTGCTGGGTTCTCCAGCAGTTAGCATTTCCTTGTGAATAATGGGCACTTTGACATGGTGTGGTGAAAAAAACATATTTTTCCCCTTCAGGCATGTGATTTTGTGGTCTTCCTCAGGGCTGTTCCTACATTTCCACACTCTTGGTCAGACTAAACCAGGTTCACTTCTCGTTCCCATTGGTTTAGAATATACTTAGCAGAACGTTGTCCAGATTACCAATGCATTGAGATCATTTAGAAATGATTCCCCTCGCAAGTTCTGATTGATTGGCTTCAACGAAGATTACTGTCAGAGGATTATAGTGGTCATTTCTTTGTTTCATTTCTTGCTTATAATAAGTCCCATAAAAGTCCTGTCTCTCCAAGTCAAAGGATTCCTTCAACACATCAATGCTTTTCATTTGATTTTCTTTTGCAATGCGGTGAAACGTTTACGCCTTTTGTAATCCAGGCGTTGAATCATAAGCTTGGTCATAAGAAAACCAGCTCCAGATTTTAACAGCTTTGTTTAGTTTGTATGCTTTGGTTAGCTCCTTTCAGGGGGTAAGCACAGATTTTACCCAAAGATTCTTCATGTTTCTGCACTTTTTCAAAAGAGTAACGCTACTCTCGGGGCACTCAAGGTTCCACTGAGATTTGAACTCGGATCGCTGGATTCAAAGTGTGCTAACCATTACACCATGGAACCGCAGACTGCTCCTTGGAAGGATAACAGTGATCCAAAGCTACAAGTCTTACATCAATCATCCCTTGCCCAAAAAATGAGAAACAAGGAGTGCAAACAGTGCAAATAATCTTGATGTGCAGCAATACTTTTCCCTCTCTTAATGCAAAGTGTAGCAGCAGTAAACTTGAGGGAGAAAGGTATGGGTTTGAGGGCTCTTCTTGTGGGCTTTACTGTCCTTGTAAATCTTTTTCATAGACAAAAAGTAGGCATTTCCTGTTAACTAAACAGGCCCTTTGACCAAGGAAGCCCCAGCGCCGTAATGCTTTCCTGGTTTCCTTACATAATTACATTCAGTGGTTACTTCTGGGATTGTATTTCTTGCTTGCTCTGGCAAGGTGAGCAGTCGTCCCTGGGTGGGCTCGAACCACCAACTTTTCGCCTACCAGCAGAACGCGCTAGCCGATTGCGCCACAGAGGCGAGAATCTTGACATACTCGTAAAAAGGTTGCAATTATAAATGAAGAAAAACTCTGGATTCAGAGCGCTAACCGCTATACCGTTGAACCACACCTTTCTACAGGATGTCCTGTTTTGAAAATAAGTATGACATTTGATCATTGGGCTATATCAAAGAGAGCAGCATTGAAGTAGGCAAACTTCTGCTTCATGGTTTCATTGTGTGGTGGTCATCACATCTGCCCTACACGCAGAAGGTCTTGGGTACAACATTCAGCAAAACCAAACATGTTACCAAACATGTTCATGCTAACAATGTTCCAACGAAAGCATGCTGTTTATGTTTTATAGATCCTTTCCAGGCCATTTATGTCCTGATCTCGCAAAATATCCAATAGACCCAGCATTCCTATTCATTGTATTTTTGAGCAAAGACTAACATTCAGGTACACCTGCCGAAACCCGGGATTGAACCAGGGACCTTTAGATCTTCAGTCTAACGCTCTCCCAAATGACCTATTTCGGCTACTTTTTAGTGAATTAGGCAAGGGAGCGAAACGTGTGGCATAACGTAGCGAGAAAATGAACTAGTTCTGTGTGTCCTTTTTTCTTTTCTTTCGATTAAACATAAAACAATACAGGACACGACCAGGGAGCAAAAATCGAAATAAAAAGAACATAAATAGCACTAAACATAAAATAAAAACAAAATCACATTTAAATGAAAATAGGGGTCCTACTTGGTCCAAAGTCGATCAAATTAGTGCTTAACCAAATTAAGTCTGAATGTCACTGTTTTCCATTCATCCAATGTCTAATGTCTGTTACTATGTCAGTCAAGTCTTTGATCGTTGGCGTGGTTGGTGTCGAGCATTTCTTTGTGATGGCCTTTTTCTCTATAGCCAAAAGTATGTTCCAAGGGTATCCATTTATTGTGTCCATGGCAGGAGTGTTGAGGCCCAAGTACATAGTTTTAAATTTGAGTGGGATGGCAAAGTCAAAAACAGTCTGCAGTGCCCTGTGAATTTCAGTCCATTATTTTTGAGCAACAGCACAGCCCCAAAACACCTGATAGTGGTTTGCCTGCTGGGTTCTCCAGCAGTTAGCATTTCCTTGTGAATAATGGGCACTTTGACATGGTGTGGTGAAAAAAACATATTTTTCCCCTTCAGGCATGTGATTTTGTGGTCTTCCTCAGGGCTGTTCCTACATTTCCACACTCTTGGTCAGACTAAACCAGGTTCACTTCTCGTTCCCATTGGTTTAGAATATAATTAGCAGAACGTTGTCCAGATTACCAATGCATTGAGATCATTTAGAAATGATTCCCCTCGCAAGTTCTGATTGATTGGTTTCAACGAAGATTACTGTCAGAGGATTATAGTGGTCATTTCTTTGTTTCATTTCTTGCTCATAATAAGTCCTATAAAAGTCCTGTCTCTCCAAGTCAAAGGATTCCTTCAAAACGTCAATGCTTTTCATTTGATTTTCTTTTGCAATGCGGTGAAACGTTTACGCCTTTTGTAATCCAGGCGTTGAATCATAAGCTTGGTCATAAGAAAACCAGCTCCAGATTTTAACAGCTTTGTTTAGTTTGTATGCTTTGGTTAGCTCCTTTCAGGGGGTAAGCACAGATTTTACCCAAAGATTCTTCTTGTTTCTGCACTTTTTCAAAAGAGTAACGCTACTCTCGGGGCACTCAAGGTTCCACTGAGATTTGAACTTGGATCGCTGGATTCAAAGTGTGCTAACCATTACACCATGGAACCGCAGACTGCTCCTTGGAAGGATAACGGTGATCCAAAGCTACAAGTCTTTACATCAATCATCCCTTGCCCAAAAAATGAGAAACAAGGCTGTGCAAACAGTGCAAACAATCTTGATGTGCAGCAATACTTTTCCCTCTCTTAATGCAAAGTGTAGCAGCAGTAAACTTGAGGGAGAAAGGTATGGGTTTGAGGGCTCTTCTTGTGGGCTTTACTGTCCTTGTAAATCTTTTTCATAGACAATAGAGTAGGCATTTCCTTTTTACTAAACAGGCCCTAAACGAACCACAAACCTTTCGCCTACCAGCAGAACGCGCTAGCCGATTGCGCCACAGAGGCGAGAATCTTGACATACCCATAAAAGGGTTACCCCTCTAATTGCAATTAGAAATGAAGAAAAACTCTGGATTCAGAGCGCTAACCGCTATACCGTTGAACCACACCTTTCTACAGGATGTCCTGTTTTGAAAATAAGTATGACATTTGATCATTGGGCTATATCAAAGAGAGCAGCATTGAAGTAGGCAAACTTCTGCTGCTTCATGGTTTCATTGTGTGGTGGTCATCACATCTGCCCTACACGCAGAAGGTCTTGGGTACAACATTCAGCAAAACCAAACATGTTACCAAACATGTTCATGCTAACAATGTTCCAACGAAAGCATGCTGTTTATGTTTTATAGATCCTTTCCAGGCCATTTATGTCCTGATCTCGCAAAATATCCAATAGACCCAGCATTCCTATTCATTGTATTTTTGAGCAAAGACTAACAATCATGTACACCTGCCGAAACCCGGGATTGAACCAGGGACCTTTAGACCTTCAGTCTAACGCTCTCCCAACTGAGCTATTTCGGCTACTTTTTAGTGAATTAGGCAAGGGAGCGGCGAAACGTGTGGCATAACGTAGCGAGAAAATGAACTAGTTCTGTGTGTCCTTTTTTCTTTTCTTTCGATTAAACATAAAACAATACAGGACACGACCAGGGAGCAAAAATCGAAATAAAAAGAACATAAATAGCACTAAACATAAAATAAAAACAAAATCACATTTAAATGAAAATAGGGGTCCTACTTGGTCCAAAGTCGATCAAATTAGTGCTTAACCAAATTAAGTCTGAATGTCACTGTTTTCCATTCATCCAATGTCTAATGTCTGTTACTATGTCAGTCAAGTCTTTGATCGTTGGCGTGGTTGGTGTCGAGCATTTCTTTGTGATGGCCTTTTTCTCTATAGCCAAAAGTATGTTCCAAGGGTATCCATTTATTGTGTCCATGGCAGGAGTGTTGAGGCCCAAGTACATAGTTTTAAATTTGAGTGGGATGGCAAAGTCAAAAACAGTCTGCAGTGCCCTGTGAATTTCAGTCCATTATTTTTGAGCAACAGCATAGCCCCAAAACACCTGATAGTGGTTTGCCTGCTGGGTTCTCCAGCAGTTAGCATTTCCTTGTGAATAATGGGCACTTTGACATGGTGTGGTGAAAAAAACATATTTTTCCCCTTCAGGCATGTGATTTTGTGGTCTTCCTCAGGGCTGTTCCTACATTTCCACACTCTTGGTCAGACTAAACCAGGTTCACTTCTCGTTCCCATTGGTTTAGAATATAATTAGCAGAACGTTGTCCAGATTACCAATGCATTGAGATCATTTAGAAATGATTCCCCTCGCAAGTTCTGATTGATTGGTTTCAACGAAGATTACTGTCAGAGGATTATAGTGGTCATTTCTTTGTTTCATTTCTTGCTCATAATAAGTCCTATAAAAGTCCTGTCTCTCCAAGTCAAAGGATTCCTTCAAAACGTCAATGCTTTTCATTTGATTTTCTTTTGCAATGCGGTGAAACGTTTACGCCTTTTGTAATCCAGGCGTTGAATCATAAGCTTGGTCATAAGAAAACCAGCTCCAGATTTTAACAGCTTTGTTTAGTTTGTATGCTTTGGTTAGCTCCTTTCAGGGGGTAAGCACAGATTTTACCCAAAGATTCTTCTTGTTTCTGCACTTTTTCAAAAGAGTAACGCTACTCTCGGGGCACTCAAGGTTCCACTGAGATTTGAACTTGGATCGCTGGATTCAAAGTGTGCTAACCATTACACCATGGAACCGCAGACTGCTCCTTGGAAGGATAACGGTGATCCAAAGCTACAAGTCTTTACATCAATCATCCCTTGCCCAAAAAATGAGAAACAAGGCTGTGCAAACAGTGCAAACAATCTTGATGTGCAGCAATACTTTTCCCTCTCTTAATGCAAAGTGTAGCAGCAGTAAACTTGAGGGAGAAAGGTATGGGTTTGAGGGCTCTTCTTGTGGGCTTTACTGTCCTTGTAAATCTTTTTCATAGACAATAGAGTAGGCATTTCCTTTTTACTAAACAGGCCCTAAACGAACCACCAACCTTTCACCTACCAGCTGAACGCGCTAGCCGATTGCGCCACAGAGGCGAGAATCTTGACATACCCATAAAAGGGTTACCCCTCTAATTGCAATTAGAAATGAAGAAAAACTCTGGATTCAGAGCGCTAACCGCTATACCGTTGAACCACACCTTTCTACAGGATGTCCTGTTTTGAAAATAAGTATGACATTTGATCATTGGGCTATATCAAAGAGAGCAGCATTGAAGTAGGCAAACTTCTGCTTCATGGTTTCATTGTGTGGTGGTCATCACATCTGCCCTACACGCAGAAGGTCTTGGGTACAACATTCAGCAAAACCAAACATGTTTCCAAACATGTTCATGCTAACAATGTTCCAACGAAAGCATGCTGTTTATGTTTTATAGATCCTTTCCAGGCCATTTATGTCCTGATCTCGCAAAATATCCAATAGACCCAGCATTCCTATTCATTGTATTTTTGAGCAAAGACTAACAATCATGTACACCTGCCAAAACCCGGGATTGAACCAGGGACCTTTAGACCTTCAGTCTAACGCTCTCCCAACTGAGCTATTTCGGCTACTTTTTCAGCAAATTAGGCAAGGGAGGGAAACGTGTGGCATAACGTAGCGAGAAAATGAACTAGTTCTGTATGTCCTTTTTTCTTTTCTTTTGATTAAACATAAAACAATACAGGACGCGACCAGGGAGCAAAAATCGAAATAAAAAGAACATAAATAGCACTAAACATAAAATAAAAACAAAATCACATTTAAATGAAAATAGGGGTCCTACTTGGTCCAAAGTCGATCAAATTAGTGCTTATCCAAATTAAGCCTGAATGTCACTGTTTTCCATTCATCCAATGTCTAATGTCTGTTACTATGTCAGTCAAGTCTTTGATCGTTGGCGTGGTTGGTGTCGAGCATTTCTTTGTGATGGCCTTTTTCTCTACAGCCAAAAGTATGTTCCAAGGGTATCCATTTATTGTGTCCATGGCAGGAGTGTTGAGGCCCAAGTACATAGTTTTAAATTTGAGTGGGATGGCAAAGTCAAAAACAGTCTGCAGTGCCCTGTGAATTTCAGTCCATTATTTTTGAGCAACAGCACAGCCCCAAAACACCTGATAGTGGTTTGCCTGCTGGGTTCTCCAGCAGTTAGCATTTCCTTGTGAATAATGGGCACTTTGACATGGTGTGGTGAAAAAAAACATATTTTTCCCCTTCAGGCATGTGATTTTGTGGTCTTCCTCAGGGCTGTTCCTACATTTCCACACTCTTGGTCAGACTAAACCAGGTTCACTTCTCGTTCCCATTGGTTTAGAATATAATTAGCAGAACGTTGTCCAGATTACCAATGCATTGAGATCATTTAGAAATGATTCCCCTCGCAAGTTCTGATTGATTGGTTTCAACGAAGATTACTGTCAGAGGATTATAGTGGTCATTTCTTTGTTTCATTTCTTGCTCATAATAAGTCCTATAAAAGTCCTGTCTCTCCAAGTCAAAGGATTCCTTCAAAACGTCAATGCTTTTCATTTGATTTTCTTTTGCAATGCGGTGAAACGTTTACGCCTTTTGTAATCCAGGCGTTGAATCATAAGCTTGGTCATAAGAAAACCAGCTCCAGATTTTAACAGCTTTGTTTAGTTTGTATGCTTTGGTTAGCTCCTTTCAGGGGGTAAGCACAGATTTTACCCAAAGATTCTTCATGTTTCTGCACTTTTTCAAAAGAGTAACGCTACTCTCGGGGCACTCAAGGTTCCACTGAGATTTGAACTCGGATCGCTGGATTCAAAGTGTGCTAACCATTACACCATGGAACCGCAGACTGCTCCTTGGAAGGATAACGGTGATCCAAAGCTACAAGTCTTTACATCAATCATCCCTTGCCCAAAAAATGAGAAACAAGGCTGTGCAAACAGTGCAAACAATCTTGATGTGCAGCAATACTTTTCCCTCTCTTAATGCAAAGTGTAGCAGCAGTAAACTTGAGGGAGAAAGGTATGGGTTTGAGGGCTCTTCTTGTGGGCTTTACTGTCCTTGTAAATCTTTTTCATAGACAATAGAGTAGGCATTTCCTTTTTACTAAACAGGCCCTAAACGAACCACCAACCTTTCGCCTACCAGCAGAACGCGCTAGCCGATTGCGCCACAGAGGCGAGAATCTTGACATACCCATAAAAGGGTTACCCCTCTAATTGCAATTAGAAATGAAGAAAAACTCTGGATTCAGAGCGCTAACCGCTATACCGTTGAACCACACCTTTCTACAGGATGTCCTGTTTTGAAAATAAGTATGACATTTGATCATTGGGCTATATCAAAGAGAGCAGCATTGAAGTAGGCAAACTTCTGCTTCATGGTTTCATTGTGTGGTGGTCATCACATCTGCCCTACACGCAGAAGGTCTTGGGTACAACATTCAGCAAAACCAAACATGTTACCAAACATGTTCATGCTAACAATGTTCCAACGAAAGCATGCTGTTTATGTTTTATAGATCCTTTCCAGGCCATTTATGTCCTGATCTCGCAAAATATCCAATAGACCCAGCATTCCTATTCATTGTATTTTTGAGCAAAGACTAACAATCATGTACACCTGCCGAAACCCAGATTGAACCAGGGACCTTTAGATCTTCAGTCTAACGCTCTCCCAACTGAGCTATTTCGGCTACTTTTTCAGCAAATTAGGCAAGGGAGGGAAACGTGTGGCATAACGTAGCGAGAAAATGAACTAGTTCTGTGTGTCCTTTTTTCTTTTCTTTTGATTAAACATAAAACAATACAGGACGCGACCAGGGAGCAAAAATCGAAATAAAAAGAACATAAATAGCACTAAACATAAAATAAAAACAAAATCACATTTAAATGAAAATAGGGGTCCTACTTGGTCCAAAGTCGATCAAATTAGTGCTTATCCAAATTAAGTCTGAATGTCACTGTTTTCCATTCATCCAATGTCTAATGTCTGTTACTATGTCAGTCAAGTCTTTGATCGTTGGCGTGGTTGGTGTCGAGCATTTCTTTGTGATGGCCTTTTTCTCTACAGCCAAAAGTATGTTCCAAGGGTATCCATTTATTGTGTCCATGGCAGGAGTGTTGAGGCCCAAGTACATAGTTTTAAATTTGAGTGGGATGGCAAAGTCAAAAACAGTCTGCAGTGCCCTGTGAATTTCAGTCCATTATTTTTGAGCAACAGCACAGCCCCAAAACACCTGATAGTGGTTTGCCTGCTGGGTTCTCCAGCAGTTAGCATTTCCTTGTGAATAATGGGCACTTTGACATGGTGTGGTGAAAAAAACATATTTTTCCCCTTCAGGCATGTGATTTTGTGGTCTTCCTCAGGGCTGTTCCTACATTTCCACACTCTTGGTCAGACTAAACCAGGTTCACTTCTCGTTCCCATTGGTTTAGAATATAATTAGCAGAACGTCGTCCAGATTACCAATGCATTGAGATCATTTAGAAATGATTCCCCTCGCAAGTTCTGATTGATTGGTTTCAACGAAGATTACTGTCAGAGGATTATAGTGGTCATTTCTTTGTTTCATTTCTTGCTCATAATAAGTCCTATAAAAGTCCTGTCTCTCCAAGTCAAAGGATTCCTTCAAAACGTCAATGCTTTTCATTTGATTTTCTTTTGCAATGCGGTGAAACGTTTACGCCTTTTGTAATCCAGGCGTTGAATCATAAGCTTGGTCATAAGAAAACCAGCTCCAGATTTTAACAGCTTTGTTTAGTTTGTATGCTTTGGTTAGCTCCTTTCAGGGGGTAAGCACAGATTTTACCCAAAGATTCTTCTTGTTTCTGCACTTTTTCAAAAGAGTAACGCTACTCTCGGGGCACTCAAGGTTCCACTGAGATTTGAACTTGGATCGCTGGATTCAAAGTGTGCTAACCATTACACCATGGAACCGCAGACTGCTCCTTGGAAGGATAACGGTGATCCAAAGCTACAAGTCTTTACATCAATCATCCCTTGCCCAAAAAATGAGAAACAAGGCTGTGCAAACAGTGCAAACAATCTTGATGTGCAGCAATACTTTTCCCTCTCTTAATGCAAAGTGTAGCAGCAGTGAACTTGAGGGAGAAAGGTATGGGTTTGAGGGCTCTTCTTGTGGGCTTTACTGTCCTTGTAAATCTTTTTCATAGACAATAGAGTAGGCATTTCCTTTTTACTAAACAGGCCCTAAACGAACCACAAACCTTTCGCCTACATGCAGAACGCGCTAGCCGATTGCGCCACAGAGGCGAGAATCTTGACATACCCATAAAAGGGTTACCCCTCTAATTGCAATTAGAAATGAAGAAAAACTCTGGATTCAGAGCGCTAACCGCTATACCGTTGAACCACACCTTTCTACAGGATGTCCTGTTTTGAAAATAAGTATGACATTTGATCATTGGGCTATATCAAAGAGAGCAGCATTGAAGTAGGCAAACTTCTGCTTCATGGTTTCATTGTGTGGTGGTCATCACATCTGCCCTACACGCAGAAGGTCTTGGGTACAACATTCAGCAAAACCAAACATGTTACCAAACATGTTCATGCTAACAATGTTCCAACGAAAGCATGCTGTTTATGTTTTATAGATCCTTTCCAGGCCATTTATGTCCTGATCTCGCAAAATATCCAATAGACCCAGCATTCCTATTCATTGTATTTTTGAGCAAAGACTAACAATCATGTACACCTGCCGAAACCCGGGATTGAACCAGGGACCTTTAGACCTTCAGTCTAACGCTCTCCCAACTGAGCTATTTCGGCTACTTTTTAGTGAATTAGGCAAGGGAGCGGCGAAACGTGTGGCATAACGTAGCGAGAAAATGAACTAGTTCTGTGTGTCCTTTTTTCTTTTCTTTCGATTAAACATAAAACAATACAGGACACGACCAGGGAGCAAAAATCGAAATAAAAAGAACATAAATAGCACTAAACATAAAATAAAAACAAAATCACATTTAAATGAAAATAGGGGTCCTACTTGGTCCAAAGTCGATCAAATTAGTGCTTAACCAAATTAAGTCTGAATGTCACTGTTTTCCATTCATCCAATGTCTAATGTCTGTTACTATGTCAGTCAAGTCTTTGATCGTTGGCGTGGTTGGTGTCGAGCATTTCTTTGTGATGGCCTTTTTCTCTATAGCCAAAAGTATGTTCCAAGGGTATCCATTTATTGTGTCCATGGCAGGAGTGTTGAGGCCCAAGTACATAGTTTTAAATTTGAGTGGGATGGCAAAGTCAAAAACAGTCTGCAGTGCCCTGTGAATTTCAGTCCATTATTTTTGAGCAACAGCATAGCCCCAAAACACCTGATAGTGGTTTGCCTGCTGGGTTCTCCAGCAGTTAGCATTTCCTTGTGAATAATGGGCACTTTGACATGGTGTGGTGAAAAAAACATATTTTTCCCCTTCAGGCATGTGATTTTGTGGTCTTCCTCAGGGCTGTTCCTACATTTCCACACTCTTGGTCAGACTAAACCAGGTTCACTTCTCGTTCCCATTGGTTTAGAATATAATTAGCAGAACGTTGTCCAGATTACCAATGCATTGAGATCATTTAGAAATGATTCCCCTCGCAAGTTCTGATTGATTGGTTTCAACGAAGATTACTGTCAGAGGATTATAGTGGTCATTTCTTTGTTTCATTTCTTGCTCATAATAAGTCCTATAAAAGTCCTGTCTCTCCAAGTCAAAGGATTCCTTCAAAACGTCAATGCTTTTCATTTGATTTTCTTTTGCAATGCGGTGAAACGTTTACGCCTTTTGTAATCCAGGCGTTGAATCATAAGCTTGGTCATAAGAAAACCAGCTCCAGATTTTAACAGCTTTGTTTAGTTTGTATGCTTTGGTTAGCTCCTTTCAGGGCGTAAGCACAGATTTTACCCAAAGATTCTTCTTGTTTCTGCACTTTTTCAAAAGAGTAACGCTACTCTCGGGGCACTCAAGGTTCCACTGAGATTTGAACTTGGATCGCTGGATTCAAAGTGTGCTAACCATTACACCATGGAACCGCAGACTGCTCCTTGGAAGGATAACGGTGATCCAAAGCTACAAGTCTTTACATCAATCATCCCTTGCCCAAAAAATGAGAAACAAGGCTGTGCAAACAGTGCAAACAATCTTGATGTGCAGCAATACTTTTCCCTCTCTTAATGCAAAGTGTAGCAGCAGTAAACTTGAGGGAGAAAGGTATGGGTTTGAGGGCTCTTCTTGTGGGCTTTACTGTCCTTGTAAATCTTTTTCATAGACAATAGAGTAGGCATTTCCTTTTTACTAAACAGGCCCTAAACGAACCACCAACCTTTCGCCTACCAGCAGAACGCGCTAGCCGATTGCGCCACGGAGGCGAGAATCTTGACATACCCATAAAAGGGTTACCCCTCTAATTGCAATTAGAAATGAAGAAAAACTCTGGATTCAGAGCGCTAACCGCTATACCGTTGAACCACACCTTTCTACAGGATGTCCTGTTTTGAAAATAAGTATGACATTTGATCATTGGGCTATATCAAAGAGAGCAGCATTGAAGTAGGCAAACTTCTGCTTCATGGTTTCATTGTGTGGTGGTCATCACATCTGCCCTACACGCAGAAGGTCTTGGGTACAACATTCAGCAAAACCAAACATGTTACCAAACATGTTCATGCTAACAATGTTCCAACGAAAGCATGCTGTTTATGTTTTATAGATCCTTTCCAGGCCATTTATGTCCTGATCTCGCAAAATATCTAATAGACCCAGCATTCCTATTCATTGTATTTTTGAGCAAAGACTAACAATCATGTACACCTGCCGAAACCCGGGATTGAACCAGGGACCTTTAGACCTTCAGTCTAACGCTCTCCCAACTGAGCTATTTCGGCTACTTTTTCAGCAAATTAGGCAAGGGAGGGAAACGTGTGGCATAACGTAGCGAGAAAATGAACTAGTTCTGTGTGTCCTTTTTTCTTTTCTTTTGATTAAACATAAAACAATACAGGACGCGACCAGGGAGCAAAAATCGAAATAAAAAGAACATAAATAGCACTAAACATAAAATAAAAACAAAATCACATTTAAATGAAAATAGGGGTCCTACTTGGTCCAAAGTCGATCAAATTAGTGCTTATCCAAATTAAGTCTGAATGTCACTGTTTTCCATTCATCCAATGTCTAATGTCTGTTACTATGTCAGTCAAGTCTTTGATCGTTGGCGTGGTTGGTGTCGAGCATTTCTTTGTGATGGCCTTTTTCTCTACAGCCAAAAGTATGTTCCAAGGGTATCCATTTATTGTGTCCATGGCAGGAGTGTTGAGGCCCAAGTACATAGTTTTAAATTTGAGTGGGATGGCAAAGTCAAAAACAGTCTGCAGTGCCCTGTGAATTTCAGTCCATTATTTTTGAGCAACAGCACAGCCCCAAAACACCTGATAGTGGTTTGCCTGCTGGGTTCTCCAGCAGTTAGCATTTCCTTGTGAATAATGGGCACTTTGACATGGTGTGGTGAAAAAAACATATTTTTCCCCTTCAGGCATGTGATTTTGTGGTCTTCCTCAGGGCTGTTCCTACATTTCCACACTCTTGGTCAGACTAAACCAGGTTCACTTCTCGTTCCCATTGGTTTAGAATATAATTAGCAGAACGTCGTCCAGATTACCAATGCATTGAGATCATTTAGAAATGATTCCCCTCGCAAGTTCTGATTGATTGGTTTCAACGAAGATTACTGTCAGAGGATTATAGTGGTCATTTCTTTGTTTCATTTCTTGCTCATAATAAGTCCTATAAAAGTCCTGTCTCTCCAAGTCAAAGGATTCCTTCAAAACGTCAATGCTTTTCATTTGATTTTCTTTTGCAATGCGGTGAAACGTTTACGCCTTTTGTAATCCAGGCGTTGAATCATAAGCTTGGTCATAAGAAAACCAGCTCCAGATTTTAACAGCTTTGTTTAGTTTGTATGCTTTGGTTAGCTCCTTTCAGGGGGTAAGCACAGATTTTACCCAAAGATTCTTCATGTTTCTGCACTTTTTCAAAAGAGTAACGCTACTCTCGGGGCACTCAAGGTTCCACTGAGATTTGAACTCGGATCGCTGGATTCAAAGTGTGCTAACCATTACACCATGGAACCGCAGACTGCTCCTTGGAAGGATAACGGTGATCCAAAGCTACAAGTCTTTACATCAATCATCCCTTGCCCAAAAAATGAGAAACAAGGCTGTGCAAACAGTGCAAACAATCTTGATGTGCAGCAATACTTTTCCCTCTCTTAATGCAAAGTGTAGCAGCAGTAAACTTGAGGGAGAAAGGTATGGGTTTGAGGGCTCTTCTTGTGGGCTTTACTGTCCTTGTAAATATTTTTCATGGACAATAGAGTAGGCATTTCCTTTTTACTAAACAGGCCCTAAACGAACCACCAACCTTTCGCCTACCAGCAGAACGCACTAGCCGATTGCGCCACAGAGGCGAGAATCTTGACATACCCATAAAAGGGTTACCCCTCTAATTGCAATTAGAAATGAAGAAAAACTCTGGATTCAGAGCGCTAACCGCTATACCGTTGAACCACACCTTTCTACAGGATGTCCTGTTTTGAAAATAAGTATGACATTTGATCATTGGGCTATATCAAAGAGAGCAGCATTGAAGTAGGCAAACTTCTGCTTCATGGTTTCATTGTGTGGTGGTCATCACATCTGCCCTACACGCAGAAGGTCTTGGGTACAACATTCAGCAAAACCAAACATGTTACCAAACATGTTCATGCTAACAATGTTCCAACGAAAGCATGCTGTTTATGTTTTATAGATCCTTTCCAGGCCATTTATGTCCTGATCTCGCAAAATATCCAATAGACCCAGGATTCCTATTCATTGTATTTTTGAGCAAAGACTAACAATCATGTACACCTGCCGAAACCTGGGATTGAACCAGGGACCTTTAGATCTTCAGTCTAACGCTCTCCCAACTGAGCTATTTCGGCTACTTTTTCAGCAAATTAGGCAAGGGAGCGAAACGTGTGGCATAACGTAGCGAGAAAATGAACTAGTTCCGTGTGTCCTTTTTTCTTTTCTTTTGATTAAACATAAAACAATACAGGACGCGACCAGGGAGCAAAAATCGAAATAAAAAGAACATAAATAGCACTAAACATAAAATAAAAACAAAATCACATTTAAATGAAAATAGGGGTCCTACTTGGTCCAAAGTCGATCAAATTAGTGCTTATCCAAATTAAGCCTGAATGTCACTGTTTTCCATTCATCCAATGTCTAATGTCTGTTACTATGTCAGTCAAGTCTTTGATCGTTGGCGTGGTTGGTGTCGAGCATTTCTTTGTGATGGCCTTTTTCTCTACAGCCAAAAGTATGTTCCAAGGGTATCCATTTATTGTGTCCATGGCAGGAGTGTTGAGGCCCAAGTACATAGTTTTAAATTTGAGTGGGATGGCAAAGTCAAAAACAGTCTGCAGTGCCCTGTGAATTTCAGTCCATTATTTTTGAGCAACAGCACAGCCCCAAAACACCTGATAGTGGTTTGCCTGCTGGGTTCTCCAGCAGTTAGCATTTCCTTGTGAATAATGGGCACTTTGACATGGTGTGGTGAAAAAAACATATTTTTCCCCTTCAGGCATGTGATTTTGTGGTCTTCCTCAGGGCTGTTCCTACATTTCCACACTCTTGGTCAGACAAAACCAGGTTCACTTCTCGTTCCCATTGGTTTAGAATATACTTAGCAGAACGTTGTCCAGATTACCAATGCATTGAGATCATTTAGAAATGATTCCCCTCGCAAGTTCTGATTGATTGGCTTCAACGAAGATTACTGTCAGAGGATTATAGTGGTCATTTCTTTGTTTCATTTCTTGCTTATAATAAGTCCTATTAAAGTCCTGTCTCTCCAAGTCAAAGGATTCCTTCAACACATCAATGCTTTTCATTTGAGTTTCTTTTGCAATGCGGTGAAACGTTTACGCCTTTTGTAATCCAGGCGTTGAATCATAAGCTTGGTCATAAGAAAACCAGCTCCAGATTTTAACAGCTTTGTTTAGTTTGTATGCTTTGGTTAGCTCCTTTCAGGGGGTAAGCACAGATTTTACCCAAAGATTCTTCATGTTTCTGCACTTTTTCAAAAGAGTAACGCTACTCTCGGGGCACTCAAGGTTCCACTGAGATTTGAACTCGGATCGCTGGATTCAAAGTGTGCTAACCATTACACCATGGAACCGCAGACTGCTCCTTGGAAGGATAACGGTGATCCAAAGCTACAAGTCTTTACATCAATCATCCCTTGCCCAAAAAATGAGAAACAAGGAGTGCAAACAGTGCAAAGAATCTTGATGTGCAGCAATACTTTTCCCTCTCTTAATGCAAAGTGTAGCAGCAGTGAACTTGAGGGAGAAAGGTATGGGTTTGAGGGCTCTTCTTGTGGGCTTTACTGTCCTTGTAAATCTTTTTCATAGACAAAAAGTAGGCATTTCCTGTTAACTAAACAGGCCCTTTGACCAAGGAAGCCCCAGCGCCGTAATGATTTCCTGGTTTCCTTACATAATTACATACTGTGGTTACTTGTGGGATTGTATTTCTTGCTTGCTCTGGCAAGGTGAGCAGTCGTCCCTGGGTGGGCTCTAACCACCAACTTTTCGCCTACCAGCAGAACGCGCTAGCCGATTGCGCCACAGAGGCGAGAATCTTGACATACCCGTAAAAGGGTTACCCCTCTAATTGCAATTAGAAATGAAGAAAAACTCTGGATTCAGAGCGCTAACCGCTATACTGTTGAACCACACCTTTCTACAGGATGTCCTGTTTTGAAAATAAGTATGACATTTGATCATTGGGCTATATCAAAGAGAGCAGCATTGAAGTAGGCAAACTTCTGCTTCATGGTTTCATTGTGTGGTGGTCATCACATCTGCCCTACACGCAGAAGGTCTTGGGTACAACATTCAGCAAAACCAAACATGTTACCAAACATGTTCATGCTAACAATGTTCCAACGAAAGCATGCTGTTTATGTTTTATAGATCCTTTCCAGGCCATTTATGTCCTGATCTCGCAAAATATCCAATAGACCCAGCATTCCTATTCATTGTATTTTTGAGCAAAGACTAACATTCAGGTACACCTGCCGAAACCCGGGATTGAACCAGGGACCTTTAGATCTTCAGTCTAACGCTCTCCCTACTGAGCTATTTCGGCTACTTTTTCAGCAAATTAGGCAAGGGAGCGAAACGTGTGGCATAACGTAGCGAGAAAATGAACTAGTTCTGTGTGTCCTTTTTTCTTTTCTTTCGATGAAACATAAAACAATACAGGACACGACCAGGGAGCAAAAATCGAAATAAAAAGAACATAAATAGCACTGAACATAAAATAAAAACAAAATCACATTTAAATGAAAATAGGGGTCCTACTTGGTCCAAAGTCGATCAAATTAGTGCTTATCCAAACTAACCCTTTAAGCGCCAAAGTCGCAGAAATGCAACTTTACCGTACAAGGAAATTAATGAAATAATAGTAGAAAATGAATCACTTCAGTCATTGGTCGGTTCGGTGCAACTTCCCTTTATTAGCCAGGTATGATCCAGGGCAGATCCGGTAAGGAAAAAAATGGCTGGAGGAAGTACACGTGGCATGCAATTTACAGCAGATTCTGACTCTGAAGGAAATTATCTCCCCGAGAGTGACTATGGATTTCCAAGTGGAGATGAAGGGACTTCGAAACAACGGACAGGTGCAAAGGACAGACGGAGGCGAGGAACCAGTGGAACCAGTGGCTGCAGTAAAACTTGCCCGGTGGATGAGAGCTGGGACATGCTGAGAGAGGTCGAGGTATTTGAGGCATGGATCAAACCTTTTGAAGACCCAGTTGGCTACACAGGAGAGATGGATCTGACGGATGCTAATCCATTTGATATTCTGTCACTCTTTCTGACCGATCAGTTTTGGACTTTCATTACTGATGAGACAAATAGATATGCACATCAGTGTATGGCACCTATGATTCTGAAGCCACATTCAAGATTTCTTGAGTGGTATGATGTATCAGTCACCGAAATGAAAGCTTTCTTCGCTTTGCATCTCTCCATGGGCCTTGTTGAGAAACCTGAAATCGAGGATTACTGGGGAACATTTTGGCTTACACAAACGCCTGGATTTGGAAATGTAATGTCAAGAAACAGATTTGAAATCATTCTTTCGTTCTTTCATTTTGTCAACAATAATGATTATGTGAGAACAGGCGAGCCCGGGCATGATAAACTGTTCAAAGTCCGCCCAATAATAGATTTGATTATTCCCAAATTTGCAGCAGTTTACAGTCCAATCAAGGAGCTTTCTTTAGATGAAATGACAATAGCTTTCAAGGGGAGATCTTCACTAAAATGTTACTCTCCGAATAAACCTGACAAATATGGCTATAGAGTGTATGCCCTGAGTGAAAGCTGTTCAGGGTATGTTTTGCGCTGGTCAATGCACACTGGACAGTACAAAAATAATGCAAGCAACATCAGTGCAACACACGCAGTTGTCCGTGAGTTGGTTTCTCCCTTTACGGGCAAAGGACACGAGATTTACATGGACAGTTACTATACCTCGCCTGTAATTGCAAATGAATTAGCAGATTTGGAAACTGGACTGTGTGGGACGGTAAGGATTACCAGGTTGGGGATGCCAAAATGCCTTGGTAAAAGTGTCTTACAGCTGAAAAAAGGAGATGACCCAGTTTTTTGCAGAAAGGGAAAACTCCTGGCTTGTGCTTGGCACGATACTAAACGTCTCACCATGTTGTCCACAGTCCATGGAAATGATTGTGTTCAGAGGAGGATCCGATCCAAGACAGATGACACTGGCTTCCGTGACATCAAAAGACCTGTATGTGTCGACCAGTACAACGCCTACATGGGTGGAGTGGACACTGCTGACCAGAGGATGAAGACATACCTCTTTCCACACAGGTCCCGGAAATGGTATCATCGCATATTCAATGCCATTATAAGCATAAGTATTGTCAACTCACACATCATATACACCAAATCCACTCCAGGCCCACACAAACCTTTAAAGGTTTACATTCAGAACATTATTGATGCATTACTGGCTGATCACTCCAAAAAACAAGAAAGGCGCTCAAGACCGGAGGGTGAAATGCCACAGAGACTCACAGAGCGTCATTGGCTTTGTCAAGCAGAGGGACGTCCAGACTGCGCCGTGTGCTCTGACCGCTCTCGTACCAAAGGCAGGCGGCAAACAAAGTACAGGTGCCGTCAGTGTGGCGTTGGCCTCTGTGCGGTTCCATGCAAAGAGAGATACCATACGCTAAAAAACTTTAAATGCTGTCATTTGGATATGTAAAAGTGCAGGGTACCTTGACCCTGGATGGACATCTTTTCTGTGATGGCTCTCTCCTTTCTTCACTGCTTTCTCCACAACCTGCCTGGCACCAATGATGGATGTATAAGTTGGAAAAATAAAAAAATGAAAAAAAAAATACATAATAAATACCGTGTTTGTCATCATTTGGTCAGAACTTGTAATCAGGGCCCGAGTTTGAAGATGTGAGCAAAAGGGGTGAAAATGGGTTAAAATGTGAAAAAACACCAAAATGAGCAAAATGAAATAATCCCCCATCATCAGTGCACAGTTTGCCCCCAGAAAAGCACTCCCCTGGGGCCTGGAGGTGATCTGACCACCAGAATATAGTACCATATACCCCTGCTGGACTTAGAAAAAAAACCGAGCTTCCAGCCAATAGTACACTATACCCGAGGGACTCTGTCGTTTTTCGGCAATAGTACACTATACCCGAGGGACTCTGTCGTTTTTCGGCAATAGTACACTATACCCGAGGGACTCTGTCGTTTTTCGGCAATAGTACACTATACCCGAGGGACTCTGTCGTTTTTCGGCAATAGTACACTATACCCGAGGGACTCTGTCGTTTTTCGGCAATAGTACACTATACCCGAGGGACTCTGTCGTTTTTCGGCAATAGTACACTATACCCGAGGGACTCTGTCGTTTTTCCGGGCCGTAGTATGAAGTTGTGAGCAAAAGGGGTGAAAATGGGTTAAAATGTGAAAAAACACCAAAATGAGCAAAATGAAATAATCCCCCATCATCAGTGCACTGTTTGCCCCCAGAAAAGCACTCCCCTGGGGCCTGGAGGTGATCTGACCATCAGAGTATAGCACCATATGCCCCTGAGGGACTTAGAGTAAAAACCGAAATAGTACACTATGCCTGAAAAGACTCTGTCGTTTTTCGGCAATAGTACACTATACCCGAGGGACTCTGTCGTTTTTCCGGGCCGTAGTATGAAGTTGTGAGCAAAAGGGGTGAAAATGGGTTAAAATGTGAAAAAACACCAAAATGAGCAAAATGAAATAATCCCCCATCATCAGTGCACTGTTTGCCCCCAGAAAAGCACTCCCCTGGGGCCTGGAGGTGATCTGACCATCAGAGTATAGCACCATATGCCCCTGAGGGACTTAGAGTAAAAACCGAAATAGTACACTATACCCGAGGGACTCTGTCGTTTTTCGGCAATAGTACACTATACCCGAGGGACTCTGTCGTTTTTCCGGGCCGTAGTATGAAGTTGTGAGCAAAAGGGGTGAAAATGGGTTAAAATGTGAAAAAACACCAAAATGAGCAAAATGAAATAATCCCCCATCATCAGTGCACTGTTTGCCCCCAGAAAAGCACTCCCCTGGGGCCTGGAGGTGATCTGACGATCAGAGTATAGCACCATATGCCCCTGAGGGACTTAGAGTAAAAACCGAAATAGTACACTATACCCGAGGGACTCTGTCGTTTTTCGGCAATAGTACACTATACCCGAGGGACTCTGTCGTTTTTCCGGGCCGTAGTATGAAGTTGTGAGCAAAAGGGGTGAAAATGGGTTAAAATGTGAAAAAACACCAAAATGAGCAAAATGAAATAATCCCCCATCATCAGTGCACTGTTTGCCCCCAGAAAAGCACTCCCCTGGGGCCTGGAGGTGATCTGACCATCAGAGTATAGCACCATATGCCCCTGAGGGACTTAGAGTAAAAACCGAAATAGTACACTATGCCTGAAAAGACTCTGTCGTTTTTCGGCAATAGTACACTATACCCGAGGGACTCTGTCGTTTTTCCGGACCGTAGTATGAAGTTGTGAGCAAAAGGGGTGAAAATGGGTTAAAATGTGAAAAAACACCAAAATGAGCAAAATGAAATAATCCCCCATCATCAGTGCACTGTTTGCCCCCAGAAAAGCACTCCCCTGGGGCCTGGAGGTGATCTGACCATCAGAGTATAGCACCATATGCCCCTGAGGGACTTAGAGTAAAAAACGAAATAGTACACTATACCCGAGGGACTCTGTCGTTTTTCGGCAATAGTACACTATACCCGAGCGACTCTGTCGTTTTTCCGGGCCGTAGTATGAAGTTGTGAGCAAAAGGGGTGAAAATGGGTTAAAATGTGAAAAAACACCAAAATGAGCAAAATGAAATAATCCCCCATCATCAGTGCACTGTTTGCCCCCAGAAAAGCACTCCCCTGGGGCCTGGAGGTGATCTGACCATCAGAGTATAGCACCATATGCCCCTGAGGGACTTAGAGTAAAAACCGAAATAGTACACTATGCCTGAAAAGACTCTGTCGTTTTTCGGCAATAGTACACTATACCCGAGGGACTCTGTCGTTTTTCCGGACCGTAGTATGAAGTTGTGAGCAAAAGGGGTGAAAATGGGTTAAAATGTGAAAAAACACCAAAATGAGCAAAATGAAATAATCCCCCATCATCAGTGCACTGTTTGCCCCCAGAAAAGCACTCCCCTGGGGCCTGGAGGTGATCTGACCATCAGAGTATAGCACCATATGCCCCTGAGGGACTTAGAGTAAAAAACGAAATAGTACACTATACCCGAGGGACTCTGTCGTTTTTCGGCAATAGTACACTATACCCGAGCGACTCTGTCGTTTTTCCGGGCCGTAGTATGAAGTTGTGAGCAAAAGGGGTGAAAATGGGTTAAAATGTGAAAAAACACCAAAATGAGCAAAATGAAATAATCCCCCATCATCAGTGCACTGTTTGCCCCCAGAAAAGCACTCCCCTGGGGCCTGGAGGTGATCTGACCATCAGAGTATAGCACCATATGCCCCTGAGGGACTTAGAGTAAAAACCGAAATAGTACACTATGCCTGAAAAGACTCTGTCGTTTTTCGGCAATAGTACACTATACCCGAGGGACTCTGTCGTTTTTCCGGGCCGTAGTATGAAGTTGTGAGCAAAAGGGGTGAAAATGGGTTAAAATGTGAAAAAACACCAAAATGAGCAAAATGAAATAATCCCCCATCATCAGTGCACTGTTTGCCCCCAGAAAAGCACTCCCCTGGGGCCTGGAGGTGATCTGACCATCAGAGTATAGCACCATATGCCCCTGAGGGACTTAGAGTAAAAAACGAAATAGTACACTATACCCGAGGGACTCTGTCGTTTTTCGGCAATAGTACACTATACCCGAGCGACTCTGTCGTTTTTCCGGGCCGTAGTATGAAGTTGTGAGCAAAAGGGGTGAAAATGGGTTAAAATGTGAAAAAACACCAAAATGAGCAAAATGAAATAATCCCCCATCATCAGTGCACTGTTTGCCCCCAGAAAAGCACTCCCCTGGGGCCTGGAGGTGATCTGACCATCAGAGTATAGCACCATATGCCCCTGAGGGACTTAGAGTAAAAACCGAAATAGTACACTATGCCTGAAAAGACTCTGTCGTTTTTCGGCAATAGTACACTATACCCGAGGGACTCTGTCGTTTTTCCGGGCCGTAGTATGAAGTTGTGAGCAAAAGGGGTGAAAATGGGTTAAAATGTGAAAAAACACCAAAATGAGCAAAATGAAATAATCCCCCATCATCAGTGCACTGTTTGCCCCCAGAAAAGCACTCCCCTGGGGCCTGGAGGTGATCTGACCATCAGAGTATAGCACCATATGCCCCTGAGGGACTTAGAGTAAAAAACGAAATAGTACACTATACCCGAGGGACTCTGTCGTTTTTCGGCAATAGTACACTATACCCGAGCGACTCTGTCGTTTTTCCGGGCCGTAGTATGAAGTTGTGAGCAAAAGGGGTGAAAATGGGTTAAAATGTGAAAAAACACCAAAATGAGCAAAATGAAATAATCCCCCATCATCAGTGCACTGTTTGCCCCCAGAAAAGCACTCCCCTGGGGCCTGGAGGTGATCTGACCATCAGAGTATAGCACCATATGCCCCTGAGGGACTTAGAGTAAAAACCGAAATAGTACACTATGCCTGAAAAGACTCTGTCGTTTTTCGGCAATAGTACACTATACCCGAGGGACTCTGTCGTTTTTCCGGGCCGTAGTATGAAGTTGTGAGCAAAAGGGGTGAAAATGGGTTAAAATGTGAAAAAACACCAAAATGAGCAAAATGAAATAATCCCCCATCATCAGTGCACTGTTTGCCCCCAGAAAAGCACTCCCCTGGGGCCTGGAGGTGATCTGACCATCAGAGTATAGCACCATATGCCCCTGAGGGACTTAGAGTAAAAAACGAAATAGTACACTATACCCGAGGGACTCTGTCGTTTTTCGGCAATAGTACACTATACCCGAGCGACTCTGTCGTTTTTCCGGGCCGTAGTATGAAGTTGTGAGCAAAAGGGGTGAAAATGGGTTAAAATGTGAAAAAACACCAAAATGAGCAAAATGAAATAATCCCCCATCATCAGTGCACTGTTTGCCCCCAGAAAAGCACTCCCCTGGGGCCTGGAGGTGATCTGACCATCAGAGTATAGCACCATATGCCCCTGAGGGACTTAGAGTAAAAACCGAAATAGTACACTATGCCTGAAAAGACTCTGTCGTTTTTCGGCAATAGTACACTATACCCGAGGGACTCTGTCGTTTTTCCGGGCCGTAGTATGAAGTTGTGAGCAAAAGGGGTGAAAATGGGTTAAAATGTGAAAAAACACCAAAATGAGCAAAATGAAATAATCCCCCATCATCAGTGCACTGTTTGCCCCCAGAAAAGCACTCCCCTGGGGCCTGGAGGTGATCTGACCATCAGAGTATAGCACCATATGCCCCTGAGGGACTTAGAGTAAAAACCGAAATAGTACACTATACCCGAGGGACTCTGTCGTTTTTCGGCAATAGTACACTATACCCGAGGGACTCTGTCGTTTTTCCGGGCCGTAGTATGAAGTTGTGAGCAAAAGGGGTGAAAATGGGTTAAAATGTGAAAAAACACCAAAATGAGCAAAATGAAATAATCCCCCATCATCAGTGCACTGTTTGCCCCCAGAAAAGCACTCCCCTGGGGCCTGGAGGTGATCTGACGATCAGAGTATAGCACCATATGCCCCTGAGGGACTTAGAGTAAAAACCGAAATAGTACACTATACCCGAGGGACTCTGTCGTTTTTCGGCAATAGTACACTATACCCGAGGGACTCTGTCGTTTTTCCGGGCCGTAGTATGAAGTTGTGAGCAAAAGGGGTGAAAATGGGTTAAAATGTGAAAAAACACCAAAATGAGCAAAATGAAATAATCCCCCATCATCAGTGCACTGTTTGCCCCCAGAAAAGCACTCCCCTGGGGCCTGGAGGTGATCTGACCATCAGAGTATAGCACCATATGCCCCTGAGGGACTTAGAGTAAAAACCGAAATAGTACACTATGCCTGAAAAGACTCTGTCGTTTTTCGGCAATAGTACACTATACCCGAGGGACTCTGTCGTTTTTCCGGACCGTAGTATGAAGTTGTGAGCAAAAGGGGTGAAAATGGGTTAAAATGTGAAAAAACACCAAAATGAGCAAAATGAAATAATCCCCCATCATCAGTGCACTGTTTGCCCCCAGAAAAGCACTCCCCTGGGGCCTGGAGGTGATCTGACCATCAGAGTATAGCACCATATGCCCCTGAGGGACTTAGAGTAAAAAACGAAATAGTACACTATACCCGAGGGACTCTGTCGTTTTTCGGCAATAGTACACTATACCCGAGCGACTCTGTCGTTTTTCCGGGCCGTAGTATGAAGTTGTGAGCAAAAGGGGTGAAAATGGGTTAAAATGTGAAAAAACACCAAAATGAGCAAAATGAAATAATCCCCCATCATCAGTGCACTGTTTGCCCCCAGAAAAGCACTCCCCTGGGGCCTGGAGGTGATCTGACCATCAGAGTATAGCACCATATGCCCCTGAGGGACTTAGAGTAAAAACCGAAATAGTACACTATGCCTGAAAAGACTCTGTCGTTTTTCGGCAATAGTACACTATACCCGAGGGACTCTGTCGTTTTTCCGGGCCGTAGTATGAAGTTGTGAGCAAAAGGGGTGAAAATGGGTTAAAATGTGAAAAAACACCAAAATGAGCAAAATGAAATAATCCCCCATCATCAGTGCACTGTTTGCCCCCAGAAAAGCACTCCCCTGGGGCCTGGAGGTGATCTGACCATCAGAGTATAGCACCATATGCCCCTGAGGGACTTAGAGTAAAAAACGAAATAGTACACTATACCCGAGGGACTCTGTCGTTTTTCGGCAATAGTACACTATACCCGAGCGACTCTGTCGTTTTTCCGGGCCGTAGTATGAAGTTGTGAGCAAAAGGGGTGAAAATGGGTTAAAATGTGAAAAAACACCAAAATGAGCAAAATGAAATAATCCCCCATCATCAGTGCACTGTTTGCCCCCAGAAAAGCACTCCCCTGGGGCCTGGAGGTGATCTGACCATCAGAGTATAGCACCATATGCCCCTGAGGGACTTAGAGTAAAAACCGAAATAGTACACTATGCCTGAAAAGACTCTGTCGTTTTTCGGCAATAGTACACTATACCCGAGGGACTCTGTCGTTTTTCCGGGCCGTAGTATGAAGTTGTGAGCAAAAGGGGTGAAAATGGGTTAAAATGTGAAAAAACACCAAAATGAGCAAAATGAAATAATCCCCCATCATCAGTGCACTGTTTGCCCCCAGAAAAGCACTCCCCTGGGGCCTGGAGGTGATCTGACCATCAGAGTATAGCACCATATGCCCCTGAGGGACTTAGAGTAAAAACCGAAATAGTACACTATGCCTGAAAAGACTTTGTCGTTTTTCGGCAATAGTACACTATACCCGAGGGACTCTGTCGTTTTTCCGGGCCGTAGTATGAAGTTGTGAGCAAAAGGGGTGAAAATGGGTTAAAATGTGAAAAAACACCAAAATGAGCAAAATGAAATAATCCCCCATCATCAGTGCACTGTTTGCCCCCAGAAAAGCACTCCCCTGGGGCCTGGAGGTGATCTGACCATCAGAGTATAGCACCATATGCCCCTGAGGGACTTAGAGTAAAAACCGAAATAGTACACTATGCCTGAAAAGACTCTGTCGTTTTTCGGCAATAGTACACTATACCCGAGGGACTCTGTCGTTTTTCCGGGCCGTAGTATGAAGTTGTGAGCAAAAGGGGTGAAAATGGGTTAAAATGTGAAAAAACACCAAAATGAGCAAAATGAAATAATCCCCCATCATCAGTGCACTGTTTGCCCCCAGAAAAGCACTCCCCTGGGGCCTGGAGGTGATCTGACCATCAGAGTATAGCACCATATGCCCCTGAGGGACTTAGAGTAAAAACCGAAATAGTACACTATGCCTGAAAAGACTCTGTCGTTTTTCGGCAATAGTACACTATACCCGAGGGACTCTGTCGTTTTTCCGGGCCGTAGTATGAAGTTGTGAGCAAAAGGGGTGAAAATGGGTTAAAATGTGAAAAAACACCAAAATGAGCAAAATGAAATAATCCCCCATCATCAGTGCACTGTTTGCCCCCAGAAAAGCACTCCCCTGGGGCCTGGAGGTGATCTGACCATCAGAGTATAGCACCATATGCCCCTGAGGGACTTAGAGTAAAAAACGAAATAGTACACTATACCCGAGGGACTCTGTCGTTTTTCGGCAATAGTACACTATACCCGAGCGACTCTGTCGTTTTTCCGGGCCGTAGTATGAAGTTGTGAGCAAAAGGGGTGAAAATGGGTTAAAATGTGAAAAAACACCAAAATGAGCAAAATGAAATAATCCCCCATCATCAGTGCACTGTTTGCCCCCAGAAAAGCACTCCCCTGGGGCCTGGAGGTGATCTGACCATCAGAGTATAGCACCATATGCCCCTGAGGGACTTAGAGTAAAAACCGAAATAGTACACTATGCCTGAAAAGACTCTGTCGTTTTTCGGCAATAGTACACTATACCCGAGGGACTCTGTCGTTTTTCCGGGCCGTAGTATGAAGTTGTGAGCAAAAGGGGTGAAAATGGGTTAAAATGTGAAAAAACACCAAAATGAGCAAAATGAAATAATCCCCCATCATCAGTGCACTGTTTGCCCCCAGAAAAGCACTCCCCTGGGGCCTGGAGGTGATCTGACCATCAGAGTATAGCACCATATGCCCCTGAGGGACTTAGAGTAAAAAACGAGATAGTACACTATACCCGAGGGACTCTGTCGTTTTTCGGCAATAGTACACTATACCCGAGCGACTCTGTCGTTTTTCCGGGCCGTAGTATGAAGTTGTGAGCAAAAGGGGTGAAAATGGGTTAAAATGTGAAAAAACACCAAAATGAGCAAAATGAAATAATCCCCCATCATCAGTGCACTGTTTGCCCCCAGAAAAGCACTCCCCTGGGGCCTGGAGGTGATCTGACCATCAGAGTATAGCACCATATGCCCCTGAGGGACTTAGAGTAAAAACCGAAATAGTACACTATGCCTGAAAAGACTCTGTCGTTTTTCGGCAATAGTACACTATACCCGAGGGACTCTGTCGTTTTTCCGGGCCGTAGTATGAAGTTGTGAGCAAAAGGGGTGAAAATGGGTTAAAATGTGAAAAAACACCAAAATGAGCAAAATGAAATAATCCCCCATCATCAGTGCACTGTTTGCCCCCAGAAAAGCACTCCCCTGGGGCCTGGAGGTGATCTGACCATCAGAGTATAGCACCATATGCCCCTGAGGGACTTAGAGTAAAAACCGAAATAGTACACTATGCCTGATAAGACTCTGTCGTTTTTCGGCAATAGTACACTATACCCGAGGGACTCTGTCGTTTTTCCGGGCCGTAGTATGAAGTTGTGAGCAAAAGGGGTGAAAATGGGTTAAAATGTGAAAAAACACCAAAATGAGCAAAATGAAATAATCCCCCATCATCAGTGCACTGTTTGCCCCCAGAAAAGCACTCCCCTGGGGCCTGGAGGTGATCTGACCATCAGAGTATAGCACCATATGCCCCTGAGGGACTTAGAGTAAAAAACGAAATAGTACACTATGCCTGAAAAGACTCTGTCGTTTTTCGGCAATAGTACACTATACCCGAGGGACTCTGTCGTTTTTCCGGGCCGTAGTATGAAGTTGTGAGCAAAAGGGGTGAAAATGGGTTAAAATGTGAAAAAACACCAAAATGAGCAAAATGAAATAATCCCCCATCATCAGTGCACTGTTTGCCCCCAGAAAAGCACTCCCCTGGGGCCTGGAGGTGATCTGACCATCAGAGTATAGCACCATATGCCCCTGAGGGACTTAGAGTAAAAACCGAAATAGTACACTATACCTGAAAAGACTCTGTCATTTTTCGGCAATAGTACACTATACCCGAGCGACTCTGTCGTTTTTCGGCAATAGTACACTATATACCGTTGGACTTAGTCGTTTTTTGGGCTCGTGGGAATAAGCGTTCAGCTCAAGATTCCCGGGCTAAATCACGCTGCTCCCGAGAAATTCTTACGCAGCTCTCACGCGGAATGTGCAAAATGCTAATGCTGGGAGGGAGGGGCGGGCGGTTTTTGAGAATGACGTTTTTCGCAATCGAAACAGGTACATTTCCTGGTTGTGCGGCTACCGGGCAAGGAGCTCGTTTGACGGGCACACGAGAACCGCGATCGATGGGCCCCGTTCTGGTTTTATCCAGCTTCCAAGGCTCCTTCACAGCCGTAATGTCAAGTCATGGTTCGGAGGTGCGGAGGTGAGCGTCGGATCACGGAGCCTCTGAATGGAGCCCCGCGCTCCGCGCTCCTCCGGGCTCTAAGCGCCGCTCAGACCCTGCATGAGAGGGTCTATTTTCGGCTTGATTTTACCAGACTCCCGGGCACTTCCAGAAGCTTCCTGTTTGCTCTGATTGCTCGGGGCAGAGCACGTTGTCACGCTGACCACGGGCTGTACGCGGAGGTGAGAGCTGGTTGTAAGGCGGATCACGGAGCCTCTGAATGTAGCCCCGCGCTCCGCGCTCCTTCGGGCTCTAAGCGCCGCTCAGACCCGGCATGAGAGGGTCTATTTTCGGCTTGATTTTACCAGACTCCCGGGCACTTCCAGAAGCTTCCTGTTTGCTCTGATTGCTCGGGGCAGAGCACGGTGTCACGCTGACCACGGGCTGTACGCGGAGGTGAGAGCTGGTTGTAAGGCGGATCACGGAGCCTCTGAATATAGCCCCGCGCTCCGCGCTCCTCCGGGCTCTAAGCGCCGCTCAGACCCGGCATGAGAGGGTCTATTTTCGGCTTGATTTTACCAGACTCCCGGGCACTTCCAGAAGCTTCCTGTTTGCTCTGATTGCTCGGGGCAGATCACGGTGTCACGCTGACCACGGGCTGTACGCGGAGGTGAGAGCTGGTTGTAAGGCGGATCACGGAGCCTCTGAATGTAGCCCCGCGCTCCGCGCTCCTTCGGGCTCTAAGCGCCGCTCAGACCCGGCATGAGAGGGTCTATTTTCGGCTTGATTTTACCAGACTCCCGGGCACTTCCAGAAGCTTCCTGTTTGCTCTGATTGCTCGGGGCAGAGCACGGTGTCACGCTGACCACGGGCTGTACGCGGAGGTGAGAGCTGGTTGTAAGGCGGATCACGGAGCCTCTGAATATAGCCCCGCGCTCCGCGCTCCTCCGGGCTCTAAGCGCCGCTCAGACCCGGCATGAGAGGGTCTATTTTCGGCTTGATTTTACCAGACTCCCGGGCACTTCCAGAAGCTTCCTGTTTGCTCTGATTGCTCGGGGCAGAGCACGTTGTCACGCTGACCACGGGCTGTACGCGGAGGTGAGAGCTGGTTGTAAGGCGGATCACGGAGCCTCTGAATATAGCCCCGCGCTCCGCGCTCCTCCGGGCTCTAAGCGCCGCTCAGACCCGGCATGAGAGGGTCTATTTTCGGCTTGATTTTACCAGACTCCCGGGAACTTCCAGAAGCTTCCTGTTTGCTCTGATTGCTCGGGGCAGAGCACGGTGTCACGCTGACCACGGGCTGTACGCGGAGGTGACCCGCTCCGTGATCTTAGCGCCGCCCAGACCCAGGGCCATCCACCCCGCACACGGCCAGACTTTGCCCGGCCAGGGAGCACCTTCTGCGGGTCGGAGGCTCCGGGTCGGAGCCCCTGGAGCCTGGAGCCCTCACCGGGCCCCGAACTCGGCTGCCGGAGGCAGTGCAGTGCCTCATGGATAAAAGGCACCCAGCCGTCCAACTCGCGTGAGGCGGAGCAGGGATCATCCATGAATCAACCATGAAAATGGTACAAATCATGGTTCTATGTATACCAGACAAGGAGCTTGGTCTATTGGCACTCAAGACCCGCCATCGTAGGGCCCCGTTCTGGTTTTATCCAGCTTCGAAGGCTCCTGCGCACTGCGGGTTTGTTTACATTTTGCGGCTGTGGTTTGCTCCGGCTAACCTCACGCCGGACACGTTGGAAGCGAGGCCGAGACAGAGGTCCCACCAGGCGCGGGGCTTCAGTCTGACTGGCTTCCCCCGCGCCTGGCCCCTTGTCTCCGGAGATGGGACCGTCACTCACCCCCGCACTGAAGGACGCGCGGCTTGAAGGATGATGGCTGCGCTTAGCCCCTGTGCCAGGGGCTCTGAGCCAGTCCCCTTCAGCCTCAACGCGTCCGGTGGGAACACTGTCCGGGTCCATTGTCACTCACCCCTGCGCAGAAGGACGCGCGGCTTGGAGGATGATGGCTGCGCTTGGCCCCTGGCACAGGGGCTCTGCACCAGTCCCCTTCAGCCTCAACGCGTCCGGTGGAACAACAGTCCAGGCCCTCTGTCACTCACCCCCGCACTGAAGGACGCGCGGCTTGAAGGATGATGGCTGTGCTTAGCCCCTGTGCCAGGGGCTCTGAGCCAGTCCCCTTCAGCCTCAACGCGTCCGGTGGGAACACAGTCCGGGTCCACTGTCACTCACCCCTGCGCAGAAGGACGCGCAGCTTGGAGGATGATGGCTGCGCTTAGCCCCTGGCACAGGGGCTCTGCACCAGTCCCCTTCAGCCTCAACGCGTCCGGTGGAACAACAGTCCAGGCCCACTGTCACTCACCCCCGCACTGAAGGACGCGCGGCTTGGAGGATGATGGCTGCGCTTAGCCCCTGTGCCAGGGGCTCTGAGCCAGTCCCCTTCAGCCTCAACGCGTCCGGTGGGAACACAGTCCGGGTCCACTGTCACTCACCCCTGCGCAGAAGGACGCGCGGCTTGGAGGATGATGGCTGTGCTTAGCCCCTGGCACAGGGGCTCTGCACCAGTCCCCTTCAGCCTCAAAGCGTCCGGTGGAACAACAGTCCAGGCCCACTGTCACTCACCCCCGCACTGAAGGACGCGCGGCTTGGAGGATGATGGCTGCGCTTAGCCCCTGTTACAGGGGCTCTGCGCCAGTCTCCTTCAGCCTCAACGAGTCCGACGATAACCACAGTCCGAGCCCATTGTCACTCACCCCCGCGCAGCAGGAGGCGCGGCTTGAAGGATGATGGCTGCGCTTAGCCCCTGGGCCCAAGGGCTCTGCGCCAGTCCCCTTCAGCCTCAACGTGTCCGATGGCTCTGCGCGGGGCGGGGGGCAGGGCCGGCGCATATTTTTGGTCCGACTCCGGTCCCTTCCTCGTCTCTGAGTTTGTCAAATGCAGCGCCTGTCCAGGGCTCACTTTGCTATCAACTGGCTGGTCACCGCCATCGTAGGGCCCCGTTCTGGTTTCATCCAGCTTCGAAGGCTCCTGCGCACTGCGGGGTTGTTGGCATTTGTGGTCCTGATTTGCGCTGGCTCACCCTTACGCTGGACACAGCGCCAGATGATATATTTGGTCCGACTCCGGTCCCTTCCTCGTCTCTGAGTTTGTCAAATGCAGCGCCTGTCCAGGGCTCACTTTGCTATCAACTGGCTGGTCACCGCCATCGTAGGGCCCCGTTCTGGTTTCATCCAGCTTCGAAGGCTCCTGCGCACTGCGGGGTTGTTGGCATTTGTGGTCCTGATTTGCGCTGGCTCACCCTTACGCTGGACACAGCGCCAGATGATATATTTGGTCCGACTCCGGTCCCTTCCTCGTCTCTGAGTTTGTCAAATGCAGCGCCTGTCCAGGGCTCACTTTGCTATCAACTGGCTGGTCACCGCCATCGTAGGGCCCCGTTCTGGTTTCATCCAGCTTCGAAGGCTCCTGCGCACTGCGGGGTTGTTGGCATTTGTGGTCCAGAGCCCCGGCTCTAAATTAAACCTGTTACCCTAGTAGGCCGGCCTCCGGGTCCCCCTCTCTTCTTCGGTTATGGAGTACATTGGGCGCGGGGGCAGCCAGTGGAGGGCAAGGGCCCTGCCTCAAAGTGTGGTGTAGGGGACAGGGGAGCCAGGGCCTTGGGGTCCTGGTGCTTTTTATCTTTTAAAGTGGCTCAGAGTACCAAAGGCACGGACTTCCAGGGGGCTGCACCAAGGGTGTGTAGCTCGTGTTGGGGTGCTTAAGTGTGGGTCCCCGGGTTCGAAGGGAGGGCCTGGTCCCCGGTGGTCATCCCCGGAGTCCCAGAGCCTGCAACCCGGGGAAGAGTGGCCCGTCCCCAGACTGAGTTTGGGGGAATGCGGGGTGGCTCTGGAGGGGCTCCAGGGGTTCCAGGGGGTGCTCGGCGGAGGCCATGCCCAGCCAGAGTGGCCCTTCCCCGGGCAGAATCTGGGGAGAGTGGGGGGTGGCTCTGGAGGTGCTCCGGGGGCTCCAGGGGTTCCAGTGGGTGCTCAGTGGGGGCCATGCCCAGCCAGAGTGGCCCTTCCCCGGGGTGAGTCTGGAGGAGTGGGGGGTGGCTCTGGAGGTGCTCTGGGGGCTCCAGGGGGTGCTCAGTGGAGGCCATGCCCAGCCAGAGTGGCCCTTCCCCGGGCAGAATCTGGGGAGAGTGGGGGGTGGCTCTGGAGGTGCTCCGGGGGCTCCAGGGGTTCCAGGGGGTGCTCAGTGGGGGCCATGCCCAGCCAGAGTGTCCCTTCCCCGGGGTGAGTCTGGAGGAGTGGGGGGTGGCTCTGGAGGGGCTCCAGGGGTTCCAGGGGGTGCTCGGCGGAGGCCATGCCCAGCCAGAGTGGCCCTTCCCCGGGGTGAGTCTGGAGGAGTGGGGGGTGGCTCTGGAGGGGCTCCAGGGGTTCCAGGGGGTGCTCGGCGGAGGCCATGCCCAGCCAGAGTGGCCCTTCCCCGGGCATAGTCTGGGGAGAGTGGGGGGTGGCTCTGGAGGTGCTCCGGGGGCTCCAGGGGGTGCTCAGTGGAGGCCATGCCCAGCCAGAGCTTCCCTTCCCCGGGCAGAGTCTGGAGGAGTGGGGGGTGGCTCTGGAGGTGCTCCGGGGGCTCCAGGGGGTGCTCAGTGGAGGCCATGCCCAGCCAGAGTGGCCCTTTCCCGGGCAGAATCTGGGGAGAGTGGGGGGTGGCTCTGGAGGGGCTCCAGGGGTTCCAGGGGGGTGCTCGGCGGAGGCCATGCCCAGCCAGAGTGGACCTTCCCCGAGCATAGTCTGGGGAGAGTGGGGGGTGGCTCTGGAGGTGCTCCAGGGGTTCCAGGGGGTGCTCAGTGGGGGCCATGCCCAGCCAGAGTGGCCCTTCCCCGGGGTGAGTCTGGAGGAGTGGGGGGTGGCTCTGGAGGGGCTCCAGGGGTTCCAGGGGGTGCTCGGCGGAGGCCATGCCCAGCCAGAGTGGCCCTTCCCCGGGCATAGTCTGGGGAGAGTGGGGGGTGGCTCTGGAGGTGCTCCGGGGGCTCCAGGCGGTGCTCAGTGGAGGCCATGCCCAGCCAGAGTGGCCCTTCCCCGGGCAGAATCTGGGGAGAGTGGGGGGTGGCTCTGGAGGTGCTCCGGGGGCTCCAGGGGTTCCAGGGGTGCTCAGTGGGGGCCATGCCCAGCCAGAGTGGCCCTTCCCCGGGGTGAGTCTGGAGGAGTGGGGGGTGGCTCTGGAGGTGCTCCGGGGGCTCCAGGGGGTGCTCAGTGGAGGCCATGCCCAGCGAGAGTGGCCCTTCCCCGGGCAGAGTCTGGAGGAGTGGGGGGTGGTTCTGGAGGAGCTCCGGGGGCTCCAGGGGTTCCAGGGGGTGCTCAGTGGGGGCCATGCCCAGCCAGAGTGGCCCTTCCCCGGGCAAAGTCTGGAGGAGTGGGGGGTGGCTCTGGAGGGGTTCCAGGGGGTGCTCGGCGGAGGCCATGCCCAGCCAGAGTGGCCCTTCCCCGGGCATAGTCTGGGGAGAGTGGGGGGTGGCTCTGGAGGTGCTCCGGGGGCTCCAGGGGGTGCTCAGTGGAGGCCATGCCCAGCCAGAGTGGCCCTTCCTCGGGGTGAGTCTGGAGGAGTGGGGGGTGGCTCTGGAGGAGCTCCAGGGGTTCCAGGGGGTGCTCGGCGGAGGCCATGCCCAGCCAGAGTGGCCCTTCCCCGGGCATAGTCTGGGGAGAGTGGGGGGTGGCTCTGGAGGTGCTCCGGGGGCTCTAGGGGGTGCTCAGTGGAGGCCATGCCCAGCCAGAGTGGCCCTTCCCCGGGGTGAGTCTGGAGGAGTGGGGGGTGGCTCTGGAGGTGCTCCGGGGGCTCCAGGGGGTGCTCAGTGGAGGCCATGCCCAGCGAGAGTGGCCCTTCCCCGGGCAGAGTCTGGAGGAGTGGGGGGTGGTTCTGGAGGAGCTCCGGGGGCTCCAGGGGTTCCAGGGGGTGCTCAGTGGGGGCCATGCCCAGCCAGAGTGGCCCTTCCCCGGGCAAAGTCTGGAGGAGTGGGGGGTGGCTCTGGAGGGGTTCCAGGGGGTGCTCGGCGGAGGCCATGCCCAGCCAGAGTGGCCCTTCCCCGGGCAGAGTCTGGAGGAGTGGGGGGTGGCTCTGGAGGTGCTCCGGGGGCTCCAGGGGTTCCAGGGGGTGCTCAGTGGGGGCCATGCCCAGCCAGAGTGGCCCTTCCCCGGGCAAAGTCTGGTCGTGTGCGGGGTGGATGATCCCTGCTCCGCCTCACGCGAGTTCGAGACCGGCTGGGTGCCCTTTTATCCATGAGGCACTGCACTGCCTCCGGCAGCCGAGTTCGGGGCCCGGTGAGGGCTCCAGGCTCCAGGGGCTCCGACCCGGAGCCTCCGACCCGCAGAAGGTGCTCCCTGGCCGGGCAAAGTCTGGCCGTGTGCGGGGTGGATGATCCCTGCTCCGCCTCACGCGAGTTCGAGACCGGCTGGGTGCACTTTTATCCATGAGGCACTGCACTGCCTCCGGCAGCCGAGTTCGGGGCCCGGTGAGGGCTCCAGGCTCCAGGGGCTCCGACCCGGAGCCTCCGACCCGCAGAAGGTGCTCCCTGGCCGGGCAAAGTCTGGCCGTGTGCGGGGTGGATGATCCCTGCTCCGCCTCACGCGAGTTCGAGACCGGCTGGGTGACCTTTTATCCATGAGGCACTGCACTGCCTCCGGCAGCCGAGTTCGGGGCCCGGTGAGGGCTCCAGGCTCCAGGGGCTCCGACCCGGAGCCTCCGACCCGCAGAAGGTGCTCCCTGGCCGGGCAAAGTCTGGCCGTGTGCGGGGTGGATGATCCCTGCTCCGCCTCACGCGAGTTCGAGACCGGCTGGGTGCCCTTTTATCCATGAGGCACTGCACTGCCTCCGGCAGCCGAGTTCGGGGCCCGGTGAGGGCTCCAGGCTCCAGGGGCTCCGACCCGGAGCCTCCGACCCGCAGAAGGTTCTCCCTGCCCGGGCAAAGTCTGGCCGTGTGCGGGGTGGATGATCCCTGCTCCGCCTCACGCGAGTTCGAGACCGGCTGGGTGCCCTTTTATCCATGAGGCACTGCACTGCCTCCGGCAGCCGAGCAGCACACGTCTGGCCGTGTGCGGGGTGGATGATCCCTGCTCCGCCTCACGCGAGTTCGAGACCGGCTGGGTGCCCTTTTATCCATGAGGCACTGCACTGCCTCCGGCAGCCGAGTTCGGGGCCTGGTGAGGGCTCCAGGCTCCAGGGGCTCCGACCCGGAGCCTCCGACCCGCAGAAGGTGCTCCCTGGCCGGGCAAAGTCTGGCCGTGTGCGGGGTGGATGATCCCTGCTCCGCCTCACGCGAGTTCGAGACCTGCTGGGTGCCCTTTTATCCATGAGGCACTGCACTGCCTCCGGCAGCCGAGTTCGGGGCCCGGTGAGGGCTCCAGGCTCCAGGGGCTCTGACCCGGAGCCTCCGACCCGCAGAAGGTGCTCCCTGGCCGGGCAAAGTCTGGCCGTGTGCGGGGTGGATGATCCCTGCTCCGCCTCACGCGAGTTCGAGACCGGCTGGGTGCCCTTTTATCCATGAGGCACTGCACTGCCTCCGGCAGCCGAGTTCGGGACCCGGTGAGGGCTCCAGGCTCCAGGGGCTCCGACCCGGAGCCTCCGACCCGCAGAAGGTGCTCCCTGGCCGGGCAAAGTCTGGCCGTGTGCGGGGTGGATGATCCCTGCTCCGCCTCACGCGAGTTCGAGACCGGCTGGGTGCCGTTTTATCCAAGAATCAACTGGAGTGTGGAGCTTCTACGGGCCTCCAGGGGCACTGCCGACCCAGAGCTGTGCCCCGGCTTCAGTTCTCTGTATCTCAGGAAGTTTTTTATTTATACATTTATTTCATCCATAATCTCTGGCGCCTAAAGGGTTATGCCTGAATGTCACTGTTTTCCATTCATCCAATGTCTAATGTCTGTTACTATGTCAGTCAAGTCTTTGATCGTTGGCGTGGTTGGTGTCGAGCATTTCTTTGTGATGGCCTTTTTCTCTACAGCCAAAAGTATGTTCCAAGGGTATCCATTTATTGTGTCCATGGCAGGAGTGTTGAGGCCCAAGTACATAGTTTTAAATTTGAGTGGGATGGAAAAGTCAAAAACAGTCTGCAGTGCCCTGTGAATTTCAGTCCATTATTTTTGAGCAACAGCACAGCCCCAAAACACCTGATAGTGGTTTGCCTGCTGGGTTCTCCAGCAGTTAGCATTTCCTTGTGAATAATGGGCACTTTGACATGGTGTGGTGAAAAAAACATATTTTTCCCCTTCAGGCATGTGATTTTGTGGTCTTCCTCAGGGCTGTTCTTACATTTCCACACTCTTGGTCAGACAAAACCAGGTTCACTTCTCGTTCCCATTGGTTTAGAATATACTTAGCAGAACGTCGTCCAGATTACCAATGCATTGAGATCATTTAGAAATGATTCCCCTCGCAAGTTCTGATTGATTGGTTTCAACGAAGATTACTGTCAGAGGATTATAGTGGTCATTTCTTTGTTTCATTTCTTGCTCATAATAAGTCCTATAAAAGTCCTGTCTCTCCAAGTCAAAGGATTCCTTCAAAACGTCAATGCTTTTCATTTGAGTTTCTGTTGCAATGCGGTGAAACGTTTACGCCTTTTGTAATCCAGGCGTTGAATCATAAGCTTGGTCATAAGAAAACCAGCTCCAGATTTTAACAGCTTTGTTTAGTTTGTATGCTTTGGTTAGCTCCTTTCAGGGGGTAAGCACAGATTTTACCCAAAGATTCTTCATGTTTCTGCACTTTTTCAAAAGAGTAACGCTACTCTCGGGGCACTCAAGGTTCCACTGAGATTTGAACTCGGATCGCTGGATTCAAAGTGTGCTAACCATTACACCATGGAACCGCAGACTGCTCCTTGGAAGGATAACGGTGATCCAAAGCTACAAGTCTTTACATCAATCATCCCTTGCCCAAAAAACGAGAAACAAGGAGTGCAAACAGTGCAAACAATCTTGATGTGCAGCAATACTTTTCCCTCTCTTAATGCAAAGTGTAGCAGCAGTAAACTTGAGGGAGAAAGGTATGGGTTTGAGGGCTCTTCTTGTGGGCTTTACTGTCCTTGTAAATATTTTTCATAGACAAAAGAGGAGGCATTTCCTTCTTACTAAACAGGCCCTTTGACCAAGGAAGCCCCAGCGCTGTAATGATTTCCTGGTTTCCTTACATAATAACGTACAGTGATTACTTTGGGATTGTATTTCTTGCTTGCTCTGGCAAGGTGAGCAGTCATCCCTGGGTGGGCTCGAACCACCAACTTTTCGCCTACCAGCAGAACGCGCTAGCCGATTGCGCCACAGAGGCGAGAATCTTGACATACCCATAAAAGGGTTACCCCTCTAATTGCAATTAGAAATGAAGAAAAACTCTGGATTCAGAGCGCTAACCGCTATACCGTTGAACCACACCTTTCTACAGGATGTCCTGTTTTGAAAATAAGTATGACATTTGATCATTGGGCTATATCAAAGAGAGCAGCATTGAAGTAGGCAAACTTCTGCTTCATGGTTTCATTGTGTGGTGGTCATCACATCTGCCCTACACGCAGAAGGTCTTGGGTACAACATTCAGCAAAACCAAACATGTTACCAAACATGTTCATGCTAACAATGTTCCAACGAAAGCTTGCTGTTTATGTTTTATAGATCCTTTCCAGGCCATTTATGTCCTGATCTCGCAAAATGTCCAATAGACCCAGCATTCCTATTCATTGTATTTTTAAGCAAAGACTAACATTCAGGTACACATGCCGAAACCCGGGATTGAACCAGGGACCTTTAGATCTTCAGTCTAACGCTCTCCCACCTGAGCTATTTCGGCTACTTTTTCAACAAATTAGGCAAGGGAGTGAAACGTGTGGCATAACGTAGCGAGAAAATGAACTAGTTCTGTGTGTCCTTTTTTCTTTTCTTTCGAAGAAACATAAAACAATACAGGACACGACCAGGGAGCAAAAATCGAAATAAAAAGAACATAAATAGCACTAAACATAAAATAAAAACAAAATCACATTTAAATGAAAATAGGGGTCCTACTTGGTCCAAAGTCGATCAAATTAGTGCTTATCCAAATTAAGTCTGAATGTCACTGTTTTCCATTCATCCAATGTCTAATGTCTGTTACTATGTCAGTCAAGTCTTTGATCGTTGGCGTGGTTGGTGTCGAGCATTTCTTTGTGATGGCCTTTTTCTCTACAGCCAAAAGTATGTTCCAAGGGTATCCATTTATTGTGTCCATGGCAGGAGTGTTGAGGCCCAAGTACATAGTTTTAAATTTGAGTGGGATGGCAAAGTCAAAAACAGTCTGCAGTGCCCTGTGAATTTCAGTCCATTATTTTTGAGCAACAGCACAGCCCCAAAACACCTGATAGTGGTTTGCCTGCTGGGTTCTCCAGCAGTTAGCATTTCCTTGTGAATAATGGGCACTTTGACATGGTGTGGTGAAAAAAACATATTTTTCCCCTTCAGGCATGTGATTTTGTGGTCTTCCTCAGGGCTGTTCCTACATTTCCACACTCTTGGTCAGACAAAACCAGGTTCACTTCTCGTTCCCATTGGTTTAGAATATACTTAGCAGAACGTCGTCCAGATTACCAATGCATTGAGATCATTTAGAAATGATTCCCCTCGCAAGTTCTGATTGATTGGTTTCAACGAAGATTACTGTCAGAGGATTATAGTGGTCATTTCTTTGTTTCATTTCTTGCTCATAATAAGTCCTATAAAAGTCCTGTCTCTCCAAGTCAAAGGATTCCTTCAAAACGTCAATGCTTTTCATTTGAGTTTCTGTTGCAATGCGGTGAAACGTTTACGCCTTTTGTAATCCAGGCGTTGAATCATAAGCTTGGTCATAAGAAAACCAGCTCCAGATTTTAACAGCTTTGTTTAGTTTGTATGCTTTGGTTAGCTCCTTTCAGGGGGTAAGCACAGATTTTACCCAAAGATTCTTCATGTTTCTGCACTTTTTCAAAAGAGTAACGCTACTCTCGGGGCACTCAAGGTTCCACTGAGATTTGAACTCGGATCGCTGGATTCAAAGTGTGCTAACCATTACACCATGGAACCGCAGACTGCTCCTTGGAAGGATAACGGTGATCCAAAGCTACAAGTCTTTACATCAATCATCCCTTGCCCAAAAAACGAGAAACAAGGAGTGCAAACAGTGCAAACAATCTTGATGTGCAGCAATACTTTTCCCTCTCTTAATGCAAAGTGTAGCAGCAGTAAACTTGAGGGAGAAAGGTATGGGTTTGAGGGCTCTTCTTGTGGGCTTTACTGTCCTTGTAAATATTTTTCATAGACAAAAGAGGAGGCATTTCCTTCTTACTAAACAGGCCCTTTGACCAAGGAAGCCCCAGCGCTGCAATGATTTCCTGGTTTCCTTACATAATAACGTACAGTGATTACTTTGGGATTGTATTTCTTGCTTGCTCTGGCAAGGTGAGCAGTCATCCCTGGGTGGGCTCGAACCACAAACTTTTCGCCTACCAGCAGAACGCGCTAGCCGATTGCGCCACAGAGGCGAGAATTTTGACATACCCATAAAAGGGTTACCCCTCTAATTGCAATTAGAAATGAAGAAAAACTCTGGATTCAGAGCGCTAACCGCTATACCGTTGAACCACACCTTTCTACAGGATGTCCTGTTTTGAAAATAAGTATGACATTTGATCATTGGGCTATATCAAAGAGAGCAGCATTGAAGTAGGCAAACTTCTGCTTCATGGTTTCATTGTGTGGTGGTCATCACATCTGCCCTACACGCAGAAGGTCTTGGGTACAACATTCAGCAAAACCAAACATGTTACCAAACATGTTCATGCTAACAATGTTCCAACGAAAGCTTGCTGTTTATGTTTTATAGATCCTTTCCAGGCCATTTATGTCCTGATCTCGCAAAATGTCCAATAGACCCAGCATTCCTATTCATTGTATTTTTAAGCAAAGACTAACATTCAGGTACACATGCCGAAACCCGGGATTGAACCAGGGACCTTTAGATCTTCAGTCTAACGCTCTCCCACCTGAGCTATTTCGGCTACTTTTTCAACAAATTAGGCAAGGGATTGAAACGTGTGGCATAACGTAGCGAGAAAATGAACTAGTTCTGTGTGTCCTTTTTTCTTTTCTTTCGAAGAAACATAAAACAATACAGGACACGACCAGGGAGCAAAAATCGAAATAAAAAGAACATAAATAGCACTAAACATAAAATAAAAACAAAATCACATTTAAATGAAAATAGGGGTCCTACTTGGTCCAAAGTCGATCAAATTAGTGCTTATCCAAATTAAGTCTGAATGTCACTGTTTTCCATTCATCCAATGTCTAATGTCTGTTACTATGTCAGTCAAGTCTTTGATCGTTGGCGTGGTTGGTGTCGAGCATTTCTTTGTGATGGCCTTTTTCTCTACAGCCAAAAGTATGTTCCAAGGGTATCCATTTATTGTGTCCATGGCAGGAGTGTTGAGGCCCAAGTACATAGTTTTAAATTTGAGTGGGATGGCAAAGTCAAAAACAGTCTGCAGTGCCCTGTGAATTTCAGTCCATTATTTTTGAGCAACAGCACAGCCCCAAAACACCTGATAGTGGTTTGCCTGCTGGGTTCTCCAGCAGTTAGCATTTCCTTGTGAATAATGGGCACTTTGACATGGTGTGGTGAAAAAAACATATTTTTCCCCTTCAGGCATGTGATTTTGTGGTCTTCCTCAGGGCTGTTCCTACATTTCCACACTCTTGGTCAGACAAAACCAGGTTCACTTCTCGTTCCCATTGGTTTAGAATATACTTAGCAGAACGTCGTCCAGATTACCAATGCATTGAGATCATTTAGAAATGATTCCCCTCGCAAGTTCTGATTGATTGGTTTCAACGAAGATTACTGTCAGAGGATTATAGTGGTCATTTCTTTGTTTCATTTCTTGCTCATAATAAGTCCTATAAAAGTCCTGTCTCTCCAAGTCAAAGGATTCCTTCAAAACGTCAATGCTTTTCATTTGAGTTTCTGTTGCAATGCGGTGAAACGTTTACGCCTTTTGTAATCCAGGCGTTGAATCATAAGCTTGGTCATAAGAAAACCAGCTCCAGATTTTAACAGCTTTGTTTAGTTTGTATGCTTTGGTTAGCTCCTTTCAGGGGGTAAGCACAGATTTTACCCAAAGATTCTTCATGTTTCTGCACTTTTTCAAAAGAGTAACGCTACTCTCGGGGCACTCAAGGTTCCACTGAGATTTGAACTCGGATCGCTGGATTCAAAGTGTGCTAACCATTACACCATGGAACCGCAGACTGCTCCTTGGAAGGATAACGGTGATCCAAAGCTACAAGTCTTTACATCAATCATCCCTTGCCCAAAAAACGAGAAACAAGGAGTGCAAACAGTGCAAACAATCTTGATGTGCAGCAATACTTTTCCCTCTCTTAATGCAAAGTGTAGCAGCAGTAAACTTGAGGGAGAAAGGTATGGGTTTGAGGGCTCTTCTTGTGGGCTTTACTGTCCTTGTAAATATTTTTCATAGACAAAAGAGGAGGCATTTCCTTCTTACTAAACAGGCCCTTTGACCAAGGAAGCCCCAGCGCTGCAATGATTTCCTGGTTTCCTTACATAATAACGTACAGTGATTACTTTGGGATTGTATTTCTTGCTTGCTCTGGCAAGGTGAGCAGTCATCCCTGGGTGGGCTCGAACCACCAACTTTTCGCCTACCAGCAGAACGCGCTAGCCGATTGCGCCACAGAGGCGAGAATTTTGACATACCCATAAAAGGGTTACCCCTCTAATTGCAATTAGAAATGAAGAAAAACTCTGGATTCAGAGCGCTAACCGCTATACCGTTGAACCACACCTTTCTACAGGATGTCCTGTTTTGAAAATAAGTATGACATTTGATCATTGGGCTATATCAAAGAGAGCAGCATTGAAGTAGGCAAACTTCTGCTTCATGGTTTCATTGTGTGGTGGTCATCACATCTGCCCTACACGCAGAAGGTCTTGGGTACAACATTCAGCAAAACCAAACATGTTACCAAACATGTTCATGCTAACAATGTTCCAACGAAAGCTTGCTGTTTATGTTTTATAGATCCTTTCCAGGCCATTTATGTCCTGATCTCGCAAAATGTCCAATAGACCCAGCATTCCTATTCATTGTATTTTTAAGCAAAGACTAACATTCAGGTACACATGCCGAAACCCGGGATTGAACCAGGGACCTTTAGATCTTCAGTCTAACGCTCTCCCACCTGAGCTATTTCGGCTACTTTTTCAACAAATTAGGCAAGGGATTGAAACGTGTGGCATAACGTAGCGAGAAAATGAACTAGTTCTGTGTGTCCTTTTTTCTTTTCTTTCGAAGAAACATAAAACAATACAGGACACGACCAGGGAGCAAAAATCGAAATAAAAAGAACATAAATAGCACTAAACATAAAATAAAAACAAAATCACATTTAAATGAAAATAGGGGTCCTACTTGGTCCAAAGTCGATCAAATTAGTGCTTATCCAAATTAAGTCTGAATGTCACTGTTTTCCATTCATCCAATGTCTAATGTCTGTTACTATGTCAGTCAAGTCTTTGATCGTTGGCGTGGTTGGTGTCGAGCATTTCTTTGTGATGGCCTTTTTCTCTACAGCCAAAAGTATGTTCCAAGGGTATCCATTTATTGTGTCCATGGCAGGAGTGTTGAGGCCCAAGTACATAGTTTTAAATTTGAGTGGGATGGCAAAGTCAAAAACAGTCTGCAGTGCCCTGTGAATTTCAGTCCATTATTTTTGAGCAACAGCACAGCCCCAAAACACCTGATAGTGGTTTGCCTGCTGGGTTCTCCAGCAGTTAGCATTTCCTTGTGAATAATGGGCACTTTGACATGGTGTGGTGAAAAAAACATATTTTTCCCCTTCAGGCATGTGATTTTGTGGTCTTCCTCAGGGCTGTTCCTACATTTCCACACTCTTGGTCAGACAAAACCAGGTTCACTTCTCGTTCCCATTGGTTTAGAATATACTTAGCAGAACGTCGTCCAGATTACCAATGCATTGAGATCATTTAGAAATGATTCCCCTCGCAAGTTCTGATTGATTGGTTTCAACGAAGATTACTGTCAGAGGATTATAGTGGTCATTTCTTTGTTTCATTTCTTGCTCATAATAAGTCCTATAAAAGTCCTGTCTCTCCAAGTCAAAGGATTCCTTCAAAACGTCAATGCTTTTCATTTGAGTTTCTGTTGCAATGCGGTGAAACGTTTACGCCTTTTGTAATCCAGGCGTTGAATCATAAGCTTGGTCATAAGAAAACCAGCTCCAGATTTTAACAGCTTTGTTTAGTTTGTATGCTTTGGTTAGCTCCTTTCAGGGGGTAAGCACAGATTTTACCCAAAGATTCTTCATGTTTCTGCACTTTTTCAAAAGAGTAACGCTACTCTCGGGGCACTCAAGGTTCCACTGAGATTTGAACTCGGATCGCTGGATTCAAAGTGTGCTAACCATTACACCATGGAACCGCAGACTGCTCCTTGGAAGGATAACGGTGATCCAAAGCTACAAGTCTTTACATCAATCATCCCTTGCCCAAAAAACGAGAAACAAGGAGTGCAAACAGTGCAAACAATCTTGATGTGCAGCAATACTTTTCCCTCTCTTAATGCAAAGTGTAGCAGCAGTAAACTTGAGGGAGAAAGGTATGGGTTTGAGGGCTCTTCTTGTGGGCTTTACTGTCCTTGTAAATATTTTTCATAGACAAAAGAGGAGGCATTTCCTTCTTACTAAACAGGCCCTTTGACCAAGGAAGCCCCAGCGCTGTAATGATTTCCTGGTTTCCTTACATAATAACGTACAGTGATTACTTTGGGATTGTATTTCTTGCTTGCTCTGGCAAGGTGAGCAGTCATCCCTGGGTGGGCTCGAACCACCAACTTTTCGCCTACCAGCAGAACGCGCTAGCCGATTGCGCCACAGAGGCGAGAATTTTGACATACCCATAAAAGGGTTACCCCTCTAATTGCAATTAGAAATGAAGAAAAACTCTGGATTCAGAGCGCTAACCGCTATACCGTTGAACCACACCTTTCTACAGGATGTCCTGTTTTGAAAATAAGTATGACATTTGATCATTGGGCTATATCAAAGAGAGCAGCATTGAAGTAGGCAAACTTCTGCTTCATGGTTTCATTGTGTGGTGGTCATCACATCTGCCCTACACGCAGAAGGTCTTGGGTACAACATTCAGCAAAACCAAACATGTTACCAAACATGTTCATGCTAACAATGTTCCAACGAAAGCATGCTGTTTATGTTTTATAGATCCTTTCCAGGCCATTTATGTCCTGATCTCGCAAAATATCCAATAGACCCAGCATTCCTATTCATTGTATTTTTGAGCAAAGACTAACATTCAGGTACACCTGCCGAAACCCGGGATTGAACCAGGGACCTTCAGATCTTCAGTCTAACGCTCTCCCAACTGAGCTATTTCGGCTACTTTTTCAACAAATTAGGCAAGGGAGTGAAACGTGTGGCATAACGTAGCGAGAAAATGAACTAGTTCTGTGTGTCCTTTTTTCTTTTCTTTCGAAGAAACATAAAACAATACAGGACACGACCAGGGAGCAAAAATCGAAATAAAAAGAACATAAATAGCACTAAACATAAAATAAAAACAAAATCACATTTAAATGAAAATAGGGGTCCTACTTGGTCCAAAGTCGATCAAATTAGTGCTTATCCAAATTAAGTCTGAATGTCACTGTTTTCCATTCATCCAATGTCTAATGTCTGTTACTATGTCAGTCAAGTCTTTGATCGTTGGCGTGGTTGGTGTCGAGCATTTCTTTGTGATGGCCTTTTTCTCTACAGCCAAAAGTATGTTCCAAGGGTATCCATTTATTGTGTCCATGGCAGGAGTGTTGAGGCCCAAGTACATAGTTTTAAATTTGAGTGGGATGGCAAAGTCAAAAACAGTCTGCAGTGCCCTGTGAATTTCAGTCCATTATTTTTGAGCAACAGCACAGCCCCAAAACACCTGATAGTGGTTTGCCTGCTGGGTTCTCCAGCAGTTAGCATTTCCTTGTGAATAATGGGCACTTTGACATGGTGTGGTGAAAAAAACATATTTTTCCCCTTCAGGCATGTGATTTTGTGGTCTTCCTCAGGGCTGTTCCTACATTTCCACACTCTTGGTCAGACAAAACCAGGTTCACTTCTCGTTCCCATTGGTTTAGAATATACTTAGCAGAACGTCGTCCAGATTACCAATGCATTGAGATCATTTAGAAATGATTCCCCTCGCAAGTTCTGATTGATTGGTTTCAACGAAGATTACTGTCAGAGGATTATAGTGGTCATTTCTTTGTTTCATTTCTTGCTCATAATAAGTCCTATAAAAGTCCTGTCTCTCCAAGTCAAAGGATTCCTTCAAAACGTCAATGCTTTTCATTTGAGTTTCTGTTGCAATGCGGTGAAACGTTTACGCCTTTTGTAATCCAGGCGTTGAATCATAAGCTTGGTCATAAGAAAACCAGCTCCAGATTTTAACAGCTTTGTTTAGTTTGTATGCTTTGGTTAGCTCCTTTCAGGGGGTAAGCACAGATTTTACCCAAAGATTCTTCATGTTTCTGCACTTTTTCAAAAGAGTAACGCTACTCTCGGGGCACTCAAGGTTCCACTGAGATTTGAACTCGGATCGCTGGATTCAAAGTGTGCTAACCATTACACCATGGAACCGCAGACTGCTCCTTGGAAGCATAACGGTGATCCAAAGCTACAAGTCTTACATCAATCATCCCTTGCCCAAAAAATGAGAAACAAGGAGTGCAAACAGTGCAAACAATCTTGATGTGCAGCAATACTTTTCCCTCTCTTAATGCAAAGTGTAGCAGCAGTAAACTTGAGGGAGAAAGGTATGGGTTTGAGGGCTCTTCTTGTGGGCTTTACTGTCCTTGTAAATATTTTTCATAGACAAAAGAGGAGGCATTTCCTTCTTACTAAACAGGCCCTTTGACCAAGGAAGCCCCAGCGCTGCAATGATTTCCTGGTTTCCTTACATAATAACGTACAGTGATTACTTTGGGATTGTATTTCTTGCTTGCTCTGGCAAGGTGAGCAGTCATCCCTGGGTGGGCTCGAACCACCAACTTTTCGCCTACCAGCAGAACGCGCTAGCCGATTGCGCCACAGAGGCGAGAATTTTGACATACCCATAAAAGGGTTACCCCTCTAATTGCAATTAGAAATGAAGAAAAACTCTGGATTCAGAGCGCTAACCGCTATACCGTTGAACCACACCTTTCTACAGGATGTCCTGTTTTGAAAATAAGTATGACATTTGATCATTGGGCTATATCAAAGAGAGCAGCATTGAAGTAGGCAAACTTCTGCTTCATGGTTTCATTGTGTGGTGGTCATCACATCTGCCCTACACGCAGAAGGTCTTGGGTACAACATTCAGCAAAACCAAACATGTTACCAAACATGTTCATGCTAACAATGTTCCAACGAAAGCTTGCTGTTTATGTTTTATAGATCCTTTCCAGGCCATTTATGTCCTGATCTCGCAAAATGTCCAATAGACCCAGCATTCCTATTCATTGTATTTTTAAGCAAAGACTAACATTCAGGTACACATGCCGAAACCCGGGATTGAACCAGGGACCTTTAGATCTTCAGTCTAACGCTCTCCCACCTGAGCTATTTCGGCTACTTTTTCAACAAATTAGGCAAGGGATTGAAACGTGTGGCATAACGTAGCGAGAAAATGAACTAGTTCTGTGTGTCCTTTTTTCTTTTCTTTCGAAGAAACATAAAACAATACAGGACACGACCAGGGAGCAAAAATCGAAATAAAAAGAACATAAATAGCACTAAACATAAAATAAAAACAAAATCACATTTAAATGAAAATAGGGGTCCTACTTGGTCCAAAGTCGATCAAATTAGTGCTTATCCAAATTAAGTCTGAATGTCACTGTTTTCCATTCATCCAATGTCTAATGTCTGTTACTATGTCAGTCAAGTCTTTGATCGTTGGCGTGGTTGGTGTCGAGCATTTCTTTGTGATGGCCTTTTTCTCTACAGCCAAAAGTATGTTCCAAGGGTATCCATTTATTGTGTCCATGGCAGGAGTGTTGAGGCCCAAGTACATAGTTTTAAATTTGAGTGGGATGGCAAAGTCAAAAACAGTCTGCAGTGCCCTGTGAATTTCAGTCCATTATTTTTGAGCAACAGCACAGCCCCAAAACACCTGATAGTGGTTTGCCTGCTGGGTTCTCCAGCAGTTAGCATTTCCTTGTGAATAATGGGCACTTTGACATGGTGTGGTGAAAAAAACATATTTTTCCCCTTCAGGCATGTGATTTTGTGGTCTTCCTCAGGGCTGTTCCTACATTTCCACACTCTTGGTCAGACAAAACCAGGTTCACTTCTCGTTCCCATTGGTTTAGAATATACTTAGCAGAACGTCGTCCAGATTACCAATGCATTGAGATCATTTAGAAATGATTCCCCTCGCAAGTTCTGATTGATTGGTTTCAACGAAGATTACTGTCAGAAGATTATAGTGGTCATTTCTTTGTTTCATTTCTTGCTCATAATAAGTCCTATAAAAGTCCTGTCTCTCCAAGTCAAAGGATTCCTTCAAAACGTCAATGCTTTTCATTTGAGTTTCTGTTGCAATGCGGTGAAACGTTTACGCCTTTTGTAATCCAGGCGTTGAATCATAAGCTTGGTCATAAGAAAACCAGCTCCAGATTTTAACAGCTTTGTTTAGTTTGTATGCTTTGGTTAGCTCCTTTCAGGGGGTAAGCACAGATTTTACCCAAAGATTCTTCATGTTTCTGCACTTTTTCAAAAGAGTAACGCTACTCTCGGGGCACTCAAGGTTCCACTGAGATTTGAACTCGGATCGCTGGATTCAAAGTGTGCTAACCATTACACCATGGAACCGCAGACTGCTCCTTGGAAGCATAACGGTGATCCAAAGCTACAAGTCTTACATCAATCATCCCTTGCCCAAAAAATGAGAAACAAGGAGTGCAAACAGTGCAAACAATCTTGATGTGCAGCAATACTTTTCCCTCTCTTAATGCAAAGTGTAGCAGCAGTAAACTTGAGGGAGAAAGGTATGGGTTTGAGGGCTCTTCTTGTGGGCTTTACTGTCCTTGTAAATATTTTTCATAGACAAAAGAGGAGGCATTTCCTTCTTACTAAACAGGCCCTTTGACCAAGGAAGCCCCAGCGCTGCAATGATTTCCTGGTTTCCTTACATAATAACGTACAGTGATTACTTTGGGATTGTATTTCTTGCTTGCTCTGGCAAGGTGAGCAGTCATCCCTGGGTGGGCTCGAACCACCAACTTTTCGCCTACCAGCAGAACGCGCTAGCCGATTGCGCCACAGAGGCGAGAATTTTGACATACCCATAAAAGGGTTACCCCTCTAATTGCAATTAGAAATGAAGAAAAACTCTGGATTCAGAGCGCTAACCGCTATACCGTTGAACCACACCTTTCTACAGGATGTCCTGTTTTGAAAATAAGTATGACATTTGATCATTGGGCTATATCAAAGAGAGCAGCATTGAAGTAGGCAAACTTCTGCTTCATGGTTTCATTGTGTGGTGGTCATCACATCTGCCCTACACGCAGAAGGTCTTGGGTACAACATTCAGCAAAACCAAACATGTTACCAAACATGTTCATGCTAACAATGTTCCAACGAAAGCTTGCTGTTTATGTTTTATAGATCCTTTCCAGGCCATTTATGTCCTGATCTCGCAAAATGTCCAATAGACCCAGCATTCCTATTCATTGTATTTTTAAGCAAAGACTAACATTCAGGTACACATGCCGAAACCCGGGATTGAACCAGGGACCTTTAGATCTTCAGTCTAACGCTCTCCCACCTGAGCTATTTCGGCTACTTTTTCAACAAATTAGGCAAGGGATTGAAACGTGTGGCATAACGTAGCGAGAAAATGAACTAGTTCTGTGTGTCCTTTTTTCTTTTCTTTCGAAGAAACATAAAACAATACAGGACACGACCAGGGAGCAAAAATCGAAATAAAAAGAACATAAATAGCACTAAACATAAAATAAAAACAAAATCACATTTAAATGAAAATAGGGGTCCTACTTGGTCCAAAGTCGATCAAATTAGTGCTTATCCAAATTAAGTCTGAATGTCACTGTTTTCCATTCATCCAATGTCTAATGTCTGTTACTATGTCAGTCAAGTCTTTGATCGTTGGCGTGGTTGGTGTCGAGCATTTCTTTGTGATGGCCTTTTTCTCTACAGCCAAAAGTATGTTCCAAGGGTATCCATTTATTGTGTCCATGGCAGGAGTGTTGAGGCCCAAGTACATAGTTTTAAATTTGAGTGGGATGGCAAAGTCAAAAACAGTCTGCAGTGCCCTGTGAATTTCAGTCCATTATTTTTGAGCAACAGCACAGCCCCAAAACACCTGATAGTGGTTTGCCTGCTGGGTTCTCCAGCAGTTAGCATTTCCTTGTGAATAATGGGCACTTTGACATGGTGTGGTGAAAAAAACATATTTTTCCCCTTCAGGCATGTGATTTTGTGGTCTTCCTCAGGGCTGTTCCTACATTTCCACACTCTTGGTCAGACAAAACCAGGTTCACTTCTCGTTCCCATTGGTTTAGAATATACTTAGCAGAACGTCGTCCAGATTACCAATGCATTGAGATCATTTAGAAATGATTCCCCTCGCAAGTTCTGATTGATTGGTTTCAACGAAGATTACTGTCAGAAGATTATAGTGGTCATTTCTTTGTTTCATTTCTTGCTCATAATAAGTCCTATAAAAGTCCTGTCTCTCCAAGTCAAAGGATTCCTTCAAAACGTCAATGCTTTTCATTTGAGTTTCTGTTGCAATGCGGTGAAACGTTTACGCCTTTTGTAATCCAGGCGTTGAATCATAAGCTTGGTCATAAGAAAACCAGCTCCAGATTTTAACAGCTTTGTTTAGTTTGTATGCTTTGGTTAGCTCCTTTCAGGGGGTAAGCACAGATTTTACCCAAAGATTCTTCATGTTTCTGCACTTTTTCAAAAGAGTAACGCTACTCTCGGGGCACTCAAGGTTCCACTGAGATTTGAACTCGGATCGCTGGATTCAAAGTGTGCTAACCATTACACCATGGAACCGCAGACTGCTCCTTGGAAGGATAACGGTGATCCAAAGCTACAAGTCTTTACATCAATCATCCCTTGCCCAAAAAACGAGAAACAAGGAGTGCAAACAGTGCAAACAATCTTGATGTGCAGCAATACTTTTCCCTCTCTTAATGCAAAGTGTAGCAGCAGTAAACTTGAGGGAGAAAGGTATGGGTTTGAGGGCTCTTCTTGTGGGCTTTACTGTCCTTGTAAATATTTTTCATAGACAAAAGAGGAGGCATTTCCTTCTTACTAAACAGGCCCTTTGACCAAGGAAGCCCCAGCGCTGTAATGATTTCCTGGTTTCCTTACATAATAACGTACAGTGATTACTTTGGGATTGTATTTCTTGCTTGCTCTGGCAAGGTGAGCAGTCATCCCTGGGTGGGCTCGAACCACCAACTTTTCGCCTACCAGCAGAACGCGCTAGCCGATTGCGCCACAGAGGCGAGAATTTTGACATACCCATAAAAGGGTTACCTCTCTAATTGCAATTAGAAATGAAGAAAAACTCTGGATTCAGAGCGCTAACCGCTATACCGTTGAACCACACCTTTCTACAGGATGTCCTGTTTTGAAAATAAGTATGACATTTGATCATTGGGCTATATCAAAGAGAGCAGCATTGAAGTAGGCAAACTTCTGCTTCATGGTTTCATTGTGTGGTGGTCATCACATCTGCCCTACACGCAGAAGGTCTTGGGTACAACATTCAGCAAAACCAAACATGTTACCAAACATGTTCATGCTAACAATGTTCCAACGAAAGCATGCTGTTTATGTTTTATAGATCCTTTCCAGGCCATTTATGTCCTGATCTCGCAAAATATCCAATAGACCCAGCATTCCTATTCATTGTATTTTTGAGCAAAGACTAACATTCAGGTACACCTGCCGAAACCCGGGATTGAACCAGGGACCTTCAGATCTTCAGTCTAACGCTCTCCCAACTGAGCTATTTCGGCTACTTTTTCAACAAATTAGGCAAGGGAGTGAAACGTGTGGCATAACGTAGCGAGAAAATGAACTAGTTCTGTGTGTCCTTTTTTCTTTTCTTTCGAAGAAACATAAAACAATACAGGACACGACCAGGGAGCAAAAATCGAAATAAAAAGAACATAAATAGCACTAAACATAAAATAAAAACAAAATCACATTTAAATGAAAATAGGGGTCCTACTTGGTCCAAAGTCGATCAAATTAGTGCTTATCCAAATTAAGTCTGAATGTCACTGTTTTCCATTCATCCAATGTCTAATGTCTGTTACTATGTCAGTCAAGTCTTTGATCGTTGGCGTGGTTGGTGTCGAGCATTTCTTTGTGATGGCCTTTTTCTCTACAGCCAAAAGTATGTTCCAAGGGTATCCATTTATTGTGTCCATGGCAGGAGTGTTGAGGCCCAAGTACATAGTTTTAAATTTGAGTGGGATGGCAAAGTCAAAAACAGTCTGCAGTGCCCTGTGAATTTCAGTCCATTATTTTTGAGCAACAGCACAGCCCCAAAACACCTGATAGTGGTTTGCCTGCTGGGTTCTCCAGCAGTTAGCATTTCCTTGTGAATAATGGGCACTTTGACATGGTGTGGTGAAAAAAACATATTTTTCCCCTTCAGGCATGTGATTTTGTGGTCTTCCTCAGGGCTGTTCCTACATTTCCACACTCTTGGTCAGACAAAACCAGGTTCACTTCTCGTTCCCATTGGTTTAGAATATACTTAGCAGAACGTCGTCCAGATTACCAATGCATTGAGATCATTTAGAAATGATTCCCCTCGCAAGTTCTGATTGATTGGTTTCAACGAAGATTACTGTCAGAGGATTATAGTGGTCATTTCTTTGTTTCATTTCTTGCTCATAATAAGTCCTATAAAAGTCCTGTCTCTCCAAGTCAAAGGATTCCTTCAAAACGTCAATGCTTTTCATTTGAGTTTCTGTTGCAATGCGGTGAAACGTTTACGCCTTTTGTAATCCAGGCGTTGAATCATAAGCTTGGTCATAAGAAAACCAGCTCCAGATTTTAACAGCTTTGTTTAGTTTGTATGCTTTGGTTAGCTCCTTTCAGGGGGTAAGCACAGATTTTACCCAAAGATTCTTCATGTTTCTGCACTTTTTCAAAAGAGTAACGCTACTCTCGGGGCACTCAAGGTTCCACTGAGATTTGAACTCGGATCGCTGGATTCAAAGTGTGCTAACCATTACACCATGGAACCGCAGACTGCTCCTTGGAAGCATAACGGTGATCCAAAGCTACAAGTCTTACATCAATCATCCCTTGCCCAAAAAATGAGAAACAAGGAGTGCAAACAGTGCAAACAATCTTGATGTGCAGCAATACTTTTCCCTCTCTTAATGCAAAGTGTAGCAGCAGTAAACTTGAGGGAGAAAGGTATGGGTTTGAGGGCTCTTCTTGTGGGCTTTACTGTCCTTGTAAATCTTTTTCATAGACAAAAAGTAGGCATTTCCTTTTTACTAAACAGGCCCTAAACGAACCACCAACCTTTCGCCTACCAGCAGAACGCGCTAGCCGATTGCGCCACAGAGGCGAGAATCTTGACATACCCATAAAAGGGTTACCCCTCTAATTGCAATTAGAAATGAAGAAAAACTCTGGATTCAGAGCGCTAACCGCTATACCGTTGAACCACACCTTTCTACAGGATGTCCTGTTTTGAAAATAAGTATGACATTTGATCATTGGGCTATATCAAAGAGAGCAGCATTGAAGTAGGCAAACTTCTGCTTCATGGTTTCATTGTGTGGTGGTCATCACATCTGCCCTACACGCAGAAGGTCTTGGGTACAACATTCAGCGAAACCAAACATGTTACCAAACATGTTCATGCTAACAATGTTCCAACGAAAGCTTGCTGTTTATGTTTTATAGATCCTTTCCAGGCCATTTATGTCCTGATCTCGCAAAATGTCTAATAGACCCAGCATTCCTATTCATTGTATTTTTAAGCAAAGACTAACATTCAGGTACACATGCCGAAACCCAGGATTGAACCAGGGACCTTTAGATCTTCAGTCTAACGCTCTCCCAACTGAGCTATTTCGGCTACTTTTTCAACAAATTAGGCAAGGGAGTGAAACGTGTGGCATAACGTAGCGAGAAAATGAACTAGTTCTGTGTGTCCTTTTTTCTTTTCTTTCGAAGAAACATAAAACAATACAGGACACGACCAGGGAGCAAAAATCGAAATAAAAAGAACATAAATAGCACTAAACATAAAATAAAAACAAAATCACATTTAAATGAAAATAGGGGTCCTACTTGGTCCAAAGTCGATCAAATTAGTGCTTATCCAAATTAAGTCTGAATGTCACTGTTTTCCATTCATCCAATGTCTAATGTCTGTTACTATGTCAGTCAAGTCTTTGATCGTTGGCGTGGTTGGTGTCGAGCATTTCTTTGTGATGGCCTTTTTCTCTACAGCCAAAAGTATGTTCCAAGGGTATCCATTTATTGTGTCCATGGCAGGAGTGTTGAGGCCCAAGTACATAGTTTTAAATTTGAGTGGGATGGCAAAGTCAAAAACAGTCTGCAGTGCCCTGTGAATTTCAGTCCATTATTTTTGAGCAACAGCACAGCCCCAAAACACCTGATAGTGGTTTGCCTGCTGGGTTCTCCAGCAGTTAGCATTTCCTTGTGAATAATGGGCACTTTGACATGGTGTGGTGAAAAAAACATATTTTTCCCCTTCAGGCATGTGATTTTGTGGTCTTCCTCAGGGCTGTTCCTACATTTCCACACTCTTGGTCAGACAAAACCAGGTTCACTTCTCGTTCCCATTGGTTTAGAATATACTTAGCAGAACGTCGTCCAGATTACCAATGCATTGAGATCATTTAGAAATGATTCCCCTCGCAAGTTCTGATTGATTGGTTTCAACGAAGATTACTGTCAGAGGATTATAGTGGTCATTTCTTTGTTTCATTTCTTGCTCATAATAAGTCCTATAAAAGTCCTGTCTCTCCAAGTCAAAGGATTCCTTCAAAACGTCAATGCTTTTCATTTGAGTTTCTGTTGCAATGCGGTGAAACGTTTACGCCTTTTGTAATCCAGGCGTTGAATCATAAGCTTGGTCATAAGAAAACCAGCTCCAGATTTTAACAGCTTTGTTTAGTTTGTATGCTTTGGTTAGCTCCTTTCAGGGGGTAAGCACAGATTTTACCCAAAGATTCTTCATGTTTCTGCACTTTTTCAAAAGAGTAACGCTACTCTCGGGGCACTCAAGGTTCCACTGAGATTTGAACTCGGATCGCTAGATTCAAAGTGTGCTAACCATTACACCATGGAACCGCAGACAGCTCCTTGGAAGGATAACGGTGATCCAAAGCTACAAGTCTTTACATCAATCATCCCTTGCCCAAAAAACGAGAAACAAGGAGTGCAAACAGTGCAAACAATCTTGATGTGCAGCAATACTTTTCCCGCTCTTAATGCAAAGTGTAGCAGCAGTAAACTTGAGGGAGAAAGGTATGGGTTTGAGGGCTCTTCTTGTGGGCTTTACTGTCCTTGTAAATCTTTTTCATAGACAAAAAGTAGGCATTTCCTTTTTACTAAACAGGCCCTAAACGAACCACCAACCTTTCGCCTACCAGCAGAACGCGCTAGCCGATTGCGCCACAGAGGCGAGAATCTTGACATACCCATAAAAGGGTTACCCCTCTAATTGCAATTAGAAATGAAGAAAAACTCTGGATTCAGAGCGCTAACCGCTATACCGTTGAACCACACCTTTCTACAGGATGTCCTGTTTTGAAAATAAGTGTGACATTTGATCATTGGGCTATATCAAAGAGAGCAGCATTGAAGTAGGCAAACTTCTGCTTCATGGTTTCATTGTGTGGTGGTCATCACATCTGCCCTACACGCAGAAGGTCTTGGGTACAACATTCAGCAAAACCAAACATGTTACCAAACATGTTCATGCTAACAATGTTCCAACGAAAGCTTGCTGTTTATGTTTTATAGATCCTTTCCAGGCCATTTATGTCCTGATCTCGCAAAATGTCCAATAGACCCAGCATTCCTATTCATTGTATTTTTAAGCAAAGACTAACATTCAGGTACACATGCCGAAACCCGGGATTGAACCAGGGACCTTTAGATCTTCAGTCTAACGCTCTCCCAACTGAGCTATTTCGGCTACTTTTTCAACAAATTAGGCAAGGGAGTGAAACGTGTGGCATAACGTAGCGAGAAAATGAACTAGTTCTGTGTGTCCTTTTTTCTTTTCTTTCGAAGAAACATAAAACAATACAGGACACGACCAGGGAGCAAAAATCGAAATAAAAAGAACATAAATAGCACTAAACATAAAATAAAAACAAAATCACATTTAAATGAAAATAGGGGTCCTACTTGGTCCAAAGTCGATCAAATTAGTGCTTATCCAAATTAAGTCTGAATGTCACTGTTTTCCATTCATCCAATGTCTAATGTCTGTTACTATGTCAGTCAAGTCTTTGATCTTTGGCGTGGTTGGTGTCGAGCATTTCTTTGTGATGGCCTTTTTCTCTACAGCCAAAAGTATGTTCCAAGGGTATCCATTTATTGTGTCCATGGCAGGAGTGTTGAGGCCCAAGTACATAGTTTTAAATTTGAGTGGGATGGCAAAGTCAAAAACAGTCTGCAGTGCCCTGTGAATTTCAGTCCATTATTTTTGAGCAACAGCACAGCCCCAAAACACCTGATAGTGGTTTGCCTGCTGGGTTCTCCAGCAGTTAGCATTTCCTTGTGAATAATGGGCACTTTGACATGGTGTGGTGAAAAAAACATATTTTTCCCCTTCAGGCATGTGATTTTGTGGTCTTCCTCAGGGCTGTTCCTACATTTCCACACTCTTGGTCAGACAAAACCAGGTTCACTTCTCGTTCCCATTGGTTTAGAATATACTTAGCAGAACGTCGTCCAGATTACCAATGCATTGAGATCATTTAGAAATGATTCCCCTCGCAAGTTCTGATTGATTGGTTTCAACGAAGATTACTGTCAGAGGATTATAGTGGTCATTTCTTTGTTTCATTTCTTGCTCATAATAAGTCCTATAAAAGTCCTGTCTCTCCAAGTCAAAGGATTCCTTCAAAACGTCAATGCTTTTCATTTGAGTTTCTGTTGCAATGCGGTGAAATGTTTACGCCTTTTGTAATCCAGGCGTTGAATCATAAGCTTGGTCATAAGAAAACCAGCTCCAGATTTTAACAGCTTTGTTTAGTTTGTATGCTTTGGTTAGCTCCTTTCAGGGGGTAAGCACAGATTTTACCCAAAGATTCTTCATGTTTCTGCACTTTTTCAAAAGAGTAACGCTACTCTCGGGGCACTCAAGGTTCCACTGAGATTTGAACTCGGATCGCTGGATTCAAAGTGTGCTAACCATTACACCATGGAACCGCAGACTGCTCCTTGGAAGGATAACGGTGATCCAAAGCTACAAGTCTTTACATCAATCATCCCTTGCCCAAAAAACGAGAAACAAGGAGTGCAAACAGTGCAAACAATCTTGATGTGCAGCAATACTTTTCCCGCTCTTAATGCAAAGTGTAGCAGCAGTAAACTTGAGGGAGAAAGGTATGGGTTTGAGGGCTCTTCTTGTGGGCTTTACTGTCCTTGTAAATATTTTTCATAGACAAAAGAGGAGGCATTTCCTTCTTACTAAACAGGCCCTTTGACCAAGGAAGCCCCAGCGCTGTAATGATTTCCTGGTTTCCTTACATAATAACGTACAGTGATTACTTTGGGATTGTATTTCTTGCTTGCTCTGGCAAGGTGAGCAGTCATCCCTGGGTGGGCTCGAACCACCAACTTTTCGCCTACCAGCAGAACGCGCTAGCCGATTGCGCCACAGAGGCGAGAATTTTGACATACCCATAAAAGGGTTACCCCTCTAATTGCAATTAGAAATGAAGAAAAACTCTGGATTCAGAGCGCTAACCGCTATACCGTTGAACCACACCTTTCTACAGGATGTCCTGTTTTGAAAATAAGTATGACATTTGATCATTGGGCTATATCAAAGAGAGCAGCATTGAAGTAGGCAAACTTCTGCTTCATGGTTTCATTGTGTGGTGGTCATCACATCTGCCCTACACGCAGAAGGTCTTGGGTACAACATTCAGCAAAACCAAACATGTTACCAAACATGTTCATGCTAACAATGTTCCAACGAAAGCATGCTGTTTATGTTTTATAGATCCTTTCCAGGCCATTTATGTCCTGATCTCGCAAAATATCCAATAGACCCAGCATTCCTATTCATTGTATTTTTGAGCAAAGACTAACATTCAGGTACACCTGCCGAAACCCGGGATTGAACCAGGGACCTTCAGATCTTCAGTCTAACGCTCTCCCAACTGAGCTATTTCGGCTACTTTTTCAACAAATTAGGCAAGGGAGTGAAACGTGTGGCATAACGTAGCGAGAAAATGAACTAGTTCTGTGTGTCCTTTTTTCTTTTCTTTCGAAGAAACATAAAACAATACAGGACACGACCAGGGAGCAAAAATCGAAATAAAAAGAACATAAATAGCACTAAACATAAAATAAAAACAAAATCACATTTAAATGAAAATAGGGGTCCTACTTGGTCCAAAGTCGATCAAATTAGTGCTTATCCAAATTAAGTCTGAATGTCACTGTTTTCCATTCATCCAATGTCTAATGTCTGTTACTATGTCAGTCAAGTCTTTGATCGTTGGCGTGGTTGGTGTCGAGCATTTCTTTGTGATGGCCTTTTTCTCTACAGCCAAAAGTATGTTCCAAGGGTATCCATTTATTGTGTCCATGGCAGGAGTGTTGAGGCCCAAGTACATAGTTTTAAATTTGAGTGGGATGGCAAAGTCAAAAACAGTCTGCAGTGCCCTGTGAATTTCAGTCCATTATTTTTGAGCAACAGCACAGCCCCAAAACACCTGATAGTGGTTTGCCTGCTGGGTTCTCCAGCAGTTAGCATTTCCTTGTGAATAATGGGCACTTTGACATGGTGTGGTGAAAAAAACATATTTTTCCCCTTCAGGCATGTGATTTTGTGGTCTTCCTCAGGGCTGTTCCTACATTTCCACACTCTTGGTCAGACAAAACCAGGTTCACTTCTCGTTCCCATTGGTTTAGAATATACTTAGCAGAACGTCGTCCAGATTACCAATGCATTGAGATCATTTAGAAATGATTCCCCTCGCAAGTTCTGATTGATTGGTTTCAACGAAGATTACTGTCAGAGGATTATAGTGGTCATTTCTTTGTTTCATTTCTTGCTCATAATAAGTCCTATAAAAGTCCTGTCTCTCCAAGTCAAAGGATTCCTTCAAAACGTCAATGCTTTTCATTTGAGTTTCTGTTGCAATGCGGTGAAACGTTTACGCCTTTTGTAATCCAGGCGTTGAATCATAAGCTTGGTCATAAGAAAACCAGCTCCAGATTTTAACAGCTTTGTTTAGTTTGTATGCTTTGGTTAGCTCCTTTCAGGGGGTAAGCACAGATTTTACCCAAAGATTCTTCATGTTTCTGCACTTTTTCAAAAGAGTAACGCTACTCTCGGGGCACTCAAGGTTCCACTGAGATTTGAACTCGGATCGCTGGATTCAAAGTGTGCTAACCATTACACCATGGAACCGCAGACTGCTCCTTGGAAGGATAACGGTGATCCAAAGCTACAAGTCTTTACATCAATCATCCCTTGCCCAAAAAACGAGAAACAAGGAGTGCAAACAGTGCAAACAATCTTGATGTGCAGCAATACTTTTCCCTCTCTTAATGCAAAGTGTAGCAGCAGTAAACTTGAGGGAGAAAGGTATGGGTTTGAGGGCTCTTCTTGTGGGCTTTACTGTCCTTGTAAATATTTTTCATAGACAAAAGAGGAGGCATTTCCTTCTTACTAAACAGGCCCTTTGACCAAGGAAGCCCCAGCGCTGTAATGATTTCCTGGTTTCCTTACATAATAACGTACAGTGATTACTTTGGGATTGTATTTCTTGCTTGCTCTGGCAAGGTGAGCAGTCATCCCTGGGTGGGCTCGAACCACCAACTTTTCGCCTACCAGCAGAACGCGCTAGCCGATTGCGCCACAGAGGCGAGAATTTTGACATACCCATAAAAGGGTTACCCCTCTAATTGCAATTAGAAATGAAGAAAAACTCTGGATTCAGAGCGCTAACCGCTATACCGTTGAACCACACCTTTCTACAGGATGTCCTGTTTTGAAAATAAGTATGACATTTGATCATTGGGCTATATCAAAGAGAGCAGCATTGAAGTAGGCAAACTTCTGCTTCATGGTTTCATTGTGTGGTGGTCATCACATCTGCCCTACACGCAGAAGGTCTTGGGTACAACATTCAGCAAAACCAAACATGTTACCAAACATGTTCATGCTAACAATGTTCCAACGAAAGCATGCTGTTTATGTTTTATAGATCCTTTCCAGGCCATTTATGTCCTGATCTCGCAAAATATCCAATAGACCCAGCATTCCTATTCATTGTATTTTTGAGCAAAGACTAACATTCAGGTACACCTGCCGAAACCCGGGATTGAACCAGGGACCTTCAGATCTTCAGTCTAACGCTCTCCCAATTGAGCTATTTCGGCTACTTTTTCAACAAATTAGGCAAGGGAGTGAAACGTGTGGCATAACGTAGCGAGAAAATGAACTAGTTCTGTGTGTCCTTTTTTCTTTTCTTTCGAAGAAACATAAAACAATACAGGACACGACCAGGGAGCAAAAATCGAAATAAAAAGAACATAAATAGCACTAAACATAAAATAAAAACAAAATCACATTTAAATGAAAATAGGGGTCCTACTTGGTCCAAAGTCGATCAAATTAGTGCTTATCCAAATTAAGTCTGAATGTCACTGTTTTCCATTCATCCAATGTCTAATGTCTGTTACTATGTCAGTCAAGTCTTTGATCGTTGGCGTGGTTGGTGTCGAGCATTTCTTTGTGATGGCCTTTTTCTCTACAGCCAAAAGTATGTTCCAAGGGTATCCATTTATTGTGTCCATGGCAGGAGTGTTGAGGCCCAAGTACATAGTTTTAAATTTGAGTGGGATGGCAAAGTCAAAAACAGTCTGCAGTGCCCTGTGAATTTCAGTCCATTATTTTTGAGCAACAGCACAGCCCCAAAACACCTGATAGTGGTTTGCCTGCTGGGTTCTCCAGCAGTTAGCATTTCCTTGTGAATAATGGGCACTTTGACATGGTGTGGTGAAAAAAACATATTTTTCCCCTTCAGGCATGTGATTTTGTGGTCTTCCTCAGGGCTGTTCCTACATTTCCACACTCTTGGTCAGACAAAACCAGGTTCACTTCTCGTTCCCATTGGTTTAGAATATACTTAGCAGAACGTCGTCCAGATTACCAATGCATTGAGATCATTTAGAAATGATTCCCCTCGCAAGTTCTGATTGATTGGTTTCAACGAAGATTACTGTCAGAGGATTATAGTGGTCATTTCTTTGTTTCATTTCTTGCTCATAATAAGTCCTATAAAAGTCCTGTCTCTCCAAGTCAAAGGATTCCTTCAAAACGTCAATGCTTTTCATTTGAGTTTCTGTTGCAATGCGGTGAAACGTTTACGCCTTTTGTAATCCAGGCGTTGAATCATAAGCTTGGTCATAAGAAAACCAGCTCCAGATTTTAACAGCTTTGTTTAGTTTGTATGCTTTGGTTAGCTCCTTTCAGGGGGTAAGCACAGATTTTACCCAAAGATTCTTCATGTTTCTGCACTTTTTCAAAAGAGTAACGCTACTCTCGGGGCACTCAAGGTTCCACTGAGATTTGAACTCGGATCGCTGGATTCAAAGTGTGCTAACCATTACACCATGGAACCGCAGACTGCTCCTTGGAAGCATAACGGTGATCCAAAGCTACAAGTCTTACATCAATCATCCCTTGCCCAAAAAATGAGAAACAAGGAGTGCAAACAGTGCAAACAATCTTGATGTGCAGCAATACTTTTCCCTCTCTTAATGCAAAGTGTAGCAGCAGTAAACTTGAGGGAGAAAGGTATGGGTTTGAGGGCTCTTCTTGTGGGCTTTACTGTCCTTGTAAATCTTTTTCATAGACAAAAAGTAGGCATTTCCTTTTTACTAAACAGGCCCTAAACGAACCACCAACCTTTCGCCTACCAGCAGAACGCGCTAGCCGATTGCGCCACAGAGGCGAGAATCTTGACATACCCATAAAAGGGTTACCCCTCTAATTGCAATTAGAAATGAAGAAAAACTCTGGATTCAGAGCGCTAACCGCTATACCGTTGAACCACACCTTTCTACAGGATGTCCTGTTTTGAAAATAAGTATGACATTTGATCATTGGGCTATATCAAAGAGAGCAGCATTGAAGTAGGCAAACTTCTGCTTCATGGTTTCATTGTGTGGTGGTCATCACATCTGCCCTACACGCAGAAGGTCTTGGGTACAACATTCAGCGAAACCAAACATGTTACCAAACATGTTCATGCTAACAATGTTCCAACGAAAGCTTGCTGTTTATGTTTTATAGATCCTTTCCAGGCCATTTATGTCCTGATCTCGCAAAATGTCTAATAGACCCAGCATTCCTATTCATTGTATTTTTAAGCAAAGACTAACATTCAGGTACACATGCCGAAACCCAGGATTGAACCAGGGACCTTTAGATCTTCAGTCTAACGCTCTCCCAACTGAGCTATTTCGGCTACTTTTTCAACAAATTAGGCAAGGGAGTGAAACGTGTGGCATAACGTAGCGAGAAAATGAACTAGTTCTGTGTGTCCTTTTTTCTTTTCTTTCGAAGAAACATAAAACAATACAGGACACGACCAGGGAGCAAAAATCGAAATAAAAAGAACATAAATAGCACTAAACATAAAATAAAAACAAAATCACATTTAAATGAAAATAGGGGTCCTACTTGGTCCAAAGTCGATCAAATTAGTGCTTATCCAAATTAAGTCTGAATGTCACTGTTTTCCATTCATCCAATGTCTAATGTCTGTTACTATGTCAGTCAAGTCTTTGATCGTTGGCGTGGTTGGTGTCGAGCATTTCTTTGTGATGGCCTTTTTCTCTACAGCCAAAAGTATGTTCCAAGGGTATCCATTTATTGTGTCCATGGCAGGAGTGTTGAGGCCCAAGTACATAGTTTTAAATTTGAGTGGGATGGCAAAGTCAAAAACAGTCTGCAGTGCCCTGTGAATTTCAGTCCATTATTTTTGAGCAACAGCACAGCCCCAAAACACCTGATAGTGGTTTGCCTGCTGGGTTCTCCAGCAGTTAGCATTTCCTTGTGAATAATGGGCACTTTGACATGGTGTGGTGAAAAAAACATATTTTTCCCCTTCAGGCATGTGATTTTGTGGTCTTCCTCAGGGCTGTTCCTACATTTCCACACTCTTGGTCAGACAAAACCAGGTTCACTTCTCGTTCCCATTGGTTTAGAATATACTTAGCAGAACGTCGTCCAGATTACCAATGCATTGAGATCATTTAGAAATGATTCCCCTCGCAAGTTCTGATTGATTGGTTTCAACGAAGATTACTGTCAGAGGATTATAGTGGTCATTTCTTTGTTTCATTTCTTGCTCATAATAAGTCCTATAAAAGTCCTGTCTCTCCAAGTCAAAGGATTCCTTCAAAACGTCAATGCTTTTCATTTGAGTTTCTGTTGCAATGCGGTGAAACGTTTACGCCTTTTGTAATCCAGGCGTTGAATCATAAGCTTGGTCATAAGAAAACCAGCTCCAGATTTTAACAGCTTTGTTTAGTTTGTATGCTTTGGTTAGCTCCTTTCAGGGGGTAAGCACAGATTTTACCCAAAGATTCTTCATGTTTCTGCACTTTTTCAAAAGAGTAACGCTACTCTCGGGGCACTCAAGGTTCCACTGAGATTTGAACTCGGATCGCTAGATTCAAAGTGTGCTAACCATTACACCATGGAACCGCAGACAGCTCCTTGGAAGGATAACGGTGATCCAAAGCTACAAGTCTTTACATCAATCATCCCTTGCCCAAAAAACGAGAAACAAGGAGTGCAAACAGTGCAAACAATCTTGATGTGCAGCAATACTTTTCCCGCTCTTAATGCAAAGTGTAGCAGCAGTAAACTTGAGGGAGAAAGGTATGGGTTTGAGGGCTCTTCTTGTGGGCTTTACTGTCCTTGTAAATCTTTTTCATAGACAAAAAGTAGGCATTTCCTTTTTACTAAACAGGCCCTAAACGAACCACCAACCTTTCGCCTACCAGCAGAACGCGCTAGCCGATTGCGCCACAGAGGCGAGAATCTTGACATACCCATAAAAGGGTTACCCCTCTAATTGCAATTAGAAATGAAGAAAAACTCTGGATTCAGAGCGCTAACCGCTATACCGTTGAACCACACCTTTCTACAGGATGTCCTGTTTTGAAAATAAGTGTGACATTTGATCATTGGGCTATATCAAAGAGAGCAGCATTGAAGTAGGCAAACTTCTGCTTCATGGTTTCATTGTGTGGTGGTCATCACATCTGCCCTACACGCAGAAGGTCTTGGGTACAACATTCAGCAAAACCAAACATGTTACCAAACATGTTCATGCTAACAATGTTCCAACGAAAGCTTGCTGTTTATGTTTTATAGATCCTTTCCAGGCCATTTATGTCCTGATCTCGCAAAATGTCCAATAGACCCAGCATTCCTATTCATTGTATTTTTAAGCAAAGACTAACATTCAGGTACACATGCCGAAACCCGGGATTGAACCAGGGACCTTTAGATCTTCAGTCTAACGCTCTCCCAACTGAGCTATTTCGGCTACTTTTTCAACAAATTAGGCAAGGGAGTGAAACGTGTGGCATAACGTAGCGAGAAAATGAACTAGTTCTGTGTGTCCTTTTTTCTTTTCTTTCGAAGAAACATAAAACAATACAGGACACGACCAGGGAGCAAAAATCGAAATAAAAAGAACATAAATAGCACTAAACATAAAATAAAAACAAAATCACATTTAAATGAAAATAGGGGTCCTACTTGGTCCAAAGTCGATCAAATTAGTGCTTATCCAAATTAAGTCTGAATGTCACTGTTTTCCATTCATCCAATGTCTAATGTCTGTTACTATGTCAGTCAAGTCTTTGATCTTTGGCGTGGTTGGTGTCGAGCATTTCTTTGTGATGGCCTTTTTCTCTACAGCCAAAAGTATGTTCCAAGGGTATCCATTTATTGTGTCCATGGCAGGAGTGTTGAGGCCCAAGTACATAGTTTTAAATTTGAGTGGGATGGCAAAGTCAAAAACAGTCTGCAGTGCCCTGTGAATTTCAGTCCATTATTTTTGAGCAACAGCACAGCCCCAAAACACCTGATAGTGGTTTGCCTGCTGGGTTCTCCAGCAGTTAGCATTTCCTTGTGAATAATGGGCACTTTGACATGGTGTGGTGAAAAAAACATATTTTTCCCCTTCAGGCATGTGATTTTGTGGTCTTCCTCAGGGCTGTTCCTACATTTCCACACTCTTGGTCAGACAAAACCAGGTTCACTTCTCGTTCCCATTGGTTTAGAATATACTTAGCAGAACGTCGTCCAGATTACCAATGCATTGAGATCATTTAGAAATGATTCCCCTCGCAAGTTCTGATTGATTGGTTTCAACGAAGATTACTGTCAGAGGATTATAGTGGTCATTTCTTTGTTTCATTTCTTGCTCATAATAAGTCCTATAAAAGTCCTGTCTCTCCAAGTCAAAGGATTCCTTCAAAACGTCAATGCTTTTCATTTGAGTTTCTGTTGCAATGCGGTGAAATGTTTACGCCTTTTGTAATCCAGGCGTTGAATCATAAGCTTGGTCATAAGAAAACCAGCTCCAGATTTTAACAGCTTTGTTTAGTTTGTATGCTTTGGTTAGCTCCTTTCAGGGGGTAAGCACAGATTTTACCCAAAGATTCTTCATGTTTCTGCACTTTTTCAAAAGAGTAACGCTACTCTCGGGGCACTCAAGGTTCCACTGAGATTTGAACTCGGATTGCTAGATTCAAAGTGTGCTAACCATTACACCATGGAACCGCAGACTGCTCCTTGGAAGGATAACGGTGATCCAAAGCTACAAGTCTTTACATCAATCATCCCTTGCCCAAAAAACGAGAAACAAGGAGTGCAAACAGTGCAAACAATCTTGATGTGCAGCAATACTTTTCCCGCTCTTAATGCAAAGTGTAGCAGCAGTAAACTTGAGGGAGAAAGGTATGGGTTTGAGGGCTCTTCTTGTGGGCTTTACTGTCCTTGTAAATATTTTTCATAGACAAAAGAGGAGGCATTTCCTTCTTACTAAACAGGCCCTTTGACCAAGGAAGCCCCAGCGCTGTAATGATTTCCTGGTTTCCTTACATAATAACGTACAGTGATTACTTTGGGATTGTATTTCTTGCTTGCTCTGGCAAGGTGAGCAGTCATCCCTGGGTGGGCTCGAACCACCAACTTTTCGCCTACCAGCAGAACGCGCTAGCCGATTGCGCCACAGAGGCGAGAATCTTGACATACCCATAAAAGGGTTACGCCTCTAATTGCAATTAGAAATGAAGAAAAACTCTGGATTCAGAGCGCTAACCGCTATACCGTTGAACCACACCTTTCTACAGGATGTCCTGTTTTGAAAATAAGTATGACATTTGATCATTGGGCTATATCAAAGAGAGCAGCATTGAAGTAGGCAAACTTCTGCTTCATGGTTTCATTGTGTGGTGGTCATCACATCTGCCCTACACGCAGAAGGTCTTGGGTACAACATTCAGCAAAACCAAACATGTTACCAAACATGTTCATGCTAACAATGTTCCAACGAAAGCTTGCTGTTTATGTTTTATAGATCCTTTCCAGGCCATTTATGTCCTGATCTCGCAAAATGTCCAATAGACCCAGCATTCCTATTCATTGTATTTTTAAGCAAAGACTAACATTCAGGTACACATGCCGAAACCCGGGATTGAACCAGGGACCTTTAGATCTTCAGTCTAACGCTCTCCCAACTGAGCTATTTCGGCTACTTTTTCAACAAATTAGGCAAGGGAGTGAAACGTGTGGCATAACGTAGCGAGAAAATGAACTAGTTCTGTGTGTCCTTTTTTCTTTTCTTTCGAAGAAACATAAAACAATACAGGACACGACCAGGGAGCAAAAATCGAAATAAAAAGAACATAAATAGCACTAAACATAAAATAAAAACAAAATCACATTTAAATGAAAATAGGGGTCCTACTTGGTCCAAAGTCGATCAAATTAGTGCTTATCCAAATTAAGTCTGAATGTCACTGTTTTCCATTCATCCAATGTCTAATGTCTGTTACTATGTCAGTCAAGTCTTTGATCGTTGGCGTGGTTGGTGTCGAGCATTTCTTTGTGATGGCCTTTTTCTCTACAGCCAAAAGTATGTTCCAAGGGTATCCATTTATTGTGTCCATGGCAGGAGTGTTGAGGCCCAAGTACATAGTTTTAAATTTGAGTGGGATGGCAAAGTCAAAAACAGTCTGCAGTGCCCTGTGAATTTCAGTCCATTATTTTTGAGCAACAGCACAGCCCCAAAACACCTGATAGTGGTTTGCCTGCTGGGTTCTCCAGCAGTTAGCATTTCCTTGTGAATAATGGGCACTTTGACATGGTGTGGTGAAAAAAACATATTTTTCCCCTTCAGGCATGTGATTTTGTGGTCTTCCTCAGGGCTGTTCCTACATTTCCACACTCTTGGTCAGACAAAACCAGGTTCACTTCTCGTTCCCATTGGTTTAGAATATACTTAGCAGAACGTCGTCCAGATTACCAATGCATTGAGATCATTTAGAAATGATTCCCCTCGCAAGTTCTGATTGATTGGTTTCAACGAAGATTACTGTCAGAGGATTATAGTGGTCATTTCTTTGTTTCATTTCTTGCTCATAATAAGTCCTATAAAAGTCCTGTCTCTCCAAGTCAAAGGATTCCTTCAAAACGTCAATGCTTTTCATTTGAGTTTCTGTTGCAATGCGGTGAAATGTTTACGCCTTTTGTAATCCAGGCGTTGAATCATAAGCTTGGTCATAAGAAAACCAGCTCCAGATTTTAACAGCTTTGTTTAGTTTGTATGCTTTGGTTAGCTCCTTTCAGGGGGTAAGCACAGATTTTACCCAAAGATTCTTCATGTTTCTGCACTTTTTCAAAAGAGTAACGCTACTCTCGGGGCACTCAAGGTTCCACTGAGATTTGAACTCGGATCGCTAGATTCAAAGTGTGCTAACCATTACACCATGGAACCGCAGACTGCTCCTTGGAAGGATAACGGTGATCCAAAGCTACAAGTCTTTACATCAATCATCCCTTGCCCAAAAAACGAGAAACAAGGAGTGCAAACAGTGCAAACAATCTTGATGTGCAGCAATACTTTTCCCGCTCTTAATGCAAAGTGTAGCAGCAGTAAACTTGAGGGAGAAAGGTATGGGTTTGAGGGCTCTTCTTGTGGGCTTTACTGTCCTTGTAAATATTTTTCATAGACAAAAGAGGAGGCATTTCCTTCTTACTAAACAGGCCCTTTGACCAAGGAAGCCCCAGCGCTGTAATGATTTCCTGGTTTCCTTACATAATAACGTACAGTGATTACTTTGGGATTGTATTTCTTGCTTGCTCTGGCAAGGTGAGCAGTCATCCCTGGGTGGGCTCGAACCACCAACTTTTCGCCTACCAGCAGAACGCGCTAGCCGATTGCGCCACAGAGGCGAGAATCTTGACATACCCATAAAAGGGTTACGCCTCTAATTGCAATTAGAAATGAAGAAAAACTCTGGATTCAGAGCGCTAACCGCTATACCGTTGAACCACACCTTTCTACAGGATGTCCTGTTTTGAAAATAAGTATGACATTTGATCATTGGGCTATATCAAAGAGAGCAGCATTGAAGTAGGCAAACTTCTGCTTCATGGTTTCATTGTGTGGTGGTCATCACATCTGCCCTACACGCAGAAGGTCTTGGGTACAACATTCAGCAAAACCAAACATGTTACCAAACATGTTCATGCTAACAATGTTCCAACGAAAGCTTGCTGTTTATGTTTTATAGATCCTTTCCAGGCCATTTATGTCCTGATCTCGCAAAATGTCCAATAGACCCAGCATTCCTATTCATTGTATTTTTAAGCAAAGACTAACATTCAGGTACACATGCCGAAACCCGGGATTGAACCAGGGACCTTTAGATCTTCAGTCTAACGCTCTCCCAACTGAGCTATTTCGGCTACTTTTTCAACAAATTAGGCAAGGGAGTGAAACGTGTGGCATAACGTAGCGAGAAAATGAACTAGTTCTGTGTGTCCTTTTTTCTTTTCTTTCGAAGAAACATAAAACAATACAGGACACGACCAGGGAGCAAAAATCGAAATAAAAAGAACATAAATAGCACTAAACATAAAATAAAAACAAAATCACATTTAAATGAAAATAGGGGTCCTACTTGGTCCAAAGTCGATCAAATTAGTGCTTATCCAAATTAAGTCTGAATGTCACTGTTTTCCATTCATCCAATGTCTAATGTCTGTTACTATGTCAGTCAAGTCTTTGATCGTTGGCGTGGTTGGTGTCGAGCATTTCTTTGTGATGGCCTTTTTCTCTACAGCCAAAAGTATGTTCCAAGGGTATCCATTTATTGTGTCCATGGCAGGAGTGTTGAGGCCCAAGTACATAGTTTTAAATTTGAGTGGGATGGCAAAGTCAAAAACAGTCTGCAGTGCCCTGTGAATTTCAGTCCATTATTTTTGAGCAACAGCACAGCCCCAAAACACCTGATAGTGGTTTGCCTGCTGGGTTCTCCAGCAGTTAGCATTTCCTTGTGAATAATGGGCACTTTGACATGGTGTGGTGAAAAAAACATATTTTTCCCCTTCAGGCATGTGATTTTGTGGTCTTCCTCAGGGCTGTTCCTACATTTCCACACTCTTGGTCAGACAAAACCAGGTTCACTTCTCGTTCCCATTGGTTTAGAATATACTTAGCAGAACGTCGTCCAGATTACCAATGCATTGAGATCATTTAGAAATGATTCCCCTCGCAAGTTCTGATTGATTGGTTTCAACGAAGATTACTGTCAGAGGATTATAGTGGTCATTTCTTTGTTTCATTTCTTGCTCATAATAAGTCCTATAAAAGTCCTGTCTCTCCAAGTCAAAGGATTCCTTCAAAACGTCAATGCTTTTCATTTGATTTTCTTTTGCAATGCGGTGAAACGTTTACGCCTTTTGTAATCCAGGCGTTGAATCATAAGCTTGGTCATAAGAAAACCAGCTCCAGATTTTAACAGCTTTGTTTAGTTTGTATGCTTTGGTTGGCTCCTTTCAGGGGGTAAGCACAGATTTTACCCAAAGATTCTTCTTGTTTCTGCACTTTTTCAAAAGAGTAACGCTACTCTCGGGGCACTCAAGGTTCCACTGAGATTTGAACTGGGATCGCTGGATTCAAAGTGTGCTAACCATTACACCATGGAACCGCAGACTGCTCCTTGGAAGGATAACGGTCATCCAAAGCTACAAGTCTTTACATCAATCATCCCTTGCCCAAAAAATGAGAAACAAGGAGTGCAAAGAGTGCAAAGAATCTTGATGTGCAGCAATACTTTTCCCTCTCTTAATGCAAAGTGTAGCAGCAGTGAACTTGAGGGAGAAAGGTATGGGTTTGAGGGCTCTTCTTGTGGGCTTTACTGTCCTTGTAAATATTTTTCATAGACAAAAGAGGAGGCATTTCCTTCTTACTAAACAGGCCCTTTGACCAAGGAAGCCCCAGCGCTGCAATGATTTCCTGGTTTCCTTACATATTAACGTACAGTGATTACTTTGGGATTGTATTTCTTGCTTGTTCTGGCAAGGTGAGCAGTCATCCCTGGGTGGGCTCGATCCACCAACTTTTCGCCTACCAGCAGAACGCGCTAGCCGATTGCGCCACAGAGGCGAGAATTTTGACATACCCATAAAAGGGTTACCCCTCTAATTGCAATTAGAAATGAAGAAAAACTCTGGATTCAGAGCGCTAACCGCTATACCGTTGAACCACACCTTTCTACAGGATGTCCTGTTTTGAAAATAAGTATGACATTTGATCATTGGGCTATATCAAAGAGAGCAGCATTGAAGTAGGCAAACTTCTGCTTCATGGTTTCATTGTGTGGTGGTCATCACATCTGCCCTACACGCAGAAGGTCTTGGGTACAACATTCAGCAAAACCAAACATGTTACCAAACATGTTCATGCTAACAATGTTCCAACGAAAGCATGCTGTTTATGTTTTATAGATCCTTTCCAGGCCATTTATGTCCTGATCTCGCAAAATATCCAATAGACCCAGCATTCCTATTCATTGTATTTTTGAGCAAAGACTAACATTCAGGTACACCTGCCGAAACCCGGGATTGAACCAGGGACCTTCAGATCTTCAGTCTAACGCTCTCCCAACTGAGCTATTTCGGCTACTTTTTCAGCAAATTAGGCAAGGGATCAAAACGTGTGGCATAACGTAGCGAGAAAATGAACTAGTTCTGTGTGTCCTTTTTTCTTTTCTTTCGAAGAAACATAAAACAATACAGGACACGACCAGGGAGCAAAAATCGAAATAAAAAGAACATAAATAGCACTAAACATAAAATAAAAACAAAATCACATTTAAATGAAAATAGGGCTCCTACTTGGTCCAAAGTCGATCAAATTAGTGCTTATCCAAATTAAGCCTGAATGTCACTGTTTTCCATTCATCCAATGTCTAATGTCTGTTACTATGTCAGTCAAGTCTTTGATCGTTGGCGTGGTTGGTGTCGAGCATTTCTTTGTGATGGCCTTTTTCTCTACAGCCAAAAGTATGTTCCAAGGGTATCCATTTATTGTGTCCATGGCAGGAGTGTTGAGGCCCAAGTACATAGTTTTAAATTTGAGTGGGATGGCAAAGTCAAAAACAATCTGCAGTGCCCTGTGAATTTCAGTCCATTATTTTTGAGCAACAGCACAGCCCCAAAACACCTGATAGTGGTTTGCCTGCTGGGTTCTCCAGCAGTTAGCATTTCCTTGTGAATAATGGGCACTTTGACATGGTGTGGTGAAAAAAACATATTTTTCCCCTTCAGGCATGTGATTTTGTGGTCTTCCTCAGGGCTGTTCCTACATTTCCACACTCTTGGTCAGACAAAACCAGGTTCACTTCTCGTTCCCATTGGTTTAGAATATACTTAGCAGAACATCGTCCAGATTACCAATGCATTGAGATCATTTAGAAATGATTCCCCTCGCAAGTTCTGATTGATTGGCTTCAACGAAGATTACTGTCAGAGGATTATAGTGGTCATTTCTTTGTTTCATTTCTTGCTTATAATAAGTCCTATAAAAGTCCTGTCTCTCCAAGTCAAAGGATTCCTTCAACACATCAATGCTTTTCATTTGATTTTCTTTTGCAATGCGGTGAAACGTTTACGCCTTTTGTAATCCAGGTGTTGAATCATAAGCTTGGTCATAAGAAAACCAGCTCCAGATTTTAACAGCTTTGTTTAGTTTGTATGCTTTGGTTAGCTCCTTTCAGGGGGTAAGCACAGATTTTACCCAAAGATTCTTCATGTTTCTGCACTTTTTCAAAAGAGTAACGCTACTCTCGGGGCACTCAAGGTTCCACTGAGATTTGAACTGGGATCGCTGGATTCAAAGTGTGCTAACCATTACACCATGGAACCGCAGACTGCTCCTTGGAAGGATAACGGTGATCCAAAGCTACAAGTCTTTACATCAATCATCCCTTGCCCAAAAAATGAGAAACAAGGAGTGCAAACAGTGCAAACAATCTTGATGTGCAGCAATACTTTTCCCTCTCTTAATGCAAAGTGTAGCAGCAGTAAACTTGAGGGAGAAAGGTATGGGTTTGAGGGCTCTTCTTGTGGGCTTTACTGTCCTTGTAAATCTTTTTCATAGACAAAAAGTAGGCATTTCCTGTTAACTAAACAGGCCCTTTGACCAAGGAAGCCCCAGCGCCGTAATGATTTCCTGGTTTCCTTACATAATTACATACTGTGGTTACTTGTGGGATTGTATTTCTTGCTTGCTCTGGCAAGGTGAGCAGTCGTCCCTGGGTGGGCTCGAACCACCGACTTTTCGCCTACCAGCAGAACGCGCTAGCCGATTGCGCCACAGAGGCGAGAATCTTGACATACCCGTAAAAGGGTTACCCCTCTAATTGCAATTAGAAATGAAAAACTCTGGATTCAGAGCGCTAACCGCTATACCGTTGAACCACACCTTTCTACAGGATGTCCTGTTTTGAAAATAAGTATGACATTTGATCATTGGGCTATATCAAAGAGAGCAGCATTGAAGTAGGCAAACTTCTGCTTCATGGTTTCATTGTGTGGTGGTCATCACATCTGCCCTACACGCAGAAGGTCTTGGGTACAACATTCAGCAAAACCAAACATGTTACCAAACATGTTCATGCTAACAATGTTCCAACGAAAGCATGCTGTTTATGTTTTATAGATCCTTTCCTGGCCATTTATGTCCTGATCTCGCAAAATATCCAATAGACCCAGCATTCCTAATCATTGTATTTTTGAGCAAAGACTAACATTCAGGTACACCTGCCGAAACCCGGGATTGAACCAGGGACCTTTAGATCTTCAGTCTAACGCTCTCCCAACTGAGCTATTTCGGCTACTTTTTCAGCAAATTAGGCAAGGGATCGAAACGTGTGGCATAACGTAGCGAGAAAATGAACTAGTTCTGTGTGTCATTGGGCTATATCAAAGAGAGCAGCATTGAAGTAGGCAAACTTCTGCTTCATGGTTTCATTGTGTGGTGGTCATCACATCTGCCCTACACGCAGAAGGTCTTGGGTACAACATTCAGCAAAACCAAACATGTTACCAAACATGTTCATGCTAACAATGTTCCAACGAAAGCATGCTGTTTATGTTTTATAGATCCTTTCCTGGCCATTTATGTCCTGATCTCGCAAAATATCCAATAGACCCAGCATTCCTAATCATTGTATTTTTGAGCAAAGACTAACATTCAGGTACCTGCCGAAACCCGGGATTGAACCAGGGACCTTTAGATCTTCAGTCTAACGCTCTCCCAACTGAGCTATTTCGGCTACTTTTTCAGCAAATTAGGCAAGGGATCGAAACGTGTGGCATAACGTAGCGAGAAAATGAACTAGTTCTGTGTGTCCTTTTTTCTTTTCTTTCGATGAAACATAAAACAATACAGGACACGACCAGGGAGCAAAAATCGAAATAAAAAGAACATAAATAGCACTAAACATAAAATAAAAACAAAATCACATTTAAATGAAAATAGGGGTCCTACTTGGTCCAAAGTCGATCAAATTAGTGCTTATCCAAATTAAGCCTGAATGTCACTGTTTTCCATTCATCCAATGTCTAATGTCTGTTACTATGTCAGTCAAGTCTTTGATCGTTGGCGTGGTTGGTGTCGAGCATTTCTTTGTGATGGCCTTTTTCTCTACCGCCAAAAGTATGTTCCAAGGGTATCCATTTATTGTGTCCATGGCAGGAGTGTTGAGGCCCAAGTACATAGTTTTAAATTTGAGTGGGATGGCAAAGTCAAAAACAGTCTGCAGTGCCCTGTGAATTTTAGTCCATTATTTTTGAGCAACAGCACAGCCCCAAAACACCTGATAGTGGTTTGCCTGCTGGGTTCTCCAGCAGTTAGCATTTCCTTGTGAATAATGGGCACTTTGACATGGTGTGGTGAAAAAAACATATTTTTCCCCTTCAGGCATGTGATTTTGTGGTCTTCCTCAGGGCTGTTCCTACATTTCCACACTCTTGGTCAGACAAAACCAGGTTCACTTCTCGTTCCCATTGGTTTAGAATATACTTAGCAGAACGTCGTCCAGATTACCAATGCATTGAGATCATTTAGAAATGATTCCCCTCGCAAGTTCTGATTGATTGGTTTCAACGAAGATTACTGTCAGAGGATTATAGTGGTCATTTCTTTGTTTCATTTCTTGCTCATAATAAGTCCTTTAAAAGTCCTGTCTCTCCAAGTCAAAGGATTCCTTCAAAACGTCAATGCTTTTCATTTGAGTTTCTTTTGCAATGCGGTGAAACGTTTACGCCTTTTGTAATCCAGGCGTTGAATCATAAGCTTGGTCATAAGAAAACCAGCTCCAGATTTTAACAGCTTTGTTTAGTTTGTATGCTTTGGTTAGCTCCTTTCAGGGGGTAAGCACAGATTTTACCCAAAGATTCTTCATGTTTCTGCACTTTTTCAAAAGAGTAGCGCTGCTCTCGGGGCACTCAAGGTTCCACCGAGATTTGAACTCGGATCGCTGGATTCAAAGTGTGCTAACCATTACACCATGGAACCGCAGACTGCTCCTTGGAAGGATAACGGTCATCCAAAGCTACAAGTCTTTACATCAATCATCCCTTGCCCAAAAAATGAGAAACAAGGAGTGCAAAGAGTGCAAAGAATCTTGATGTGCAGCAATACTTTTCCCTCTCTTAATGCAAAGTGTAGCAGCAGTGAACTTGAGGGAGAAAGGTATGGGTTTGAGGGCTCTTCTTGTGGGCTTTACTGTCCTTGTAAATATTTTTCATAGACAAAAGAGGAGGCATTTCCTTCTTACTAAACAGGCCCTTTGACCAAGGAAGCCCCAGCGCTGCAATGATTTCCTGGTTTCCTTACATATTAACGTACAGTGATTACTTTGGGATTGTATTTCTTGCTTGTTCTGGCAAGGTGAGCAGTCATCCCTGGGTGGGCTCGATCCACCAACTTTTCGCCTACCAGCAGAACGCGCTAGCCGATTGCGCCACAGAGGCGAGAATTTTGACATACCCATAAAAGGGTTACCCCTCTAATTGCAATTAGAAATGAAGAAAAACTCTGGATTCAGAGCGCTAACCGCTATACCGTTGAACCACACCTTTCTACAGGATGTCCTGTTTTGAAAATAAGTATGACATTTGATCATTGGGCTATATCAAAGAGAGCAGCATTGAAGTAGGCAAACTTCTGCTTCATGGTTTCATTGTGTGGTGGTCATCACATCTGCCCTACACGCAGAAGGTCTTGGGTACAACATTCAGCAAAACCAAACATGTTACCAAACATGTTCATGCTAACAATGTTCCAACGAAAGCATGCTGTTTATGTTTTATAGATCCTTTCCAGGCCATTTATGTCCTGATCTCGCAAAATATCCAATAGACCCAGCATTCCTATTCATTGTATTTTTGAGCAAAGACTAACATTCAGGTACACCTGCCGAAACCCGGGATTGAACCAGGGACCTTCAGATCTTCAGTCTAACGCTCTCCCAACTGAGCTATTTCGGCTACTTTTTCAGCAAATTAGGCAAGGGATCAAAACGTGTGGCATAACGTAGCGAGAAAATGAACTAGTTCTGTGTGTCCTTTTTTCTTTTCTTTCGAAGAAACATAAAACAATACAGGACACGACCAGGGAGCAAAAATCGAAATAAAAAGAACATAAATAGCACTAAACATAAAATAAAAACAAAATCACATTTAAATGAAAATAGGGCTCCTACTTGGTCCAAAGTCGATCAAATTAGTGCTTATCCAAATTAAGCCTGAATGTCACTGTTTTCCATTCATCCAATGTCTAATGTCTGTTACTATGTCAGTCAAGTCTTTGATCGTTGGCGTGGTTGGTGTCGAGCATTTCTTTGTGATGGCCTTTTTCTCTACAGCCAAAAGTATGTTCCAAGGGTATCCATTTATTGTGTCCATGGCAGGAGTGTTGAGGCCCAAGTACATAGTTTTAAATTTGAGTGGGATGGCAAAGTCAAAAACAATCTGCAGTGCCCTGTGAATTTCAGTCCATTATTTTTGAGCAACAGCACAGCCCCAAAACACCTGATAGTGGTTTGCCTGCTGGGTTCTCCAGCAGTTAGCATTTCCTTGTGAATAATGGGCACTTTGACATGGTGTGGTGAAAAAAACATATTTTTCCCCTTCAGGCATGTGATTTTGTGGTCTTCCTCAGGGCTGTTCCTACATTTCCACACTCTTGGTCAGACAAAACCAGGTTCACTTCTCGTTCCCATTGGTTTAGAATATACTTAGCAGAACATCGTCCAGATTACCAATGCATTGAGATCATTTAGAAATGATTCCCCTCGCAAGTTCTGATTGATTGGCTTCAACGAAGATTACTGTCAGAGGATTATAGTGGTCATTTCTTTGTTTCATTTCTTGCTTATAATAAGTCCTATAAAAGTCCTGTCTCTCCAAGTCAAAGGATTCCTTCAACACATCAATGCTTTTCATTTGATTTTCTTTTGCAATGCGGTGAAACGTTTACGCCTTTTGTAATCCAGGTGTTGAATCATAAGCTTGGTCATAAGAAAACCAGCTCCAGATTTTAACAGCTTTGTTTAGTTTGTATGCTTTGGTTAGCTCCTTTCAGGGGGTAAGCACAGATTTTACCCAAAGATTCTTCATGTTTCTGCACTTTTTCAAAAGAGTAACGCTACTCTCGGGGCACTCAAGGTTCCACTGAGATTTGAACTGGGATCGCTGGATTCAAAGTGTGCTAACCATTACACCATGGAACCGCAGACTGCTCCTTGGAAGGATAACGGTGATCCAAAGCTACAAGTCTTTACATCAATCATCCCTTGCCCAAAAAATGAGAAACAAGGAGTGCAAACAGTGCAAACAATCTTGATGTGCAGCAATACTTTTCCCTCTCTTAATGCAAAGTGTAGCAGCAGTAAACTTGAGGGAGAAAGGTATGGGTTTGAGGGCTCTTCTTGTGGGCTTTACTGTCCTTGTAAATCTTTTTCATAGACAAAAAGTAGGCATTTCCTGTTAACTAAACAGGCCCTTTGACCAAGGAAGCCCCAGCGCCGTAATGATTTCCTGGTTTCCTTACATAATTACATACTGTGGTTACTTGTGGGATTGTATTTCTTGCTTGCTCTGGCAAGGTGAGCAGTCGTCCCTGGGTGGGCTCGAACCACCGACTTTTCGCCTACCAGCAGAACGCGCTAGCCGATTGCGCCACAGAGGCGAGAATCTTGACATACCCGTAAAAGGGTTACCCCTCTAATTGCAATTAGAAATGAAGAAAAACTCTGGATTCAGAGCGCTAACCGCTATACCGTTGAACCACACCTTTCTACAGGATGTCCTGTTTTGAAAATAAGTATGACATTTGATCATTGGGCTATATCAAAGAGAGCAGCATTGAAGTAGGCAAACTTCTGCTTCATGGTTTCATTGTGTGGTGGTCATCACATCTGCCCTACACGCAGAAGGTCTTGGGTACAACATTCAGCAAAACCAAACATGTTACCAAACATGTTCATGCTAACAATGTTCCAACGAAAGCATGCTGTTTATGTTTTATAGATCCTTTCCTGGCCATTTATGTCCTGATCTCGCAAAATATCCAATAGACCCAGCATTCCTAATCATTGTATTTTTGAGCAAAGACTAACATTCAGGTACACCTGCCGAAACCCGGGATTGAACCAGGGACCTTTAGATCTTCAGTCTAACGCTCTCCCAACTGAGCTATTTCGGCTACTTTTTCAGCAAATTAGGCAAGGGATCGAAACGTGTGGCATAACGTAGCGAGAAAATGAACTAGTTCTGTGTGTCATTGGGCTATATCAAAGAGAGCAGCATTGAAGTAGGCAAACTTCTGCTTCATGGTTTCATTGTGTGGTGGTCATCACATCTGCCCTACACGCAGAAGGTCTTGGGTACAACATTCAGCAAAACCAAACATGTTACCAAACATGTTCATGCTAACAATGTTCCAACGAAAGCATGCTGTTTATGTTTTATAGATCCTTTCCTGGCCATTTATGTCCTGATCTCGCAAAATATCCAATAGACCCAGCATTCCTAATCATTGTATTTTTGAGCAAAGACTAACATTCAGGTACCTGCCGAAACCCGGGATTGAACCAGGGACCTTTAGATCTTCAGTCTAACGCTCTCCCAACTGAGCTATTTCGGCTACTTTTTCAGCAAATTAGGCAAGGGATCGAAACGTGTGGCATAACGTAGCGAGAAAATGAACTAGTTCTGTGTGTCCTTTTTTCTTTTCTTTCGATGAAACATAAAACAATACAGGACACGACCAGGGAGCAAAAATCGAAATAAAAAGAACATAAATAGCACTAAACATAAAATAAAAACAAAATCACATTTAAATGAAAATAGGGGTCCTACTTGGTCCAAAGTCGATCAAATTAGTGCTTATCCAAATTAAGCCTGAATGTCACTGTTTTCCATTCATCCAATGTCTAATGTCTGTTACTATGTCAGTCAAGTCTTTGATCGTTGGCGTGGTTGGTGTCGAGCATTTCTTTGTGATGGCCTTTTTCTCTACCGCCAAAAGTATGTTCCAAGGGTATCCATTTATTGTGTCCATGGCAGGAGTGTTGAGGCCCAAGTACATAGTTTTAAATTTGAGTGGGATGGCAAAGTCAAAAACAGTCTGCAGTGCCCTGTGAATTTTAGTCCATTATTTTTGAGCAACAGCACAGCCCCAAAACACCTGATAGTGGTTTGCCTGCTGGGTTCTCCAGCAGTTAGCATTTCCTTGTGAATAATGGGCACTTTGACATGGTGTGGTGAAAAAAACATATTTTTCCCCTTCAGGCATGTGATTTTGTGGTCTTCCTCAGGGCTGTTCCTACATTTCCACACTCTTGGTCAGACAAAACCAGGTTCACTTCTCGTTCCCATTGGTTTAGAATATACTTAGCAGAACGTCGTCCAGATTACCAATGCATTGAGATCATTTAGAAATGATTCCCCTCGCAAGTTCTGATTGATTGGTTTCAACGAAGATTACTGTCAGAGGATTATAGTGGTCATTTCTTTGTTTCATTTCTTGCTCATAATAAGTCCTTTAAAAGTCCTGTCTCTCCAAGTCAAAGGATTCCTTCAAAACGTCAATGCTTTTCATTTGAGTTTCTTTTGCAATGCGGTGAAACGTTTACGCCTTTTGTAATCCAGGCGTTGAATCATAAGCTTGGTCATAAGAAAACCAGCTCCAGATTTTAACAGCTTTGTTTAGTTTGTATGCTTTGGTTAGCTCCTTTCAGGGGGTAAGCACAGATTTTACCCAAAGATTCTTCATGTTTCTGCACTTTTTCAAAAGAGTAGCGCTGCTCTCGGGGCACTCAAGGTTCCACCGAGATTTGAACTCGGATCGCTGGATTCAAAGTGTGCTAACCATTACACCATGGAACCGCAGACTGCTCCTTGGAAGGATAACGGTGATCCAAAGCTCCAAGTCTTACATCAATCATCCCTTGCCCAAAAAATGAGAAACAAGGAGTGCAAACAGTGCAAACAATCTTGATGTGCAGCAATACTTTTCCCTCTCTTAATGCAAAGTGTAGCAGCAGTAAACTTGAGGGAGAAAGGTATGGGTTTGAGGGCTCTTCTTGTGGGCTTTACTGTCCTTGTAAATCTTTTTCATAGACAAAAAGTAGGCATTTCCTTTTTACTAAACAGGCCCTAAACGAACCACCAACCTTTCGCCTACCAGCAGAACGCGCTAGCCGATCGCGCCACAGAGGCGAGAATCTTGACATACCCATAAAAGGGTTACCCCTCTAATTGCAATTAGAAATGAAGAAAAACTCTGGATTCAGAGCGCTAACCGCTATACCGTTGAACCACACCTTTCTACAGGATGTCCTGTTTTGAAAATAAGTGTGACATTTGATCATTGGGCTATATCAAAGAGAGCAGCATTGAAGTAGGCAAACTTCTGCTTCATGGTTTCATTGTGTGGTGGTCATCACATCTGCCCTACACGCAGAAGGTCTTGGGTACAACATTCAGCAAAACCAAACATGTTACCAAACATGTTCATGCTAACAATGTTCCAACGAAAGCATGCTGTTTATGTTTTATAGATCCTTTCCAGGCCATTTATGTCCTGATCTCGCAAAATATCCAATAGACCCAGCATTCCTATTCATTGTATTTTTGAGCAAAGACTAACATTCAGGTACACCTACCGAAACCCGGGATTGAACCAGGGACCTTTAGATCTTCAGTCTAACGCTCTCCCTACTGAGCTATTTCGCCTACTTTTTCAGCAAATTAGGCAAGGGAGCGAAACGTGTGGCATAACGTAGCGAGAAAATGAACTAGTTCTGTGTGTCCTTTTTTCTTTTCTTTCGATTAAACATAAAACAATACAGAACACGACCAGGGAGCAAAAATCGAAATAAAAAGAACATAAATAGTACTAAACATAAAATAAAAACAAAATCACATTTAAATGAAAATAGGGCTCCTACTTGGTCCAAAGTCGATCAAATTAGTGCTTATCCAAATTAAGCCTGAATGTCACTGTTTTCCATTCATCCAATGTCTAATGTCTGTTACTATGTCAGTCAAGTCTTTGATCGTTGGCGTGGTTGGTGTCGAGCATTTCTTTGTGATGGCCTTTTTCTCTACAGCCAAAAGTATGTTCCAAGGGTATCCATTTATTGTGTCCATGGTAGGAGTGTTGAGGCCCAAGTACATAGTTTTAAATTTGAGTGGGATGGCAAAGTCAAAAACAATCTGCAGTGCCCTGTGAATTTCAGTCCATTATTTTTGAGCAACAGCACAGCCCCAAAACACCTGATAGTGGTTTGCCTGCTGGGTTCTCCAGCAGTTAGCATTTCCTTGTGAATAATGGGCACTTTGACATGGTGTGGTGAAAAAAACATATTTTTCCCCTTCAGGCATGTGATTTTGTGGTCTTCCTCAGGGCTGTTCCTACATTTCCACACTCTTGGTCAGACAAAACCAGGTTCACTTCTCGTTCCCATTGGTTTAGAATATACTTAGCAGAACGTTGTCCAGATTACCAATGCATTGAGATCATTTAGAAATGATTCCCCTCGCAAGTTCTGATTGATTGGCTTCAACGAAGATTACTGTCAGAGGATTATAGTGGTCATTTCTTTGTTTCATTTCTTGCTTATAATAAGTCCTATAAAAGTCCTGTCTCTCCAAGTCAAAGGATTCCTTCAACACATCAATGCTTTTCATTTGATTTTCTTTTGCAATGCGGTGAAACGTTTACGCCTTTTGTAATCCAGGCGTTGAATCATAAGCTTGGTCATAAGAAAACCAGCTCCAGATTTTAACAGCTTTGTTTAGTTTGTATGCTTTGGTTAGCTCCTTTCAGGGGGTAAGCACAGATTTTACCCAAAGATTCTTCATGTTTCTGCACTTTTTCAAAAGAGTAACGCTACTCTCGGGGCACTCAAGGTTCCACTGAGATTTGAACTCGGATCGCTGGATTCAAAGTGTGCTAACCATTACACCATGGAACCGCAGACTGCTCCTTGGAAGGATAACGGTGATCCAAAGCTACAAGTCTTTACATCAATCATCCCTTGCCCAAAAAATGAGAAACAAGGAGTGCAAACAGTGCAAAGAATCTTGATGTGCAGCAATACTTTTCCCTCTCTTAATGCAAAGTGTAGCAGCAGTGAACTTGAGGGAGAAAGGTATGGGTTTGAGGGCTCTTCTTGTGGGCTTTACTGTCCTTGTAAATCTTTTTCATAGACAAAAAGTAGGCATTTCCTGTTAACTAAACAGGCCCTTTGACCAAGGAAGCCCCAGCGCCGTAATGATTTCCTGGTTTCCTTACATAATTACATACTGTGGTTACTTGGGGGATTGTATTTCTTGCTTGCTCTGGCAGGGTGAGCATTCGTCCCTGGGTGGGCTCGAACCACCAACTTTTCGCCTACCAGCAGAAGGCGCTAGCTGATTGCGCCACAGAGGCGAGAATCTTGACATACCCGTAAAAGGGTTACCCCTCTAATTGCAATTAGAAATGAAGAAAAAACTCTGGATATAGAGCGCTAACAGCTATACCGTTGAACCACACCTTTCTACAGGATGTCCTGTTTTGAAAATAAGTGTGACATTTGATCATTGGGCTATATCAAAGAGAGCAGCATTGAAGTAGGCAAACTTCTGCTTCATGGTTTCATTGTGTGGTGGTCATCACATCTGCCCTACACGCAGAAGGTCTTGGGTACAACATTCAGCAAAACCAAACATGTTACCAAACATGTTCATGCTAACAATGTTCCAACGAAAGCATGCTGTTTATGTTTTATAGATCCTTTCCAGGCCATTTATGTCCTGATCTCGCAAAATATCCAATAGACCCAGCATTCCTATTCATTGTATTTTTGAGCAAAGACTAACATTCAGGAACACCTGCCGAAACCCGGGATTGAACCAGGGACCTTTAGATCTTCAGTCTAACGCTCTCCCAACTGAGCTATTTCGGCTACTTTTTCAGCAAATTAGGCAAGGGATCGAAACGTGTGGCATAACGTAGTGAGAAAATGAACTAGTTCTGTGTGTCCTTTTTTCTTTTCTTTCGATGAAACATAAAACAATACAGGACACGACCAGGGAGCAAAAATCGAAATAAAAAGAACATAAATAGCACTAAACATAAAATAAAAACAAAATCACATTTAAATGAAAATAGGGGTCCTACTTGGTCCAAAGTCGATCAAATTAGTGCTTATCCAAATTAAGCCTGAATGTCACTGTTTTCCATTCATCCAATGTCTAATGTCTGTTACTATGTCAGTCAAGTCTTTGATCGTTGGCGTGGTTGGTGTCGAGCATTTCTTTGTGATGGCCTTTTTCTCTACAGCCAAAAGTATGTTCCAAGGGTATCCATTTATTGTGTCCATGGCAGGAGTGTTGAGGCCCAAGTACATAGTTTTAAATTTGAGTGGGATGGCAAAGTCAAAAACAATCTGCAGTGCCCTGTGAATTTCAGTCCATTATTTTTGAGCAACAGCACAGCCCCAAAACACCTGATAGTGGTTTGCCTGCTGGGTTCTCCAGCAGTTAGCATTTCCTTGTGAATAATGGGCACTTTGACATGGTGTGGTGAAAAAAACATATTTTTCCCCTTCAGTTATGTGATTTTGTGGTCTTCCTCAGGGCTGTTCCTACATTTCCACACTCTTGGTCAGACAAAACCAGGTTCACTTCTCGTTCCCATTGGTTTAGAATATACTTAGCAGAACGTTGTCCAGATTACCAATGCATTGAGATCATTTAGAAATGATTCCCCTCGCAAGTTCTGATTGATTGGCTTCAACGAAGATTACTGTCAGAGGATTATAGTGGTCATTTCTTTGTTTCATTTCTTGCTTATAATAAGTCCTATAAAAGTCCTGTCTCTCCAAGTCAAAGGATTCCTTCAACACATCAATGCTTTTCATTTGATTTTCTTTTGCAATGCGGTGAAACGTTTACGCCTTTTGTAATCCAGGCGTTGAATCATAAGCTTGGTCATAAGAAAACCAGCTCCAGATTTTAACAGCTTTGTTTAGTTTGTATGCTTTGGTTAGCTCCTTTCAGGGGGTAAGCACAGATTTTACCCAAAGATTCTTCATGTTTCTGCACTTTTTCAAAAGAGTAACGCTACTCTCAGGGCACTCAAGGTTCCACTGAGATTTGAACTCGGATCGCTGGATTCAAAGTGTGCTAACCATTACACCATGGAACCGCAGACTGCTCCTTGGAAGGATAACGGTCATCCAAAGCTACAAGTAACATCAATCATCCCTTGCCCAAAAAATGAGAAACAAGGAGTGCAAAGAGTGCAAAGAATCTTGATGTGCAGCAATACTTTTCCCTCTCTTAATGCAAAGTGTAGCAGCAGTGAACTTGAGGGAGAAAGGTATGGGTTTGAGGGCTCTTCTTGTGGGCTTTACTGTCCTTGTAAATATTTTTCATAGACAAAAGAGGAGGCATTTCCTTCTTACTAAACAGGCCCTTTGACCAAGGAAGCCCCAGCGCTGCAATGATTTCCTGGTTTCCTTACATATTAACGTACAGTGATTACTTTGGGATTGTATTTCTTGCTTGCTCTGGCAAGGTGAGCAGTCATCCCTGGGTGGGCTCGAACCACCAACTTTTCGCCTACCAGCAGAACGCGCTAGCCGATTGCGCCACAGAGGCGAGAATTTTGACATACCCATAAAAGGGTTACCCCTCTAATTGCAATTAGAAATGAAGAAAAACTCTGGATTCAGAGCGCTAACCGCTATACCGTTGAACCACACCTTTCTACAGGATGTCCTGTTTTGAAAATAAGTATGACATTTGATCATTGGGCTATATCAAAGAGAGCAGCATTGAAGTAGGCAAACTTCTGCTTCATGGTTTCATTGTGTGGTGGTCATCACATCTGCCCTACACGCAGAAGGTCTTGGGTACAACATTCAGCAAAACCAAACATGTTACCAAACATGTTCATGCTAACAATGTTCCAACGAAAGCATGCTGTTTATGTTTTATAGATCCTTTCCAGGCCATTTATGTCCTGATCTCGCAAAATATCCAATAGACCCAGCATTCCTATTCATTGTATTTTTGAGCAAAGACTAACATTCAGGTACACCTGCCGAAACCCGGGATTGAACCAGGGACCTTCAGATCTTCAGTCTAACGCTCTCCCAACTGAGCTATTTCGGCTACTTTTTCAGCAAATTAGGCAAGGGATCAAAACGTGTGGCATAACGTAGCGAGAAAATGAACTAGTTCTGTGTGTCCTTTTTTCTTTTCTTTCGAAGAAACATAAAACAATACAGGACACGACCAGGGAGCAAAAATCGAAATAAAAAGAACATAAATAGCACTAAACATAAAATAAAAACAAAATCACATTTAAATGAAAATAGGGCTCCTACTTGGTCCAAAGTCGATCAAATTAGTGCTTATCCAAATTAAGCCTGAATGTCACTGTTTTCCATTCATCCAATGTCTAATGTCTGTTACTATGTCAGTCAAGTCTTTGATCGTTGGCGTGGTTGGTGTCGAGCATTTCTTTGTGATGGCCTTTTTCTCTACAGCCAAAAGTATGTTCCAAGGGTATCCATTTATTGTGTCCATGGCAGGAGTGTTGAGGCCCAAGTACATAGTTTTAAATTTGAGTGGGATGGCAAAGTCAAAAACAATCTGCAGTGCCCTGTGAATTTCAGTCCATTATTTTTGAGCAACAGCACAGCCCCAAAACACCTGATAGTGGTTTGCCTGCTGGGTTCTCCAGCAGTTAGCATTTCCTTGTGAATAATGGGCACTTTGACATGGTGTGGTGAAAAAAACATATTTTTCCCCTTCAGGCATGTGATTTTGTGGTCTTCCTCAGGGCTGTTCCTACATTTCCACACTCTTGGTCAGACAAAACCAGGTTCACTTCTCGTTCCCATTGGTTTAGAATATACTTAGCAGAACATCGTCCAGATTACCAATGCATTGAGATCATTTAGAAATGATTCCCCTCGCAAGTTCTGATTGATTGGCTTCAACGAAGATTACTGTCAGAGGATTATAGTGGTCATTTCTTTGTTTCATTTCTTGCTTATAATAAGTCCTATAAAAGTCCTGTCTCTCCAAGTCAAAGGATTCCTTCAACACATCAATGCTTTTCATTTGATTTTCTTTTGCAATGCGGTGAAACGTTTACGCCTTTTGTAATCCAGGTGTTGAATCATAAGCTTGGTCATAAGAAAACCAGCTCCAGATTTTAACAGCTTTGTTTAGTTTGTATGCTTTGGTTAGCTCCTTTCAGGGGGTAAGCACAGATTTTACCCAAAGATTCTTCATGTTTCTGCACTTTTTCAAAAGAGTAACGCTACTCTCGGGGCACTCAAGGTTCCACTGAGATTTGAACTGGGATCGCTGGATTCAAAGTGTGCTAACCATTACACCATGGAACCGCAGACTGCTCCTTGGAAGGATAACGGTGATCCAAAGCTACAAGTCTTTACATCAATCATCCCTTGCCCAAAAAATGAGAAACAAGGAGTGCAAACAGTGCAAACAATCTTGATGTGCAGCAATACTTTTCCCTCTCTTAATGCAAAGTGTAGCAGCAGTAAACTTGAGGGAGAAAGGTATGGGTTTGAGGGCTCTTCTTGTGGGCTTTACTGTCCTTGTAAATCTTTTTCATAGACAAAAAGTAGGCATTTCCTGTTAACTAAACAGGCCCTTTGACCAAGGAAGCCCCAGCGCCGTAATGATTTCCTGGTTTCCTTACATAATTACATACTGTGGTTACTTGTGGGATTGTATTTCTTGCTTGCTCTGGCAAGGTGAGCAGTCGTCCCTGGGTGGGCTCGAACCACCGACTTTTCGCCTACCAGCAGAACGCGCTAGCCGATTGCGCCACAGAGGCGAGAATCTTGACATACCCGTAAAAGGGTTACCCCTCTAATTGCAATTAGAAATGAAGAAAAACTCTGGATTCAGAGCGCTAACCGCTATACCGTTGAACCACACCTTTCTACAGGATGTCCTGTTTTGAAAATAAGTATGACATTTGATCATTGGGCTATATCAAAGAGAGCAGCATTGAAGTAGGCAAACTTCTGCTTCATGGTTTCATTGTGTGGTGGTCATCACATCTGCCCTACACGCAGAAGGTCTTGGGTACAACATTCAGCAAAACCAAACATGTTACCAAACATGTTCATGCTAACAATGTTCCAACGAAAGCATGCTGTTTATGTTTTATAGATCCTTTCCTGGCCATTTATGTCCTGATCTCGCAAAATATCCAATAGACCCAGCATTCCTAATCATTGTATTTTTGAGCAAAGACTAACATTCAGGTACACCTGCCGAAACCCGGGATTGAACCAGGGACCTTTAGATCTTCAGTCTAACGCTCTCCCAACTGAGCTATTTCGGCTACTTTTTCAGCAAATTAGGCAAGGGATCGAAACGTGTGGCATAACGTAGCGAGAAAATGAACTAGTTCTGTGTGTCATTGGGCTATATCAAAGAGAGCAGCATTGAAGTAGGCAAACTTCTGCTTCATGGTTTCATTGTGTGGTGGTCATCACATCTGCCCTACACGCAGAAGGTCTTGGGTACAACATTCAGCAAAACCAAACATGTTACCAAACATGTTCATGCTAACAATGTTCCAACGAAAGCATGCTGTTTATGTTTTATAGATCCTTTCCTGGCCATTTATGTCCTGATCTCGCAAAATATCCAATAGACCCAGCATTCCTAATCATTGTATTTTTGAGCAAAGACTAACATTCAGGTACCTGCCGAAACCCGGGATTGAACCAGGGACCTTTAGATCTTCAGTCTAACGCTCTCCCAACTGAGCTATTTCGGCTACTTTTTCAGCAAATTAGGCAAGGGATCGAAACGTGTGGCATAACGTAGCGAGAAAATGAACTAGTTCTGTGTGTCCTTTTTTCTTTTCTTTCGATGAAACATAAAACAATACAGGACACGACCAGGGAGCAAAAATCGAAATAAAAAGAACATAAATAGCACTAAACATAAAATAAAAACAAAATCACATTTAAATGAAAATAGGGGTCCTACTTGGTCCAAAGTCGATCAAATTAGTGCTTATCCAAATTAAGCCTGAATGTCACTGTTTTCCATTCATCCAATGTCTAATGTCTGTTACTATGTCAGTCAAGTCTTTGATCGTTGGCGTGGTTGGTGTCGAGCATTTCTTTGTGATGGCCTTTTTCTCTACCGCCAAAAGTATGTTCCAAGGGTATCCATTTATTGTGTCCATGGCAGGAGTGTTGAGGCCCAAGTACATAGTTTTAAATTTGAGTGGGATGGCAAAGTCAAAAACAGTCTGCAGTGCCCTGTGAATTTTAGTCCATTATTTTTGAGCAACAGCACAGCCCCAAAACACCTGATAGTGGTTTGCCTGCTGGGTTCTCCAGCAGTTAGCATTTCCTTGTGAATAATGGGCACTTTGACATGGTGTGGTGAAAAAAACATATTTTTCCCCTTCAGGCATGTGATTTTGTGGTCTTCCTCAGGGCTGTTCCTACATTTCCACACTCTTGGTCAGACAAAACCAGGTTCACTTCTCGTTCCCATTGGTTTAGAATATACTTAGCAGAACGTCGTCCAGATTACCAATGCATTGAGATCATTTAGAAATGATTCCCCTCGCAAGTTCTGATTGATTGGTTTCAACGAAGATTACTGTCAGAGGATTATAGTGGTCATTTCTTTGTTTCATTTCTTGCTCATAATAAGTCCTTTAAAAGTCCTGTCTCTCCAAGTCAAAGGATTCCTTCAAAACGTCAATGCTTTTCATTTGAGTTTCTTTTGCAATGCGGTGAAACGTTTACGCCTTTTGTAATCCAGGCGTTGAATCATAAGCTTGGTCATAAGAAAACCAGCTCCAGATTTTAACAGCTTTGTTTAGTTTGTATGCTTTGGTTAGCTCCTTTCAGGGGGTAAGCACAGATTTTACCCAAAGATTCTTCATGTTTCTGCACTTTTTCAAAAGAGTAGCGCTGCTCTCGGGGCACTCAAGGTTCCACCGAGATTTGAACTCGGATCGCTGGATTCAAAGTGTGCTAACCATTACACCATGGAACCGCAGACTGCTCCTTGGAAGGATAACGGTGATCCAAAGCTCCAAGTCTTACATCAATCATCCCTTGCCCAAAAAATGAGAAACAAGGAGTGCAAACAGTGCAAACAATCTTGATGTGCAGCAATACTTTTCCCTCTCTTAATGCAAAGTGTAGCAGCAGTAAACTTGAGGGAGAAAGGTATGGGTTTGAGGGCTCTTCTTGTGGGCTTTACTGTCCTTGTAAATCTTTTTCATAGACAAAAAGTAGGCATTTCCTTTTTACTAAACAGGCCCTAAACGAACCACCAACCTTTCGCCTACCAGCAGAACGCGCTAGCCGATCGCGCCACAGAGGCGAGAATCTTGACATACCCATAAAAGGGTTACCCCTCTAATTGCAATTAGAAATGAAGAAAAACTCTGGATTCAGAGCGCTAACCGCTATACCGTTGAACCACACCTTTCTACAGGATGTCCTGTTTTGAAAATAAGTGTGACATTTGATCATTGGGCTATATCAAAGAGAGCAGCATTGAAGTAGGCAAACTTCTGCTTCATGGTTTCATTGTGTGGTGGTCATCACATCTGCCCTACACGCAGAAGGTCTTGGGTACAACATTCAGCAAAACCAAACATGTTACCAAACATGTTCATGCTAACAATGTTCCAACGAAAGCATGCTGTTTATGTTTTATAGATCCTTTCCAGGCCATTTATGTCCTGATCTCGCAAAATATCCAATAGACCCAGCATTCCTATTCATTGTATTTTTGAGCAAAGACTAACATTCAGGTACACCTACCGAAACCCGGGATTGAACCAGGGACCTTTAGATCTTCAGTCTAACGCTCTCCCTACTGAGCTATTTCGCCTACTTTTTCAGCAAATTAGGCAAGGGAGCGAAACGTGTGGCATAACGTAGCGAGAAAATGAACTAGTTCTGTGTGTCCTTTTTTCTTTTCTTTCGATGAAACATAAAACAATACAGGACACGACCAGGGAGCAAAAATCGAAATAAAAAGAACATAAATAGCACTAAACATAAAATAAAAACAAAATCACATTTAAATGAAAATAGGGGTCCTACTTGGTCCAAAGTCGATCAAATTAGTGCTTATCCAAATTAAGCCTGAATGTCACTGTTTTCCATTCATCCAATGTCTAATGTCTGTTACTATGTCAGTCAAGTCTTTGATCGTTGGCGTGGTTGGTGTCGAGCATTTCTTTGTGATGGCCTTTTTCTCTACCGCCAAAAGTATGTTCCAAGGGTATCCATTTATTGTGTCCATGGCAGGAGTGTTGAGGCCCAAGTACATAGTTTTAAATTTGAGTGGGATGGCAAAGTCAAAAACAGTCTGCAGTGCCCTGTGAATTTTAGTCCATTATTTTTGAGCAACAGCACAGCCCCAAAACACCTGATAGTGGTTTGCCTGCTGGGTTCTCCAGCAGTTAGCATTTCCTTGTGAATAATGGGCACTTTGACATGGTGTGGTGAAAAAAACATATTTTTCCCCTTCAGGCATGTGATTTTGTGGTCTTCCTCAGGGCTGTTCCTACATTTCCACACTCTTGGTCAGACAAAACCAGGTTCACTTCTCGTTCCCATTGGTTTAGAATATACTTAGCAGAACGTCGTCCAGATTACCAATGCATTGAGATCATTTAGAAATGATTCCCCTCGCAAGTTCTGATTGATTGGTTTCAACGAAGATTACTGTCAGAGGATTATAGTGGTCATTTCTTTGTTTCATTTCTTGCTCATAATAAGTCCTTTAAAAGTCCTGTCTCTCCAAGTCAAAGGATTCCTTCAAAACGTCAATGCTTTTCATTTGAGTTTCTTTTGCAATGCGGTGAAACGTTTACGCCTTTTGTAATCCAGGCGTTGAATCATAAGCTTGGTCATAAGAAAACCAGCTCCAGATTTTAACAGCTTTGTTTAGTTTGTATGCTTTGGTTAGCTCCTTTCAGGGGGTAAGCACAGATTTTACCCAAAGATTCTTCATGTTTCTGCACTTTTTCAAAAGAGTAGCGCTGCTCTCGGGGCACTCAAGGTTCCACCGAGATTTGAACTCGGATCGCTGGATTCAAAGTGTGCTAACCATTACACCATGGAACCGCAGACTGCTCCTTGGAAGGATAACGGTGATCCAAAGCTCCAAGTCTTACATCAATCATCCCTTGCCCAAAAAATGAGAAACAAGGAGTGCAAACAGTGCAAACAATCTTGATGTGCAGCAATACTTTTCCCTCTCTTAATGCAAAGTGTAGCAGCAGTAAACTTGAGGGAGAAAGGTATGGGTTTGAGGGCTCTTCTTGTGGGCTTTACTGTCCTTGTAAATCTTTTTCATAGACAAAAAGTAGGCATTTCCTTTTTACTAAACAGGCCCTAAACGAACCACCAACCTTTCGCCTACCAGCAGAACGCGCTAGCCGATCGCGCCACAGAGGCGAGAATCTTGACATACCCATAAAAGGGTTACCCCTCTAATTGCAATTAGAAATGAAGAAAAACTCTGGATTCAGAGCGCTAACCGCTATACCGTTGAACCACACCTTTCTACAGGATGTCCTGTTTTGAAAATAAGTGTGACATTTGATCATTGGGCTATATCAAAGAGAGCAGCATTGAAGTAGGCAAACTTCTGCTTCATGGTTTCATTGTGTGGTGGTCATCACATCTGCCCTACACGCAGAAGGTCTTGGGTACAACATTCAGCAAAACCAAACATGTTACCAAACATGTTCATGCTAACAATGTTCCAACGAAAGCATGCTGTTTATGTTTTATAGATCCTTTCCAGGCCATTTATGTCCTGATCTCGCAAAATATCCAATAGACCCAGCATTCCTATTCATTGTATTTTTGAGCAAAGACTAACATTCAGGTACACCTACCGAAACCCGGGATTGAACCAGGGACCTTTAGATCTTCAGTCTAACGCTCTCCCTACTGAGCTATTTCGCCTACTTTTTCAGCAAATTAGGCAAGGGAGCGAAACGTGTGGCATAACGTAGCGAGAAAATGAACTAGTTCTGTGTGTCCTTTTTTCTTTTCTTTCGATTAAACATAAAACAATACAGAACACGACCAGGGAGCAAAAATCGAAATAAAAAGAACATAAATAGTACTAAACATAAAATAAAAACAAAATCACATTTAAATGAAAATAGGGCTCCTACTTGGTCCAAAGTCGATCAAATTAGTGCTTATCCAAATTAAGCCTGAATGTCACTGTTTTCCATTCATCCAATGTCTAATGTCTGTTACTATGTCAGTCAAGTCTTTGATCGTTGGCGTGGTTGGTGTCGAGCATTTCTTTGTGATGGCCTTTTTCTCTACCGCCAAAAGTATGTTCCAAGGGTATCCATTTATTGTGTCCATGGCAGGAGTGTTGAGGCCCAAGTACATAGTTTTAAATTTGAGTGGGATGGCAAAGTCAAAAACAATCTGCAGTGCCCTGTGAATTTCAGTCCATTATTTTTGAGCAACAGCACAGCCCCAAAACACCTGATAGTGGTTTGCCTGCTGGGTTCTCCAGCAGTTAGCATTTCCTTGTGAATAATGGGCACTTTGACATGGTGTGGTGAAAAAAACATATTTTTCCCCTTCAGGCATGTGATTTTGTGGTCTTCCTCAGGGCTGTTCCTACATTTCCACACTCTTGGTCAGACAAAACCAGGTTCACTTCTCGTTCCCATTGGTTTAGAATATACTTAGCAGAACGTTGTCCAGATTACCAATGCATTGAGATCATTTAGAAATGATTCCCCTCGCAAGTTCTGATTGATTGGCTTCAACGAAGATTACTGTCAGAGGATTATAGTGGTCATTTCTTTGTTTCATTTCTTGCTTATAATAAGTCCTATAAAAGTCCTGTCTCTCCAAGTCAAAGGATTCCTTCAACACATCAATGCTTTTCATTTGATTTTCTTTTGCAATGCGGTGAAACGTTTACGCCTTTTGTAATCCAGGCGTTGAATCATAAGCTTGGTCATAAGAAAACCAGCTCCAGATTTTAACAGCTTTGTTTAGTTTGTATGCTTTGGTTAGCTCCTTTCAGGGGGTAAGCACAGATTTTACCCAAAGATTCTTCATGTTTCTGCACTTTTTCAAAAGAGTAACGCTACTCTCGGGGCACTCAAGGTTCCACTGAGATTTGAACTCGGATCGCTGGATTCAAAGTGTGCTAACCATTACACCATGGAACCGCAGACTGCTCCTTGGAAGGATAACGGTGATCCAAAGCTACAAGTCTTTACATCAATCATCCCTTGCCCAAAAAATGAGAAACAAGGAGTGCAAACAGTGCAAAGAATCTTGATGTGCAGCAATACTTTTCCCTCTCTTAATGCAAAGTGTAGCAGCAGTGAACTTGAGGGAGAAAGGTATGGGTTTGAGGGCTCTTCTTGTGGGCTTTACTGTCCTTGTAAATCTTTTTCATAGACAAAAAGTAGGCATTTCCTGTTAACTAAACAGGCCCTTTGACCAAGGAAGCCCCAGCGCCGTAATGATTTCCTGGTTTCCTTACATAATTACATACTGTGGTTACTTGGGGGATTGTATTTCTTGCTTGCTCTGGCAGGGTGAGCATTCGTCCCTGGGTGGGCTCGAACCACCAACTTTTCGCCTACCAGCAGAAGGCGCTAGCTGATTGCGCCACAGAGGCGAGAATCTTGACATACCCGTAAAAGGGTTACCCCTCTAATTGCAATTAGAAATGAAGAAAAAACTCTGGATATAGAGCGCTAACCGCTATACCGTTTAACCACACCTTTCTACAGGATGTCCTGTTTTGAAAATAAGTATGACATTTGATCATTGGGCTATATCAAAGAGAGCAGCATTGAAGTAGGCAAACTTCTGCTTCATGGTTTCATTGTGTGGTGGTCATCACATCTGCCCTACACGCAGAAGGTCTTGGGTACAACATTCAGCAAAACCAAACATGTTACCAAACATGTTCATGCTAACAATGTTCCAACGAAAGCATGCTGTTTATGTTTTATAGATCCTTTCCAGGCCATTTATGTCCTGATCTCGCAAAATATCCAATAGACCCAGCATTCCTATTCATTGTATTTTTGAGCAAAGACTAACATTCAGGTACACCTCCCGAAACCCGGGATTGAACCAGGGACCTTTAGATCTTCAGTCTAACGCTCTCCCAACTGAGCTATTTCGGCTACTTTTTCAGCAAATTAGGCAAGGGATCGAAACGTGTGGCATAACGTAGTGAGAAAATGAACTAGTTCTGTGTGTCCTTTTTTCTTTTCTTTCGATGAAACATAAAACAATACAGGACACGACCAGGGAGCAAAAATCGAAATAAAAAGAACATAAATAGCACTAAACATAAAATAAAAACAAAATCACATTTAAATGAAAATAGGGGTCCTACTTGGTCCAAAGTCGATCAAATTAGTGCTTATCCAAATTAAGCCTGAATGTCACTGTTTTCCATTCATCCAATGTCTAATGTCTGTTACTATGTCAGTCAAGTCTTTGATCGTTGGCGTGGTTGGTGTCGAGCATTTCTTTGTGATGGCCTTTTTCTCTACAGCCAAAAGTATGTTCCAAGGGTATCCATTTATTGTGTCCATGGCAGGAGTGTTGAGGCCCAAGTACATAGTTTTAAATTTGAGTGGGATGGCAAAGTCAAAAACAATCTGCAGTGCCCTGTGAATTTCAGTCCATTATTTTTGAGCAACAGCACAGCCCCAAAACACCTGAGAGTGGTTTGCCTGCTGGGTTCTCCAGCAGTTAGCATTTCCTTGTGAATAATGGGCACTTTGACATGGTGTGGTGAAAAAAACATATTTTTCCCCTTCAGTTATGTGATTTTGTGGTCTTCCTCAGGGCTGTTCCTACATTTCCACACTCTTGGTCAGACAAAACCAGGTTCACTTCTCGTTCCCATTGGTTTAGAATATACTTAGCAGAACGTTGTCCAGATTACCAATGCATTGAGATCATTTAGAAATGATTCCCCTCGCAAGTTCTGATTGATTGGCTTCAACGAAGATTACTGTCAGAGGATTATAGTGGTCATTTCTTTGTTTCATTTCTTGCTTATAATAAGTCCTATAAAAGTCCTGTCTCTCCAAGTCAAAGGATTCCTTCAACACATCAATGCTTTTCATTTGATTTTCTTTTGCAATGCGGTGAAACGTTTACGCCTTTTGTAATCCAGGCGTTGAATCATAAGCTTGGTCATAAGAAAACCAGCTCCAGATTTTAACAGCTTTGTTTAGTTTGTATGCTTTGGTTAGCTCCTTTCAGGGGGTAAGCACAGATTTTACCCAAAGATTCTTCATGTTTCTGCACTTTTTCAAAAGAGTAACGCTACTCTCGGGGCACTCAAGGTTCCACTGAGATTTGAACTCGGATCGCTGGATTCAAAGTGTGCTAACCATTACACCATGGAACCGCAGACTGCTCCTTGGAAGGATAACGGTCATCCAAAGCTACAAGTAACATCAATCATCCCTTGCCCAAAAAATGAGAAACAAGGAGTGCAAACAGTGCAAACAATCTTGATGTGCAGCAATACTTTTCCCTCTCTTAATGCAAAGTGTAGCAGCAGTAAACTTGAGGGAGAAAGGTATGGGTTTGAGGGCTCTTCTTGTGGGCTTTACTGTCCTTGTAAATCTTTTTCATAGACAAAAAGTAGGCATTTCCTGTTAACTAAACAGGCCCTTTGACCAAGGAAGCCCCAGCGCCGTAATGATTTCCTGGTTTCCTTACATAATTACATACTGTGGTTACTTGTGGGATTGTATTTCTTGCTTGCTCTGGCAAGGTGAGCAGTCGTCCCTGGGTGGGCTCGAACCACCAACTTTTCGCCTACCAGCAAAACGCGCTAGCCGATTGCGCCACAGAGGCGAGAATCTTGACATACCCGTAAAAGGGTTATCCCTCTAATTGCAATTAGAAATGAAGAAAAACTCTGGATTCAGAGCGCTAACCGCTATACCGTTGAACCACACCTTTCTACAGGATGTCCTGTTTTGAAAATAAGTATGACATTTGATCATTGGGCTATATCAAAGAGAGCAGCATTGAAGTAGGCAAACTTCTGCTTCATGGTTTCATTGTGTGGTGGTCATCACATCTGCCCTACACGCAGAAGGTCTTGGGTACAACATTCAGCAAAACCAAACATGTTACCAAACATGTTCATGCTAACAATGTTCCAACGAAAGCATGCTGTTTATGTTTTATAGATCCTTTCCAGGCCATTTATGTCCTGATCTCGCAAAATATCTAATAGACCCAGCATTCCAATTCATTGTATTTTTGAGCAAAGACTAACATTCAGGTCCACCTGCCGAAACCCGGGAGTGAACCAGGGACCTTTAGATCTTCAGTCTAACGCTCTCCCAACTGAGCTATTTCGGCTACTTTTTCAGCAAATTAGGCAAGGGATCAAAACGTGTGGCATAACGTAGCGAGAAAATGAACTAGTTCTGTGTGTCCTTTTTTCTTTTCTTTCGATGAAACATAAAACAATACAGGACACGACCAGGGAGCAAAATTCGAAATAAAAAGAACATAAATAGCACTAAACATAAAATAAAAACAAAATCACATTTAAATGAAAATAGGGGTCCTACTTGGTCCAAAGTCGATCAAATTAGTGCTTATCCAAATTAAGCCTGAATGTCACTGTTTTCCATTCATCCAATGTCTAATGTCTGTTACTATGTCAGTCAAGTCTTTGATCGTTGGCGTGGTTGGTGTCGAGCATTTCTTTGTGATGGCCTTTTTCTCTACAGCCAAAAGTATGTTCCAAGGGTATCCATTTATTGTGTCCATGGCAGGAGTGTTGAGGCCCAAGTACATAGTTTTAAATTTGAGTGGGATGGCAAAGTCAAAAACAGTCTGCAGTGCCCTGTGAATTTCAGTCCATTATTTTTGAGCAACAGCACAGCCCCAAAACACCTGATAGTGGTTTGCCTGCTGGGTTCTCCAGCAGTTAGCATTTCCTTGTGAATAATGGGCACTTTGACATGGTGTGGTGAAAAAAACATATTTTTCCCCTTCAGGCATGTGATTTTGTGGTCTTCCTCAGGGCTGTTCCTACATTTCCACACTCTTGGTCAGACAAAACCAGGTTCACTTCTCGTTCCCATTGGTTTAGAATATACTTAGCAGAACGTTGTCCAGATTACCAATGCATTGAGATCATTTAGAAATGATTCCCATCGCAAGTTCTGATTGATTGGCTTCAACGAAGATTACTGTCAGAGGATTATAGTGGTCATTTCTTTGTTTCATTTCTTGCTTATAATAAGTCCAATAAAAGTCCTGTCTCTCCAAGTCAAAGGATTCCTTCAACACATCAATGCTTTTCATTTGAGTTTCTTTTGCAATGCGGTGAAACGTTTACGCCTTTTGTAATCCAGGCGTTGAATCATAAGCTTGGTCATAAGAAAACCAGCTCCAGATTTTAACAGCTTTGTTTAGTTTGTATGCTTTGGTTAGCTCCTTTCAGGGGGTAAGCACAGATTTTACCCAAAGATTCTTCATGTTTCTGCACTTTTTCAAAAGAGTAACGCTACTCTCGGGGCACTCAAGGTTCCACTGAGATTTGAACTCGGATCGCTGGATTCAAAGTGTGCTAACCATTACACCATGGAACCGCAGACTGCTCCTTGGAAGGATAACGGTGATCCAAAGCTACAAGTCTTTACATCAATCATCCCTTGCCCAAAAAATGAGAAACATGGAGTGCAAACAGTGCAAACAATCTTGATGTGCAGCAATACTTTTCCCTCTCTTAAAACCCTTTAAGCGCCAAAGTCGCAGAAATGCAACTTTACCGTACAAGGAAATTAATGAAATAATAGTAGAAAATGAATCACTTCAGTCATTGGTCGGTTCGGTGCAACTTCCCTTTATTAGCCAGGTATGATCCAGGGCAGATCCGGTAAGGAAAAAAATGGCTGGAGGAAGTACACGTGGCATGCAATTTACAGCAGATTCTGACTCTGAAGGGTATTATCTCCCCGAGAGTGACGATGGATTTCCAAGTGGAGATGAAGGGACTTCGAAACAACGGACAGATGCAAAGGACAGACGGAGGCGAGGAACCAGTGGAACCAGTGGCTGCAGTAAAACTTGCCCGGTGGATGAGAGCTGGGACATGCTGAGAGAGGTCGAGGTATTTGAGGCATGGATCAAACCTTTTGAAGACCCAGTTGGCTACACAGGAGAGATGGATCTGACGGATGCTAATCCATTTGATATTCTGTCACTCTTTCTGACCGATCAGTTTTGGACTTTCATTACTGATGAGACAAATAGATATGCACATCAGTGTATGGCACCTATGATTCTGAAGCCACATTCAAGATTTCTTGAGTGGTATGATGTATCAGTCACCGAAATGAAAGCTTTCTTCGCTTTGCATCTCTCCATGGGCCTTGTTGAGAAACCTGAAATCGAGGATTACTGGGGAACATTTTGGCTTACACAAACGCCTGGATTTGGAAATGTAATGTCAAGAAACAGATTTGAAATCATTCTTTCGTTCTTTCATTTTGTCAACAATAATGATTATGTGAGAACAGGCGAGCCCGGGCACGATAAACTGTTCAAAGTCCGCCCAATAATAGATTTGATTATTCCCAAATTTGCAGCAGTTTACAGTCCAATCAAGGAGCTTTCTTTAGATGAAATGACAATAGCTTTCAAGGGGAGATCTTCACTAAAATGTTACTCTCCGAATAAACCTGACAAATATGGCTATAGAGTGTATGCCCTGAGTGAAAGCTGTTCAGGGTATGTTTTGCGCTGGTCAATGCACACTGGACAGTACAAAAATAATGCAAGCAACATCAGTGCAACACACGCAGTTGTCCGTGAGTTGGTTTCTCCCTTTACGGGCAAAGGACACGAGATTTACATGGACAGTTACTATACCTCGCCTGTAATTGCAAATGAATTAGCAGATTTGGAAACTGGACTGTGTGGGACGGTAAGGATTACCAGGTTGGGGATGCCAAAATGCCTTGGTAAAAGTGGCTGAAAAAAGGAGATGACCCAGTTTTTTGCAGAAAGGGAAAACTCCTGGCTTGTGCTTGGCACGATACTAAACGTCTCACCATGTTGTCCACAGTCCATGGAAATGATTGTGTTCAGAGGAGGATCCGATCCAAGACAGATGACACTGGATTCCGTGACATCAAAAGACCTGTATGTGTCGACCAGTACAACGCCTACATGGGTGGAGTGGACACTGCTGACCAGAGGATGAAGACATACCTCTTTCCACACAGGTCCCGGAAATGGTATCATCGCATATTCAATGCCATTATAAGCATAAGTATTGTCAACTCACACATCATATACACCAAATCCACTCCAGGCCCACACAAACCTTTAAAGGTTTACATTCAGAACATTATTGATGCATTACTGGCTGATCACTCCAAAAAACAAGAAAGGCGCTCAAGACCGGAGGGTGAAATGCCACAGAGACTCACAGAGCGTCATTGGCTTTGTCAAGCAGAGGGACGTCCAGACTGCGCCGTGTGCTCTGACCGCTCTCGTACCAAAGGCAGGCGGCAATCAAAGTACAGGTGCCGTCAGTGTGGCGTTGGCCTCTGTGCGGTTCCATGCAACGAGAGATACCATACGCTAAAAAACTTTAAATGCTGTCATTTGGATATGTAAAAGTGCAGGGTACCTTGACCCTGGATGGACATCTTTTCTGTGATGGCTCTCTCCTTTCTTCACTGCTTTCTCCACAACCTGCCTGGCACCAATGATGGATGTATAAGTTGGAAAAATAAAAAAAATGAAAAAAATACATAATAAATACCGTGTTTGTCATCATTTGGTCAGAACTTGTAATCAGGGCCCGAGTTTGAAGATGTGAGCAAAAGGGGTGAAAATGGGTTAAAATGTGAAAAAACACCAAAATGAGCAAAATGAAATAATCCCCCATCATCAGTGCACTGTTTGCCCCCAGAAAAGCACTCCCCTGGGGCCTGGAGGTGATCTGACCATCATAGTATAGCACCATATGCCCCTGAGGGACTTAGAGTAAAAACCGAAATAGTACACTATACCTGAAAAGACTCTGTCATTTTTCGGCAATAGTACACTATAATTTATAAGGGCATTCAAAGGTTGTGGGTTCGAGTCCAACCAGAGTCGCTAATTGTGAGAGAACATACTAGTTTTTTTACAATGGAAAATCTGCTCGCTTTACTATCTGATGAAAGGCACTGCTGAACGAGGTTCAATTGCCAAGTGTGCTTGAAAAAGTAAGCAAATACATCGGCATTATGTCAAATAACATTATCTTGCACATTTTCCTCAATATCCAGATTAACTGCAGGATATTGAGTGCGCAATAAATTAGCGAGAGTCGATTGATTGAAAGACTTCCAGTTTTTTTATAGCTACATTGGTACAGGGGATTTAGCTCAAAGGTAGAAAGATTGATGCCCTCGCTCTCCATTAAACACAGTTGATTGGACAGGGGCTGAACTTTCGAATGTTGCTGGCTCTCTTTAAAAAAAAAGATATTGCGGCTTGTCGACTCGCAAATATTTTATTGAGCGGGCTGTTTGTCTCTGTGGCGCAATTGGCCAGCGCGCTCGGCTGTTAACCGGGAGGTTGGTGGTTCGAGCCCACCCAGGGACGATTGGAAGAGGTATAGCAGGCAAAATCTATGAGGTAATACTGGTCACTGAATATCTAGCTGAAACAGGTTGGAGTAGCTTTTAAGAGGTGCTGTGGCTTAGATGGTCAAAGTGCCTGTCTAGTAAACAGGAGATCCTGGGTTCAAATCCCAGCAGTGCCTTCATGATAGCCTTTCAAGCAAATCAGTTGTTTACATGTACAGAAAAACTTATCACCCGAAAGAGCTCTTTTACATTTTTTAATTAGAGATTGAAAAGTATCCCTGAATAAACAGAGTAAATGCACTCTTTTCACTCCTTGTTTCTCAGTTTGATGGTAAGGATTGATTGATTGATGTAGACCGTTTTTGGATGACTGTTTTGCTTTTGTGAAAAAGGGGAATCAGACAAAAGTTGCAAAGGCATTCAAAGGCTGTGAGTTCGAGACCCACCAGAGTCACTGCTGTAACCCCTGTTATCTACATTGGTAAATAGGAAAGCCTGCTTGTGTTATTAACTGATGAAAGGAACTGCTAAATTTGGTTCAAATACCACAGAATCCCAGTGTGCTATAGGCTGGCCACTGCTTGGTAGGAGTTTCCCGTACGTGAGTGACTGTTCCTTCCTTCCTTCACGTCCCGCTCAACCTCGTCTTCTTCTAAAGAGTTTGGCGCTGTCCTCAGAAGCTTTGGTCTTACTCAGCACCTGAGTGGCCCCACCAAGGGCAAAGGGCACACTCTGGACCTGCTAATGACAAAGCGGGTTAATATTTCAAATTACAGTGTGGTAAATGTTACTTTGATGGTTTCTGTATTTCTCCAGGTGCAATGAGTTTGCAGTCTTCTTTGCAAGACTCAGTTCAGAACATTAAAAATACCATTATTTGCAGATAACAAGCACGCAGCCAGCTAGACAACTGGAGTTAACCCATTTTGCATTTGTGGCTGACAAAACTTTCCAAGAGATCACCACAAGTCTGAGTTCCACTACATGCTGCCTTTATGCATTGCCTACTAGATTTTTAAAGTCTATGGTGAGCAGTCTGTTGGCTCCAATCAATCAAAAAGTCAACATGTTGCTTGGATCTGGAATTTTCCCAAGATCCTTAAAACTGCAGTCATTAAGCCTGTCTTAAAGAAGAGCAGTCTTGATGCCACAGTGCTAAATAATTACCGGCCCATCTCAAACCTACTACTACTCAGTTGTCCATTCAAGCATGCAAATTATTTACAACGACAGAAAATGCGCTGCTGTTACAAATTGGAATAAGATGGAAAAGTATCCCTGCACACACAGATTAACTGCACTCTTTTCACTTTTTGATTCTCAGTTTGTTGGCAAGGAATGACTGATGTGGACCCATTTTGGATGAAAACCGTGTTTTGCGTTTGTGGAAATGAGTATCATGGAAAGATGTATGGGCTCTGTGGCGCAATGGATAGCGCATTGGACTTCTAGGCATAATTTGCAAGGGCATTAGCAAAGGTTGTGGATTCGAGTCCCACCAGAGTCGCTAATGGTGAGAGAACATACTAGTTTTTTTACAATGGAAAATCTGCTCGCTTTACTATCTGATGAAAGGCACTGCTGAACGAGGTTCAATTGCCAAGTGTGCTTGAAAAAGTAAGCAAATACATCGGCATTATGTCAAATAACATTATCTTGCAATTTTTCCTCAATATCCAGATTAACTGCAGTATATTGAGTGCGCAATAAATTGGCGAGAGTCGATTGATTGAAAGACTTCAAGTTTTTTTATAGCTACATTGGTACAGGGGATTTAGCTCAAAGGTAGAAAGATTGATGCCCTCGCTCTCCATTAAACACAGTTGATTGGACAGGGGCTGAACTTTCGAATGTTGCTGGCTCTCTTTAAAACAAAAGATATTGCGGCTTGTCGACTCGCAAATAGTTTATTGAGCGGGCTGTTTGTCTCTGTGGCGCAATTGGCCAGCGTGCTCGGCTGTTAACCGGGAGGTTGGTGGTTCGAGTCCACCCAGGGACGATTGGAAGAGGTATAGCAGGCAAAATCTATGAGGTAATCTTGGTCACTGAATATCTAGCTGAAACAGGTTGGAGTAGCTTTTAAGAGGCGCTGTGGCTTAGATGGTCAAAGTGCCTGTCTAGTAAACAGGAGATCTTGGGTTCAAATCCCAGCAGTGCCTTCATGATAACCTTTGAAGCAAATCAGTTGTTTACATGTACAGAAAAAACTTATCACTGAAAGAGCTCTTTTACATTTTTTAATTAGAGATTGAAAAGTATCCCTGAATAAACAGAGTAAATGCACTCTTTTCACTCCTTGTTTCTCAGTTTGATGGTAAGGATTGATTGATTGATGTAGACCGTTTTTGGATGACTGTTTTGCTTTTGTGAAAAAGGGGAATCAGACAAAAGTTGCAAAGGCATTCAAAGGCTGTGAGTTCGAGACCCACCAGAGTCACTGTTGTAACCCCTGTTATCTACATTGGTAAATAGGAAAGCCTGCTTGTGTTATTAACTGATGAAAGGAACTGCTAAATTTGGTTCAATTACCACAGAATCCCAGTGTGCTATAGGCTGGCCACTGCTTGGTAGGAGTTTCCCGTACGTGAGTGACTGTTCCTTCCTTCCTTCACGTCCCGCTCAACCTCGTCTTCTTCTAAAGAGTTTGGCGCTGTCCTCAGAAGCTTTGGTCTTACTCAGCACCTGAGTGGCCCCACCAAGGGCAAAGGGCACACTCTGGACCTGCTAATGACAAAGCGGGTTAATATTTCAAATTACAGTGTGGTAAATGTTACTTTGATGGTTTCTGTATTTCTCCAGGTGCAATGAGTTTGCAGTCTTCTTTGCAAGACTCAGTTCAGAACATTAAAAATACCATTATTTGCAGATAACAAGCACGCAGCCAGCTAGACAACTGGAGTTAACCCATTTTGCATTTGTGGCTGACAAAACTTTCCAAGAGATCACCACAAGTCTGAGTTCCACTACATGCTGCCTTTATGCATTGCCTACTAGATTTTTAAAGTCTATGGTGAGCAGTCTGTTGGCTCCAATCAATCAAAAAGTCAACATGTTGCTTGGATCTGGAATTTTCCCAAGATCCTTAAAACTGCAGTCATTAAGCCTGTCTTAAAGAAGAGCAGTCTTGATGCCACAGTGCTAAATAATTACCGGCCCATCTCAAACCTACTACTACTCAGTTGTCCATTCAAGCATGCAAATCATTTACAACGACAGAAAATGCGCTGCTGTTACAAATTGGAATAAGATGGAAAAGTATCCCTGCACACACAGATTAACTGCACTCTTTTCACTTTTTGATTCTCAGTTTGTTGGCAAGGAATGACTGATGTGGACCCATTTTGGATGAAAACCGTGTTTTGCTTTTGTGGAAATCAGCATCAAGGGCAGGATGTATGGGCTCTGTGGCGCAATGGATAGCGCATTGGATTTCTAGGCATAATTTGCAAGGGCATTCAAAGGTTGTGGGTTCGAGTCCCACCAGAGTCGCTAATGGTGAGAGAACATACTAGTTTTTTTACAATGGAAAATCTGCTCGCTTTACTATCTGATGAAAGGCACTGCTGAACGAGGTTCAATTGCCAAGTGTGCTTGAAAAAGTAAGCAAATACATCGGCATTATGTCAAATAACATTATCTTGCACATTTTCCTCAATATCCAGATTAACTGCAGGATATTGAGTGCGCAATAAATTGGCGAGAGTCGATTGATTGAAAGACTTCCAGTTTTTTTATAGCTACATTGGTACAGGGGATTTAGCTCAAAGGTAGAAAGATTGATGCCCTCGCTCTCCATTAAACACAGTTGATTGGACAGGGGCTGAACTTTCGAATGTTGCTGGCTCTCTTTAAAAAAAAAGATATTGCGGCTTGTCGACTCGCAAATATTTTATTGAGCGGGCTGTTTGTCTCTGTGGCGCAATTGGCCAGCGCGCTTGGCTGTTAACCGGGAGGTTGGTGGTTCGAGCCCACCCAGGGACGATTGGAAGAGGTATAGCAGGCAAAATATATGAGGTAATATTGGTCACTGAATATCTAGCTGAAACAGGTTGGAGTAGCTTTTAAGAGGCGCTGTGGCTTAGATGGTCAAAGTGCCTGTCTAGTAAACAGGAGATCTTGGGTTCAAATCCCAGCAGTGCCTTCATGATAACCTTTGAAGCAAATCAGTTGTTTACATGTACAGAAAAAACTTATCACTGAAAGAGCTCTTTTACATTTTTTAATTAGAGATTGAAAAGTATCCCTGAATAAACAGAGTAAATGCACTCTTTTCACTCCTTGTTTCTCAGTTTGATGGTAAGGATTGATTGATTGATGTAGACCGTTTTTGGATGACTGTTTTGCTTTTGTGAAAAAGGGGAATCAGACAAAAGTTGCAAAGGCATTCAAAGGCTGTGAGTTCGAGACCCACCAGAGTCACTGTTGTAACCCCTGTTATCTACATTGGTAAATAGGAAAGCCTGCTTGTGTTATTAACTGATGAAAGGAACTGCTAAATTTGGTTCAATTACCACAGAATCCCAGTGTGCTATAGGCTGGCCACTGCTTGGTAGGAGTTTCCCGTACGTGAGTGACTGTTCCTTCCTTCCTTCACGTCCCGCTCAACCTCGTCTTCTTCTAAAGAGTTTGGCGCTGTCCTCAGAAGCTTTGGTCTTACTCAGCACCTGAGTGGCCCCACCAAGGGCAAAGGGCACACTCTGGACCTGCTAATGACAAAGCGGGTTAATATTTCAAATTACAGTGTGGTAAATGTTACTTTGATGGTTTCTGTATTTCTCCAGGTGCAATGAGTTTGCAGTCTTCTTTGCAAGACTCAGTTCAGAACATTAAAAATACCATTATTTGCAGATAACAAGCACGCAGCCAGCTAGACAACTGGAGTTAACCCATTTTGCATTTGTGGCTGACAAAACTTTCCAAGAGATCACCACAAGTCTGAGTTCCACTACATGCTGCCTTTATGCATTGCCTACTAGATTTTTAAAGTCTATGGTGAGCAGTCTGTTGGCTCCAATCAATCAAAAAGTCAACATGTTGCTTGGATCTGGAATTTTCCCAAGATCCTTAAAACTGCAGTCATTAAGCCTGTCTTAAAGAAGAGCAGTCTTGATGCCACAGTGCTAAATAATTACCGGCCCATCTCAAACCTACTACTACTCAGTTGTCCATTCAAGCATGCAAATCATTTACAACGACAGAAAATGCGCTGCTGTTACAAATTGGAATAAGATGGAAAAGTATCCCTGCACACACAGATTAACTGCACTCTTTTCACTTTTTGATTCTCAGTTTGTTGGCAAGGAATGACTGATGTGGACCCATTTTGGATGAAAACCGTGTTTTGCTTTTGTGGAAATCAGCATCAAGGGCAGGATGTATGGGCTCTGTGGCGCAATGGATAGCGCATTGGACTTCTAGGCATAATTTGCAAGGGCATTCAAAGGTTGTGGGTTCGAGTCCCACCAGAGTCGCTAATGGTGAGAGAACATACTAGTTTTTTTACAATGGAAAATCTGCTCGCTTTACTATCTGATGAAAGGCACTGCTGAACGAGGTTCAATTGCCAAGTGTGCTTGAAAAAGTAAGCAAATACATCGGCATTATGTCAAATAACATTATCTTGCAATTTTTCCTCAATATCCAGATTAACTGCAGGATATTGAGTGCGCAATAAATTGGCGAGAGTCGATTGATTGAAAGACTTCCAGTTTTTTATAGCTACATTGGTACAGGGGATTTAGCTCAAAGGTAGAAAGATTGATGCCCTCGCTCTCCATTAAACACAGTTGATTGGACAGGGGCTGAACTTTCGAATGTTGCTGGCTCGCTTTAAAAAAAAAGATATTGCGGCTTGTCGAGTCGCAAATATTTTATTGAGCGGGCTGTTTGTCTCTGTGGCGCAATTGGCCAGCGCGCTCGGCTGTTAACCGGGAGGTTGGTGGTTCGAGCCCACCCAGGGACGATTGGAAAACGTATAGCAGGCAAAATCTATGAGGTAATATTGGTCACTGAATATCTAGCTGAAACAGGTTAGAGTAGCATTTAAGAGGCGCTGTGGCTTAGATGGTCAAAGTGCCTGTCTAGTAAAAAGGAGATCCTGGGTTCAAATCCCAGCAGTAACTTCATGATAGCCTTTCAAGCAAATCAGTTGTTTACATGTACAGAAAAACTTATCACCCGAAAGAGCTCTTTTACATTTTTTAATTAGAGATTGAAAAGTATCCCTGAATAAACAGAGTAAATGCACTCTTTTCACTCCTTGTTTCTCAGTTTGATGGTAAGGATTGATTGATTGATTGATTGATGTAGACCGTTTTTGGATGACTGTTTTGCTTTGTGAAAAAGGGGAATCAGACAAAAGTTGCAAAGGCATTCAAAGGCTGTGAGTTCGAGACCCACCAGAGTCACTGTTGTAACCCCTGTTATCTACATTGGTAAATAGGAAAGCCTGCTTGTGTTATTAACTGATGAAAGGAACTGCTAAACTTGGTTCAATTACCACAGAATCCCAGTGTGCTATAGGCTGGCCACTGCTTGGTAGGAGTTTCCCGTACGTGAGTGACTGTTCCTTCCTTCCTTCACGTCCCGCTCAACCTCGTCTTCTTCTAAAGAGTTTGGCGCTGTCCTCAGAAGCTTTGGTCTTACTCAGCACCTGAGTGGCCCCACCAAGGGGAAAGGGCGCACTCTGGACCTGCTAATGACAAAGCGGGTTAATATTTCAGATTACAGTGTGGTAAATGTTACTTTGATGGTTTCTGTATTTCTCCAGGTGCAATGAGTTTGCAGTCTTCTTTGCAAGACTCAGTTCAGAACATTAAAAATACCATTATTTGCAGATAACAAGCACGCAGCCAGCTAGACAACTGGAGTTAACCCATTTTGCATTTGTGGCTGACAAAACTTTCCAAGAGATCACCACAAGTCTGAGTTCCACTACATGCTGCCTTTATGCATTGCCTACTAGATTTTTAAAGTCTATGGTGAGCAGTCTGTTGGCTCCAATCAATCAAAAAGTCAACATGTTGCTTGGATCTGGAATTTTCCCAAGATCCTTAAAACTGCAGTCATTAAGCCTCTCTTAAAGAAGAGCAGTCTTGATGCCACAGTGCTAAATAATTACCGGCCCATTTCAAACCTACTACTACTCAGTTGTCCATTCAAGCATGCAAATTATTTACAACGACAGAAAATGCGCTGCTGTTACAAATTGGAATAAGATGGAAAAGTATCCCTGCACACACAGATTAACTGCACTCTTTTCACTTTTTGATTCTCAGTTTGTTGGCAAGGAATGACTGATGTGGACCCATTTTGGATGAAAACCGTGTTTTGCGTTTGTGGAAATGAGCATCATGGAAGGATGTATGGGCTCTGTGGCGCAATGGATAGCGCATTGGATTTCTAGGCATAATTTGTAAGGGCATTCAAAGGTTGTGGGTTCGAGTCCCACCAGAGTCGCTAATGGTGAGAGAACATACTAGTTTTTTTACAATGGAAAATCTGCTCGCTTTACTATCTGATGAAAGGCACTGCTGAACGAGGTTCAATTGCCAAGTGTGCTTGAAAAAGTATGCAAATACATCGGCATTATGTCAAATAACATTATCTTGCAATTTTTCCTCAATATCCAGATTAACTGCAGGATATTGAGTGCGCAATAAATTGGCGAGAGACGATTGATTGAAAGACTTCCAGTTTTTTATAGCTACATTGGTACAGGGGATTTAGCTCAAAGGTAGAAAGATTGATGCCCTCGCTCTCCATTAAACACAGTTGATTGGACAGGGGCTGAACTTTCGAATGTTGCTGGCTCTCTTTAAAAAAAAAGATATTGCGGCTTGTCGACTCGCAAATATTTTATTGAGCGGGCTGTTTGTCTCTGTGGCGCAATTGGCCAGCGCGCTCGACTGTTAACCGGGAGGTTGGTGGTTCGAGCCCACCCAGGGACGATTGGAAGAGGTATAGCAGGCGAAATCTATGAGGTAATATTGGTCACTGAATATGTAGCTGAAACAGGTTGGAGCAGCTTTTAAGAGGCGCTGTGGCTTAGATGGTCAAAGTGCCAGTCTAGGAAACAGGAGATCCTGGGTTCAAATCCCAGCAGTGCCTTCATGATAGCCTTTCAAGCAAATCAGTTGTTTACATGTACAGAAAAACTTATCACCCGAAAGAGCTCTTTTACATTTTTTAATTAGAGATTGAAAAGTATCCCTGAATAAACAGAGTAAATGCACTCTTTTCACTCCTTGTTTCTCAGTTTGATGGTAAGGATTGATTGATTGATTGATTGATGTAGACCGTTTTTGGATGACTGTTTTGCTTTGTGAAAAAGGGGAATCAGACAAAAGTTGCAAAGGCATTCAAAGGCTGTGAGTTCGAGACCCACCAGAGTCACTGTTGTAACCCCTGTTATCTACATTGGTAAATAGGAAAGCCTGCTTGTGTTATTAACTGATGAAAGGAACTGCTAAACTTGGTTCAATTACCACAGAATCCCAGTGTGCTATAGGCTGGCCACTGCTTGGTAGGAGTTTCCCGTACGTGAGTGACTGTTCCTTCCTTCCTTCACGTCCCGCTCAACCTCGTCTTCTTCTAAAGAGTTTGGCGCTGTCCTCAGAAGCTTTGGTCTTACTCAGCACCTGAGTGGCCCCACCAAGGGGAAAGGGCGCACTCTGGACCTGCTAATGACAAAGCGGGTTAATATTTCAGATTACAGTGTGGTAAATGTTACTTTGATGGTTTCTGTATTTCTCCAGGTGCAATGAGTTTGCAGTCTTCTTTGCAAGACTCAGTTCAGAACATTAAAAATACCATTATTTGCAGATAACAAGCACGCAGCCAGCTAGACAACTGGAGTTAACCCATTTTGCATTTGTGGCTGACAAAACTTTCCAAGAGATCACCACAAGTCTGAGTTCCACTACATGCTGCCTTTATGCATTGCCTACTAGATTTTTAAAGTCTATGGTGAGCAGTCTGTTGGCTCCAATCAATCAAAAAGTCAACATGTTGCTTGGATCTGGAATTTTCCCAAGATCCTTAAAACTGCAGTCATTAAGCCTGTCTTAAAGAAGAGCAGTCTTGATGCCACAGTGCTAAATAATTACCGGCCCATCTCAAACCTACTACTACTCAGTTGTCCATTCAAGCATGCAAATTATTTACAACGACAGAAAATGCGCTGCTGTTACAAATTGGAATAAGATGGAAAAGTATCCCTGCACACACAGATTAACTGCACTCTTTTCACTTTTTGATTCTCAGTTTGTTGGCAAGGAATGACTGATGTGGACCCATTTTGGATGAAAACCGTGTTTTGCGTTTGTGGAAATGAGCATCATGGAAGGATGTATGGGCTCTGTGGCGCAATGGATAGCGCATTGGATTTCTAGGCATAATTTGTAAGGGCATTCAAAGGTTGTGGGTTCGAGTCCCACCAGAGTCGCTAATGGTGAGAGAACATACTAGTTTTTTTACAATGGAAAATCTGCTCGCTTTACTATCTGATGAAAGGCACTGCTGAACGAGGTTCAATTGCCAAGTGTGCTTGAAAAAGTAAGCAAATACATCGGCATTATGTCAAATAACATTATCTTGCAATTTTTCCTCAATATCCAGATTAACTGCAGGATATTGAGTGCGCAATAAATTGGCGAGAGACGATTGATTGAAAGACTTCCAGTTTTTTATAGCTACATTGGTACAGGGGATTTAGCTCAAAGGTAGAAAGATTGATGCCCTCGCTCTCCATTAAACACAGTTGATTGGACAGGGGCTGAACTTTCGAATGTTGCTGGCTCTCTTTAAAAAAAAAGATATTGCGGCTTGTCGACTCGCAAATATTTTATTGAGCGGGCTGTTTGTCTCTGTGGCGCAATTGGCCAGCGCGCTCGACTGTTAACCGGGAGGTTGGTGGTTCGAGCCCACCCAGGGACGATTGGAAGAGGTATAGCAGGCAAAATCTATGAGGTAATATTGGTCACTGAATATGTAGCTGAAACAGGTTGGAGCAGCTTTTAAGAGGCGCTGTGGCTTAGATGGTCAAAGTGCCAGTCAAGGAAACAGGAGATCCTGGGTTCAAATCCCAGCAGTGCCTTCATGATAGCCTTTCAAGCAAATCAGTTGTTTACATGTACAGAAAAACTTATCACCCGAAAGAGCTCTTTTACATTTTTTAATTAGAGATTGAACAGTATCCCTGAATAAACAGAGTAAATGCACTCTTTTCACTCCTTGTTTCTCAGTTTGATGGTAAGGATTGATTGATTGATGTAGACCGTTTTTGGATGACTGTTTTGCTTTGTGAAAAAGGGGAATCAGACAAAAGTTGCAAAGGCATTCAAAGGCTGTGAGTTCGAGACCCACCAGAGTCACTGTTGTAACCCCTGTTATCTACATTGGTAAATAGGAAAGCCTGCTTGTGTTATTAACTGATGAAAGGAACTGCTAAACTTGGTTCAATTACCACAGAATCCCAGTGTGCTATAGGCTGGCCACTGCTTGGTAGGAGTTTCCCATACGTGAGTGACTGTTCCTTCCTTCCTTCACGTCCCGCTCAACCTCGTCTTCTTCTAAAGAGTTTGGCGCTGTCCTCAGAAGCTTTGGTCTTACTCAGCACCTGAGTGGCCCCACCAAGGGGAAAGGGCACACTCTGGACCTGCTAATGACAAAGCGGGTTAATATTTCAAATTACAGTGTGGTAAATGTTACTTTGATGGTTTCTGTATTTCTCCAGGTGCAATGAGTTTGCAGTCTTCTTTGCAAGACTCAGTTCAGAACATTAAAAATACCATTATTTGCAGATAACAAGCACGCAGCCAGCTAGACAACTGGAGTTAACCCATTTTGCATTTGTGGCTGACAAAACTTTCCAAGAGATCACCACAAGTCTGAGTTCCACTACATGCTGCCTTTATGCATTGCCTACTAGATTTTTAAAGTCTATGGTGAGCAGTCTGTTGGCTCCAATCAATCAAAAAGTCAACATGTTGCTTGGATCTGGAATTTTCCCAAGATCCTTAAAACTGCAGTCATTAAGCCTGTCTTAAAGAAGAGCAGTCTTGATGCCACAGTGCTAAATAATTACCGGCCCATCTCAAACCTACTACTACTCAGTTGTCCATTCAAGCATGCAAATCATTTACAACGACAGAAAATGCGCTGCTGTTACAAATTGGAATAAGATGGAAAAGTATCCCTGCACACACAGATTAACTGCACTCTTTTCACTTTTTGATTCTCAGTTTGTTGGCAAGGAATGACTGATGTGGACCCATTTTGGATGAAAACCGTGTTTTGTGTTTGTGGAAATGAGCATCATGGAAGGATGTATGGGCTCTGTGGAGCAATGGATAGCGCATTGGACTTCTAGGCATAATTTGCAAGGCTCACCCTCACGCTGGACACAGCGCCAGATGATATATTTGGTCGGACTCCGGTCCCTTCCTCGTCTCTGAGTTTGTCAGCCGGCGCGAACCCCTGTGGTGAGTGCTGGGCCGTTCCCTTGGTACTCCAGTCAGAGTACCAAGGGCACGGACTTCCATGGTATAGTACCAAGGGCACGGACCTCCAGGGGGCTGAACCAAGGGTGTGTAGCCCGTGTGGGGGTGCTTAAGTGTGGGTCCCCGGGTTCGAAGGGAGAGCCTGGTCCCCGGTGGTCATCCCCGGAGTCCCAGAGCCCGCGACCCGGGGAAGAGTGGCCCGTCCCCAGACTGAGTTTGGGGGAATGCGGGGTGCTCTGGAGGTGCTCCATGGGTTCCAGGGGGTATTCAGCGGAGGCCATGCCCGGCCGGAGTGGCCCTTCCCCGGGGTGAGTCTGGAGGAGTGGGGGGTGGCTCTGGAGGTGCTCCGGGGGCTCCAGGGGTTCCAGGGGGTGCTGCGGAGGCCACGCCCAGCCAGAGTTGCCCTTCCCCGGGGTGAGTCTGGAGGAGTGGGGGGTGGCTCTGGAGGTGCTCCGGGGGCTCCAGGGGTTCCAGGGGGTGCTCAGTGGAGGCCATACCCAGCCAGAGTGGCCCTTCCCCGGGGTGAGTCTGGAGGAGTGGGGGGTGGCTCTGGAGGTGCTCCAGGGGTTCCAGGGGGTGCTCAGTGGAGGCCATGCCCAGCCAGAGTGGCCCTTCCCCGGGGTGAGTCTGGAGGAGTGGGGGGTGGCTCTGGAGGTGCTCCAGGGGCTCCAAGGGGTGCTCAGTGGAGGCCATGCCCAGCCAGAGTGGCCCTTCCCCGGGGTGAGTCTGGAGGAGTGGGGGGTGGCTCTGGAGGTGCTCCGGGGGCTCCAGGGGTTCCAGGGGGTGCTCAGTGGAGGCCATGCCCAGCCAGAGTGGCCCTTCCCCGGGGTGAGTCTGGAGGAGTGGGGGGGTGGCTCTGGAGGTGCTCCGGGGGCTCCAGGGGTTCAAGGGGGTGCTCAGTGGAGGTCATGAGTAGTCTGTTGGCTCCAATCAATCAAAAAGTCAACATGTTGCTTGGATCTGGAATTTTCCCAAGAGCCTTAAAACTGCAGTCATTAAGCCTCTCTTAAAGAAGAGCAGTCTTGATGCCACAGTGCTAAATAATTACCGGCCCATCTCAAACCTACTACTACTCAGTTGTCCATTCAAGCATGCAAATTATTTACAACGACAGAAAATGCGCTGCTGTTACAAATTGGAATAAGATGGAAAAGTATCCCTGCACACACAGATTAACTGCACTCTTTTCACTTTTTGATTCTCAGTTTGTTGGCAAGGAATGACTGATGTGGACCCATTTTGGATGAAAACCGTGTTTTGCGTTTGTGGAAATGAGCATCATGGAAGGATGTATGGGCGCTGTGGCGCAATGGATAGCGCATTGGACTTCTAGGTGTAATTTGCAAGGGCATTAAAGGTTGTGTGTTCGCGTCCCACCAGAGTCGCTAATGGTGAGAGAACACATTTTTTTTTTACAATGGAAAATCTGCTCGCTTTACTATCTGATGAAAGGCACTGCTGAACGAGGTTCAATTGCCAAGTGTGCTTGAAAAAGTAAGCAAATACATCGGCATTATGTCAAATAACATTATTTTGCCATTTTTCCTCAATATCCAGATTAACTGCAGTATATTGAGTGCGCAATAAATTGGCGAGAGTCGATTGATTGAAAGACTTCCAGTTTTTTTATAGCTACATTGGTACAGGGGATTTATTTCAGAGGTAGAAAGATTGATGGCCTCGCTCTCCATTAAACGCAGTTGATTGGACAGGGGCTGAACTTTCGAATGTTGCTGGCTCGCTTTAAAAAAAACATATTGCGGCTTGTCAAGGTGCAAATATTTTATTGAGCGGGCTGTTTGTCTCTGTGGCGCAATTGGCCAGTGCGCTCGGCTCTTAACCGGGAGGTTGGTGGTTCGAGCCCACCCAGGGACGATTGGAAGAGCTATTGCACGCGCAAAATCTATGAAGTAACATTGGTCACTGAATATCTAGCTGAAACAGGTTAAAGTAGCATTTAAGAGGCGCTGTGGCTTAGATGGTAAAAGTGCCTGTCTAGTAAACAGGAAATCCTGGGTTTAAATCCCAGCAGTGCTTTCATAATAGCCTTTCAAGCAAATCAGTTGTTTACATGTACAGAAAAACTTATCACCCGAAAGAGCTGTTTTACTATTTGCAATTAGAGATTGAAAAGTATCCCTGAATAAGTACCCTGAAGAGTAAATGCACTCTTTTCACTCCTTGTTTCTCAGTTTTTTGGTAAGGAATGATTGATGTAGACCGTTTTCGGATGACTGTTTTGCTTTTGTGAAAAAGGGGAATCAGGCAAAAGTTGCAAAGGCATTCAAAGGCTGTGAGTTCGAGACCCACCAGAGTCACAGAATCAGAGACCCCCCCCACGGCCCATGGACAAGGGTGGGTGGGGGTGTATCACAGACCCCCCATCGACGAGGGACCCCCCGTAGATGGAGGCTTTGTATCGCTGACCCCCCCGTGGACGGAGGAGGGGTCTCGCTTTACTCTCTCTCTCTCTTTTTCTCTCTACTTCTTCATCATAAGGACACAATTGTTATATTTATTATTTTTTTTTTTTTTCATGATTATTTAAAATAAAATAAAAATTTACACCATAGCAAGGCAAGGGCGGCAACGGCAGCGATCGTAAGGTCGACAGATACTTAGGTCCGAGCGCAGCGCGGGCAGTAGCTGAGGGCGCACTTGCCACACACGTGTACGAGGCACCCTCGGCACACGTTCGTCGTTTTAGTGTCCTTGCTCCTGGGGCATATTCGGCACCTCTTCTTCTTCGCGGGTACAGCCGCACGCGGGTTCTCTTCTTCCTCTCCCCCCCCTCTCTCCCCTCTCCCCTCTCTTCTTCCCTCTTCCGAGATGTCCCCGATGACGCCGGGGCGCGGGTCCTCCTCCCCCCTCCCGCGACGAGCGCGCTCCCCAGCTGCTCCATGAACAGCCTGCGTCTGTGGCGTTTGCCGACCATCCACGTCGGGTTCAGCTCCCGCCACAGGACGAAAGCGTTGTACGCGGACACGTCGATCATGTTGTGGAACAGGACGAGGGGCCAGCGGCAGGTTTTCCTCCTGCAGCTGTAGGTACCCGTCACCTTGTCCAGGTTGTCCACGCCTCCCTTGGTGCGATTGTAATGCAACACGGCCGCCGGTTTGCTCGGAGGATCGCCGTCTCCGTAGTTGGCGCGGCACCGTGGTGAGGATCAGCACGTTCTTGCTCTTCTTCGCCAGGTAGGACCGAGGGGACTCCGTTTGTCGCCGTAGCCTTGGAAGAGGTCCCCGGCGCGGTCTCGCCCAACGTGAACGCGAAGACGGAGGACGCGACCGCTCTGCGCTTCGTGTCGACCAGTTCCCGCGGGATCTCGCTCCTGTTGGCGCGCAGCGTCCCCAGCAGGGTGAGGCCGTCCCTCTCGAAGAATAGCCTTCGGGCGAGCTCGTACGAGGTGAAGAAGTTGTCGCACGTGACGTTGCGGCCCCCCCCGACCCCCAGTCCCAGTGCCTCGGAGAGATCGAGCATGACCCGCGTGGCCAGGTTCTTCTCCGGAGGCGCGCGCTTATCGGATTTCCCGGTGTAAACCTGCATCTTCCAGGCGTAACTGGACAGCGAGTCGCACGCGACCCACAGCTTGATTCCGTACTTCGCAGGCTTTGAGGGAAGGGGCAGCGACCTGTCGAAGAAGAAAGAAGAAAGAAGAAGAAAGAAGAAGAAGGGAAAAAAAATAAAAAATAATGAAGGAAAAACAAGAACACAAGATCAACAAATATTATTTAATTTGAATTGAATTTGTTATTAATTATGTATTTAATTATTCAATGATTTATTTAGTTTATCATTTCCATAAACAGTGCACCTGTGCCATCACGTATGTGTCTCCTCTGAACAACTGCAGGACCAACCGGTGGTTTGGGAGAAACAGACAGGTCAAAGAAGACACAGAAATGATCAGACAGAGCAACATTGATCACATTATCATTTGAAATATTTACCCCCTTTGTAAATATGAGATCTAGAGTGTGTCCTTTGCTGTGGGTGGGGCCTCTCACATGCTGAGTAAGACTGAAGGTTTCAAGGACAGCATCAAGCTCTTTAGCGTTTCTGTCACAAATATTATCAACATGCACATTGAAATCACCTGTAATGACCGAACCATCAAAGTCTGTGCATACGACTGAAAGCATCTCAGTAAAATCATCAATAAAACTTTGGCAGTGCTGGGGAGGCTTGTATAAAACAATGAAGAGAATGGATGGAGACCGTTTTAGCTCCATTTTAAAGGATACATACTCAAATGATGAAAACACCCCAAAAGACAACCTGCGGGTAATTATTTCATCTCTAAAGACAGCACAGACTCCACCCCCTTTTTGTTTTCTCGTGTTTCAGATTCAAACTTAAAGTTGGGTGGAGCAGATTCTATCAGAACTACATTTCCTGTGTTTTTGTCAAGCCATGTTTCAGTTAAAAACATAAAATCAAGATTATAAGAAGAAATAAAATTATTAATTAAGAGAGATTTGTTACATAAGGATCTGACATTTAGCACAGCAAGTTTCAGACTAGTTTCAGTGGGACTGGGCTTTATCTTTTCACAGGGAATATGAATCACATTTCTCAGATTGGGCCTGACTCGCATTTTGTTTTTCCATCTGTGTGATGATGTGACTACAGAAATAGCACTAGGGGGGGCTCTTTTTACATAGGGCCCTGGGTTGGTTTGATTTTTAATGTGACAATAAGTCCCGGCAACGCTGAGACCCAGTGCATCCTAGCTATGGGAGATACCAGGTGAAAGGCGAGGTTGGATGGGTGGTGGGGCTTTTGTAGCCAAGGAGAGTTTGGGACCAGGTGAGAGGCGAGGGGGATGGGAGGTGGGGCTTTTGTTGGTGTAGTCGGCTTGTGCAGGGAAGAGTTGATAAGTTTTCACATAGCCCTTGCTATATTGGGCGTGAGTGGAGCCATCTTAATGCCTGATTTGATCAGACTTTCAAAATGGCTGGGAAGGCCCATGGGTGAGAGTGGAGATGAGAAGGAGAATGATGAATCTTTAGTGGGAGTAGATGTTGCAGGGGGAACCCAGGGCTGGTGTGAAGGCAGGGGCGTTGACAGGGATGTTGTTGGGCTTGTCACAGATGGGTCCAAGGCCTTTGAAAATTGTTCCTTTTCTGGAGGCGGTGGAGGTGAATGTGGAGCAGCTGGAGCTGAATCCTTTGCTGCTGGTGGTGGAGCAGCTGCTGATGAATCCTTTGGTGGAGGCTGAGGTTGTGGTGCTTTTGATGTTGAAACATTGGCTCGGTCTCTGGCTGATGGAGCAGGAATTCTTCTCTCATTCCTCTCTTCTCTAACTATCTGCTCAGGACCCTGTCCAGGCCCAGTCCAATGCCTCAGAGCGTGGAGCAGGTTCTCTGTCAGCACCCTCACTCCATCTCTGCATAGGTGGGGGCCATTTCTCTTAAACAGGTCCTCTCGTTTCCAGAATAGATAGAAGTTCTCAATGTAGTGTAGTCCTCTCGGGGCACACTCTTTGGACAGCCATGTGTTCAGCTGAAGAAGCCGGCTAAACTTGTTTATCCTCCTGTCGATGTTTGGAATAGGCCCACTTATGAATGTTTTGATTTCCATTTCATCAAGCACGTCGAATAACTTCAAGAAGTCTTTTTTCAAAACTTCAGTCTGTTCCCGCCGCATGTCCACTGCACCCACGTGCACAATCAGCTGTTTAGCTCCTCCATGCTTAGCCATAATATTTGGAAGGAGTGACGTTATCTCAGAAACAGTGGCGCTTGGAAAAGAATGTGTGTTTATCTTTTCATGCGTCACGTGACTTATCGCGCCGTCTCCAACCAAAACAATCTGCGTGACCTTGGCTCCTGGCACAGATCCTCCTCGCTGTATTTTGGCCACGTCATCTTTCCTTTTTTCATTTGATTCCATCTCTGAAAGTGGTAAAAATCTGTTTGTGAGCTGTATTTTAGGTGACTTCACGTTATCTTTGTATCGTTTAGGCTTTGCTCCAAGTTTGTTCCAAGAAACAGCCAATTTACTCAACAGGGCAAATAAAGGAGAGCAGCCATGTAGGATGCAGGCACATGCTCTGTGGTTTTATTGTGTAGAGGTCATCACATCTGCTTTACACGCAGAAGGTCCTGGGTTCGATCCCCAGTGAAACCAGCTGTGTGTTTCGTGCAAACTCTCATTGACTTTGAGCATGCTGTTGGTGCTTTAAAGCTCCATGACTTTACTGTGCCCCTCTTGCTTACTGAAATAAAAGCTTCATATGTTGAGCTCATATTGTGTTCAATAGCTACAGCGTACCTATCTTTCATTCAGTCCTCTAATTCTTTCAACAAGGTTTAAAGAGGTGCTCAAAGTTCAAGTAGCCGCGGTGTGTGACCTAGCGAAGTCGATGTCAGACACTGTAATATTTTCTGGTCCCCTGCCCAATTGGATCAATGCTGAATTGTACAGCCGTCTCTCAGCATTCAACAACTGGTTATCCAGATGGTGCCCTCAAAACAACGTTGTCTTTATTGATAACTGGAGTGCGTTTTGGGGAAAGCCTGGGCTCATACGCAGGGATGGCATCCATCCGACTTCGGAGGGTACATCCCTATTAGTTCGGAATTTGACCGATACTCTTAGTCGTGTTAAGTGACCATCTAGGGATGAGCCCCGGGCGCAGAGCAGCAGTTTAAGACGCTCCTCTGTCGCTGAACTCTCGCCTGTTCTGTTACATGTGAAGTGTTCAGATTCAAGACAGATAGAGACTGTGTGTGTCCCTCGTGTTCCTCGTACAAATAATGCCAAAAAGTCACATCTCAGAAAAAATATTTCAGGCGTCAGACCAAATAACTTAAGGAAAATAACAATCACAAATGACACAAATATACAAATGAATAAACACGTAAAATATGGACTGCTAAACATTCGAGCAATTTCCTCCAAATCGCTCTTAGTTAATGAATTAATTAGTGACTATAACATAGATCTTCTAGCTCTAACTGAAACGTGGCTTCAACAAGACGACTACGTCAGACTAAATGAGTCCACCCCACCCACCCATGTTAACTTTCAGACTGCCAGGAGCACAGGCCGAGGTGGTGGTGTGGCAGTGATCTCACACTCAAGCCTACTCATGAGCCCTAAAACTAACAATGCATTTCACTCATTTGAAAGCCTTATGCTGTCGATCACATGTCCAAATATGAGAAACCAAAAAGGAGTTTTGTTCATAGTTATCTACCGACCTCCTGGTCCCTACTCAGAGTTTTTAACAGAGTTTTCTGACTTTATATCAAACTTAGTGTTAGCCTGGGATAAAATAGTTATAGCTGGAGACTTTAATATCCACGTGAACATGAGTGATGACGCTCTCAGTAATGCCTTCAGCGCCTTGTTAGACAGCATTGGTTTCACTCAGAATGTAAATAAACCGACTCACACCCACAAGAACACTCTGGATCTTATCCTAACGTATGGAACAGAGATTAGTGACCTCATTGTCCTCCCTCAAAACCCTATATTGTCAGATCATTTCCTAATTACCTTTCAGTTTATTCTTAAAGATCATCCAGTCCCACAAAATAAAGTTATAATGAAAAGGACAATATCTGAAAAATCTATCTCAAAATTCAAAGAAATAATAGAGCCAATATTCAGTGACATGTCATGTGATCCTGCTGAGAACAGCTTTAGTCCCAGTTTAAGTGATCAATTTGTCGACTTGACCATGAATTCTCTGAAGTCTGCTCTTGACGTTGTCGCGCCGTTAAAACAGAAGGTCATTAGGCCAAAGCGCCTCCCCATGGTACAACCAAGAACTGCGTTCACATAAACAAAGAGTTAGAAAGTTAGAGGGATTATTTCGTCGCTCTCACACCGAAGAATCCCTAAAAGCATGGAAAAGTTGCCTGCTGTCCTATAAGCAGGCTCTGCGTAAGGCCCAAACCAGATATTATTCAAATCTAATAGAAGTCAACAAAAGTAACACTAAATTCCTTTTCAGCACTGTAGCTAGGCTAACAAACTGTCACAGTGCAGTAGAGCCTTCAATCCCAGCTACACTAAGCTCTGATGATTTCCTCCTATTTTTTAACAATAAAATAAAAACAATCAGAGATAAATTAGATGAAATTACCCCGCTATTAGCCCTGAACTAGCCCAAGCTGTAAATCTAACGTCCCATATAAATCCACCTGTAAACTTAGAAAGGTTCACAGCTGTTGATCAAGCAGAGATAACTTCAGCCATTATGTCCTCTAAAAGCTCAACTTGTGTCCTAGACCCCATTCCAAGCAGACTCCTCAAAGACATTCTCCCCTGAATTATAGACCCTATTCTTAATATAATAAATACTGAAACTGCACTAGTTAAAGTCACAAATGATTTGTTATTAGCCGCTTACGATGGACTGGTCTCAATCCTGGTTCTGTTGGACCTCAGCGCAGCGTTTGACACCATCGACCACAACATTCTACTGCAGAGGTTAGAATGTGATGTAGGTGTCGGAGGAACAGCCCTCAGCTGGTTTAAATCCTATCTATCTGATAGGTTCCAATTTGTTAATGTAAACCAGAGCTCCTCACCATGCTCTAAAGTAATTTACGGTGTGCCACAGGGTTCGGTACTCGGTCCAATTCTGTTTACTCTTTATATGCTGCCATTAGGCAACATTATCATAAAGCAAGTGTAGCCTCCAGTTCTACTGTAAGAAACCTTGGAGTCTTATTTGACCAGGAGCTCTCATTTAAAGCTCATATAAATCAAGCTTGTAAAACAGCCTATTTCCATTTGCGCAACATAGCCAAAATCAGAAGAATCCTGCCTAAAAGTGATGCCGAAAAACGTATCCATGCATTTGTAACGACTAGATTAGACTACTGTAACTCCCTGCTTGCAGCGTGTCCTAAAAGCTCCATAAAAAGCTTTCAACTGGTTCAAAATGCAGCAGCAAGATTACTAACAGGAACAAAAAGAAGAGAACACATTACGCCGGTGCTGAAGTCTCTTCACTGGCTCCCCGTCGAGTTTAGAATCAAATTCAAAATTCTACTCTTGACCTACAAAGCCATAAATGACATGGCCCCATCCTACCTCAAAGATGTTATAGAACCATATCATCCAAACAGAGCTCTTCGCTCTCAGAATGCCGGCCTTCTGGTGGTCCCAAGAGTCTCTAAAAGTACTGTAGGAGGTAGAGCGTTTAGCTACCAAGCTCCTGTGTTATGGAATCAGCTCCCGACCCATGTTAAATATGCTGACACAGTCTCTTCATTTAAGTCCAGGCTTAAAACGTTCCTCTTCGAAATCGCTTATGGTCAGACTAGTTAGGAACAGAAACATAAACCCACAGCTTTAGCTACGCTGCCCTAGGAGTAACTATGCTGGGGGAAGTATGACAGCTTGAGCTCTGTCCTCTTCTTCTGACTACTTATGCTATCAAACAATATTTATTTTTTGATTCCACTTGCAAACTGTTCACCGCCTTCTTTTTCTTTCTCTCACTCCTGAGGACCTGTGGACCCAGATGCCCCTCCCCTGGTGAAGTGGTCCCTGCCCTGTGTGGACGATCCCTCATCTGCCTGAAGAGTGGGTCCAGCTCGCCACCGACGGTCCCTCATCTGCCTGAAGAGTGGGTCCAGTTCGCCTCAGTCGGTCCCTCATCTGCCTGAAGAGTGGGTCCAGTTCGCCTCAGTCGGTCCCTCATCTGCCTGAAGAGTGGGTCCAGTTCGCCTCAGTCGGTCCCTCATCTGCCTGAAGAGTGGGTCCAGTTTGCCTCAGTCGGTCCCTCATCTGCCTGAGGAGTGGGTCCAGCTCCAGTCTCCCTCGTGTCCGTCTGTCCGTCTGTGAGAGTCGGATCTCTCCTTCACTGGAACTCCTCCAGGTTTCTACGCTTTTTTCCCAAAGAGGTTTTTTTTTTTGTAGTTTTTCCTGGCCGAGAAGGAGAGTCTAAGGACAGAGGACCCTGGGACATCGTCCCACGCCACCACAGACATTGTCTGACTCCCTTGCCACCACAGACATTGTCTGACTTCATCGCCACCACAGATATTGTTGATTCATTTCTCCCTGTGGCCCTCAGAGGCAACTGTTGTTGTGATTTTGGGCCTTACAAAAATAAATTGATTTGATGATTTGATTTGATTTGAAATGCGCTTTCTATGTTCACATGCTGAAATCTGGGGATGAACCAGGGACTTCTAGATCTTCAGTCTATCGCCCTGCCAAATGAGTTATTTTGGTAAGGACAGCTGGTGGGTTCATGTCTTAAACAGGAACCTACTTATACACCCCAAGCATTTGATATTTGCTGAATGCCAATGGAAATGCGTGTGCACAATCTCTCTAGGTAACTTTGCTGTGGGTTGGTTATCAATCTGATATGATTTAAAACACACGTTCAAGGGTGTTTTTTACGTAGGGGGACAATGTGAAGATTGTTGCGTCATTCCACCCCAAATTCTGTCAACAAGTCGGCAGGAGTTATTAAAAGTTGGTTTAATAACTGTAAAGAGACTAAAAATCTTGGGAGATATACAAGATAAGCATTTGTAAAGAAACTTGGAAAGACCTTTTTTCCACATCAAATTTTACAGTTCTTCAACCACACATGAAGAGTCACCTGAACAGGGACTTGAACCCTGGACCCTCAGATTAAAAGTCTGATGCTCTACCGACTGATGGACGCATCATATGGCAATGGCATACAGTACATACATTGGCCATTCACTCACCTTAGCCAGCACAACAGCCCAGAGGCAGCCATGAAGACACGTGAAGAGGATCCATTGCGTTGTCAGCACAGGCAAATAAATGAACCATTTTATTGTCACCACTTGTGCTTCTTCATGCTCCTCATTTGGGTTGTCTTGTCAAAAATAGGAATTGTACTGCAGCAATCATGACTCTTGTTCCAAGTTTTATTTCCAATTAGACCTCAACCAGAGCCACTGTCTGTCTGCAATTCACAGAAAGTGCTTCATAGTTGGATTGTAGTTTTAGCTTCACCCCACTTGAATTGAATATTTTTGTATGGGTACTTTCTTTGTGTGTGAGTATTTTTCATTCTGATCATTTTTGCCAGAGTTCATTTCTATACGGCTACTTTTTGCTCAGGTAACATTTTGATCCAAGTCGTGTCTACCCTTGCCCTCATGTGCTATGTCTGTGTGAATTTAATAGTGCAATTATTTGTAAAATTGCTTATGATTTTCATATTTTGGCTAATAAATAAAAGTAGATCCTGATTACCTAGTCTTGATCAACGTTCGTGTAGTTCTGCACCTTTATAATGTAGCTCCAATTTGAGCTATGTGAAAGACAGTTACACAAAGGACTTGCAAAACAAATAGTAGATTTACTCAACAGGGCAAATCAAAGAGAGCAGCCATGTAGGATGCAGGCACATGCTCTGTGGTTTCATTGTGTAGAGGTCATCACATCTGCTTTACACGCAGAAGGTCCTGGGTTCGATCCCCAGGGAAACCAGCTGTGTGTTTCATGCAAACTCCCATTGACTTTGAGCATGCTGTTGGTGCTTTAAAGCTCCATGACTTTACTGTGCCCCTCTTGCATACTGAAATAAAAGCTTCATCTGTTGAGCTCATATTGTGTTCAATAGCTACAGCGTACCTATCATCTTGTATCTTTCATTCAGTCCTCTAATTCTTTCAACAAGGTTTAAAGAAATGCGCTTTCTATGTTCACATGCAGAAATCTGGGGATGAACCAGGGACTTCTAGATCTTCAGTCTATCGCTCTGCCAAATGAGTTATTTTGGTAAGGACAGCTGGTGGGTTCATGTCTTAAACAGGAACCTACTTATACACCCCAAGCATTTGATATTTGCTGAATGCCAATGGAAATGCGTGTGCACAATCTCTCTAGGTAACTTTGCTGTGGGTTGGTTATCAATCTGATATGATTTAAAACACACGTTCAAGGGTGTTTTTTACGTAGGGGGACAATGTGAAGATTGTTGCGTCATTCCACCCCAAATTCTGTCAACAAGTCGGCAGGAGTTATTAAAAGTTGGTTTAATAACTGTAAAGAGACTAAAAATCTTGGGAGATATACAAGATAAGCATTTGTAAAGAAACTTGGAAAGACCTTTTTTCCACATCAAATTTTACAGTTCTTCAACCACACATGAAGAGTCACCTGAACAGGGACTTGAACCCTGGACCCTCAGATTAAAAGTCTGATGCTCTACCGACTGATGGACGCATCATATGGCAATGGCATACAGTACATACATTGGCCATTCACTCACCTTAGCCAGCACAACAGCCCAGAGGCAGCCATGAAGACACGTGAAGAGGATCCATTGCGTTGTCAGCACAGGCAAATAAATGAACCATTTTATTGTCACCACTTGTGCTTCTTCATGCTCCTCATTTGGGTTGTCTTGTCAAAAATAGGAATTGTACTGCAGCAATCATGACTCTTGTTCCAAGTTTTATTTCCAATTAGACCTCAACCAGAGTCACTGTCTGTCTGCAATTCACAGAAAGTGCTTCATAGTTGGATTGTAGTTTTAGCTTCACCCCACTTGAATTGAATATTTTTGTATGGGTACTTTCTTTGTGTGTGAGTATTTTTCATTCTGATCATTTTTGCCAGAGTTCATTTCTATACGGCTACTTTTTGCTCAGGTAACATTTTGATCCAAGTCGTGTCTACCCTTGCCCTCATGTGCTATGTCTGTGTGCATTTAATAGTGCAATTATTTGTAAAATTGCTTATGATTTTCATATTTTGGCTAATACATAAAAGTAGATCCTGATTACCTAGTCTTGATCAACGTTCGTGTAGTTCTGCACCTTTATAATGTAGCTCCAATTTGAGCTATGTGAAAGACAGTTACACAAAGGACTTGCAAAACAAATAGTAGATTTACTCAACAGGGCAAATCAAAGAGAGCAGCCATGTAGGATGCAGGCACATGCTCTGTGGTTTCATTGTGTAGAGGTCATCACATCTGCTTTACACGCAGAAGGTCCTGGGTTCGATCCCCAGGGAAACCAGCTGTGTGTTTCATGCAAACTCTCATTGACTTTGAGCGTGCTGTTGGTGCTTTAAAGCTCCATGACTTTACTGTGCCCCTCTTGCATACTGAAATAAAAGCTTCATCTGTTGAGCTCATATTGTGTTCAATAGCTACAGCGTACCTATCATCTTGTATCTTTCATTCAGTCCTCTAATTCTTTCAACAAGGTTTAAAGAAATGCGCTTTCTATGTTCACATGCAGAAATCTGGGGATGAACCAGGGACTTCTAGATCTTCAGTCTATCGCCCTGCCAAATGAGTTATTTTGGTAAGGACAGCTGGTGGGTTCATGTCTTAAACAGGAACCTACTTATACACCCCAAGCATTTGATATTTGCTGAATGCCAATGGAAATGCGTGTGCACAATCTCTCTAGGTAACTTTGCTGTGGGTTGGTTATCAATCTGATATGATTTAAAACACATGTTCAAGGGTGTTTTTTACGTAGGGGGACAATGTGAAGATTGTTGCGTCATTCCACCCCAAATTCTGTCAACAAGTCGGCAGGAGTTATTAAAAGTTGGTTTAATAACTGTAAAGAGACTGAAAAGCTTGGGAGATATACAAGATAAGCATTTGTAAAGAAACTTGGAAAGACCTTTTTTCCACATCAAATTTTACAGTTCTTCAACCACACATGAAGAGTCACCTGAACAGGGACTTGAACCCTGGACCCTCAGATTAAAAGTCTGATGCTCTACCGACTGATGGACGCATCATATGGCAATGGCATACAGTACATACATTGGCCATTCACTCACCTTAGCCAGCACAACAGCCCAGAGGCAGCCATGAAGACACGTGAAGAGGATCCATTGCGTTGTCAGCACAGGCAAATAAATGAACCATTTTATTGTCACCACTTGTGCTTCTTCATGCTCCTCATTTGGGTTGTCTTGTCAAAAATAGGAATTGTACTGCAGCAATCATGACTCTTGTTCCAAGTTTTATTTCCAATTAGACCTCAACCAGAGTCACTGTCTGTCTGCAATTCACAGAAAGTGCTTCATAGTTGGATTGTAGTTTTAGCTTCACCCCACTTGAATTGAATATTTTTGTATGGGTACTTTCTTTGTGTGTGAGTATTTTTCATTCTGATCATTTTTGCCAGAGTTCATTTCTATACGGCTACTTTTTGCTCAGGTAACATTTTGATCCAAGTCGTGTCTACCCTTGCCCTCATGTGCTATGTCTGTGTGCATTTAATAGTGCAATTATTTGTAAAATTGCTTATGATTTTCATATTTTGGCTAATAAATAAAAGTAGATCCTGATTACCTAGTCTTGATCAACGTTCGTGTAGTTCTGCACCTTTATAATGTAGCTCCAATTTGAGCTATGTGAAAGACAGTTACACAAAGGACTTGCAAAACAAATAGTAGATTTACTCAACAGGGCAAATCAAAGAGAGCAGCCATGTAGGATGCAGGCACATGCTCTGTGGTTTCATTGTGTAGAGGTCATCACATCTGCTTTACACGCAGAAGGTCCTGGGTTCGATCCCCAGGGAAACCAGCTGTGTGTTTCATGCAAACTCTCATTGACTTTGAGCATGCTGTTGGTGCTTTAAAGCTCCATGACTTTACTGTGCCCCTCTTGCATACTGAAATAAAAGCTTCATCTGTTGAGCTCATATTGTGTTCAATAGCTACAGCGTACCTATCATCTTGTATCTTTCATTCAGTCCTCTAATTCTTTCAACAAGGTTTAAATAAATGCGCTTTCTATGTTCACATGCAGAAATCTGGGGATGAACCAGGGACTTCTAGATCTTCAGTCTATCGCTCTGCCAAATGAGTTATTTTGGTAAGGACAGCTGGTGGGTTCATGTCTTAAACAGGAACCTACTTATACACCCCAAGCATTTGATATTTGCTGAATGCCAATGTAAATGAGTGTGCACAATCTCTCTAGGTAACTTTGCTGTGGGTTGGTTATCAATCTGATATGATTTAAAACACACGTTCAAGGGTGTTTTTTACGTAGGGGGACAATGTGAAGATTGTTGCGTCATTCCACCCCAAATTCTGTCAACAAGTCGGCAGGAGTTATTAAAAGTTGGTTTAATAACTGTAAAGAGACTAAAAATCTTGGGAGATATACAAGATAAGCATTTGTAAAGAAACTTGGAAAGACCTTTTTTCCACATCAAATTTTACAGTTCTTCAACCACACATGAAGAGTCACCTGAACAGGGACTTGAACCCTGGACCCTCAGATTAAAAGTCTGATGCTCTACCGACTGATGGACGCATCATATGGCAATGGTATACAGTACATACATTGGCCATTCACTCACCTTAGCCAGCACAACAGCCCAGAGGCAGCCATGAAGACACGTGAAGAGGATCCATTGCGTTGTCAGCACAGGCAAATAAATGAACCATTTTATTGTCACCACTTGTGCTTCTTCATGTTCCTCATTTGGTTTGTCTTGTCAAAAATAGGAATTGTACTGCAGAAATCATGACTCTTGTTCCAAGTTTTATTTCCAATTAGACCTCAACCAGAGTCACTGTCTGTCTGCAATTCACAGAAAGTACTTCATAGTTGGATTGTAGTTTTAGCTTCGCCCCCACTTGAATTGAATATTTTTGTATGGGTACTTTCTTTGTGTGTGAGTATTTTTCATTCTGATCATTTTTGCCAGAGTTCATTTCTATACAGCTACTTTTTGCTAAGGTAACATTTTGATCCAAGTCGTGTCTACCCTTGCCCTCATGTGCTATGTCTGTGTGCATTTAATAGTGCAATTATTTGTAAAATTGCTTATGATTTTCATATTTTGGCTAATAAATAAAAGTAGATCCTGATTACCTAGTCTTGATCAACGTTCGTGTAGTTCTGCACCTTTATAATGTAGCTCCAATTTGAGCTATGTGAAAGACAGTTACACAAAGGACTTGCAAAACAAATAGTAGATTTACTCAACAGGGCAAATCAAAGAGAGCAGCCATGTAGGATGCAGGCACATGCTCTGTGGTTTCATTGTGTAGAGGTCATCATATCTGCTTTACACGCAGAAGGTCCTGGGTTCGATCCCCAGGGAAACCAGCTGTGTGTTTAATACAAACTCTCATTGACTTTGAGCATGCTGTTGGTGCTTTAAAGCTCCATGACTTTACTGTGCCCCTCTTGCATACTGAAATAAAAGCTTCATCTGTTGAGCTCATATTGTGTTCAATAGCTACAGCGTACCTATCATCTTGTATCTTTCATTCAGTCCTCTAATTCTTTCAACAAGGTTTAAAGAAATGCGCTTTCTATGTTCACATGCAGAAATCTGGGGATGAACCAGGGACTTCTAGATCTTCAGTCTATCGCTCTGCCAAATGAGCTATTTTGGTAAGGACAGCTGGTGGGTTCATGTCTTAAACAGGAACCTACTTATACACCCCAAGCATTTGATATTTGCTGAATGCCAATGGAAATGCGTGTGCACAATCTCTCTAGGTAACTTTGCTGTGGGTTGGTTATCAATCTGATATGATTTAAAACACACGTTCAAGGGTGTTTTTTACGTAGGGGGACAATGTGAAGATTGTTGCGTCATTCCACCCCAAATTCTGTCAACAAGTCGGCAGGAGTTATTAAAAGTTGGTTTAATAACTGCAAAGAGAATGAAAATCTTGGGAGATATACAAGATAAGCATTTGTAAAGAAACTTGGAAAGACCTTTTTTCCACATCAAATTTTACAGTTCTTCAACCACACATGAAGAGTCACCTGAACAGGGACTTGAACCCTGGACCCTCAGATTAAAAGTCTGATGCTCTACCGACTGATGGACGCATCATATGGCAATGGCATACAGTACATACATTGGCCATTCACTCACCTTAGCCAGCACAACAGCCCAGAGGCAGCCATGAAGACACGTGAAGAGGATCCATTGCGTTGTCAGCACAGGCAAATAAATGAACCATTTTATTGTCACCACTTGTGCTTCTTCATGCTCCTCATTTGGGTTGTCTTGTCAAAAATAGGAATTGTACTGCAGCAATCATGACTCTTGTTCCAAGTTTTATTTCCAATTAGACCTCAACCAGAGTCACTGTCTGTCTGCAATTCACAGAAAGTGCTTCATAGTTGGATTGTAGTTTTAGCTTCGCCCCCACTTGAATTGAATATTTTTGTATGGGTACTTTCTTTGTGTGTGAGTATTTTTCATTCTGATCATTTTTGCCAGAGTTCATTTCTATACGGCTACTTTTTGCTCAGGTAACATTTTGATCCAAGTCGTGTCTACCCTTGCCCTCATGTGCTATGTCTGTGTGCATTTAATAGTGCAATTATTTGTAAAATTGCTTATGATTTTCATATTTTGGCTAATAAATAAAAGTAGATCCTGATTACCTAGTCTTGATCAACGTTCGTGTAGTTCTGCACCTTTATAATGTAGCTCCAATTTGAGCTATGTGAAAGACAGTTACACAAAGGACTTGCAAAACAAATAGTAGATTTACTCAACAGGGCAAATCAAAGAGAGCAGCCATGTAGGATGCAGGCACATGCTCTGTGGTTTCATTGTGTAGAGGTCATCACATCTGCTTTATACGCAGAAGGTCCTGGGTTCGATCCCCAGGGAAACCAGCTGTGTGTTTCATGCAAACTCTCATTGACTTTGAGCATGCTGTTGGTGCTTTAAAGCTCCATGACTTTACTGTGCCCCTCTTGCATACTGAAATAAAAGCTTCATCTGTTGAGCTCATATTGTGTTCAATAGCTACAGCGTACCTATCATCTTGTATCTTTCATTCAGTCCTCTAATTCTTTCAACAAGGTTTAAATAAATGCGCTTTCTATGTTCACATGCAGAAATCTGGGGATGAACCAGGGACTTCTAGATCTTCAGTCTATCGCTCTGCCAAATGAGTTATTTTGGTAAGGACAGCTGGTGGGTTCATGTCTTAAACAGGAACCTACTTATACACCCCAAGCATTTGATATTTGCTGAATGCCAATGTAAATGTGTGTGCACAATCTCTCTAGGTAACTTTGCTGTGGGTTGGTTATCAATCTGATATGATTTAAAACACACGTTCAAGGGTGTTTTTTACGTAGGGGGACAATGTGAAGATTGTTGCGTCATTCCACCCCAAATTCTGTCAACAAGTCGGCAGGAGTTATTAAAAGTTGGTTTAATAACTGTAAAGAGACTAAAAATCTTGGGAGATATACAAGATAAGCATTTGTAAAGAAACTTGGAAAGACCTTTTTTCCACATCAAATTTTACAGTTCTTCAACCACACATGAAGAGTCACCTGAACAGGGACTTGAACCCTGGACCCTCAGATTAAAAGTCTGATGCTCTACCGACTGATGGACGCATCATATGGCAATGGCATACAGTACATACATTGGCCATTCACTCACCTTAGCTAGCACAACAGCCCAGAGGCAGCCATGAAGACACGTGAAGAGGATCCATTGCGTTGTCAGCACAGGCAAATAAATGAACCATTTTATTGTCACCACTTGTGCTTCTTCATGTTCCTCATTTGGTTTGTCTTGTCAAAAATAGGAATTGTACTGCAGCAATCATGACTCTTGTTCCAAGTTTTATTTCCAATTAGACCTCAACCAGAGTCACTGTCTGTCTGCAATTCACAGAAAGTGCTTCATAGTTGGATTGTAGTTTTAGCTTCACCCCACTTGAATTGAATATTTTTGTATGGGTACTTTCTTTGTGTGTGAGTATTTTTCATTCTGATCATTTTTGCCAGAGTTCATTTCTATACGGCTACTTTTTGCTCAGGTAACATTTTGATCCAAGTCGTGTCTACCCTTGCCCTCATGTGCTATGTCTGTGTGCATTTAATAGTGCAATTATTTGTAAAATTGCTTATGATTTTCATATTTTGGCTAATAAATAAAAGTAGATCCTGATTACCTAGTCTTGATCAACGTTCGTGTAGTTCTGCACCTTTATAATGTAGCTCCAATTTGAGCTATGTGAAAGACAGTTACACAAAGGACTTGCAAAACAAATAGTAGATTTACTCAACAGGGCAAATCAAAGAGAGCAGCCATGTAGGATGCAGGCACATGCTCTGTGGTTTCATTGTGTAGAGGTCATCACATCTGCTTTACACGCAGAAGGTCCTGGGTTCGATCCCCAGGGAAACCAGCTGTGTGTTTCATGCAAACTCTCATTGACTTTGAGCATGCTGTTGGTGCTTTAAAGCTCCATGACTTTACTGTGCCCCTCTTGCATACTGAAATAAAAGCTTCATCTGTTGAGCTCATATTGTGTTCAATAGCTACAGCGTACCTATCATCTTGTATCTTTCATTCAGTCCTCTAATTCTTTCAACAAGGTTTAAATAAATGCGCTTTCTATGTTCACATGCAGAAATCTGGGGATGAACCAGGGACTTCTAGATCTTCAGTCTATCGCTCTGCCAAATGAGTTATTTTGGTAAGGACAGCTGGTGGGTTCATGTCTTAAACAGGAACCTACTTATACACCCCAAGCATTTGATATTTGCTGAATGCCAATGTAAATGAGTGTGCACAATCTCTCTAGGTAACTTTGCTGTGGGTTGGTTATCAATCTGATATGATTTAAAACACACGTTCAAGGGTGTTTTTTACGTAGGGGGACAATGTGAAGATTGTTGCGTCATTCCACCCCAAATTCTGTCAACAAGTCGGCAGGAGTTATTAAAAGTTGGTTTAATAACTGTAAAGAGACTAAAAATCTTGGGAGATATACAAGATAAGCATTTGTAAAGAAACTTGGAAAGACCTTTTTTCCACATCAAATTTTACAGTTCTTCAACCACACATGAAGAGTCACCTGAACAGGGACTTGAACCCTGGACCCTCAGATTAAAAGTCTGATGCTCTACCGACTGATGGACGCATCATATGGCAATGGCATACAGTACATACATTGGCCATTCACTCACCTTAGCCAGCACAACAGCCCAGAGGCAGCCATGAAGACACGTGAAGAGGATCCATTGCGTTGTCAGCACAGGCAAATAAATGAACCATTTTATTGTCACCACTTGTGCTTCTTCATGCTCCTCATTTGGGTTGTCTTGTCAAAAATAGGAATTGTACTGCAGCAATCATGACTCTTGTTCCAAGTTTTATTTCCAATTAGACCTCAACCAGAGTCACTGTCTGTCTGCAATTCACAGAAAGTGCTTCATAGTTGGATTGTAGTTTTAGCTTCGCCCCCACTTGAATTGAATATTTTTGTATGGGTACTTTCTTTGTGTGTGAGTATTTTTCATTCTGATCATTTTTGCCAGAGTTCATTTCTATACGGCTACTTTTTGCTCAGGTAACATTTTGATCCAAGTCGTGTCTACCCTTGCCCTCATGTGCTATGTCTGTGTGCATTTAATAGTGCAATTATTTGTAAAATTGCTTATGATTTTCATATTTTGGCTAATAAATAAAAGTAGATCCTGATTACCTAGTCTTGATCAACGTTCGTGTAGTTCTGCACCTTTATAATGTAGCTCCAATTTGAGCTATGTGAAAGACAGTTACACAAAGGACTTGCAAAACAAATAGTAGATTTACTCAACAGGGCAAATCAAAGAGAGCAGCCATGTAGGATGCAGGCACATGCTCTGTGGTTTCATTGTGTAGAGGTCATCACATCTGCTTTATACGCAGAAGGTCCTGGGTTCGATCCCCAGGGAAACCAGCTGTGTGTTTCATGCAAACTCTCATTGACTTTGAGCATGCTGTTGGTGCTTTAAAGCTCCATGACTTTACTGTGCCCCTCTTGCATACTGAAATAAAAGCTTCATCTGTTGAGCTCATATTGTGTTCAATAGCTACAGCGTACCTATCATCTTGTATCTTTCATTCAGTCCTCTAATTCTTTCAACAAGGTTTAAATAAATGCGCTTTCTATGTTCACATGCAGAAATCTGGGGATGAACCAGGGACTTCTAGATCTTCAGTCTATCGCTCTGCCAAATGAGTTATTTTGGTAAGGACAGCTGGTGGGTTCATGTCTTAAACAGGAACCTACTTATACACCCCAAGCATTTGATATTTGCTGAATGCCAATGTAAATGTGTGTGCACAATCTCTCTAGGTAACTTTGCTGTGGGTTGGTTATCAATCTGATATGATTTAAAACACACGTTCAAGGGTGTTTTTTACGTAGGGGGACAATGTGAAGATTGTTGCGTCATTCCACCCCAAATTCTGTCAACAAGTCGGCAGGAGTTATTAAAAGTTGGTTTAATAACTGCAAAGAGAATGAAAATCTTGGGAGATATACAAGATAAGCATTTGTAAAGAAACTTGGAAAGACCTTTTTTCCACATCAAATTTTACAGTTCTTCAACCACACATGAAGAGTCACCTGAACAGGGACTTGAACCCTGGACCCTCAGATTAAAAGTCTGATGCTCTACCGACTGATGGACGCATCATATGGCAATGGCATACAGCACATACATTGGCCATTCACTCACCTTAGCCAGCACAACAGCCCAGAGGCAGCCATGAAGACATGTGAAGAGGATCCATTGCGTTGTCAGCACAGGCAAATAAATGAACCATTTTATTGTCACCACTTGTGCTTCTTCATGCTCCTCATTTGGGTTGTCTTGTCAAAAATAGGAATTGTACTGCAGCAATCATGACTCTTGTTCCAAGTTTTATTTCCAATTAGACCTCAACCAGAGTCACTGTCTGTCTGCAATTCACAGAAAGTGCTTCATAGTTGGATTGTAGTTTTAGCTTCGCCCCCACTTGAATTGAATATTTTTGTATGGGTACTTTCTTTGTGTGTGAGTATTTTTCATTCTGATCATTTTTGCCAGAGTTCATTTCTATACGGCTACTTTTTGCTCAGGTAACATTTTGATCCAAGTCGTGTCTACCCTTGCCCTCATGTGCTATGTCTGTGTGCATTTAATAGTGCAATTATTTGTAAAATTGCTTATGATTTTCATATTTTGGCTAATAAATAAAAGTAGATCCTGATTACCTAGTCTTGATCAACGTTCGTGTAGTTCTGCACCTTTATAATGTAGCTCCAATTTGAGCTATGTGAAAGACAGTTACACAAAGGACTTGCAAAACAAATAGTAGATTTACTCAACAGGGCAAATCAAAGAGAGCAGCCATGTAGGATGCAGGCACATGCTCTGTGGTTTCATTGTGTAGAGGTCATCACATCTGCTTTACACGCAGAAGGTCCTGGGTTTGATCCCCAGGGAAACCAGCTGTGTGTTTCATACAAACTCTCATTGACTTTGAGCATGCTGTTGGTGCTTTAAAGCTCCATGACTTCCCTGTTCCCCTCTTGCATACTGAAATAAAAGCTTCATCTGTTGAGCTCATATTGTGTTCAATTGCTACAGCGTACCTATCATCTTGTATCTTTCATTCAGTCCTCTAATTCTTTCAACAAGGTTTAAATAAATGCGCTTTCTATGTTCACATGCAGAAATCTGGGGATGAACCAGGGACTTCTAGATCTTCAGTCTATCGCTCTGCCAAATAAGTTATTTTGGTAAGGACAGCTGGTGGGTTCATGTCTTAAACAGGAACCTACTTATACACCCCAAGCATTTGATATTTGCTGAATGCCAATGGAAATGCGTGTGCACAATCTCTCTAGGTAACTTTGCTGTGGGTTGGTTATCAATCTGATATGATTTAAAACACACGTTCAAGGGTGTTTTTTACGTAGGGGGACAATGTGAAGATTGTTGCGTCATTCCACCCCAAATTCTGTCAACAAGTCGGCAGGAGTTATTAAAAGTTGGTTTAATAACTGTAAAGAGACTGAAAAGCTTGGGAGATATACAAGATAAGCATTTGTAAAGAAACTTGGAAAGACCTTTTTTCCACATCAAATTTTACAGTTCTTCAACTACACATGAAGAGTCACCTGAACAGGGACTTGAACCCTGGACCCTCAGATTAAAAGTCTGATGCTCTACCGACTGATGGACGCATCATATGGCAATGGCATACAGTACATACATTGGCCATTCACTCACCTTAGCCAGCACAACAGCCCAGAGGCAGCCATGAAGACACGTGAAGAGGATCCATTGCGTTGACAGGCAAATAAATGAACCATTTTATTGTCACCACTTGTGCTTCTTCATGTTCCTCATTTGGGTTGTCTTGTCAAAAATAGGAATTGTACTGCAGCAATCATGACTCTTGTTCCAAGTTTTATTTCCAATTAGACCTCAACCAGAGCCACTGTCTGTCTGCAATTCACAGAAAGTGCTTCATAGTCGGATTGTAGTTTTAGCTTCGCCCCCACTTGAATTGAATATTTTTGTATGGGTACTTTCTTTGTGTGTGAGTATTTTTCATTCTGATCATTTTTGCCAGAGTTCATTTCTATACAGCTACTTTTTGCTAAGGTAACATTTTGATCCAAGTCGTGTCTACCCTTGCCCTCATGTGCTATGTCTGTGTGCATTTAATAGTGCAATTATTTGTAAAATTGCTTATGATTTTCATATTTTGGCTAATAAATAAAAGTAGATCCTGATTACCTAGTCTTGATCAACGTTCGTGTAGTTCTGCACCTTTATAATGTAGCTCCAATTTGAGCTATGTGAAAGACAGTTACACAAAGGACTTGCAAAACAAATAGTAGATTTACTCAACAGGGCAAATCAAAGAGAGCAGCCATGTAGGATGCAGGCACATGCTCTGTGGTTTCATTGTGTAGAGGTCATCACATCTGCTTTACACGCAGAAGGTCCTGGGTTTGATCCCCAGGGAAACCAGCTGTGTGTTTCATACAAACTCTCATTGACTTTGAGCATGCTGTTGGTGCTTTAAAGCTCCATGACTTCCCTGTTCCCCTCTTGCATACTGAAATAAAAGCTTCATCTGTTGAGCTCATATTGTGTTCAATTGCTACAGCGTACCTATCATCTTGTATCTTTCATTCAGTCCTCTAATTCTTTCAACAAGGTTTAAATAAATGCGCTTTCTATGTTCACATGCAGAAATCTGGGGATGAACCAGGGACTTCTAGATCTTCAGTCTATCGCTCTGCCAAATAAGTTATTTTGGTAAGGACAGCTGGTGGGTTCATGTCTTAAACAGGAACCTACTTATACACCCCAAGCATTTGATATTTGCTGAATGCCAATGGAAATGCGTGTGCACAATCTCTCTAGGTAACTTTGCTGTGGGTTGGTTATCAATCTGATATGATTTAAAACACACGTTCAAGGGTGTTTTTTACGTAGGGGGACAATGTGAAGATTGTTGCGTCATTCCACCCCAAATTCTGTCAACAAGTCGGCAGGAGTTATTAAAAGTTGGTTTAATAACTGTAAAGAGACTGAAAAGCTTGGGAGATATACAAGATAAGCATTTGTAAAGAAACTTGGAAAGACCTTTTTTCCACATCAAATTTTACAGTTCTTCAACTACACATGAAGAGTCACCTGAACAGGGACTTGAACCCTGGACCCTCAGATTAAAAGTCTGATGCTCTACCGACTGATGGACGCATCATATGGCAATGGCATACAGTACATACATTGGCCATTCACTCACCTTAGCCAGCACAACAGCCCAGAGGCAGCCATGAAGACACGTGAAGAGGATCCATTGCGTTGACAGGCAAATAAATGAACCATTTTATTGTCACCACTTGTGCTTCTTCATGTTCCTCATTTGGGTTGTCTTGTCAAAAATAGGAATTGTACTGCAGCAATCATGACTCTTGTTCCAAGTTTTATTTCCAATTAGACCTCAACCAGAGCCACTGTCTGTCTGCAATTCACAGAAAGTGCTTCATAGTCGGATTGTAGTTTTAGCTTCGCCCCCACTTGAATTGAATATTTTTGTATGGGTACTTTCTTTGTGTGTGAGTATTTTTCATTCTGATCATTTTTGCCAGAGTTCATTTCTATACAGCTACTTTTTGCTAAGGTAACATTTTGATCCAAGTCGTGTCTACCCTTGCCCTCATGTGCTATGTCTGTGTGCATTTAATAGTGCAATTATTTGTAAAATTGCTTATGATTTTCATATTTTGGCTAATAAATAAAAGTAGATCCTGATTACCTAGTCTTGATCAACGTTCGTGTAGTTCTGCACCTTTATAATGTAGCTCCAATTTGAGCTATGTGAAAGACAGTTACACAAAGGACTTGCAAAACAAATAGTAGATTTACTCAACAGGGCAAATCAAAGAGAGCAGCCATGTAGGATGCAGGCACATGCTCTGTGGTTTCATTGTGTAGAGGTCATCACATCTGCTTTACACGCAGAAGGTCCTGGGTTTGATCCCCAGGGAAACCAGCTGTGTGTTTCATACAAACTCTCATTGACTTTGAGCATGCTGTTGGTGCTTTAAAGCTCCATGACTTCCCTGTTCCCCTCTTGCATACTTAAATAAAAGCTTCATCTGTTGAGCTCATATTGTGTTCAATTGCTACAGCGTACCTATCATCTTGTATCTTTCATTCAGTCCTCTAATTCTTTCAACAAGGTTTAAATAAATGCGCTTTCTATGTTCACATGCAGAAATCTGGGGATGAACCAGGGACTTCTAGATCTTCAGTCTATCGCTCTGCCAAATAAGTTATTTTGGTAAGGACAGCTGGTGGGTTCATGTCTTAAACAGGAACCTACTTATACACCCCAAGCATTTGATATTTGCTGAATGCCAATGGAAATGCGTGTGCACAATCTCTCTAGGTAACTTTGCTGTGGGTTGGTTATCAATCTGATATGATTTAAAACACACGTTCAAGGGTGTTTTTTACGTAGGGGGACAATGTGAAGATTGTTGCGTCATTCCACCCCAAATTCTGTCAACAAGTCGGCAGGAGTTATTAAAAGTTGGTTTAATAACTGTAAAGAGACTGAAAATCTTGGGAGATATACAAGATAAGCATTTGTAAAGAAACTTGGAAAGACCTTTTTTCCACATCAAATTTTACAGTTCTTCAACTACACATGAAGAGTCACCTGAACAGGGACTTGAACCCTGGACCCTCAGATTAAAAGTCTGATGCTCTACCGACTGATGGACGCATCATATGGCAATGGCATACAGTACATACATTGGCCATTCACTCACCTTAGCCAGCACAACAGCCCAGAGGCAGCCATGAAGACACGTGAAGAGGATCCATTGCGTTGACAGGCAAATAAATGAACCATTTTATTGTCACCACTTGTGCTTCTTCATGCTCCTCATTTGGGTTGTCTTGTCAAAAATAGGAATTGTACTGCAGCAATCATGACTCTTGTTCCAAGTTTTATTTCCAATTAGACCTCAACCAGAGCCACTGTCTGTCTGCAATTCACAGAAAGTGCTTCATAGTTGGATTGTAGTTTTAGCTTCGCCCCCACTTGAATTGAATATTTTTGTATGGGTACTTTCTTTGTGTGTGAGTATTTTTCATTCTGATCATTTTTGCCAGAGTTCATTTCTATACAGCTACTTTTTGCTAAGGTAACATTTTGATCCAAGTCGTGTCTACCCTTGCCCTCATGTGCTATGTCTGTGTGCATTTAATAGTGCAATTATTTGTAAAATTGCTTATGATTTTCATATTTTGGCTAATAAATAAAAGTAGATCCTGATTACCTAGTCTTGATCAACGTTCGTGTAGTTCTGCACCTTTATAATGTAGCTCCAATTTGAGCTATGTGAAAGACAGTTACACAAAGGACTTGCAAAACAAATAGTAGATTTACTCAACAGGGCAAATCAAAGAGAGCAGCCATGTAGGATGCAGGCACATGCTCTGTGGTTTCATTGTGTAGAGGTCATCACATCTGCTTTACACGCAGAAGGTCCTGGGTTCGATCCCCAGGGAAACCAGCTGTGTGTTTCATACAAACTCTCATTGACTTTGAGCATGCTGTTGGTGCTTTAAAGCTCCATGACTTCCCTGTTCCCCTCTTGCATACTGAAATAAAAGCTTCATCTGTTGAGCTCATATTGTGTTCAATTGCTACAGCGTACCTATCATCTTGTATCTTTCATTCAGTCCTCTAATTCTTTCAACAAGGTTTAAATAAATGCGCTTTCTATGTTCACATGCAGAAATCTGGGGATGAACCAGGGACTTCTAGATCTTCAGTCTATCGCTCTGCCAAATAAGTTATTTTGGTAAGGACAGCTGGTGGGTTCATGTCTTAAACAGGAACCTACTTATACACCCCAAGCATTTGATATTTGCTGAATGCCAATGGAAATGCGTGTGCACAATCTCTCTAGGTAACTTTGCTGTGGGTTGGTTATCAATCTGATATGATTTAAAACACACGTTCAAGGGTGTTTTTTACGTAGGGGGACAATGTGAAGATTGTTGCGTCATTCCACCCCAAATTCTGTCAACAAGTCGGCAGGAGTTATTAAAAGTTGGTTTAATAACTGTAAAGAGACTGAAAAGCTTGGGAGATATACAAGATAAGCATTTGTAAAGAAACTTGGAAAGACCTTTTTTCCACATCAAATTTTACAGTTCTTCAACTACACATGAAGAGTCACCTGAACAGGGACTTGAACCCTGGACCCTCAGATTAAAAGTCTGATGCTCTACCGACTGATGGACGCATCATATGGCAATGGCATACAGTACATACATTGGCCATTCACTCACCTTAGCCAGCACAACAGCCCAGAGGCAGCCATGAAGACACGTGAAGAGGATCCATTGCGTTGACAGGCAAATAAATGAACCATTTTATTGTCACCACTTGTGCTTCTTCATGTTCCTCATTTGGGTTGTCTTGTCAAAAATAGGAATTGTACTGCAGCAATCATGACTCTTGTTCCAAGTTTTATTTCCAATTAGACCTCAACCAGAGTCACTGTCTGTCTGCAATTCACAGAAAGTGCTTCATAGTCGGATTGTAGTTTTAGCTTCGCCCCCACTTGAATTGAATATTTTTGTATGGGTACTTTCTTTGTGTGTGAGTATTTTTCATTCTGATCATTTTTGCCAGAGTTCATTTCTATACAGCTACTTTTTGCTAAGGTAACATTTTGATCCAAGTCGTGTCTACCCTTGCCCTCATGTGCTATGTCTGTGTGCATTTAATAGTGCAATTATTTGTAAAATTGCTTATGATTTTCATATTTTGGCTAATAAATAAAAGTAGATCCTGATTACCTAGTCTTGATCAACGTTCGTGTAGTTCTGCACCTTTATAATGTAGCTCCAATTTGAGCTATGTGAAAGACAGTTACACAAAGGACTTGCAAAACAAATAGTAGATTTACTCAACAGGGCAAATCAAAGAGAGCAGCCATGTAGGATGCAGGCACATGCTCTGTGGTTTCATTGTGTAGAGGTCATCACATCTGCTTTACACGCAGAAGGTCCTGGGTTTGATCCCCAGGGAAACCAGCTGTGTGTTTCATACAAACTCTCATTGACTTTGAGCATGCTGTTGGTGCTTTAAAGCTCCATGACTTCCCTGTTCCCCTCTTGCATACTGAAATAAAAGCTTCATCTGTTGAGCTCATATTGTGTTCAATTGCTACAGCGTACCTATCATCTTGTATCTTTCATTCAGTCCTCTAATTCTTTCAACAAGGTTTAAATAAATGCGCTTTCTATGTTCACATGCAGAAATCTGGGGATGAACCAGGGACTTCTAGATCTTCAGTCTATCGCTCTGCCAAATAAGTTATTTTGGTAAGGACAGCTGGTGGGTTCATGTCTTAAACAGGAACCTACTTATACACCCCAAGCATTTGATATTTGCTGAATGCCAATGGAAATGCGTGTGCACAATCTCTCTAGGTAACTTTGCTGTGGGTTGGTTATCAATCTGATATGATTTAAAACACACGTTCAAGGGTGTTTTTTACGTAGGGGGACAATGTGAAGATTGTTGCGTCATTCCACCCCAAATTCTGTCAACAAGTCGGCAGGAGTTATTAAAAGTTGGTTTAATAACTGTAAAGAGACTGAAAAGCTTGGGAGATATACAAGATAAGCATTTGTAAAGAAACTTGGAAAGACCTTTTTTCCACATCAAATTTTACAGTTCTTCAACTACACATGAAGAGTCACCTGAACAGGGACTTGAACCCTGGACCCTCAGATTAAAAGTCTGATGCTCTACCGACTGATGGACGCATCATATGGCAATGGCATACAGTACATACATTGGCCATTCACTCACCTTAGCCAGCACAACAGCCCAGAGGCAGCCATGAAGACACGTGAAGAGGATCCATTGCGTTGACAGGCAAATAAATGAACCATTTTATTGTCACCACTTGTGCTTCTTCATGTTCCTCATTTGGGTTGTCTTGTCAAAAATAGGAATTGTACTGCAGCAATCATGACTCTTGTTCCAAGTTTTATTTCCAATTAGACCTCAACCAGAGCCACTGTCTGTCTGCAATTCACAGAAAGTGCTTCATAGTCGGATTGTAGTTTTAGCTTCGCCCCCACTTGAATTGAATATTTTTGTATGGGTACTTTCTTTGTGTGTGAGTATTTTTCATTCTGATCATTTTTGCCAGAGTTCATTTCTATACAGCTACTTTTTGCTAAGGTAACATTTTGATCCAAGTCGTGTCTACCCTTGCCCTCATGTGCTATGTCTGTGTGCATTTAATAGTGCAATTATTTGTAAAATTGCTTATGATTTTCATATTTTGGCTAATAAATAAAAGTAGATCCTGATTACCTAGTCTTGATCAACGTTCGTGTAGTTCTGCACCTTTATAATGTAGCTCCAATTTGAGCTATGTGAAAGACAGTTACACAAAGGACTTGCAAAACAAATAGTAGATTTACTCAACAGGGCAAATCAAAGAGAGCAGCCATGTAGGATGCAGGCACATGCTCTGTGGTTTCATTGTGTAGAGGTCATCACATCTGCTTTACACGCAGAAGGTCCTGGGTTTGATCCCCAGGGAAACCAGCTGTGTGTTTCATACAAACTCTCATTGACTTTGAGCATGCTGTTGGTGCTTTAAAGCTCCATGACTTCCCTGTTCCCCTCTTGCATACTTAAATAAAAGCTTCATCTGTTGAGCTCATATTGTGTTCAATTGCTACAGCGTACCTATCATCTTGTATCTTTCATTCAGTCCTCTAATTCTTTCAACAAGGTTTAAATAAATGCGCTTTCTATGTTCACATGCAGAAATCTGGGGATGAACCAGGGACTTCTAGATCTTCAGTCTATCGCTCTGCCAAATAAGTTATTTTGGTAAGGACAGCTGGTGGGTTCATGTCTTAAACAGGAACCTACTTATACACCCCAAGCATTTGATATTTGCTGAATGCCAATGGAAATGCGTGTGCACAATCTCTCTAGGTAACTTTGCTGTGGGTTGGTTATCAATCTGATATGATTTAAAACACACGTTCAAGGGTGTTTTTTACGTAGGGGGACAATGTGAAGATTGTTGCGTCATTCCACCCCAAATTCTGTCAACAAGTCGGCAGGAGTTATTAAAAGTTGGTTTAATAACTGTAAAGAGACTGAAAATCTTGGGAGATATACAAGATAAGCATTTGTAAAGAAACTTGGAAAGACCTTTTTTCCACATCAAATTTTACAGTTCTTCAACTACACATGAAGAGTCACCTGAACAGGGACTTGAACCCTGGACCCTCAGATTAAAAGTCTGATGCTCTACCGACTGATGGACGCATCATATGGCAATGGCATACAGTACATACATTGGCCATTCACTCACCTTAGCCAGCACAACAGCCCAGAGGCAGCCATGAAGACACGTGAAGAGGATCCATTGCGTTGACAGGCAAATAAATGAACCATTTTATTGTCACCACTTGTGCTTCTTCATGCTCCTCATTTGGGTTGTCTTGTCAAAAATAGGAATTGTACTGCAGCAATCATGACTCTTGTTCCAAGTTTTATTTCCAATTAGACCTCAACCAGAGCCACTGTCTGTCTGCAATTCACAGAAAGTGCTTCATAGTTGGATTGTAGTTTTAGCTTCGCCCCCACTTGAATTGAATATTTTTGTATGGGTACTTTCTTTGTGTGTGAGTATTTTTCATTCTGATCATTTTTGCCAGAGTTCATTTCTATACGGCTACTTTTTGCTCAGGTAACATTTTGATCCAAGTCGTGTCTACCCTTGCCCTCATGTGCTATGTCTGTGTGCATTTAATAGTGCAATTATTTGTAAAATTGCTTATGATTTTCATATTTTGGCTAATAAATAAAAGTAGATCCTGATTACCTAGTCTTGATCAACGTTCGTGTAGTTCTGCACCTTTATAATGTAGCTCCAATTTGAGCTATGTGAAAGACAGTTACACAAAGGACTTGCAAAACAAATAGTAGATTTACTCAACAGGGCAAATCAAAGAGAGCAGCCATGTAGGATGCAGGCACATGCTCTGTGGTTTCATTGTGTAGAGGTCATCACATCTGCTTTACACGCAGAAGGTCCTGGGTTTGATCCCCAGGGAAACCAGCTGTGTGTTTCATGCAAACTCTCATTGACTTTGAGCATGCTGTTGGTGCTTTAAAGCTCCATGACTTCCCTGTTCCCCTCTTGCATACTGAAATAAAAGCTTCATCTGTTGAGCTCATATTGTGTTCAATTGCTACAGCGTACCTATCATCTTGTATCTTTCATTCAGTCCTCTAATTCTTTCAACAAGGTTTAAATAAATGCGCTTTCTATGTTCACATGCAGAAATCTGGGGATGAACCAGGGACTTCTAGATCTTCAGTCTATCGCTCTGCCAAATAAGTTATTTTGGTAAGGACAGCTGGTGGGTTCATGTCTTAAACAGGAACCTACTTATACACCCCAAGCATTTGATATTTGCTGAATGCCAATGGAAATGCGTGTGCACAATCTCTCTAGGTAACTTTGCTGTGGGTTGGTTATCAATCTGATATGATTTAAAACACACGTTCAAGGGTGTTTTTTACGTAGGGGGACAATGTGAAGATTGTTGCGTCATTCCACCCCAAATTCTGTCAACAAGTCGGCAGGAGTTATTAAAAGTTGGTTTAATAACTGTAAAGAGACTGAAAATCTTGGGAGATATACAAGATAAGCATTTGTAAAGAAACTTGGAAAGAACTTTTTTCCACATCAAATTTTACAGTTCTTCAACCACACATGAAGAGTCACCTGAACAGGGACTTGAACCCTGGACCCTCAGATTAAAAGTCTGATGCTCTACCGACTGATGGACGCATCATATGGCAATGGCATACAGTACATACATTGGCCATTCACTCACCTTAGCCAGCACAACAGCCCAGAGGCAGCCATGAAGACACGTGAAGAGGATCCATTGCGTTGTCAGCACAGGCAAATAAATGAACCATTTTATTGTCACCACTTGTGCTTCTTCATGCTCCTCATTTGGGTTGTCTTGTCAAAAATAGGAATTGTACTGCAGCAATCATGACTCTTGTTCCAAGTTTTATTTCCAATTAGACCTCAACCAGAGCCACTGTCTGTCTGCAATTCACAGAAAGTGCTTCATAGTTGGATTGTAGTTTTAGCTTCGCCCCCACTTGAATTGAATATTTTTGTATGGGTACTTTCTTTGTGTGTGAGTATTTTTCATTCTGATCATTTTTGCCAGAGTTCATTTCTATACAGCTACTTTTTGCTAAGGTAACATTTTGATCCAAGTCGTGTCTACCCTTGCCCTCATGTGCTATGTCTGTGTGCATTTAATAGTGCAATTATTTGTAAAATTGCTTATGATTTTCATATTTTGGCTAATAAATAAAAGTAGATCCTGATTACCTAGTCTTGATCAACGTTCGTGTAGTTCTGCACCTTTATAATGTAGCTCCAATTTGAGCTATGTGAAAGACAGTTACACAAAGGACTTGCAAAACAAATAGTAGATTTACTCAACAGGGCAAATCAAAGAGAGCAGCCATGTAGGATGCAGGCACATGCTCTGTGGTTTCATTGTGTAGAGGTCATCACATCTGCTTTACACGCAGAAGGTCCTGGGTTCGATCCCCAGGGAAACCAGCTGTGTGTTTCATACAAACTCTCATTGACTTTGAGCATGCTGTTGGTGCTTTAAAGCTCCATGACTTTACTGTTCCCCTCTTGCATACTGAAATAAAAGCTTCATCTGTTGAGCTCATATTGTGTTCAATTGCTACAGCGTACCTATCATCTTGTATCTTTCATTCAGTCCTCTAATTCTTTCAACAAGGTTTAAATAAATGCGCTTTCTATGTTCACATGCAGAAATCTGGGGATGAACCAGGGACTTCTAGATCTTCAGTCTATCGCTCTGCCAAATGAGTTATTTTGGTAAGGACAGCTGGTGGGTTCATGTCTTAAACAGGAACCTACTTATACACCCCAAGCATTTGATATTTGCTGAATGCCAATGTAAATGCGTGTGCACAATCTCTCTGGGTAACTTTGCTGTGGGTTGGTTATCAATCTGATATGATTTAAAACACACGTTCAAGGGTGTTTTTTACGTAGGGGGACAATGTGAAGATTGTTGCGTCATTCCACCCCAAATTCTGTCAACAAGTCGGCAGGAGTTATTAAAAGTTGGTTTAATAACTGTAAAGAGACTAAAAATCTTGGGAGATATACAAGATAAGCATTTGTAAAGAAACTTGGAAAGACCTTTTTTCCACATCAAATTTTACAGTTCTTCAACCACACATGAAGAGTCACCTGAACAGGGACTTGAACCCTGGACCCTCAGATTAAAAGTCTGATGCTCTACCGACTGATGGACGCATCATATGGCAATGGCATACAGTACATACATTGGCCATTCACTCACCTTAGCCAGCACAACAGCCCAGAGGCAGCCATGAAGACACGTGAAGAGGATCCATTGCGTTGTCAGCACAGGCAAATAAATGAACCATTTTATTGTCACCACTTGTGCTTCTTCATGCTCCTCATTTGGTTTGTCTTGTCAAAAATAGGAATTGTACTGCAGAAATCATGACTCTTGTTCCAAGTTTTATTTCCAATTAGACCTCAACCAGAGTCACTGTCTGTCTGCAATTCACAGAAAGTGCTTCATAGTTGGATTGTAGTTTTAGCTTCACCCCACCTGAATTGAATATTTTTGTATGGGTACTTTCTTTGTGTGTGAGTATTTTTCATTCTGATCATTTTTGCCAGAGTTCATTTCTATACAGCTACTTTTTGCTAAGGTAACATTTTGATCCAAGTCGTGTCTACCCTTGCCCTCATGTGCTATGTCTGTGTGCATTTAATAGTGCAATTATTTGTAAAATTGCTTATGATTTTCATATTTTGGCTAATAAATAAAAGTAGATCCTGATTACCTAGTCTTGATCAACGTTCGTGTAGTTCTGCACCTTTATAATGTAGCTCCAATTTGAGCTATGTGAAAGACAGTTACACAAAGGACTTGCAAAACAAATAGTAGATTTACTCAACAGGGCAAATCAAAGAGAGCAGCCATGTAGGATGCAGGCACATGCTCTGTGGTTTCATTGTGTAGAGGTCATCACATCTGCTTTACACGCAGAAGGTCCTGGGTTCGATCCCCAGGGAAACCAGCTGTGTGTTTCATACAAACTCTCATTGACTTTGAGCATGCTGTTGGTGCTTTAAAGCTCCATGACTTTACTGTTCCCCTCTTGCATACTGAAATAAAAGCTTCATCTGTTGAGCTCATATTGTGTTCAATTGCTACAGCGTACTTATCATCTTGTATCTTTCATTCAGTCCTCTAATTCTTTCAACAAGGTTTAAATAAATGCGCTTTCTATGTTCACATGCAGAAATCTGGGGATGAACCAGGGACTTCTAGATCTTCAGTCTATCGCTCTGCCAAATAAGTTATTTTGGTAAGGACAGCTGGTGGGTTCATGTCTTAAACAGGAACCTACTTATACACCCCAAGCATTTGATATTTGCTGAATGCCAATGGAAATGCGTGTGCACAATCTCTCTAGGTAACTTTGCTGTGGGTTGGTTATCAATCTGATATGATTTAAAACACATGTTCAAGGGTGTTTTTTACGTAGGGGGACAATGTGAAGATTGTTGCGTCATTCCACCCCAAATTCTGTCAACAAGTCGGCAGGAGTTATTAAAAGTTGGTTTAATAACTGTAAAGAGACTGAAAATCTTGGGAGATATTCAAGATAAGCATTTGTAAAGAAACTTGGAAAGACCTTTTTTCCACATCAAATTTTACAGTTCTTCAACCACACATGAAGAGTCACCTGAACAGGGACTTGAACCCTGGACCCTCAGATTAAAAGTCTGATGCTCTACCGACTGATGGACGCATCATATGGCAATGGCATACAGTACATACATTGGCCATTCACTCACCTTAGCCAGCACAACAGCCCAGAGGCAGCCATGAAGACATGTGAAGAGGATCTATTGCGTTGTCAGCGCAGGCAAATAAATGAACCATTTTATTGTCACCACTTGTGCTTCTTCATGCTCCTCATTTGGGTTGTCTTGTCAAAAATAGGAATTGTACTGCAGCAATCATGACTCTTGTTCCAAGTTTTATTTCCAATTAGACCTCAACCAGAGTCACTGTCTGTCTGCAATTCACAGAAAGTGCTTCATAGTTGGATTGTAGTTTTAGCTTCGCCCCCACTTGAATTGAATATTTTTGTATGGGTACTTTCTTTGTGTGTGAGTATTTTTCATTCTGATCATTTTTGCCAGAGTTCATTTCTATACGGCTACTTTTTGCTCAGGTAACATTTTGATCCAAGTCGTGTCTACCCTTGCCCTCATGTGCTATGTCTGTGTGCATTTAATAGTGCAATTATTTGTAAAATTGCTTATGATTTTCATATTTTGGCTAATAAATAAAAGTAGATCCTGATTACCTAGTCTTGATCAACGTTCGTGTAGTTCTGCACCTTTATAATGTAGCTCCAATTTGAGCTATGTGAAAGACAGTTACACAAAGGACTTGCAAAACAAATAGTAGATTTACTCAACAGGGCAAATCAAAGAGAGCAGCCATGTAGGATGCAGGCGGATGCTCTGTGGTTTCATTGTGTAGAGGTCATCACATCTGCTTTACACGCAGAAGGTCCTGGGTTCGATCCCCAGGGAAACCAGCTGTGTGTTTCATACAAACTCTCATTGACTTTGAGCATGCTGTTGGTGCTTTAAAGCTCCATGACTTTACTGTTCCCCTCTTGCATACTGAAATAAAAGCTTCATCTGTTGAGCTCATATTGTGTTCAATTGCTACAGCGTACCTATCATCTTGTATCTTTCATTCAGTCCTCTAATTCTTTCAACAAGGTTTAAATAAATGCGCTTTCTATGTTCACATGCAGAAATCTGGGGATGAACCAGGGACTTCTAGATCTTCAGTCTATCGCTCTGCCAAATAAGTTATTTTGGTAAGGACAGCTGGTGGGTTCATGTCTTAAACAGGAACCTACTTATACACCCCAAGCATTTGATATTTGCTGAATGCCAATGTAAATGCGTGTGCACAATCTCTCTAGGTAACTTTGAGGTGGGTTGGTTATCAATCTGATATGATTTAAAACACACGTTCAAGGGTGTTTTTTACGTAGGGGGACAATGTGAAGATTGTTGCGTCATTCCACCCCAAATTCTGTCAACAAGTCGGCAGGAGTTATTAAAAGTTGGTTTAATAACTGTAAAGAGACTGAAAATCTTGGGAGATATACAAGATAAGCATTTGTAAAGAAACTTGGAAAGACCTTTTTTCCACATCAAATTTTACAGTTCTTCAACCACACATGAAGAGTCACCTGAACAGGGACTTGAACCCTGGACCCTCAGATTAAAAGTCTGATGCTCTACCGACTGATGGACGCATCATATGGCAATGGCATACAGTACATACATTGGCCATTCACTCACCTTAGCCAGCACAACAGCCCAGAGGCAGCCATGAAGACACGTGAAGAGGATCCATTGCGTTGACAGGCAAATAAATGAACCATTTTATTGTCACCACTTGTGCTTCTTCATGCTCCTCATTTGGGTTGTCTTGTCAAAAATAGGAATTGTACTGCAGCAATCATGACTCTTGTTCCAAGTTTTATTTCCAATTAGACCTCAACCAGAGCCACTGTCTGTCTGCAATTCACAGAAAGTGCTTCATAGTCGGATTGTAGTTTTAGCTTCGCCCCCACTTGAATTGAATATTTTTGTATGGGTACTTTCTTTGTGTGTGAGTATTTTTCATTCTGATCATTTTTGCCAGAGTTCATTTCTATACAGCTACTTTTTGCTAAGGTAACATTTTGATCCAAGTCGTGTCTACCCTTGCCCTCATGTGCTATGTCTGTGTGCATTTAATAGTGCAATTATTTGTAAAATTGCTTATGATTTTCATATTTTGGCTAATAAATAAAAGTAGATCCTGATTACCTAGTCTTGATCAATGTTCGTGTAGTTCTGCACCTTTATAATGTAGCTCCAATTTGAGCTATGTGAAAGACAGTTACACAAAGGACTTGCAAAACAAATAGTAGATTTACTCAACAGGGCAAATCAAAGAGAGCAGCCATGTAGGATGCAGGCGGATGCTCTGTGGTTTCATTGTGTTGAGGTCATCACATCTGCTTTACACGCAGAAGGTCCTGGGTTCGATCCCCAGTGAAACCAGCTGTGTGTTTCATGCAAACTCTCATTGACTTTGAGGATGCTGTTGGTGCTTTAAAGCTCCATGACTTTACTCTGCCCCTATTGCATACTGAAATAAAAGCTTTATCTGTTGAGCTCATATTGTGTTCAATTGCTACAGCGTACCTATCATCTTGTATCTTTCATTCAGTCCTCTAATTCTTTCAACAAGGTTTAAATAAATGCGCTTTCTATGTTCACATGCAGAAATCTGGGGATGAACCAGGGACTTCTAGATCTTCAGTCTATCGCTCTGCCAAATGAGTTATTTTGGTAAGGACAGCTGGTGGGTTCATGTCTTAAACAGGAACCTACTTATACACCCCAAGCATTTGATATTTGCTGAATGCCAATGGAAATGCGTGTGCACAATCTCTCTAGGTAACTTTGCTGTGGGTTGGTTATCAATCTGATATGATTTAAAACACACGTTCAAGGGTGTTTTTTACGTAGGGGGACAATGTGAAGATTGTTGCGTCATTCCACCCCAAATTCTGTCAACAAGTCGGCAGGAGTTATTAAAAGTTGGTTTAATAACTGTAAAGAGACTAAAAATCTTGGGAGATATACAAGATAAGCATTTGTAAAGAAACTTGGAAAGACCTTTTTCCACATCAAATTTTACAGTTCTTCAACCACACATGAAGAGTCACCTGAACAGGGACTTGAACCCTGGACCCTCAGATTAAAAGTCTGATGCTCTACCGACTGATGGACGCATCATATGGCAATGGCATACAGTACATACATTGGCCATTCTCTCACCTTAGCCAGCACAACAGCCCAGAGGCAGCCATGAAGACACGTGAAGAGGATCCATTGCGTTGTCAGCACAGGCAAATAAATGAACCATTTTATTGTCACCACTTGTGCTTCTTCATGTTCCTCATTTGGGTTGTCTTGTCAAAAATAGGAATTGTACTGCAGCAATCATGACTCTTGTTCCAAGTTTTATTTCCAATTAGACCTCAACCAGAGCCACTGTCTGTCTGCATTTCACAGAAAGTGCTTCATAGTTGGATTGTAGTTTTAGCTTCACCCCACCTGAATTGAATATTTTTGTATGGGTACTTTCTTTGTGTGTGAGTATTTTTCATTCTGATAATTTTTGCGGGAGTTCATTTCTATACAGCTACTTTTTGCTAAGGTAACATTTTTATCCAAGTCGTGTCTACCCTTGCCCTCATGTGCTATGTCTGTGTGCATTTAATAGTGCAATTATTTGTAAAATTGCTTATGATTTTCATATTTTGGCTAATAAATAAAAGTAGATCCTGATTACCTAGTCTTGATCAATGTTCGTGTAGTTCTGCACCTTTATAATGTAGCTCCAATTTGAGCTATGTGAAAGACAGTTACACAAAGGACTTGCAAAACAAATAGTAGATTTACTCAACAGGGCAAATCAAAGAGAGCAGCCATGTAGGATGCAGGCGCATGCTCTGTGGTTTCATTGTGTAGAGGTCATCATATTTGCTTTACACGCAGAAGGTCCTGGGTTCGATCCCTAGTGAAACCAGCTGTGTGTTTCATGCAAACTCTCATTGACTTTGATCATGCTGTTGGTGCTTTAAAGCTCCATGACTTTACTGTTCCCCTCTTGCATACTGAAATAAAAGCTTCATCTGTTGAGCTCATATTGTGTTCAATAGCTACAGCGTACCTCTCATCTTGTATCTTTCATTCAGTCCTCTAATTCTTTCAACAAGGTTTAAATAAATGCGCTTTCTATGTTCACATGCAGAAATCTGGGGATGAACCAGGGACTTCTAGATCTTCAGTCTATCGCTCTGCCAAATGAGTTATTTTGGTAAGGACAGCTGGTAGGTTCATGTCTTAAACAGGAACCTACTTATACACCCCAAGCATTTGATATTTGCTGAATGCCAATGTAAATGCGTGTGCACAATCTCTTTGGGTAACTTTGCTGTGGGTTGGTTATCAATCTGATATGATTTAAAACACACGTTCAAGGGTGTTTTTTACGTAGGGGGACAATGTGAAGATTGTTGCGTCATTCCACCCCAAATTCTGTCAACAAGTCGGCAGGAGTTATTAAAAGTTGGTTTAATAACTGTAAAGAGACTAAAAATCTTGGGAGATATACAAGATAAGCATTTGTAAAGAAACTTGGAAAGACCTTTTTTCCACATCAAATTTTACAGTTCTTCAACCACACATGAAGAGTCACCTGAACAGGGACTTGAACCCTGGACCCTCAGATTAAAAGTCTGATGCTCTACCGACTGATGGACGCATCATATGGCAATGGCATACAGTACATACATTGGCCATTCACTCACCTTAGCCAGCACAACAGCCCAGAGGCAGCCATGAAGACACGTGAAGAGGATCCATTGCGTTGACAGGCAAATAAATGAACCATTTTATTGTCACCACTTGTGCTTCTTCATGCTCCTCATTTGGGTTGTCTTGTCAAAAATAGGAATTGTACTGCAGCAATCATGACTCTTGTTCCAAGTTTTATTTCCAATTAGACCTCAACCAGAGCCACTGTCTGTCTGCAATTCACAGAAAGTGCTTCATAGTCGGATTGTAGTTTTAGCTTCGCCCCCACTTGAATTGAATATTTTTGTATGGGTACTTTCTTTGTGTGTGAGTATTTTTCATTCTGATCATTTTTGCCAGAGTTCATTTCTATACAGCTACTTTTTGCTAAGGTAACATTTTGATCCAAGTCGTGTCTACCCTTGCCCTCATGTGCTATGTCTGTGTGCATTTAATAGTGCAATTATTTGTAAAATTGCTTATGATTTTCATATTTTGGCTAATAAATAAAAGTAGATCCTGATTACCTAGTCTTGATCAATGTTCGTGTAGTTCTGCACCTTTATAATGTAGCTCCAATTTGAGCTATGTGAAAGACAGTTACACAAAGGACTTGCAAAACAAATAGTAGATTTACTAGACAGGGCAAATCAAAGAGAGCAGCCATGTAGGATGCAGGCGGATGCTCTGTGGTTTCATTGTGTTGAGGTCATCACATCTGCTTTACACGCAGAAGGTCCTGGGTTCGATCCCCAGTGAAACCAGCTGTGTGTTTCATGCAAACTCTCATTGACTTTGAGGATGCTGTTGGTGCTTTAAAGCTCCATGACTTTACTCTGCCCCTATTGCATACTGAAATAAAAGCTTTATCTGTTGAGCTCATATTGTGTTCAATTGCTACAGCGTACCTATCATCTTGTATCTTTCATTCAGTCCTCTAATTCTTTCAACAAGGTTTAAATAAATGCGCTTTCTATGTTCACATGCAGAAATCTGGGGATGAACCAGGGACTTCTAGATCTTCAGTCTATCGCTCTGCCAAATGAGTTATTTTGGTAAGGACAGCTGGTGGGTTCATGTCTTAAACAGGAACCTACTTATACACCCCAAGCATTTGATATTTGCTGAATGCCAATGGAAATGCGTGTGCACAATCTCTCTAGGTAACTTTGCTGTGGGTTGGTTATCAATCTGATATGATTTAAAACACACGTTCAAGGGTGTTTTTTACGTAGGGGGACAATGTGAAGATTGTTGCGTCATTCCACCCCAAATTCTGTCAACAAGTCGGCAGGAGTTATTAAAAGTTGGTTTAATAACTGTAAAGAGACTAAAAATCTTGGGAGATATACAAGATAAGCATTTGTAAAGAAACTTGGAAAGACCTTTTTCCACATCAAATTTTACAGTTCTTCAACCACACATGAAGAGTCACCTGAACAGGGACTTGAACCCTGGACCCTCAGATTAAAAGTCTGATGCTCTACCGACTGATGGACGCATCATATGGCAATGGCATACAGTACATACATTGGCCATTCTCTCACCTTAGCCAGCACAACAGCCCAGAGGCAGCCATGAAGACACGTGAAGAGGATCCATTGCGTTGTCAGCACAGGCAAATAAATGAACCATTTTATTGTCACCACTTGTGCTTCTTCATGTTCCTCATTTGGGTTGTCTTGTCAAAAATAGGAATTGTACTGCAGCAATCATGACTCTTGTTCCAAGTTTTATTTCCAATTAGACCTCAACCAGAGCCACTGTCTGTCTGCATTTCACAGAAAGTGCTTCATAGTTGGATTGTAGTTTTAGCTTCACCCCACCTGAATTGAATATTTTTGTATGGGTACTTTCTTTGTGTGTGAGTATTTTTCATTCTGATAATTTTTGCGGGAGTTCATTTCTATACAGCTACTTTTTGCTAAGGTAACATTTTTATCCAAGTCGTGTCTACCCTTGCCCTCATGTGCTATGTCTGTGTGCATTTAATAGTGCAATTATTTGTAAAATTGCTTATGATTTTCATATTTTGGCTAATAAATAAAAGTAGATCCTGATTACCTAGTCTTGATCAATGTTCGTGTAGTTCTGCACCTTTATAATGTAGCTCCAATTTGAGCTATGTGAAAGACAGTTACACAAAGGACTTGCAAAACAAATAGTAGATTTACTCAACAGGGCAAATCAAAGAGAGCAGCCATGTAGGATGCAGGCGCATGCTCTGTGGTTTCATTGTGTAGAGGTCATCATATTTGCTTTACACGCAGAAGGTCCTGGGTTCGATCCCCAGTGAAACCAGCTGTGTGTTTCATGCAAACTCTCATTGACTTTGATCATGCTGTTGGTGCTTTAAAGCTCCATGACTTTACTGTTCCCCTCTTGCATACTGAAATAAAAGCTTCATCTGTTGAGCTCATATTGTGTTCAATAGCTACAGCGTACCTCTCATCTTGTATCTTTCATTCAGTCCTCTAATTCTTTCAACAAGGTTTAAATAAATGCGCTTTCTATGTTCACATGCAGAAATCTGGGGATGAACCAGGGACTTCTAGATCTTCAGTCTATCGCTCTGCCAAATAAGTTATTTTGGTAAGGACAGCTGGTGGGTTCATGTCTTAAACAGGAACCTACTTATACACCCCAAGCATTTGATATTTGCTGAATGCCAATGGAAATGCGTGTGCACAATCTCTCTAGGTAACTTTGCTGTGGGTTGGTTATCAATCTGATATGATTTAAAACACATGTTCAAGGGTGTTTTTTACGTAGGGGGACAATGTGAAGATTGTTGCGTCATTCCACCCCAAATTCTGTCAACATGTCGGCAGGAGTTATTAAAAGTTGGTTTAATAACTGTAAAGAGACTAAAAATCTTGGGAGATATACAAGATAAGCATTTGTAAAGAAACTTGGAAAGACCTTTTTCCACATCAAATTTTACAGTTCTTCAACCACACATGAAGAGTCACCTGAACAGGGACTTGAACCCTGGACCCTCAGATTAAAAGTCTGATGCTCTACCGACTGATGGACGCATCATATGGCAATGGCATACAGTACATACATTGGCCATTCTCTCACCTTAGCCAGCACAACAGCCCAGAGGCAGCCATGAAGACACGTGAAGAGGATCCATTGCGTTGTCAGCACAGGCAAATAAATGAACCATTTTATTGTCACCACTTGTGCTTCTTCATGCTCCTCATTTGGTTTGTCTTGTCAAAAATAGGAATTGTACTGCAGCAATCATGACTCTTGTTCCAAGTTTTATTTCCAATTAGACCTCAACCAGAGTCACTGTCTGTCTGCAATTCACAGAAAGTGCTTCATAGTTGGATTGTAGTTTTAGCTTCGCCCCCACTTGAATTGAATATTTTTGTATGGGTACTTTCTTTGTGTGTGAGTATTTTTCATTCTGATCATTTTTGCCAGAGTTCATTTCTATACGGCTACTTTTTGCTCAGGTAACATTTTGATCCAAGTCGTGTCTACCCTTGCCCTCATGTGCTATGTCTGTGTGCATTTAATAGTGCAATTATTTGTAAAATTGCTTATGATTTTCATATTTTGGCTAATAAATAAAAGTAGATCCTGATTACCTAGTCTTGATCAACGTTCGTGTAGTTCTGCACCTTTATAATGTAGCTCCAATTTGAGCTATGTGAAAGACAGTTACACAAAGGACTTGCAAAACAAATAGTAGATTTACTCAACAGGGCAAATCAAAGAGAGCAGCCATGTAGGATGCAGGCACATTCCCTGTGGTTTCATTGTGTAGAGGTCATCACATCTGCTTTACACGCAGAAGGTCCTGGGTTCGATCCCCAGTGAAACCAGCTGTGTGTTTCATGCAAACTCTCATTGACTTTGAGCATGCTGTTGGTGCTTTAAAGCTCCATGACTTTACTGTTCCCCTCTTGCATACTGAAATAAAAGCTTCATCTGTTGAGCTCATATTGTGTTCAATAGCTACAGCGTACCTATCATCTTGTATCTTTCATTCAGTCCTCTAATTCTTTCAACAAGGTTTAAATAAATGCACTTTCTATGTTCACATGCAGAAATCTGGGGATGAACCAGGGACTTCTAGATCTTCAGTCTATCGCTCTGCCAAATGAGTTATTTTGGTAAGGACAGCTGGTGGGTTCATGTCTTAAACAGGAACCTACTTATACACCCCAAGCATTTGATATTTGCTGAATGCCAATGGAAATGCGTGTGCACAATCTCTCTAGGTAACTTTGAGGTGGGTTGGTAATCAATCTGATATGATTTAAAACACACGTTCAAGGGTGTTTTTTACGTAGGGGGACAATGTGAAGATTGTTGCGTCATTCCACCCCAAATTCTGTCAACAAGTCGGCAGGAGTTATTAAAAGTTGGTTTAATAACTGTAAAGAGACTGAAAATCTTGGGAGATATACAAGATAAGCATTTGTAAAGAAACTTGGAAAGACCTTTTTTCCACATCAAATTTTACAGTTCTTCAACCACACATGAAGAGTCACCTGAACAGGGACTTGAACCCTGGACCCTCAGATTAAAAGTCTGATGCTCTACCGACTGATGGACGCATCATATGGCAATGGCATACTGTACATACATTGGCCATTCACTCACCTTAGCTAGCACAACAGCCCAGAGGCAGCCATGAAGACATGTGAAGAGGATCCATTGCGTTGTCAGCACAGGCAAATAAATGAACCATTTTATTGTCACCACTTGTGCTTCTTCATGTTCCTCATTTGGGTTGTCTTGTCAAAAATAGGAATTGTACTGCAGCAATCATGACTCTTGTTCCAAGTTTTATTTCCAATTAGACCTCAACCAGAGCCACTGTCTGTCTGCAATTCACAGAAAGTGCTTCATAGTTGGATTGTAGTTTTAGCTTCGCCCCCAATTGAATTGAATATTTTTGTATGGGTACTTTCTTTGTGTGTGAGTATTTTTCATTCTGATCATTTTTGCCAAAGTTCATTTCTATACAGCTACTTTTTGCTAAGGTAACATTTTGATCCAAGTCGTGTCTACCCTTGCCCTCATGTGCTATGTCTGTGTGCATTTAATAGTGCAATTATTTGTAAAATTGCTTATGATTTCCATATTTTGGCTAATAAATAAAAGTAGATCCTGATTACCTAGTCTTGATCAATGTTCGTGTAGTTCTGCACCTTTCTAATGTAGCTCCAATTTGAGCTATGTGAAAGACAGTTACACAAAGGACTTGCAAAACAAATAGTAGATTTACTAGACAGGGCAAATCAAAGAGAGCAGCCATGTAGGATGCAGGCACATGCTCTGTGGTTTCATTGTGTAGAGGTCATCACATCTGCTTTGCACGCAGAAGGTCCTGGGTTCGATCCCCAGTGAAACCAGCTGTGTGTTTCATGCAAACTCTCATTGACTTTGAGCATGCTGTTGGTGCTTTAAAGCTCCATGACTTTACTGTGCCCCTCTTGCATACTGAAATAAAAGCTTCATCTGTTGAGCTCATATTGTGTTCACAACAAACAATAGAGATAGACAATTCAATTCAATTCAATTTTTTTTTTTTTTTTTTTTAAATTCCAATTTGACTTGTTATGACACAAAGGTTTGTCCCATTGTTACTTTACTTACATGTGCGTCACTTTTTGTGTGTTTCAGTAACTTTTTTGGCCTGATCACCCAGTCCACAAGTGTTCCTGTACCTATATATTTACAAATCAAGTACTGTTAAGCAGGTGGCATCCTTTGCTGGTCAGGGGGAAGAGAAAGGTATGTTTCCAGCAGGGTTCTAAGAAATATGAAGCAATGCCAATGGATTTCTTGCCCATCAGCTTGACCACCTTGCCACCACAATACTGCATCTTTGGAAAATTACAGTGAAAGCGTGAGACCAATAGAAAAATCAAGATATGCTTGTCCAGTCAAGAATTGCTGGAAAACATGACTGATCCCAAATTAAGCAAAGTATGCGCTCTACCGCTGACCCACTTTGTCTAGAAATGCTCCAAAAAGAAACACCAACCAACCTGCTAGTCTATAGATGCATAGAAAAGCTAAAGGTTGATTACAAACTTTTACACGCTGCGCCCAAATTGATACCATGTTTCTATGCCTCTCTTCACCTCTGTCCAGCTTGAATGTACTCGTAACCACTGCGAGTCTTGTACATAATCCAGCTACAAGTGTTCCAGCAGGACAGACTAGATATTCCCATACCGGGAGTTGAACCCGGGCCACCTGGATGAGAGCCAGGAATCCTTACTGCTAGACGATATGGGAAGGATTTGAGAAGGTAAGAGCTGATTTAATGGTAAAGAAGGCTTCATTGATGCTTGAGAGTTAAGGAACAGTTCTGTATGTAATAGATATAAGCCCATTCCACGTGCAACAAGTCTAGTGATTTGTATTTTCCTTGTGGCTCAGCCTATTAGACCGTGGACCTGAAATCCACAATCCTGGATTTTGGAGGCTAGTATCCTGTGCATATTACTTATGGGGTTATGTACCCATAATAGACTCAAATTGCTTCAAAATGTCTAATCATGGGTCTTTTTTGACCTACATCTTCTTTCACTACTCAGCTATCCTTTTCCCCAAAAAAGAAATAACAATGTAGGATGGATAAAAGAAATGTGCTGCTAGATTCTAAGCAAATGTGGAACTGGGAGCTTGCGCTGAAGATCGGCTTCCATCATCCAACACATTACTGACTAGCTTGGTCAATTTGGATTGACAATCCCAATAATGCAAGTAAAAAAATTCTAGCAGAGGATGGTTTCGATCCATCGACCTCTGGGTTATGGGCCCAGCACGCTTCCGCTGCGCCACTCTGCTGAATGCCTATGATCAGGGGACTCAAAACCACAATCCTTGGTTCAAGAGGCCAGTGCGTAATGCCCATGGGGCTGTATACGTCTAATAGACTCAAATTGCTTCAAAATATGAAATCTAAATTTAAAGAAATGTGGAACTGGGATCTTGCTACGAAAGACTGTGCTCTAACACTGAGCTACATAACCATCTCTTGCCTGTCATGATTTTTGTCCAAGCAAGACTTGGAGTCAACACTTTTCACTTTGTGCCATCAACAGAATATTGAATGGAGATGCAGGGGATTGAACCAAGGATTTCATACATGCCCTCGTTCTTAAAGAAAGGCTCCCAAATTAAACATCAGCAAACATGCTGGTTTATAGAATAGAACGAAACCTCAAAATCTGTGCTGCTAAACACACGTTGCTGACAGGAATCCCAATGGATTTCAAGTCCATCGCCTTAACCTCTCGACCACAACAACAATACACATTTAGACTTTTTGAAATTATCCACATTATTATCTGAAACTAGCGCAATTACATTGCCAGATTTAACTCTCCATGAATTCATGGAGACAGCATGTTTTACTAAGCATTCTAAGCTCAGGTTTGGCGAGACATACCCATACTGGAAGTTGGGAATGTCGCCCAGGCTGCCTCGGCGAGAACTAGAAATTCTAACCCCTAGACCATATGAGAAATATAAAGATCAAGTGTAACAGATTGAATTGTAACATAAGCCTCATTGATGTTTGAGAGGTTAAGGTACAGTGCATAGTTGGGTCACCAGCTTTTAAGCAAGCATTTTTAATATCTAAATGTGCTTGGTTCTGCATGTAATGGAGAGAAGCACATAGCTCGGGATTTGTATTTTTCTTTTGGTTCAGCCAAATAGAGCCACGTCTTGATCTTTAATACAGGCTTTTTTAATGGGGTTTGGAAGCACTATCAAGCAGCTCTGAGTTTGTGTTGTCCCGCTCCAGAAAATCTGGATAAGTGCTCTTAGGAGCTAGATTTGAGTTCCAGTCCCTGTGAAGGGATGCTTTCAAGTACAACCGCTGCTACGTTGCATCGAACAGCTAAAGGTTGATTACTGCATATTGCACGCTGCATCCTAAATGGATGGGATTTTTCTATGTCTCTCTTAACAACCCACAGCGTGTCTTATTCATACTGTGGATTCAAGTCTTCCAAAAGGCTGACCACGATGTTCCCATGCCAGGAGTTGAACCCAGGCCACCTGAATGGGCCACTTTGTCTCACCTTCCTGCAGGTAGTGTGGATGGATGAAATAATATTGTTTGAATTTTATAAGTGCTGCAAGGTTCAAAGGTAATGCGGGACTGGGAGCTTGCACTGAATCACCACACGTGCTGATTTGAAATATTTAAGTGAAGGTCTCTAAAATTCACTGCTGTGTAATCTGGGGGGAAACAGTGCAGTGATGATGGGGAATTATTTCGATTTACTCATTTTGGTGTTTTTTCTCATTTTGACCCGTTTTATATATATATATAGTTATTTACTGTTCTATTTTTCCACAAAATAAATTATTTTATATTATAAAATGTGTGTCCTGTTTACATGCATCTTTTTCATATATATAATACTGGGTAGTTTGTGGGAAAATCAGTGGCTATTTAAAGATGTACTTATTTAATTTACCACAATTTAAGATCATAAACAAAAACAAACAAGGACAAGTTGAGATAATCCTTTATTAGTCCTCACAGTGGGGAAATTTCAGTGTTACAATGCACAAGTGGGTGCAAGTAAAGAGAACAGAGAACTCAAGAGTTGAGAAGCTTCTCATTGTTTTATTAATTTAACTTTATCTCATTCTGTGTAAACAACCAGACATTTGGGCTCAATCTTGAGTGAACATGTGGTCTTTGCTATAAATATGAAAAACACTTTATCAATAACACTTCTCTGTGTTGTGGACGTCCAGTCCTCTGTTGTGGACGTCCAGTCCTCTGTTGTGGACGTCCAGTCCTCTGTTGTGGACGTCCAGTCCTCTGTTGGTGATTGTCCTGTACAAATCCCCAGTGGCAAAAGATCTGAATAATAAAACAAACAAATAACTATATAGCCTAAATTTAGTTTACGTGTACTTTCATTAAATATACCACAGTCAAATTTAAAATGGTGCACTATAACAAAATATTAACGCTATGAAAACTATGTTTGATTTTTACTATCTATGTACTTTTCATTGGTTTTATACACAACCACAAGCACATACACAGCAGATACACAGCAGATACACAGCACATACACAGCACATACACAGCACATACACAGCACATACACAGCAGATACACTTTATTATTGCGCTCAGACATGATTATTTGTGTACTGACCTGATGGACAGATGGACAGGCGTCGGTAGTTATTGTTGTCCTGGTACATATCCGCGCACCAATGCGGGAAAACAAGTCAGGACCCGGGACAGACGAAACTACAGCTGAGAGCGAGATTTATCCAGTCTTGAAGCAAATTATGGTATTGACTCAACTCGGATCACTGGTGGATCCAGACACGCCGCCGAGCGTCGTTTTTGGGCTTTGAAAAGCAAATACGCAAAAGGCACTTTCTCAACTTTGATCCGCCATTAGAGAAGCCAGAGTGACAACACCTCCACTACGCATGCGCGAACACGCGTCTGCTTATTATTTTCGGCTCTGCTCCGCTGCGTCGAGAACGCGGCTTATTTGCGTTTGTCTTCATACATACAGGCGTCCAACTTCGCCATAACGCGCGAATAGGCGTCTGCGGTGTGAACGGGCCATAACACTACAATAGCCCATAGTAGCACTCTGAGGGACTGAAACCCCTATAACCTTCATTTGACAGTGTTTTTACTGTTAAAACCCAAATGCGTAGTTTTGCCGGGCTTTTATTTTGAAGGAAATACTCCACGTACTTTAACTGCGTCACTGTAATAGCCCATAGTAGCACTCTGAGGGACTTGAACCGCCAAAACCTTCATTTGACAATGTTTTTTTTTGTTAAAATCCAACTACAAAAACTTAAAAAAATTGAACTTTAATAATGGCCCCATGTAAGTCAATGGAAAAAAATACTTTTGTAAATACTTCAAAAAGTACAAAACCTAACAACACAAAATTTGAAAAGCACGGATCATACATTGGAAAGGGTTTGAAAACTTTAAAAAGTTTTGAAACATTTGAAAAGGTTTGAACTGTGGAAACAACCGAAAACAGGGATTAAGATGGAAAGATTAAGAAATTAAAGATGGTGACTGCCAATAATAAAAAAACACAAGAACATATGGTGCCTGCAGAAATATCTGCAGTCACCCAATAATAAAAACACAAGAACATATGGTGCCTGCAGAAACATCTGCAGTCACCCAATTAATTAATAAACTTAGATATTTGATCATAGAATTGTTAAATGCCGATAATACGGCTGGTGCCCCAATCTACTCTTAAAATACATACCCACACTTATGCAGTGTGTCATGTTTGAAATCGTGAACAATTCTTTAATCGATATCACCCTTGAATGTCCCCCTCTTTCACAAGTGGGAGGACAATCATAACCTTGCAGTAATGCAATAAGTAATGCCATCTCCCTAGCCTGACCTGCAGATGTCGCAATTGCGCACGCCTGTTTTACTCTTATGTCTTCATTGTAAGGACACAATTGTTTTCGTTTTCCTTATTATTTCAAATTTAAAAAAAATTATGAAGAAAAACAAAATTAAGAAGATTTTTTTTATTTTATTAAAAAAATAAAAACACCTCTATACGGAACCAGCCACTTGTCCACGGTGACCTCGGGTCCGGGGTCGTACATGAGCGGCAGTCGGTCGCACCACAAGTCCCCCAGCTCCCTGATGGGCGCCAACTTGTCTCCTCCTCCTCCTGCTCCAGAAGACGAGGAGCGCCTCGCCTCTCTGGTCTCGCGATCGTCGAAGCGGAGAGCGCTGGAGTAGGTGCGAAACGTCTTCAGGGGCATGGTGGCGCGGAATATCGAGCGCCCGGTCTCCGGGTTCTAGAGGCTCTCGCACGCCTCGCCTCTCAACCTGTAGACCCCGGCCAGGATCAGATAAGATAGCCCTCATTTGTTACCAATGGTGATGCAGCTTGTTGCAAAGCTCGAACATTTGCGGCCAATTTGCTTCGCGAAGGTTTTCCCCTCTTGAACATTTGACCAATCATCGCGGAGAAATGTTGAGACGGGTACTTTTTCACTAGCACGCGCAGACGAGCACAATACACAAGCTGGGGGCGATACTACAGCGATAGGTAAGACTTAAAATGTATTTTGTAAATGTAAACGAACAGTCTTTTTTTGTTCATTTATAAAAACTTGCTATGAGGAATAGTTTCTCTCCACAACTATGTTTGTGATGTAGACATTAACATTCAAGCATATAGACTAACATGCTACTAATCAAAGCTTTTCTTCTGTAAAGACAATGTCTTCAAAAAAGAGCCTATGTCCGACTGAGTGGTGTCACAAACGGCAGAACGGAGCCAATTTACGGGGCTGGAAACAGGCGATGAATAAACAGTCTTTAATGATAATGGAACAGAAAAAAACTAAATCTCTTGATTAAGAGTACGACAAACAAAAGATTCTTCCAGCAGTGGGCAGCGCCAGCAACCGCAATGTCTGAGGGCAGAGGAGAGGCGTAGTCAGGTCCGTTCCAAGTTCGGTACACAGGCAAGACAGCGTTATCAGGGGATAGGCGAAAAGTGTTGTCTCAGGACGGTCCAGGGTTGACGACGGCAAACAGAAATCATGAGGAGTAGGCAGGAATCAGACTCAAAAGTCAAAAATGGGAATCAGAATCAAAGCGCTCGAATGCTGGGACTAACAGGGCAACACAGACAATCTCGCCCTGAGACAAAGAACACACACACTAATATACTACACCCAGTGATTAACAATCAGATACAGCTGTGAACCCACACACAGGTGTGAGGAGCCTGAGAGACAAAGGGGCGGTAACCAGGGAGGAGAACAAGAAGGGAGGGGGGAAAACGAAGAGGGACAGAAACAGAAACACTGAGTAAAACAAGACAAACTATACATCACCAGACAGACGGTGACCATGACAAGTGGGTCACAAGTCTCAAGAGTTTTGCGAGAACCATACCTGGCCTACAGGTGAAGGCAACAGACCAGCTCCTCGGCAGAAGAAATGGTTTGAGCTGTATCAGAGGGTAAGCGTGAGATTAATCTGATATATACCATCACATTACCCTTGTGTGTCATTTAAAATCATTGGTATTTATTTCTTATACAGATTGACAAATGTCCAATGCAGGCTCGAGGACAGATGTCTTTGTTTGGCGTGAAGACATCATGTTTGTGTGGTTTTCACATTCCGAAGGTGAAAGAAATTACTACTACTACTACTACTACTACTACTATTACTGTCACCTCCTCCTCACAGCCCAGCACCTCCTCACAGCCCAGCACCTCCTCACAGCCCAGTGCCATCTCCTCCATGAAGCCAGCTCTCCCTGTGCTACGTTCATCTCCTCACATCCCCTCAAGCTCCTCTTTTTTAGCAGCAGAGAGACGGCCTAACCCGAACCTGACAATGGTTAGTGACTAGTAATACAGCATTTCATATATCACCTGTTGAGCATGTTCATATTAACATGCAAACATCCTTTCACTTCACGAAGCCCAGATTTGGTGGGAGCCAGAGTGAGGCTGTCAAGCCCAACCTCAGCTTTGCAAGAAAAAGGCCATATCCAGTGGAGGTGCGACGTTTTAAAAATGAATGCATACAATTACTTAATAATATATATTATACCCATCACACTTACTATTTTACAGGTCAATGCTGCAGCTAAGGTTTCCCCCAACACGGCTGTTTCTGTAAGTAAAATAGTGAATCTTATTACATGTATGTTACACATGGCTTTTGTTAACCTTACAGTATTTAACAGGCAGGACACCCTGAAGGAGACCGTCTTGAATCCGCTGCACCTGATACTGGACCCATTGTTGCTGCCCGAGTAAGTACAAGTTAATAATAATCGTTATTACAATAAAACCATTTAAATTATGTTTTTTATCAAATTAAATGTATGTTTTTTTTTTAGATTGCCAGCTTTGAGGCACACCTGGCAACGCCCCTAGTCCCTCGCTTGTGGTCTGAGGGTTTGCCACCTGAAGACCACAAATGGCTTAATAAGACTCTTTTCAGAGAGGGCCCCAGAGGCAAGCCAGAGCTCCATGACCACCTGGAGCTCTGGTATTTTCCTCCACTGCCAAGCAATGTTTTCCACCAGCCTCCAACACCAGACCACTTCTTTGCCCATCCACTCCTTGTCTGGATGCCTTTCAAGCTGTGGAAGGTGAAACTGGTCTGTCCCAACTCTGCCTGTGGAGGACACCAACTCACAGGTGCAGGGCTGCACAAGAGGGCACGGAGGGTTTTGGATGTGGACCGGATCTACAACGTGGTGACAGAAACCCTCACCTGCACCAAGTGTAGAGCCAGCCACGTATCTTGGAGCCAAACTGTCCTCTCACAGCTGGATCATGGCCATAGATCCCAGTTTAGGGTCATCCTAACACGGAAGTAGGTATTTGCACATGTACTTGCTGACAGAACATGTAATCACAAATAATATTCTATAAATTAGGTTTGCTTGTGACATCTGGGTCATCCGACTTTTGCGTCAGAGAGGGCTGGGAAACAGTCCAACACGGCTGCTTAAACTGCTGAAGGAGGGTCACAGTGAAGAGTGGCTGGACAGAGTGTCACACTACACTGAGGAGTGCCTCCACTTTCAAAGTCAGCCTGGACTGATTCCCATCATCTTCCAGGATCCCCCAGAGCCTGCTGTGGTACCCAGTTGCAAGTGGCTCCTATCTGTCTATAGCCAGGATATTTTGACCAGGTTGGATGACTTCAGAGCCAGAATAACATCCATTTATGGCTCAATCCTAAAGATGGATTCCACAAAGAAGGTTAACAGTAGTTTTAATTTGATATACAGTACAAGAGCTACACTGTCAGTATACTTCTATTTTCTTTCCTTTTTATTCCAGATCACAAAGAAACTTTCAGGAGCGGCCAGGGGTACAGCAGCCTGGGTTACGTCTGTGGGCAATGAGCATGGCCAGATCCTGATCAGTGTCCATACTGCTCAAGAGGGAGCTGGACTAGACATGATGGTGGCAGGCTTGATCAGGCGCTACAGGCAGGCTGGTGTGAATCCACCGCTAGCACTTTATGTTGACTGTGGGTGCTGCGTTGAGGCAGGGACAACAAAGCTGCAAGCCAGATTCAGCGGGTGGCCAAATACAGCCATCCGTCTCGATATCTGGCACTTCATGCGTCGGCTGGCCCAGGCGTGCTCAACAAATGCACATCAGCTGTACCCACAATTTATGTCACGTCTATCGTCGTGCATATTTGAGTGGGATGCAGCTGATTTAGCTTTGTTGATGCATGCCAAAAGGCAGCAGCTTCTACTAGCAGGTCATCCCTACAAGAGTGATGCAGAGATCAAGAACCTCTTGTCAGTGGATGAGTTGGCCTCTCACTGCAAGAGGAGGACCAGAAGAGAGAGCTGCACACTTGAGCTGCTGGAGAAGCTGCTACAGGCGCTGATGGGACCAAAAGGGAGAGACTCCATGGGAGTTCCCCTGTTTGACCAGGAACGTATGGAGCACATCTGGCGGGTCCAGCGCAAGCATGTTAAATGCATCCAGGATCCTGCAGGTGTTGCCCTGTACATTAAAACAGGGGAGGAAACAAAGGGAGATGTCTGGTAATTATAGAATGAAAAAGAAAAACAATATTCAATTAAGTCACTTTATTAAAATACATTAAATACACTTTTACTGTTAACTGGAGAGCTTATTGGGGTGCAGTACTTGTACATCCAGACTGGACAGGCACTGCAGGACATGCACCCAGATTCAGAGCAGACTGCTCAGCTCGTGGATGAGCTTGATGTTCAGGAGGAAGAAGAAGATGAGGGTTTCTTGGACCTGCCAGTGGACCCCACTGTCCACCAAATGGAGGATCAGGATCTCCCAGGAAGTCCAGCTCCCTGAAGTACTTATACAATCATTAGGGTCATATCCTCTGCAAATACCTGTACTGTCATTCTCAGCGTAATATTAACCTGTTACCATCCACCTGCGCGCCGGTGCGCATTTTCCATATCTCAAATATTCTCTTACATCATCACTTTTATTTCCATGGTCAATACCAGCAAGCCATACATAATTTTAAAGGTTATTTTCTCAACAAAACGAATATGTCATTGAATAATATGCGCCAAGAAGCAATTCCCAATAGTTTGTGAGAAAGTCTCAACTTTTACAAACGCATGTCCTACCTGTTTGCTGTTTATGATGGACGAAACGGCTTTCAATCTGTAAATTCTTGTACTCTTGTACTTGAAAAACAATATCCACTTGTATTTTTCCTGAAGTTATCCGATTTCGAGATATTGTCAAGTAAACAAAGCTTTCTTCTCTGACGATATTCAGGATTAAGGCTCGTCCGGCGCATTTCTCCGTCCATAACAAATTACCTGTTTGACTTATAAGATGGTGTTTGGCATCGATCTTTTCTTCAGACTGTTACCTACAGAAGGAGACCATCAATTTTTTCTGTCCACGGGTTTGTTCTCTACAGCTTCCGGAGGAAAAAAATGCGCTGCTTCCGACGCGGGAAGCTAACTTGTTTTTAGCCACATAGCTGACGTTAGCAGTGACTTAGCAGACTTTGATTGACATATTATTCTAGCCAATAAGAATAGCTTTAGAATGCGGGGCGGGACTTAGGGGTCCCACACACAGAATCCTCTGTATTCACGTGCGTAACGGCTGTAAAGAGACAGATTTTTGGGCATGAGGCGACTAGATTTTACGCATAACGTTTTCTGATTTTATTAGCCTTTTGGACGCACATTTTGTTCGATATATGTATTATTATACCAATACAAAAATAAAATGAAAATATTATATATATATATATATATATATATATATATATATATATATATATTTTTTTTTTTCACCTCTATATGGGAAATTCATGGGTAAACTCATATTTACACATTTTCACATACATTGTTTTTAGCAGTTATAATAGGTATTAGTGGCCTACAAAACATCGTTTTATGATCATAGAGGAGCTAAAATTGTAATAAAACAGTTTGGCACATATTTGGATCACTTGTTCCGAATATACTTTTTGATACAAAAAGGTCAACAGCACCAAAATGCCTATTCCCAGAGATCTGAAACTTTACACAGTCGTTGTCAACAAGATAAACATCATGTACAGTGAACAGCATGAGCACACAATGAAGTATGTCATGCTCAGGACCATTACAAATTGACAATATTCAGGCGAGGCTAAAAAAAGGATGTTTTGTTTATATTTGGGCTTCTTTAGTGTAAGTTCTGAAGCCCTGACAGTGTTCATATGCACATCTGCAGAAACTAGAAGGCCTAAGCTTTCTAATGATGCATCACACTTGCAAATTTATCACCCAAGCTTATGACGGAGCAAGTGTTATGCAGGGTGCCTCTGTAGTAGTTCAGCGTAAAGTAAAAGACATTTATCAAACTGCGCACGCACACCAACTCAATCGTATTATGCAACAAGCGACATCTAAGATACCCAAAATAGCAAAATGTTGTGTTTTTTTTCAAGGTTGGCAAAACGAACGAGCGTACTTGGTAATGTGGTAGCCCTCAGACTTCCTAAAGCCTCTGCAACGAGTTGGAACTTTCACAGTCGCTCAGTAAACACTGTTTATGAGCACAAAGATGACCGTCTGAAGTGTTTTGAGACGATCCGGGATTCAGGGAAGTTCAATGCTGTGACTGTGAGAGAAGAAGCAGGCTTTGTGAGAATGCTGGGGGACTGCACTTTTATTTTTTCCTTAACTGTTTCACAAAATCCTGCCACACGTTGACATACTCTTTCAGCAGCTTCAGAAACGAAACGTCAACCCAGTCTTCATCAAAGTTGCCATTCAAAGATTCACTGACAGCATTATTAACATAAGGTAAGTGCAAATTGATAATGAAATTGTGGCATAAATCATTTGTAATTATTGTCACAACATTGCTACAACGGGATGGGGGATAGAACATCTCTCCATTATAAAAAACGTTATGAACCAATAAATCTAACCTTGAGTTTCCACACAGGAAATTCCTGCAGTTTTTGCGTACTTTCTAATCGAAGGTGGAACTATTTTTCGTCTGTCGCGGACGAGTGAAGAGGCGCGGAGCAAGTCTGAACCAATCAGAACAGCGCTTCTTGGATATAAACTCAGTGATCCGGTCTGTTTATCAATAAACATGGCGTCGAATCCGCGAAAGCGGCGCCGTGGATCTTCAGAAAAACCTGCTTGTTGTATGCATATTTTAGAGAATTGCACCGAACAGACATGCGTTATGACGAAGGTCAGATGGGACACGTTTCGGCTGATTGCGAAAGAGGGTTATCACTCGACGGGAGAGAAGCGCGCGCTGTACAACCCGCGCTGAACTGTTTGGATCTGCAATACACCAAGCTCGAAACTTTGCCGAGTTTCCACTCCTGTGTTACATACGGTTTACAGACAAACGGCAACTGTACAATGCCAAAGAACGCCAGAAAAAGTCACTCGAAAATCTTGAAGGTAAGCAACTTTGATCATTTTTGTAGGAATAATTGTTTTTTGGAGAAAATGTTGTCGTCCTGGTTTAGTCCTTGTGTAGTCCTGGTTTAGTCCTTGTGTAGTCCTTGTGTAGTCCTGGTTTAGTCCTTGTGTAGTCCTGGTTTAGTCCTGGTTTAGTCCTTGTGTAGTCCTGGTTTAGTCCTTGTGTAGTCCTGGTGTAGTCCTGGTTTAGTCCTTGTGTAGTCCTTGTGTAGTCCTGGTTTAGTCCTTGTGTAGTCCTGGTGTAGTCCTGGTTTAGTCCTGGTTTAGTCCTTGTGTAGTCCTGGTTTAGTCCTTGTGTAGTCCTGGTGTAGTCCTGGTTTAGTCCTTGTGTAGTCCTTGTGTAGTCCTGGTTTAGTCCTTGTGTAGTCCTGGTGTAGTCCTGGTTTAGTCCTTGTGTTGTCCTTGTGTAGTCCTTGTGTAGTCCTGGTTTAGTCCTGGTTTAATCCTTGTGTAGTCCTGGTTTAGACCAGGTTTAGACCAGGTGTAGACCAGGTGTAGTCCTGGTGTAGACCAGGTGTAGTCCTGGTTTAGTCCTTGTGTAGTCCTGGTCTAGTCCTGGTGTAGTCCTGGTTTAGACCAGGTTTAGTCCTGGTTTAGTCCTGGTGTAGTCCTGGTTTGGTCCTGGTGTAGTCCTGGTGTAGTCCTGGTGTAGACCGGTGTTGTGGAAAAAAATATAATCTTTTTCAATTAAATACTATTTCTATTCGATTCAGTTTTAACACACAGTCACACCCTGACACAACCCCTCCTTGCCTGGAAATGTACATGTCCAAGGCCAGGCCCCGTTTGGTTTCACACTAGGACAAAGACAGCAAGACATGTGAATTGAATTAATGCAAAGGTTATCCACTGTCTCCTTCCTGGAACCTCTGCTCCTTTTGTACCTGAGCCGGTGTCCTGGTGTAGTCCGGGTTCAGAACGGTTTCAGGCCTTTTGTATCATGTTCCTATGCTCAATTGTTGTATGCCGATGCTCATTTGTCTTGTTTCCCTAGAATACACTGAAATTGGAGATGTATCATCCCAGAAAAGACTCCGGTCAAAGACAGAGATTATCGCACCCCGACACCAGGCTCCTCCCACAAGTCTGCTTGATATGCAAGAAGAAAGACCTCTACATTACAGTTAACCAAAAAAGAGTGAAGGATAAATTGGCAAAGGCTGAAACAGAATCATGTGGTATGTATAGGCTTAAATTATAGTTCACAATCCCCCAAAATACCACATACATGTAGAACAGCCTTTGGTATATAATAATTCAATTTCACTCTTTCTGTATAATAAAAATGCACTTTACATATCTATCATTCGTCTCGCTAATTGTTTGTGGTTGTGATTTTCCTTCAGGACGTCTACGAGAGGCACATCCGGGATAAGGACTGTGTGGCAATAGAGGCAAGACACCATCACAGCAGCTCTAACAAGTACACAAGACACCATCACAACAGCTCTAACAAGTACACAAGACACCATCACAGCAGCTCTAACAAGTACACAAGACACCATCACAGCAGCTCTAACAAGTACACAAGACACCATCACAGCAGCTCTAACAAGTACACAAGACACCATCACAGCAGCTCTAACAAGTACACAAGACACCATCACAGCAGCTCTAACAAGTACACAAGACACCATCACAGCAGCTCTAACAAGTACACAAGACACCATCACAGCAGCTCTAACAAGTACACAAGACACCATCACAGCAGCTCTAAAAAGTACACAAGACACCATCACAGCAGCTCTAAAAAGTACACAAGACACCATCACAGCAGCTCTAACAAGTACACAAGACACCATCACAGCAGCTCTAACAAGTACACAAGACACCATCACAGCAGCTCTAACAAGTACACAAGACACCATCACAGCAGCTCTAACAAGTACACAAGACACCATCACAGCAGCTCTAACAAGTACACAAGACACCATCACAGCAGCTCTAACAAGTACACAAGACACCATCACAGCAGCTCTAACAAGTACACAAGACACCATCACAGCAGCTCTAACAAGTACACAAGACACCATCACAGCAGCTCTAACAAGTACACACGGTTCCTGTTCACCAAAAAAACAACACAAGATGAGAGCGCAAGGTAAATTAAGATATGATATTAATAGAAAATATATCTCTTGTTAGGCCTAGAAATGGTTGAAACAGAATAAAGTTACTCTAGAAATGATTTTCATTTACCATATAATTTGTCATGAAAATGTCTCTTTTTCCATTGAAACCAGACATCCCTTTGGACATACGTACAAGCTCTTTTGTGATAGTGTAATCACAAAAAAATATTCTGGAAGAGCAAGAAGTCATGCGTATGACAAAGCTATTGAGGATATTCAAAAAAATGGTTGCAACACACGAAGCTTTGGATGCATCATCATACGGTTATGTATTTATGACTACCTCATTTCAAACACAATATTTGTATCAACTGATTCAAGATGTTTAATTCATTATTTCTTTTCCAGGAGCTATCAATTGAAGAGAAGACTACAAGCTGACTTCCCTCAGACATCATTTCATCGACCAAGTCAACAAAATGCGAGCGACTTTGTGTCTGTGGAAACTCTTCAGGCTGGTGATGTATTTGAGCAGCTTCATTCTGACAGTGAGATGTTGTCATCTTCAGAGACTGATGTTGGTAGTATTAGTAGTCCTGAATATGCAACAATTGGACAATCCAGTAAAGACAATTATGAGTTAAACACTAAAGCAGCACATACTACGAGCAAACTACCAAGCTGCAATTCATCGTAGGGCTCTACATCAACACATATCTGCATCGTCACCATCACTAAATGGTTGGAACATAAAGGACAATGAACTGTCCATAAATTGGATGTCTGGCAGTCCAGCCCCAAGAGATGTTCTGAAAGTCATAAACTGCAAGTGTCGCACAAACAAATGCGAGTCAAATGGGTGTTCTTGTAGGTCCTCTCAACTTGTCTGCACTGACCTTTGTCAATGTAATAACTGTTCTAACAAACCTCAGGATAATGATGCAGCTGTCATGTCAGAAGATAGTGAAACAGATTAATGTAAATACAGTATTGCTCTAAAATGAATGTTGACCTCAGACCTGTGTGTAATCGTATCAAGTGCAATGTCATTATATTTCATTATTAGAAGTTTTATATCTTTAATTCATCATTAGTTTTTCATTTGTATTGTTGGTGTTGGTATTGTTAATGGATTTGTGAAAAGTTATTCAGGTTTGATGAAAATTGTCAAAATCGAAAATCGTTTCTAAATGGCAATTTTTTCCCTTTTTACACTTACTGGTGTAAGCTTAATATTAATCCGATCAGTCTGAGGTTTTATATATCCAAACTTCAGTTGTCCCTTGATGTGTAAACAAAAAATGGTATCTCTATCTTGCCTGCATCTGGAGTTTTAATGCCAGTAAAATTGCCACATGTGCCAATTTTTGCTAATTTTCGCTATTTATCGAACTTCAACGGGCTATTTCTCAAAAACTGCAGGGATTTGGTTTGTGGAACTTTTTTTCATGTTCCATCCATCCATCCATCTTCTGCCGCTTTATCCGGGGCCGGGTCGCGGGGGCAGCAGTCTGAGCAGGGACTCCCAGACTTCCCTCTCCCCAGACACTTCCTCTAACTCCTCCGGGGGGATCCCGAGGCGTTCCCAGGCCAGCCAAGAGACATAGTCTCTCCAGCGTGTCCTGGGTCTTCCCCGGGGCCACCTCAGCTGGCTCCTCTCGACGTGGAGGAGCAGCGGCTCTACTCCGAGCTCCCCCCGTGTGGCCGAGCTCCTCACCTTATCTCTAAGGGAGCGCCCAGCCACACGGCGGAGGAAACTCATTTCGACCGCTTGTATCCGCGATCTTGTTCTTTCGGTCACTACCCAAAGCTCATGACCATAGGTGAGGTCAGAACGTAGACCGACCGGTAAATAGAGAGCTTTGCCTTTCGGCTCAGCTCCCTCTTCACCACAACGGTCCGATGCAGCGACTGCATCACTGCAGCCGCTGCACCGATCCAACTGTCGATCTCACGCTCCATCCTTCCCTCACTCGTGAACAAGACCCCGAGATACTTGAACTCCTCCACTTGGGGCAAGGACACCCCACCCACCTGAAGAGGGCAAGCCACCTTTTTCCGGTCGAGAACCATGGCCTCAGATTTGGAGGTGCTGATTCTCATCCCAGCCGCTTCACACTCGGCTGCAAACCGTCCCAGTGCATGTTGCAGGTCCGGGTTTGATGGAGCCATCAGGACAACATCGTCTGCAAACAGCAGAGATGGAATCCTGTGGTCCCCAAACCGGACACCCTCCGACCCCTGACTGCGCCTAGAAATTCTGTCCATAAAAACTATGAACAGAACCGGTGACTAAGGGCAGCCCTGGCGGAGTCCAACATGCACTGGGAACACTTACTGACTTACTGCCGGCAATGCGAACACAGCTCCTGCTCCGGTCACACAGGGACCGGACAGCCCTGAGCAAAGGGCCCCGGACCCCGTACTCCCGGAGCACCCCCCAAAGGACACCCCGAGGGACACGGTCGAAAGCCTTCTCCAGATCCACAAAGCACATGTGGACTGGTTGGGCAAACTCCCATGAACCCTCGAGCACCCGATGGAGAGTATAGAGCTGGTCCAGTGTTCCACGACCGGGACGAAAACCACTCTGCTCCTCCTGAATCCGAGGTTCGACTATCGGTCGGATTCTCCTCTCCAGTACCTTGGAATAGACCTTACCCGGGAGGCTGAGGAGTGTGATCCCTCTGTAGTTGGAACACACCCTCCGGTCCCCCTTCTTGAACAGAGGGACCACCACCCAGGTCTGCCAGTCCAGCGGCACGATCCCCGACCGCCACGCGATGTTGCAGAGACGTGTCAACTTTTTTGTGTCAGGACTTTTTTTCATGTTACCTCAAGTATTTAGCTTTAAGAAAACACCAAAAGAAAGTATCCCCCATAATGTTGATACGGAATCCACTTTCTAGCCGCTTTTCTGTCTTCGGCAAATGGCCTACATGTGACTTAACCTATTCTGAGTAATGGTCCTTAAACAGTTTTCTTAAACAGTCTATTTTAGTGGTATTTATGGTTAATTAAGTATATCCTTCTCAAAATTGTATGTGTATCTAGATTGAATAATAAGGTCAATAATATTCTACATTTTCCTGAACTAGTTTATTACCTCATTACTATAATAGTAGTTGACATGCATGTAGCACCCACTGTTGGATTCGTGAGGGCACAATACTACATTGACCAGAAATTAATTTAAATTCATTACACTATACAACAGAGCACATTTCTCTTGTTATTTCGTTATTTCGTTGTTCTTGTGATACTTGGAAAGACAAACAAAACGTTTGAGAGCCACATCGTTTGTTTCAACAGGTATGCGACACCATGTGATACACACAAAGGAGCCCTTCGCGTTTACCCAGCATCTTGTCAGCTCAACATTGCTACATGGAGAGTTGTTCCCACAGCATGCTGCAACGTTCCTTGATGCTGCCTTAGATGCTACAATGGAGGCCTTTCCAGTCCTCATTATGACCAGACTCAAGACAGAACTCTCTCTGATTTATGAAAACGATGAGTAACAAAAGTGTAATGGTGCTGTGTTTCTGTACCAATTTTTTATGTAGAACAATCTTTAGGGCACATTTTCAGAGACAACTTCCCTTTTGAAAATGCTGATCACCACTTCCATGACAACTGCTGAATCTGAAAGATGTTTCTTTACTCTAAAGAGAGTCAAAACTTTTCTCAGGAATACAATGTCTCAAGATTGACTAAATGCACTGGCCATGTTCTCGATTGAAAAAATGGTGAAAGACATGCCCAACTTCAACCCAAAAGTTATTGACATTTTTTTTATTTAGAAATTGATTGTGCTATCATATGCTGTTGTAATTATTCTTGACATAATTCATTGAAGATTAATTCTGGTTTAAGTGCAGTTAATATTAGTTTGTTTTATTGAATATAATCTCACTTCTATTCATAAATAGATGGTTTGGTTGTTAGAACACGCATAAAAGAATGCTATAAATGACATGTCTTTAAAAACAACATTCCATAACAAGTGTCTCATTTGATAGAACAAAATCAAATGAGACACTTATTGTACTTATTTTTATTATAGCACTAATAAATTCATAAAATTGTTGATTTCTAATCAACACAGCTAGATAAATATAAACACTATACTGGACTTCACTTGAATCTATAAGAGTAGCATGGGAACACAGTTCAAATTAAACAGGAAATATTCAAGAGTATTAGTACTGTACAAGATTTAGTTTTAGCTACCACAAGCTATTAAACAAAACAAAGAATATTATATGACATCAACATAATATTAAAAAAAATTAAAACATATTTAAATGTTCAAAAGCTAACTGAAGAGGCATTTAATTCATAATTGATAGGTTTGATAAATTAGGTCCATGGCATTTAATTTATGCTTCACCATTTGCATTTGGATGGTATATAAAAAAAAAATCTTCTAACCTTAGCTTAGCTGGATATTGATTAACATTAACTGCATTTCCACCAATACAACATTATTTTCAAAATTCAAATAAGAAAAGCATTTAGTCCATTTCCATCTAAGCGTTTGAGCGCATAACTGGGTGGTGGTGTGTTGAGATAATTATATTGTTTGATGTATTTGTATTACACACAAACACACACACACACACACACACACACACACACACACACAGAGACACACACACACACACACACATGCACGCGGACACCCGACATTTAGGGTTTGAAACAATCGTTGTAAAACAGATAGGTCTGACGAGTGTCGGATTACACACACATAGACTGATTGATTCGCATAGGGGAGGCCCTGCCCCTTGGGGGGCTCGGCCAAGGATAGGATGTGTCTTTTGTAATGTAGAGGGCAGAGGTGAGATTGCGGAGGTGAAGGAGAGACGCGATTCCATCTCTCCCTTGATTGCATCTTGTAAACTACCTGGATTATTGAACTTTACTAAATACTGAAGGCACATACTTACACACCAACACACACACTTACACTAACACACACACTCAAACACTCACACTCACACACACACTCATATACATACACACTGAAGGCACACACACACGGCCTTGATCCACAGCTTGGTACTACACCGTCCCACGCGGAGGGAGGCACGGGGGATTCTCTCCTTATCTATGCAGGTTAGCTCACCATGGGGGCGGAGGAACAACTCCATATAGAGATCCGGGACTAGGATTGCAACCAGTTCATGACTCATCCATCCTGCCGCCTCGGAGAGAAACCACGCCTCCTTCACCATGAAATAACACTGTATAGTCTTTTAACTTTTGTCTTGCGCTTGGCTTCAGTTCGTAAGACACACGTCTGGTGTGCTCCGCTGACCTAGGCCCAAGACCCAGATATCTGTTGCACATTTCTAGAAACCTCTGTATAAGGACAATAAACCTTTCTACTTAGAACAGTCGTTTCTCCTGTATCTCTCTCCGATGTATGAACACGCAGAAGGGCACAAGACGTTAAACCCCTTCAGTACAGAAAAATATCTGAGTTCAGTCTTCATTTGAGAAAAGCCACCACAGGAACCAAAAGAATCGGGAAGAGAGGAGAGCAAGAGACTGGGTGATAAAAGGTCAAGCGAGGCTTCCTCTGGAGAACAAAGGAGAATCTCCAAACAATTTGGTGCCGTGACCCGGATTCCTCGTAGCTGAAAGACTGAAATGGGAAATACAGAGGTAAGGAGAAAGCCTTTCATTTCCAGGTGTTAACTTGGTGCTAGTCAAGTGTATGGAGATTATTTAATCTGTTTTAGAAGTTCCCATTGAAAAAGGACGGAAGTTTATGTTTGGTGCGTTTAAGTTCCCGTTGAAAAAGGACGGAAGTTTATGTTTGGTGCGTTTAAGTTCCCGTTGAAAAAGGACGGAAGTTTATGTCTGGTGCGTTTAAGTTCCCGTTGAAAAAGGACGGAAGTTTATGTCTGGTGTGTTTAAGTTCCCGTTGAAAAAGGACGGAAGTTTATGTCTGGTACGTTTAAGTTCCCGTTGAAAAAGGACGGAAGTTTATGTTTGGTGCGTTTAAGTTCCCGTTGAAAAAGGACGGAAGTTTATGTCTGGTGCGTTTAAGTTCCCGTTGAAAAAGGACGGAAGTTTATGTCTGGTGCGTTTAAGTTCCCGTTGAAAAAGGACGGAAGTTTATGTTTGGTGCGTTTAAGTTCCAGTTGAAAAAGGACGGAAGTTTATGTTTGGTGCGTTTAAGTTCCCGTTGAAAAAGGACGGAAGTTTATGTTTGGTGCGTTTAAGTTCCCGTTGAAAAAGGACGGAAGTTTATGTCTGGTGCGTTTAAGTTTCCGTTGAAAAAGGACGGAAGTTTATGTCTGGTGTGTTTAAGTTCCCGTTGAAAAAGGACGGAAGTTTATGTTTGGTGCGTTTAAGTTCCCGTTGAAAAAGGACGGAAGTTTATGTCTGGTGCGTTTAAGTTCCCGTTGAAAAAGGACGGAAGTTTATGTCTGGTGCGTTTAAGTTCCCATTGAAAAAGGACGGAAGTTTATGTCTGGTGTGTTTAAGTTCCCGTTGAAAAAGGACGGAAGTTTATGTCTGGTGCTTTTAAGTTCCCGTTGGAAAAGGACGGAAGTTTATGTCTGGTGCTTTTAAGTTCCCGTTGAAAAAGGACGGAAGTTTATGTTTGGTGCGTTTAAGTTCCTGTTGAAAAAGGACGAAAGTTTATGTTTTGGTGCGTTTAAGTTCCCGTTGAAAAAGGACGGAAGTTTATGTTTGGTGCGTTTAAGTTCCCGTTGAAAAAGGACAGAAGTTTATGTTTAGTGCGTTTAAGTTCCCGTTGAAAAAGGACGGAAGTTTATGTTTGGTGCGTTTAAGTTCCAGTTGAAAAAGGACGGAAGTTTATGTTTGGTGCGTTTAAGTTCCCGTTGAAAAAGGACGGAAGTTTATGTTTGGTGCGTTTAAGTTCCCGTTGAAAAAGGACGGAAGTTTATGTCTGGTGCGTTTAAGTTTCCGTTGAAAAAGGACGGAAGTTTATGTCTGGTGTGTTTAAGTTCCCGTTGAAAAAGGACGGAAGTTTATGTTTGGTGCGTTTAAGTTCCCGTTGAAAAAGGACGGAAGTTTATGTTTGGTGCGTTTAAGTTCCCGTTGAAAAAGGACGGAAGTTTATGTCTGGTGCGTTTAAGTTCCTGTTGAAAAAGGACGGAAGTTTATGTCTGGTGCGTTTAAGTTCCCGTTGAAAAAGGACAGAAGTTTATGTTTAGTGCGTTTAAGTTCCCGTTGAAAAAGGACGGAAGTTTATGTCTGGTGCGTTTAAGTTCCCATTGAAAAAGGACGGAAGTTTATGTCTGGTGCGTTTAAGTTCCTGTTGAAAAAGGACGGAAGTTTATGTCTGGTGCGTTTAAGTTCCCGTTGAAAAAGGACAGAAGTTTATGTTTAGTGCGTTTAAGTTCCTGTTGAAAAAGGACGGAAGTTTATGTCTGGTGCGTTTAAGTTCCCGTTGAAAAAGGACAGAAGTTTATGTTTAGTGCGTTTAAGTTCCCGTTGAAAAAGGACGGAAGTTTATGTCTGGTGCGTTTAAGTTCCCGTTGAAAAAGGACGGAAGTTTATGTCTGGTGCGTTTAAGTTTCCGTTGAAAAAGGACGGAAGTTTATGTCTGGTGTGTTTAAGTTCCCGTTGAAAAAGGACGGAAGTTTATGTTTGGTGCGTTTAAGTTCCCGTTGAAAAAGGACGGAAGTTTATGTTTGGTGCGTTTAAGTTCCCGTTGAAAAAGGACGGAAGTTTATGTCTGGTGCGTTTAAGTTTCCGTTGAAAAAGGACGGAAGTTTATGTCTGGTGTGTTTAAGTTCCCGTTGAAAAAGGACGGAAGTTTATGTTTGGTGCGTTTAAGTTCCCGTTGAAAAAGGACGGAAGTTTATGTTTGGTGCGTTTAAGTTCCCGTTGAAAAAGGACGGAAGTTTATGTCTGGTGCGTTTAAGTTCCTGTTGAAAAAGGACGGAAGTTTATGTCTGGTGCGTTTAAGTTCCCGTTGAAAAAGGACAGAAGTTTATGTTTAGTGCGTTTAAGTTCCCGTTGAAAAAGGACGGAAGTTTATGTCTGGTGCGTTTAAGTTCCCATTGAAAAAGGACGGAAGTTTATGTCTGGTGTGTTTAAGTTCCCGTTGAAAAAGGACGGAAGTTTATGTCTGGTGCTTTTAAGTTCCCGTTGGAAAAGGACGGAAGTTTATGTCTGGTGCTTTTAAGTTCCCGTTGAAAAAGGACGGAAGTTTATGTTTGGTGCGTTTAAGTTCCTGTTGAAAAAGGACGAAAGTTTATGTTTTGGTGCGTTTAAGTTCCCGTTGAAAAAGGACGGAAGTTTATGTTTGGTGCGTTTAAGTTCCCGTTGAAAAAGGACAGAAGTTTATGTTTAGTGCGTTTAAGTTCCCGTTGAAAAAGGACGGAAGTTTATGTCTGGTGCGTTTAAGTTCCCATTGAAAAAGGACGGAAGTTTATGTCTGGTGCTTTTAAGTTCCCGTTGAAAAAGGACGGAAGTTTATGTTTGGTGCGTTTAAGTTCCCGTTGAAAAAGGACGGAAGTTTATGTCTGGTGCGTTTAAGTTCCCGTTGAAAAAGGACGGAAGTTTATGTCTGGTGCGTTTAAGTTCCCGTTGAAAAAGGACGGAAGTTTATGTTTGGTGCGTTTAAGTTCCAGTTGAAAAAGGACGGAAGTTTATGTTTGGTGCGTTTAAGTTCCCGTTGAAAAAGGACGGAAGTTTATGTTTGGTGCGTTTAAGTTCCCGTTGAAAAAGGACGGAAGTTTATGTCTGGTGCGTTTAAGTTTCCGTTGAAAAAGGACGGAAGTTTATGTCTGGTGTGTTTAAGTTCCCGTTGAAAAAGGACGGAAGTTTATGTTTGGTGCGTTTAAGTTCCCGTTGAAAAAGGACGGAAGTTTATGTCTGGTGCGTTTAAGTTCCCGTTGAAAAAGGACGGAAGTTTATGTCTGGTGCGTTTAAGTTCCCATTGAAAAAGGACGGAAGTTTATGTCTGGTGTGTTTAAGTTCCCGTTGAAAAAGGACGGAAGTTTATGTCTGGTGCTTTTAAGTTCCCGTTGGAAAAGGACGGAAGTTTATGTCTGGTGCTTTTAAGTTCCCGTTGAAAAAGGACGGAAGTTTATGTTTGGTGCGTTTAAGTTCCTGTTGAAAAAGGACGAAAGTTTATGTTTTGGTGCGTTTAAGTTCCCGTTGAAAAAGGACGGAAGTTTATGTTTGGTGCGTTTAAGTTCCCGTTGAAAAAGGACAGAAGTTTATGTTTAGTGCGTTTAAGTTCCCGTTGAAAAAGGACGGAAGTTTATGTTTGGTGCGTTTAAGTTCCAGTTGAAAAAGGACGGAAGTTTATGTTTGGTGCGTTTAAGTTCCCGTTGAAAAAGGACGGAAGTTTATGTTTGGTGCGTTTAAGTTCCCGTTGAAAAAGGACGGAAGTTTATGTCTGGTGCGTTTAAGTTTCCGTTGAAAAAGGACGGAAGTTTATGTCTGGTGCGTTTAAGTTCCTGTTGAAAAAGGACGGAAGTTTATGTCTGGTGCGTTTAAGTTCCCGTTGAAAAAGGACAGAAGTTTATGTTTAGTGCGTTTAAGTTCCCGTTGAAAAAGGACGGAAGTTTATGTCTGGTGCGTTTAAGTTCCCATTGAAAAAGGACGGAAGTTTATGTCTGGTGTGTTTAAGTTCCCGTTGAAAAAGGACGGAAGTTTATGTCTGGTGCTTTTAAGTTCCCGTTGGAAAAGGACGGAAGTTTATGTCTGGTGCTTTTAAGTTCCCGTTGAAAAAGGACGGAAGTTTATGTTTGGTGCGTTTAAGTTCCTGTTGAAAAAGGACGAAAGTTTATGTTTTGGTGCGTTTAAGTTCCCGTTGAAAAAGGACGGAAGTTTATGTTTGGTGCGTTTAAGTTCCCGTTGAAAAAGGACAGAAGTTTATGTTTAGTGCGTTTAAGTTCCCGTTGAAAAAGGACGGAAGTTTATGTCTGGTGCGTTTAAGTTCCCATTGAAAAAGGACGGAAGTTTATGTCTGGTGCTTTTAAGTTCCCGTTGAAAAAGGACGGAAGTTTATGTTTGGTGCGTTTAAGTTCCCGTTGAAAAAGGACGGAAGTTTATGTCTGGTGCGTTTAAGTTCCCGTTGAAAAAGGACGGAAGTTTATGTCTGGTGCGTTTAAGTTCCCGTTGAAAAAGGACGGAAGTTTATGTTTGGTGCGTTTAAGTTCCAGTTGAAAAAGGACGGAAGTTTATGTTTGGTGCGTTTAAGTTCCCGTTGAAAAAGGACGGAAGTTTATGTTTGGTGCGTTTAAGTTCCCGTTGAAAAAGGACGGAAGTTTATGTCTGGTGCGTTTAAGTTTCCGTTGAAAAAGGACGGAAGTTTATGTCTGGTGTGTTTAAGTTCCCGTTGAAAAAGGACGGAAGTTTATGTTTGGTGCGTTTAAGTTCCCGTTGAAAAAGGACGGAAGTTTATGTCTGGTGCGTTTAAGTTCCCGTTGAAAAAGGACGGAAGTTTATGTCTGGTGCGTTTAAGTTCCCATTGAAAAAGGACGGAAGTTTATGTCTGGTGTGTTTAAGTTCCCGTTGAAAAAGGACGGAAGTTTATGTCTGGTGCTTTTAAGTTCCCGTTGGAAAAGGACGGAAGTTTATGTCTGGTGCTTTTAAGTTCCCGTTGAAAAAGGACGGAAGTTTATGTTTGGTGCGTTTAAGTTCCTGTTGAAAAAGGACGAAAGTTTATGTTTTGGTGCGTTTAAGTTCCCGTTGAAAAAGGACGGAAGTTTATGTTTGGTGCGTTTAAGTTCCCGTTGAAAAAGGACAGAAGTTTATGTTTAGTGCGTTTAAGTTCCCGTTGAAAAAGGACGGAAGTTTATGTTTGGTGCGTTTAAGTTCCAGTTGAAAAAGGACGGAAGTTTATGTTTGGTGCGTTTAAGTTCCCGTTGAAAAAGGACGGAAGTTTATGTTTGGTGCGTTTAAGTTCCCGTTGAAAAAGGACGGAAGTTTATGTCTGGTGCGTTTAAGTTTCCGTTGAAAAAGGACGGAAGTTTATGTCTGGTGCGTTTAAGTTCCTGTTGAAAAAGGACGGAAGTTTATGTCTGGTGCGTTTAAGTTCCCGTTGAAAAAGGACAGAAGTTTATGTTTAGTGCGTTTAAGTTCCCGTTGAAAAAGGACGGAAGTTTATGTCTGGTGCGTTTAAGTTCCCATTGAAAAAGGACGGAAGTTTATGTCTGGTGTGTTTAAGTTCCCGTTGAAAAAGGACGGAAGTTTATGTCTGGTGCTTTTAAGTTCCCGTTGGAAAAGGACGGAAGTTTATGTCTGGTGCTTTTAAGTTCCCGTTGAAAAAGGACGGAAGTTTATGTTTGGTGCGTTTAAGTTCCTGTTGAAAAAGGACGAAAGTTTATGTTTTGGTGCGTTTAAGTTCCCGTTGAAAAAGGACGGAAGTTTATGTTTGGTGCGTTTAAGTTCCCGTTGAAAAAGGACAGAAGTTTATGTTTAGTGCGTTTAAGTTCCCGTTGAAAAAGGACGGAAGTTTATGTCTGGTGCGTTTAAGTTCCCATTGAAAAAGGACGGAAGTTTATGTCTGGTGCTTTTAAGTTCCCGTTGAAAAAGGACGGAAGTTTATGTTTGGTGCGTTTAAGTTCCCGTTGAAAAAGGACGGAAGTTTATGTCTGGTGCGTTTAAGTTTCCGTTGAAAAAGGACGGAAGTTTATGTCTGGTGCGTTTAAGTTCCCGTTGAAAAAGGATGGAAGTTTATGTTTGGTGCGTTTAAGTTCCCGTTGAAAAAGGACGGAAGTTTATGTCTGGTGCGTTTAAGTTCCCGTTGAAAAAGGACGGAAGTTTATGTCTGGTGCGTTTAAGTTCCCGTTGAAAAAGGACGGAAGTTTATGTCTGGTGCGTTTAAGTTCCCATTGAAAAAGGACGGAAGTTTATGTCTGTTGCGTTTAAGTTCCCGTTGGAAAAGGACGGAAGTTTATGTCTGGTGCTTTTAAGTTCCCGTTGAAAAAGGACGGAAGTTTATGTTTGGTGCGTTTAAGTTCCCGTTGAAAAAGGACGGAAGTTTATGTCTGGTGCGTTTAAGTTTCCGTTGAAAAAGGACGGAAGTTTATGTCTGGTGCGTTTAAGTTCCCGTTGAAAAAGGATGGAAGTTTATGTTTGGTGCGTTTAAGTTCCCGTTGAAAAAGGACGGAAGTTTATGTCTGGTGCGTTTAAGTTCCCGTTGAAAAAGGACGGAAGTTTATGTCTGGTGCGTTTAAGTTCCCGTTGAAAAAGGACGGAAGTTTATGTCTGTTGCGTTTAAGTTCCCGTTGGAAAAGGACGGAAGTTTATGTCTGGTGCTTTTAAGTTCCCGTTGAAAAAGGACGGAAGTTTATGTTTGGTGCGTTTAAGTTCCCGTTGAAAAAGAACGGAAGTTTATGTCTGGTGCGTTTAAGTTCCCGTTGAAAAAGGACGGAAGTTTATGTCTGGTGCGTTTAAGTTCCTGTTGAAAAAGGACGAAAGTTTATGTTTGGTGCGTTTAAGTTCCCGTTGAAAAAGGACGGAAGTTTATGTCTGGTGCGTTTAAGTTCCCGTTGAAAAAGGACGGAAGTTTATGTCTGGTGCGTTTAAGTTCCCGTTGAAAAAGGACGGAAGTTTATGTTTGGTGCGTTTAAGGTTTGGTGCGTTTAAGTTCCCGTTGAAAAAGGACGGAAGTTTATGTTTGGTGCGTTTAAGGTTTGGTGCGTTTAAGTTCCCGTTGAAAAAGGACGGAAGTTTATGTTTGGTGCGTTTAAGGTTTGGTGCGTTTAAGTTCCCGTTGAAAAAGGACGGAAGTTTATGTATTGTTCGTAAGATCCTTTGTTTGTGATAATCCCGCCAAAAACTGTAGCCAGTGGTAGACCCTGCAGAAAAGACACTGGATACTGTTTGAATGAGTTTGAGATATATTGAGTTGATGTTAAAAAAAGAGATATTGAACGCGTTTGTGATTTTTTTATTTTTTATTATTATTTGATTACTTGAGCTAATAATCATTCACAAAACCCAGGAGTACACACTATACGTGACTGTAGTACATTAGGAAGACAGATTTTTGTGTTGTGGTGAGTCAAAAACGCTGACTAAAGGGAAGATTTAGAAGATTGGAAAAAACAGGATAACAATGTTTAAGAAATTTAAAGTGAAAGATGAGCCAACTGAAGGCACATTGGGAGCCCTCCTTCAAGAAATGGAGGTCGAAATAAAGAAACGATTTGCACTCAAAGAACATGCAGAAAGAACAAAAACTATGAAAAAATGGGTTAAGGAGAGACAAAAGGAGGGAGAATTTGCACCTAACAATGAGCTAATGCCAGATGTGAAACAATGGAATGCACTGAGAGAAGGATTAAGACTTGGAGTAGAAAAGTGTAAAACGCTTAGCGACGCAGCAACAAGTTCAGGAGATAAAAAGGCGACAACAGCTGCTCATAAACGGACCAACACTGTAAATGAGGATCTGAGGGCTTTCAATTTGAATTTTATGTTGTTTGAGTGGGCAAAGAAGAAAATGCTGAAAGACGGACGTTGGCCCTACAGTACTAAGACATCCAACACAGATGAGGGAGAAGCCAAAGAACGGAACCAGACCTGTTGCACAGTTCCTCCTCCAAACTACAGTCAACTCATATCCGAAACAAATTCCAATCCGTACGTAGGAGTACATGAAGCACTGAGAAATATGAATACTTCTACAACACATACTCATGAACACACACAAATGCCAATGCTGACAATACCACCAATAGATGTGAATATCACACCCACTGATGAAGAACAGAAGGAGAAGGAACTTGAAAGAGCCATGCTGTCTTGTGTCTGTCACACATTGATATGTTAAAACGCACTTTTGAAGCTCTCAAACCTGGCACCTATGCGACAGCAATGGCAAACCAGACCCCATCACCATATGCTTCACCTACATCAATCACCCCATTAGCATCACACCAGTTCACGGCACCACCTACATCGACCACGCCATTAGCATCACACCAGTTCACAGCGCCACCTACTTCGACCACGCCATTAGCATCACACCAGTTCACAGCGCCACCTACATCGACCACGCCATTAGCATCACACCAGTTCACAGCGCCACCTACATCGACCACGCCCTTAGCATCACACCAGTTCACAGCGCCACCTACATCGACCACACCATTAGCATCACACCAGTTCACGGCACCACCTACATCGACCACGGCATTAGCATCACACCAGTTCACAGCGCCACCTACATCGACCACACCATTAGCATCACACCAGTTCACGGCACCACCTACATCGACCACGGCATTAGCATCACACCAGTTCACGGCGCCACCTATATCGACCACACCATTAGCTTCACACCAGTTAAACAGCGCCACCTATATCAACCACACCATTAGCATCACACCAGTTCACAGCGCCACCTACATCGACCGCACCATTAGCATCACACCAGTTCACAGCGCCACCTATATCAACCACACCATTAGCATCACACCAGTTCACAGCGCCACCTACATCGACCACACCATTAGCATCATACCAGTTTACAGCGCCACCTACATCGACCACGCCATTAGCATCACACCAGTTCACAGCGCCACCTACATCAACCACACCATTAGCATCATACCAATTCACAGCACCACCTACATTGACCATGCCATTAGCATCACGCCAGTTCACAGCGCCACCTACATCGACCACACCATTAGCATCATACCAGTTTACAGCGCCACCTACATCGACCACGCCATTAGCATCACACCAGTTCACAGCGCCACCTACATCAAGCACGCCATTAGCATCATACCAGTTCACAGCGCCACCTACATTGACCACGCCAGTAGCATCATACTAGTTCACAGCGCCACCTACATCAACCACACCATTAGCATCATACCAATTCACAGCACCACCTACATTGACCACACCATTAGCATCACACCAGTTCACAGCGCCACCTACATCGACCACGCCATTAGCATCACGCCAGTTCACAGCGCCACCTACATCGACCACACCATTAGCATCATACCAGTTCACAGCGCCACCTACATCGACCACACCATTAGCATCATACCAGTTTACAGCGCCACCTACATCGACCACGCCATTAGCATCACACCAGTTCACAGCGCCACCTACATTGACCACACCATTAGCATCACACCAGTTCACAGCGCCACCTACATCGACCACACCATTAGCATCATACCAGTTCACAGCGCCACCTACATCGACCACGCCATTAGCATCACACCAATTCACAGCGCCACCTACATTGACCACGCCAGTAGCATCATACTAGTTCACAGCGCCACCTACATCAACCACACCATTAGCATCATACCAATTCACAGCACCACCTACATTGACCATGCCATTAGCATCACGCCAGTTCACAGCGCCACCTACATCGACCACACCATTAGCATCATACCAGTTCACAGCGCCACCTACATCGACCACACCATTAGCATCATACCAGTTCACAGCGCCACCTACATCGACCACGCCATTAGCATCACACCAGTTCACAGCGCCACCTACATTGACCACACCATTAGCATCACACCAGTTCACAGCGCCATCTACATCGACCACACCATTAGCATCATACCAGTTCACAGCGCCACCTACATCGACCACACCATTAGCATCATACCAGTTCACAGCGCCACCTACATCGACCACGCCATTAGCATCACACCAGTTCACAGCGCCACCTACATTGACCACACCATTAGCATCACACCAGTTCACAGCGCCACCTACATTGACCACACCATTAGCATCACACCAGTTCACAGCGCCTTACAACCATATGGATACACCAATGACAGCCCTCCAACAGACTGAACGTGAACTACAATATTTGGAACAACGAGCTGCACAATCTCTTACACCCAGCAGTATGCTGTTAGAACATATTCACGCTGCTATGGTAGAAAGACATCGTTTGATAACGGAGTTGAAGAAAGGACAAAACGGAAATGAGGGTACAACAAAAACAAACGTGTCATTGGACATAAATTGGATTGATTTGGCTGATAACGATACAGGGGATATACAGCCACGTGAAAACACCTCGGTGCAGATTTGCAAAACACTAAGAGAAGATCAGGGGAAGATCCACATGACTATTACACACGAGTACTTACTATGTGGGAAGACAGTACTGAAGAAAGTCCTCTCCCATTGGCCTTACACAGACTACTCAGACAGAATATTGTGCACACCCAACCCACTGATTTACGTAACCTGTTATTACAACAGTTTAACCTGTATAAGGGTTCCGACGAAGACTTTTACAACTATTTGATACATTTTATGTCACTGCATGATCAGAAAAAGGTTCAAGATGAGGAGAAAGATGGAATGATGGCTAAGACGTTGGTAAAATTACAGATAAGTAAATTGAAACAAGATCAGAAGAAAGAAAAGGAGGATGAATCAACAGACAAAGGGAGTGAGCAGACAATGGCTGAACAAATTCAGAAATTAACATTACAGATGAGTAAATTGATACAAGATCAGAAGAAGGGAAAGGAGGATGAACCAACAGACAAAGGGAGGGAACAGACAATGATTGAAGACGTGCAGGCATACCAAGGCCAATATCCAAGAACAAGTTATCAAAGGCCAGGTGATTATATTCACGACCCTGGAAGACCAGTTGTATCTTATCAGTGTGGAGTAACTGGACATATAGCAAAACAGTCAGTTTCCTCCAAAGAATCAGAGCCAACCTCGAGGATGGCCACAATAGAACAAGGGATTTAATCAACCCATGTCTCAGACAGCTCCACAGTTTGGAATGCAGCCCCAATTTACACAAACGCTCACTCAACCTCAGCGGCAGATGGCACCAGCATACGCCCCACAAATGGTACCACAGAACCAGAATATGATGCCACTAATGACACAGCAGCAGCTGACCCATCAACAACCTATGCTTTACACTCAAGGAAGCAACCCGACAATGATGTCTACCAATGTTTCACAGATGCACTAGGGCAATGATAAAACTGCTGATGTTTTTTATATGTCTGATCTTAAAAAGAGTGTCGAGTTTTTGTCTCATAGCATTCCAGAAGTTACACAAGGAGATCCAGCCAAACAAGCAGAGATCAAGGTCGGACACAACGTGAGGAAGAAGATGTTCAGCAGACACTGGAATAAACCACGCTGGACAGATCCTCTGAAGGTCTTGCGGGTGACACAATTCTCATGAGTGAAAGCGCACTATAGTACATAAATGACATGTTAGACTAGTGGATAATCCTACTGAGAGGACATTGAATAGGGTTACAAGGGACCTTGAAGAGTTGAGCCACACCTAGAAGATGTGAAACTAGATGTGAAACTTGTATATTTTGTAAATAGAAAACTTTGAGACGTTAGATTTAAATGTGACTGGTATCTAAACCAACAGAGGATGATCAGTATGATTTAGGCCATTTATCCGCATGTAAGACCACACTAAACATGACTGATGATAATAGTGTTTCTACATTTAAGGTCCCTAGAGCTGACTTCTGGTGGTATGGTGGACAAAATACTTTATATGTCACGTTGCCTTCCAAGTGGTCAGGTACATGTGCACTTGTTTCCTTCTTGTATCCTGTTGTGAGTCTTCCAGATATGCTGAAAACTGAGAAGAAGTGAGAATGAAGACTACGACAAAGAGGATGAAGAAGACTTTAGAGTATAAATATCAGATAAGGTCCACAATATACACACCATACGATGTTATATTCCGTATTTTCATGTTTCTACATCTTTCCGGTTGATTAAAGAAGACGGGCCTTATAAACAGGGGGGAGGTTTAGAATAATTTAGTTTTTTATTACACATATAGACTTGCTAGAAAAAACTAATACACAATGTTTGTAAAGCACCACATGAGCAGGTGTGGGAGATTGGGTTTGGGGGGACCCGGAACTCACCTGCAAGCACATATAGAAGATTAGTACATATTACAATATGGTGTGACCTTATTCAGGCCACACCAACAGGGGGAGATGTGAAACTTGCTGCTTAATTATGTGAAGGACCCCAAGTTGTGAGCTGACCCTTATGGCCAGCTCAACAGGGGGAATTGTTGAGATAATTATATTGTTTGATGTATTTGTATTACACACACACACACACACACACACACACACACACACACATGCACGCGGACACCCGACATTTAGGGTTTGAAACAATCGTTGTAAAACAGATAGGTCTGACGAGTGTCGGATTACACACACATAGACTGATTGATTCACATAGGGGAGGCCCTGCCCCTTGGGGGGCTCGGCCAAGGATAGGATGTGTCTTTTGTAATGTAAAGGGCAGAGGTGAGATTGCGGAGGTGAAGGAGAGACGCGATTCCATCTCTCCCTTGATTGCATCTTGTAAACTACCTGGATTATTGAACTTTATTAAATACAGAAAAAGATCTGAGTTCAGTCATCATTTGAGAAAAGCCACCACAGAAACCAAAAGAATCGGGAAGAGAGGAGACCAAGAGACTGGGTGATAAAAGGTCAAGCGAGGCCTCCTCTGCACACACACCTGTATATATAAGGTCCCACAGTTAACGGTGCATTTCAGAGCGCAGACCCGATAGTCACTCTAACAGGGGGCCTCTATGGAGAGAGGAGAACAACCTTCTCTGCAGCACTCCACCAATCAGCCCTGATCAGAGTGGTCAGATGGAAGCCACTCCTCAGTAAAAGGCACGTCAGTCGCCTGGATTTAGCAAAAAGGAACCATGAGAAACAAGAATCTCCGGTCTGATGAAACAAAAACAGAACTCTCGGAGAATGTCCTTGAGTGGCCCAACAAGAGCCCAGACTTAAACCCAATTGAACTTTTCTGGAGAGATCGAAAAATGGCTTTGAACCAACCAAACATATGGTCCAGCAAAGGAGAATGGGAGAAAAAGCTCATGAAAGGTGTAGCAATCTTTTAGCGTTGTACTCAAAAAGACTTAGTCCTGGGATTTGTTTGATTTTATTTATTTATTTTTATACATTAGCAAAGAATTCAAACTACATGCCAAACGTGCTAATCTGAAACTACCCTCAGCAAGGCAGTGAGAAATCTCAGGCTGCGCCATCTGGAAAAAATAGGTTAGCAACTTGGCCTATTTGCTCCTGCAATTGACTTCTATCAAGAGCAACCCACGAAACTCTACTTAACCATTTTAACAAAGCAAAAACAATGCTTGGGCTGAAACTGAGCTCTATGACTAGTTCAGCATCACTATTTTTGAAAGCCGAGGCCTCCTCTGGAGAACAAAGGAGAATCTCCCAACAGGTGGTTACCTGGTTATAGGAGAACTGTTGACAAGACGATTGTAAGAAGTTCGTGGATGTGGAACAAGATGTTAACATTGTGGAGGAGAGCATATGGTTTGATCTGTAAACTGCCCTCAGAGAGGTGCGGTAGAAATAAGTAAATAAACTGGGCGTAAATCTAATGCTGGTCAGGTGCTGTACAAGACCCGGGCAGTTTGGAGCAGCTTTCATGTAATTAGACTTGAATCTGCACTGCATTCATCAAATACGCACCGCAATAGCCCACATTGTAGTTGGTATAACACAAAATATGCAACTGTATTGCATTAGGTGAACTGCCAGCAATAGTGACAAGCATCTAGAACAGTCAAAGCAACTGTTCAGCGCTTGCCAAAAGCAGGGGTTATCCGTTCAATGGATGTTCAAAAGAAGTCTGAGTGAATTTACATAATTTTGACGCTGCTAAAAAGGTTTTTGGGTGAACAAGAAATGTTGGATGAGGACTTTTATACCACTCTAAAAAGTTTCAGTTTTTTTTAAAAACGTTTTTTTATTTATCTTTTGCGCAGTCTTGCATTTTAATACGGGACAAGCATACATTTCACCATTGTGAAGAATATTGAAGAGATTTCTTTTGACTTAAATCTACTGAGCCCAAGAAGTTCCATTAGCATATTGATTTGGGGGGATTTTGTGTGATTTTCACCACCGCTATAGTTTTGCTTTTTCATATGATCATTGAATTATTAAAATCTTAGGTAAAAGAAAATCTAATTATGTATTTTTATTCGGAAGTGGAATAACAGACTAAACCAAAAAAGTTCCCAAAAAATGTTGTAGCTACTAATATTGTTACAGCTGTAAAAAGTCATTAACGGTACAAGTGGGTTGCAAATGTGTAAATCCTATAATATGTCCGAGAGAAAATTTCAAATGTATTTTTAGAAAAAATATATCATAACTAACCAAATCCTAATATCTTGAGAACATTAGAAATAAGGGCTAATGTACCGTATTTTCCGGACTCTTTTTTTCACAGTTTGGCCGGGGACTTGTACTCCAGAGCGACTTATATGTGATATAATTCTTTATTTTCACACTGGCAACCGCATTTCATACGACACCCGCGAGAGGGCGCTCTAGGATTAAAAATAAAGTGAGGGAAATGCAGTTCATGTAGCATGCTTTATCACTGAACTAATTTGCTATTCAAAAGGCCATTAAAGAGATAATGGGATAATTGCCTTACTGAACTTTTCAGAAATGTTCTGCAGTGTCTAATTTTGGGGTTAATTTTTAGTCCAAATATGTCTTTGAAAATAAAATATGGGCCTAGACAAAAAGAGTACAAAATTAAAAACATTTATTTGTATTTGTTTTTACGTATCTACCTTTAGCTACATTTTATCTAAGAATCTTTGACGTTTCTAAAATTACACTAGAGGCTTATATTCTCCTCTGAGAGTGTGAGAGCACTATATTGGGCTCCGCAGGCAGTAAGCCACAATCAGTAGAACATCTCCACAAAGTAGTCACTTGGGTTCAAATCCAGGCTACAAAGAAAATATGATGTCAAAGAATTGAGAAAAGTATTTTACTTTATACTTTTTTTTAATATAAATTGTGGCTTCAAATAAAATTTGGCAAATACAGTTCTGGGATCTAGACTGGTTTGACCCATTATTTCGAATACAGCGCACCTCTGATGCTTTGCTTGTGACTGTCAACATCTTTGCTGATTGGCAAGCTGAAATCGTTTCTATAAACTTCTTAATTCCCTGCCAATACTTAACCTTAAGTCGGATGTACTCCGATTGTGAGTTGGGTGCATTTTAGGATCTATAACACTGACCTCGAAGCACTGGGCGTGGGTCCAGGAGCCCAGCAAGTTGGCAGAAAGTAACCTCAAGAAGGCTATTTTTCTTAGACACCACAGCGCTCTGGAGTGGTTTTCAAATTATTAGCATTGAATGAAGCCACGTGAATCTGCGCAGCGATCCTCAAATACACACCGCAGTGCATTGTAGTTGGTGTAACAATCATTCTGCAAGTAACCCGCACTAAATATCCGGAATAATCCGGAATGTATTAACAGTGCTTCATTTTGTCTACAATTTGTTATGTCATAGGCTTATTCCCAAAAATAAATTAACTCATTATTTTCCTCAAAATTCTATAAACAATACCTCATAATGACTACTTGAATGAACATTATTAGAATCCTTTTTTTTTTTTTTTAAAGCACATGTACAGAAGGATTCCCAGCATATGCCATGACACTTAAAATTGAGCTCAGATTTTCTCGCTGATCATCCCTGTGATGCTTTTACAACTTGACTGGAGTCCACCTGTGGTAGAATCAATTGATTGGACATGATTTGGAAAAGCACACACACCTGTACATATAAGGTCCCACAGTTAACGGTGCATTTCAGAGCGCAGACCCGATAGTCACTCTAACAGGGGGCCTCTGTAGAGAGAGGAGAACAACCTTCTCTGCAGCACTCCACCAATCAGCCCTGTATATTAGAGTGGTCAGTAAAAGGCACGTCAGTCGCCTGGATTTAGCAAAAAGGAACCATGAGAAACAAGAATCTCCGGTCTGATGAAACAAAAACAGAACTCTCGGAGAATGTCCTTGAGTGGCCCAACAAGAGCCCAGACTTAAACCCAATTGAACTTTTCTGGAGAGATCGAAAAATGGCTTTGAACCAACCAAACATATTGTGGTTGGGAGGTCCAGCAAAGAAGAATGGGAGAAAAAGCTCATGAAAGGTGTAGCAATCTTTTAGCGTTGTACTCAAAAAGACTTAGTCCTGGGATTTGTTTGATTTTATTTATTTATTTTTATACATTAGCAAAGAATTCAAACTACATGCCAAACGTGCTAATCTGAAACTACCCTCAGCAAGGCAGTGAGAAATCTCAGGCTGCGCCATCTGGAAAAAATAGGTTAGCAACTTGGCCTATTTGCTCCTGCAATTGACTTCTATCAAGAGCAACCCACGAAACTCTACTTAACCATTTTAACAAAGCAAAAACAATGCTTGGGCTGAAACTGAGCTCTATGACCAGTTCAGCATCACTATTTTTGAAAGCCTCTTGGATGAGGGGAAATGGCTTCAAGTCAAAACCAACAGACTACTCTGTTATTAAATTTCTCTGGATGACTGTAGCTGTTTTTTTTTTTTTAGCTCCTCTGAACCAAACCTGATGACAGGAGGCTACAGAATCTTCTAACCCTAACCTTCAAAGAACCTGACAAAGAATGAGCAGACGGCGTGCCAGCCATCACCGCAATAGCTCTGGATTGGTGCCATGTCGTTGAGCATTCCTTCCTCATGTAGACCAGTCCTTTCCGCTGAACTTCTCAATTCCTCCAAGCCCACCTCCTCCTTCTTCTTCTGCTCAGTTTTGCCGGACTGTGAGCTCTTCCCCGCTCCCCCCTTCTTCCTCCCTGCCGCCTTCCTCGCCTCCTCTGTGTTGTGTTGGGCTAGTTTCATGTGGGCTTCTGGTGGGGCCTTTTTGCAGGTCTTGGCCTTGAGGACTTTCTCTCCCTCACAAGCGTTCTGTCTCTTCTTCAGCTTTCCCACCAACTGCTTCCAGTATTGGCTGGATTTCACCCCATAAGCCTCACACAGGTCAGGTTTACCTGCATATCGGCACCAGTAGGAGCTGCAAATAGAAGAACTGGAATGTTAAAGGAGATTCTGGTGATACAATCAGCACAAGAAACATGAAGGAGCAGGCTCTACATTTAGGTATTGTGATTTGATTTTTATCATGTCTAATTGGAGACTTCTTGGATAATAATGTAGAGGTTTATGATGAAGAAACAACAACAGTACAAAAGACATGTAGACTCTACATTGTAAGATCTAACAAGTTATGGGAACTGAACCCTGGACTGGAAGAGGGACTTTGCCACTGCTCAGACATGGTGCGTCCCATCTGTCATTCACTGTCATCCCATGCAAGTACTAACCAGGCCCATCCACGCCTAGCTCCTGAGATTTGACGAGATCGGGCATAGACAAGTTGATATGGCCACTTTTTTATATAAAGCTAAGTTGAGTTTGAGTAGTCTACAATCATTGTTTCTTGCTGACCTGGATGTGTTCAGAGCAAAGCTGGTTGTGAAGGCAGCATTGTTTAGAATACTGTGTATTGATTGCACAACCAAAATACACAATCAAATTCTCAAAGTTTAACATTTTATATTTTGTAAGGATTTGTAAGTGATGCTGTCCTTTTCTCAGGGCGGTCTTGTCCTTATATGACCAGAGCAGGAGCTGTGTCTGTATTGCCAGCAGTAAGTCAGACCTGTTCCCAGTGCATGTTTGACTCCGCCAGGCCTGCCCTTTGTCACCGATTTGGTTCATTATTTTTATGGACAGAATTTCTAGGCGCAGTCAGGGTTCGGAGGGTGACCGGTTTGGGAACCACAGGATCTCATTTCTGCTGTTTGCAGATGATGTTGTCCTGATGGCTTCATCAAACCTGGAGCTGCAACATAAACTGGGATGGTTTGCAAGTGTGAAGCAGCCTGGATGAATATCAGCACCTCCAAATCCAAGGCCATGGTTCTCAACCGGAGAAAAGTGGCTTGCCCCCTCCAGGTGGGTAGGAAGTCTTTGCCCCAAGTGGAGGAGTTCAATTATCTCAGGACCTTGTTCACGAGTGAGGGAAGGATGGAGTGTGAGATTGACAGGCAGATCGGTGTAACGTCTAAAGTAATGCGCTGTATTGGAGTTTTTTGGTGAAGGAGCTAAGTCGAAAGGCAAAGCTCACAATTTATTGGTCAATCTACGTTTCTACCCTCACCTAAGGTTGTGAGAGCTTGGCGCTCCCTTAGAGATAGGGTGAGGGGTTCAGTTATAGGGGAGGAGCTTAGAGTAGAGACGCTGCTCCTCCACGTCAAGAGCAGCCAGCTGAGATGGCGCAGGCATCTGTTCCACCGGTAAGAGGCCCCAGGAAACACCTCGGGATCCCCCCGGAGGAGCTGAAGGAAGTGTCTGGGGGAAGGGAGGTCGGGGAGTCCCTGTTTTGACTGCTGTCCGCGCGACCCGGCTCCGGATAAGCGGAAGAAGATGGATGGATGTGTTTCAGTTATTTGAGTCACAGTCCAGTTTCAAATTTACTTCACAATTGCGTTGGTCACTAATAGGATGTTCACCATCTGCTGATTTCTACCCTCAAGTTCATACTTCCTCATGGACACTAATATAAAGAAAGTTTTTTAGTTTTTTTTAGATTCAAACCCTTTACAATGCCATTGAATATACATTTAATTTGTGTATTTATGAACGTGAATTTCTGGAGGACAAATGGCATTCCCCAGGTTTTGTTATTTTATTGAATTGTTTTCTGTAAGCAGGATACGAACTAAACCAGACACACAATTAACATGTCAGTTTAACTGGATGTTACCTGGGCTGCTCTCCCTTGTTCTCGATGGTGCAGTTGACCGTGAGGCTCACAAGACCTTCTCCAGATGTTTGCCAGATGCAGCGGTGGCTGTCCTTGGTACTGAGTTCACCGGAGCTGGGCACAGAGCGGTTCCGCACTCGTCTGGTCAAGGGAGCTGTGGATGGTGGAGGCTGGCGAGCTTTGTCTGGTTTGAGCTGACCAGACTGTCGTTTGGCCTCCAGAAGACCAGACAGGCACAGCAGCACCAGCAGGAGAAAACCGGAGCTCATGGTGACTGAGGAGGGACAGAAAAGAGGATTCACTCAAACTACAGTTCAAGCTTCAAACCTTTTATGTTTTTAATTTATTTATTTATGATTATTTAAAATCATTCATCCAGGGCTGGACAATATTGATGAAAAGTAATAAAGCAACACTTTTAGGATCGTCCTGATTCCTGTAAATGTTTTGGTTGAGGGTCAGCTATGGCACAAATATATATATATATATATATATATATATATATATATATATATATATATATATATATATATTATAGTTATATAAAAATAACTATAAAATAGTGGAGAGGTTTAAAGCAAGGTTAGGTAAAAGAGTTCCCAAGCGTTGAACTTTTTTGGTTTAGAGTTCCCAAGCGTTGAACAACTCATGGTACCATCCATCATCCAGAAATGGAAAGAGTATGACACAGCTTCACGGCAGCATCATGCTGTGGAGCTGCTTTTCTGGGTCAGTTCATGCATAAATAGTTCTTGTTCAAACTTCATAGCAACTAGTTCTTAAAAAAATGTTCACCCACCACTGGTATAAATCATCTTGTGGAAAGAGGCTCAGTGCAGAGTGGTGTTCAACGCACTCACTGTTATCTCCATGGGTTTTTTATTGAGTCAATAAATCCTTACAGAACAAGCAGTGGACAGTGAGCAGCAGGTGGATATCACTGGCAACGTGTGAAAGACTTGACAAATGAGAGGTTCCCTGTAGGACATTACTATGTTTATAAAGGTAGGTATGTTTGATTCAGTTGAGGTACTACCTCCCAAAGCGTTCAAGCCCCTTTTTGCATCAAGGTTTGCATTAGCCAAGGCGCAACTATAATAGAGCGCAATTATTGGATGTAAGAAAATGCAGACGCAGAAGAAACCAAGATGCCAAAAAGCAGATAGAAACAGATCATAATAATAATTCCTCACCAATCAACGGTGGTTGATCTTGTGATAAACCACTGTATTTCTAGAGATTATACATTTATATGTTGAGCACATGCTTAGCAAATAAAGCTAGGGCACAATAGCATTAGCACGATATTCGCATTAAAACAGAACATATTATATTTCCAGAAATGTATCTAACATTATCCAAATCCAAAGCATTACATCAACATCAACATTAAATAAATGATGCGGAGGATAAAGTAGTTTCTTATTTACCTGTACTCTAATATTTAGTTTCTTAGCAGAAAAGGATTTCAAACAAAATTATCTGTGCAGCTTAAAGTAGGTTTATGCTTGACGCCAAATTTAATCAGTTTTGCTATCACGCCTTCTCCAAATCTTCTTCGCTACCCTCCGCACATCGAATTTTTCCACGTGGAATTTACATGCAGGAAGTATAATCCAAGCTTTAATGAACAAAATTAACAATGGCCATGGAGAAAAGGTGTGTTGGTATCAAGGCAGTTTTGAGAGGCAGTCCAGCATCAAAAACACTTCTCTGAGGAGTAGGCTCAGCAGAAATGTACCTGTCACTCTACATGACAATGGTGTCAAAGACTGTCTACCTCAAAACATTCTCCAACCAAGGAGGTTCAGCTTACAGTGACTTGAAAACATATTCGTACCCCTGAAACTTTTCTACATGTTACCACATCATGACCTCAAACTTAAATAAATTATTGTTATAAATAACGAGTTGGCATTTTTTGTGGAAGAGCAATACAAAGCGCGCAGTTAGGTCATACTAATGGTACCTGTTCTACCAAAGTCTCTGAGTCTCAACGGTCCTCTTCATCAGCTCCAGGTGCCATGAATTTGCAGGTGCGTCGCTGGTTCCAGCAGGGACCCAGGCCCAAAGCTCTGATAAGCTCCTTTCCTGTCAAGTCTGACCCGTGGACTGAGGTTGGGTCATGCAATGGTGCCAGGGCTCTGCCCTCATTTACCAAAGGAGACATAAAAACTGAGAAATAGATTGAATCTCTTTGACTATGGCGAGTCTACCACTCTGGGAACAAATTATCCTGGATGTACTGAAAGACCATGATTTGGTCGGTCCAAGCAGCTGTCTTCAGCCCACTATCAAACCCGTGGCTCAGCTTTGAAGACTCGCTGGAGCTGATGAGGAGGACCGTTGAGAATGCATTTTCCCCTGAGTATAGATAGATGCTCACTGCCACCGCTATGTCCACTGCACAAGAGTGAGTTTCCAGTGCTGCACCCACCATCACCTCCACCTGCCGCTCCAGCTCCATTCGTAGGCTCCGTGACTGCACCACCACACATGCCTGGTCAACTGCTCTTGATCCAGGGTCTCCACAGCGCGCTCCCAGTGCTTGCAAAGCCTGAATACTTGTCGTGAGCAAGGAGGATCTTCTGTGTCTTCCCACGGCGTGCTGAGCTCAACTGTTTTAGCTAAGCTGGAAGGCTCTGCACAGTTAGTCTCGCATGACCAGTCGTCTCGGGGAGCTCCTGGGGGTTAGGGTTCCAAGGGCTACATCTCCTGCCATCCAGGTGCTCTTGTGTAGGACATAAAAAACTCTGTCCCACGCATCCTGCATCATCATCCGACTGTCTACTGTGGTTGAGCATGTAGGCACAAACTACAGCAATCCGAAAAACTTAAAGCTGACTTTAGATCTCTGATCAACACTGTCCAAAGCACCGGAAAATGGTGTGTGATTTCAGGTCCGCTGCCAGTGCCCTGTTTTGGAGATGGGATGTTCTGCTGCCTCAGCAAGTTGCATATGTGACTTAAATCACTGAAAACAAAAGGGTTCATGCTGAAAACATGCACCGAACCCAAAACCTGATCATGTAAACAATCAGAAAGCGGAGGGAAGTCCATTCCTAATGAAGGGCCCCCAAACACTCCTGGCTCCAATCCTCACAAAGAACTAGAGAAATTCATTACCCTCTTAGTCCATCTAGCCCAGCCGCCCTCTAGATGGATTTTCTCACAACTCCAATCTCCCACATTAAGCACTCTGATAAGTGGATGTAACTAGACACAGAGTTTATGTACTAAAGCAGACAGCCAACTTGGGGCATAAATTCTGATGTCAACAACAAACAAATCACGTCTCTATCATCAATCAATAGAAAAGTACCACAACCTGAAATCACATACCCCACGCTGATGGCTCTATCTCTTGTCGCACTTCAGTTATCTGTTCTTTGCATTTTCCCCAGGAGGAACTCTGTCTCTCCTGGTGTTCTGAGCATGTGTTTTTTTTTTTAAGTCACCAGAAGAGTTGCCGGAAAAGAAAAACAATATTTCCTTTTTCTCTTCTTGAGCTCCTCGCAGATGTGGTGGAACTTTGCTCGTTGTTGAGGAACCTCGTATAGAATATCTGCGCAAAGATGAAGCGCTTGCCTAGCTTTCACAGCCTTCACGACATGTTCCTTCACATGATTGTTAAGAAACCTCATTATCAGCTATCGTGGTTTATCAGTTGCTGGTCTTGGCTTGCTCAGACAATGTGCTCTTTCTATTGTGATGGTGGGACATCAACTCCAGCGCCTACAAGGAGCTCTGGGATGATCTTCTCCAGGAAGTTTTCAGTATCTTCTCCTTCCTCTCGTTCTGGGAGCCCCACAAGTCTGAGGTTTGGTAACTTTTCATATTCTTGCTCTCCGTCTGCAGCGTCATCAGCTGGGCCTGCATCGCCTCCATCAGTGTCAGTGTCTGCAGCTCATCCTTGTTTTCTGAAATACGCTGTTCAGCTTCATCAATGCATGATCCTTTTCCTCCAATCTCTTTCAGCTCCCTTATGTTGCTTTCAATCTGGTCGAGTCAGGCCGATTCGATTGCTGCCAATTCCATTCCCTGCTATGCCATATCACGCTGTATTTTGCAATTCATTTCAGCTGAGTCGGACTTGGAAGATGAGGCATCAGTGGTGGCAGTTCTGTGTGTTACCCAGGGTAAAATCAACTAGTTTTATGCCCAGTTTTCCAAATTCCCACCTTGTTACCAGTCCTTGAATCACTAAGTCACATGTCCCTATTACATGTTTACACCCAGCCAATCACACTGGAGAGCAGTTCAACACCTGTTGCTCAGACTTCCTCCCAATCAGTAGTGTGGGAGAGGAGCTTGGAACAACACCTGCTCAGAACCAGCCAACACTGGAACACGTTTTGAAGGGACCTCATCACATGTCCCCTTAACACTAATTCATGGGATTGGCCAGGTGCCCTCATTTGGATATACTGATGGCGAGCTTATGAAAATCCCAGAGTTGAGGACTGTCCTTCAAAGTCCTGATCTGCATGCCACTGGTCGGGTAGGAGGCTGGTGCAGCCTGTTGTTCTCTCCCACCTCTCGCTGGTTACTGCCACCACTTTCAAATTCAACTTTCTCTTTGACATTTACGCATTATACATCTACTCATACCGCAAATAACGTAATATCGGACAATATTGTGGAACGTAAACCACAATCTTTTGCATGATTCTCGAACTGTGGAACATCTGCAGAAGAAATGTATCTCTTTGAACCTGACTGGCCAAACATTTTGTGCACAACTGAAGTCAAACTGTAAATAGTTTTGGGGTGAATTGTTTTGTTTGTAATTCACATTATATGGTACAGTAAATCAAACTTGTGTGTGTTTACTGACCAACATCCTCCAGTAGTCGAATTTAATTCTTTAGTTTTGCCTATACTAGTATATATTTCTAAATCTTCTAAACTTATAGGATTAACTGAATCCAGGACAAGAGGATTGTGGAGGTTTGTTGCGGAGGTATGCAAGTAACAAGATTCTGTTTTCTGGAGCCTGTGGTGGCAATTGTGCTCTCACATTATTTGTTATTTGTAAGATGTTTAAACACAGTAAATATGTATATTGGGAAAATAAAAACAACTTAATTTTGATTTATACGCTTTCAAATGAGGGAGCACCCTTTTGTGCCCCCGTAGACCTGGGCCTGGGTAACACCAGTAGAGCAATGAATTGAGCTGAAATGAAATAGTTTTATAGGCAAGGTAAACCTTAACCCTTCTTTTTCTTTTGAAGTTGTAAAGTTTTGAACCAAGTACGTAGTTTCTTGCCTTGCCAAACAAATCTTGAGATCAATTTATACCACCTGAATCAGAGACAGAGCTATAGCTCAGTTTGTTGATGAAAGCGGGGGGGACCCGTTAGCTTAGCTATAGTATTGCTAGCCTGGCTTGTTCAGTTTCTTAGGCATTTTCAAGAAATATCTAATCTTCGCAGATGAATGTAATATAGGTGGCTATAATCTGGGAACAACAGTCAGTTGGTCTGTCATGTGGCTGTTAGTTTTAATTCTTGATGCTGGGCTGTTGTATTGAGCCCCAATATATTTTATTATGCATAACTTTTTTTTGGACGTTTTTTTGTATATGGTTATGTGTAAAGATTGTCTTAGTTTTTTATTGAAATATATCTGGAAAATATGTATGACTTTCCTTCTAGTTCACAATTGTGTGCCGCTTTGTTTTGCTCTTTCACAAAAAAATGTGTATACAATTCATCTAATTTTGTGGTCATGATGCGAAAAAATGTGGAAAAGTTCAGAGGATTTGAATACTTTTTCAATTCACCTTCACCAGACTCACAGATTGAACTGTGAGTCAGGAACATACATTTGTTTGAACCATTAGTCTTGCCCACTTAGTCCTTTCCCTCTTAGATAATAGGGGAATGAAGTATATATGGGAATCAAGTATCTAGAGGAGAGTTATTTTACCATGATTCTTGGTGACCAATGTGCTTATTATTTGATACAATTAACCGTATTTCCGGATTATAAATCTTTTTTTTTTTGCCAGGGTACTTATACTCCGGAGCAACAATTTATATGTGGTATTATTCGTTATTTTCAAACTGGCAACCATGAGGGTGCTCTAGGCTCTTAAGCGACGCAGAAGAAGAATCTGCACTTCCTCTACCTCCGGTGTTTGTGGAGTTGTTTAGAAATGACACAGAGGAAGGAGAACTCAATGAATTTAGTAATTTGGGTATTACTGATGCTTTGGTAAACTTGTAAGCATATGCTATAGTTATCTGAATAACTGTTAGTTACGTTAGCATACCAGACACTTTCTTTCACGTTCTTTGCAGTTCGTTGTCTGTGGGTCACGTAGCTGAAGGTGTTACGTTAACATACGTAAACCTATTCATCATGTTCTCTAATCTGTTAATATTTGAAATTACATTTCAAGATGAAATGTCTGTTCCCCAAAAAATGCAATTTATATAAGTGCAACTTACTGTTTTTTTCTTCTCTATTATGCATTTTTTGGCTGGTGCGATTCATACTCCGGAGTGATTTATAATCCGGAGAATACGGTAGTTAAAAAAAATGCTTTGTAAAATGCATAGATTATGTGAATTATAGATGTATTGTAATTTTCCTTGCGGATTAACAAAGTGTCTAAGATTATATATTACACTTTCAGTTTATTTGTTATTTTGCTGCTTTTTTTTATACAATGCATGGCATTTAAAGAGTACATTTAATCAGGTACAGGCCCTCTAAGTTGTGCAAATTCTGTCCTCCTTTTGCGCTTTCACTTTTATACATTCATTCATTTTCTATTCTATGCTTGTTCCCGTAAGGGATCGTGGGTGACTGGAGCAAATCCCAGTGATTTTGAACCTTAGGTGGGGTACACTCTGGACAGGGGCAAGCATATCGCAGAGCTAACGCTTCGACATCCATCCCTAACAAGCAAGGGGATAAAAAACATAGATTCAATATTCAAGACTGTGGTTTTGAGGCCCATATTTGAGTAGGATAATGTCAATACAGTGCATTATTTATGAAAGTGTGTGGGACCTTTCCACAACAACATGACCTAGGGAGGATTTTATAATTTTACAATATTCATAGGTGCACCATATCATCTTTTCAGACGAGGGTCTGCCACCTCTTGTCACCTTGGAGATGTTATTGCTTTGCCTGGAATCTTTGACAATATGGCATTATAGTTAACAATGTCATTTCTACAAAACCCTGAGGTACCCTAAAACGACTGCTTTACAATGATAAAAAGGTATCCAATTTGAATAACAATAAATCGGTACTATCGCCCTTCTTTTTATGTACTGACAAAGCCCATTTTCAGATAGTTCGGTCATTTAAAACTTTATTCTGTAGTTGTAATAATATAATTTTGCCTGCGGGACCAGGACAGTTGCTCAAGAAGAAAACAAAGACCGAGCGCATCAAAATTACAAGCAATCCTTCATCCGTTGCCCCAAACAACCCCTGCCCCCATCCAATATTATCTTAATCAATAAATCATGACACACATCCTGCAGTAGCACATTATCACTAAGACTGTTATTTTACAATGAAACCATAGTTAAGTTGAATTTGTTTTTCTGAGCGCTCTTACCATGCAACGTTTCCTTAGTTCTGGTTCGATGTGAGAATGCAGGGGCCACTGACACTCTCATAAAGAGCCCTGGGACAGGGATAAAGCGGGGGGTAGAGAAGAGGGGGGGCCCCATCTAAAACTCAGGACCCCTCCCACAAACTCCCCACACAAAGCCTTATGAGTGTGTGTGCAGCTCAGCGGGTAAAGAGTGATGGGGAACGCGCACACCCTTGCCAAGTCCCCTCGCTGTGTGTATGTGACGCTGAAAACTCCTCCAGCGTTCAGATGTCCTCCCCTCCTTCAGCTTAGCGACAAAACAGCTTTGTTCATACTTGGAAACTGCGCTTCACGGAAACAGAGGACACTTTACTGGGATTTAAGTGTATCCGCGTTCGTTTTATAGACAAAACAATTCTCCTGTACAAGACCATTAAATGAGATCTTTTTGTATCTATTGAAAATATTTGTTTCAGCTATATGACAAGGGAGTAGAGACTATAAGATCTCCTTTTAAAGGGCCTGAACCAGACATTTAGGTCCATATTTTGCCCCCGGAGGGAATATAGATTGGGGATGTTTATGAGTTTTAGATATTTTCCTCAAGCAGAAATGACTAATAATAACCTGTGTGGGTTTTATATTTGAAGAAAGAGCGGTGCAGATGAGTGGAAACTTTCATCTAGACACTAGTGATGTGGTTGAGTTTTGACCCACAGGTCGGGTTAGGCCGGGACAAGAAATTATCATTTAATTGTGGGGCAGGTTTGGACGGGTTATACAATGCTGACCACATCTCGAACGTCCGCGCGCCGCCTCTATCATTGCATTTTGCTGCGTCTAAATTCACTTCGTCGTTTGACTTTTTCTCTGTTAATATGTGACTGTAATAAAACATGAAGCATTATGTAGTAACTAAACTCCTCTCGCCACAATCTCTCAACTGAGCTGTGATAATGATGTCACTAGAGGAGTTTGGTGCTTATGCTTAAGTACAAATGCCTGAGCCGAAAACAAACTTTGTTCTTGTTCTGGCATCCCTCGGTAAACAAATAAACTTCTTGCTTCTAAAAAAGTATATATATTTAATCGGCTGGCTGCACTTAGGGCTGCTGTGTGCTGTGCGCTGTGCCATAACCTCTCGATGGATGTGTACTGTTGTCATTAATAAACCTTTGATATTGTAAATACCGGCTTCACACGCACACTGCAAATATTCTTGCTCTGTTTTGCTTCTTTCTCATGAACTGTTATCTGTCTCGGCTGAAGTAATACCACCTGTTTCCTGACCACAACATGACCATATTAGGAACCGGACTGATATAGAAGATCTTTGGAAAACTGAGAGGCTGGTCCCGAGACATTAAACCTTCATGAATATTCATATTCTTTGTCTTAAGAAAGTGAGGGAAAGTGTTCCAAGCAGAGCGCCTGGTGGAACGTCGTGTGTGGGATAGTTTACACTGAACAATTTGTTTTAGTCTGTAATTGTTAGGGAAATAAATTCTTCTTCATACGACCACGTCCTGTCTTGTTTTTTCAGATATATTGATTCCAACAATTTGGGGGCTCGTCTGGGATCTGGGACTGGACAGGAACGGTCGAAAGGTTAGTAGACTACTGGGTCGTCCAACTCTAATCTCCTCCCGCTGCGGCAACAACTAAAGATGAAGAGAAAACCTTTTCTATAAATGACTCTAAACTATACTAGGAGGAGTTGGATGTTGTGTTGGCAGAAATAGTCCATCCCAAATTTATAGGACACTCGTACATTTTTGAACAAACCCCAAAATACATTTTCTGGCGGGTAATAGGGTCTTTTTTTTTTTGGTTACTTTTTTGGAATTTTTTTTTGAAATTTTAAAGGACCTGTTAGATTTTTGATTTTTTAATTCTTTGCTCATTTTATATTTTGCAATGTGGTATTTCTGATTTTGCAATGCTGTTTTACAATTGTGGAAATGTTGTGATGTTTTCATTTGTCTAAAATAACTTACTGTCATTGACTGTTGACATTGAATAACAGGTGTTGGATAAGTTAAAGGTGACTTTATAGAAATACTGACCAAATTAACAAATTGGACGTTTACTTGTTGTGGAAATAACCTGGGTCCAAACCCCGGATTGTTGTGTCAAGAATGGAAGTCGTTGACTAAGCACTGGGACAAGGACTGACCGCAGTCTAAAGGGATTTAATTCCCTCAAAAGTCAAAAAATTTCAGCCTACCATAGATGTATTCTTATTGTGGTAAGGTTTTACAACACTTGAGGCACCTCAAAAACTAAGAATTTTATCGGAATGTGAAGAATTTGGAGGGTGTGGGTCAGACCAACGAATCACATGGGGAAAGGAATCCTTCATCCGTTTGAAGGGATCAAACCGCAAATTCTATTCGGGATAGAAAAGTAAGAAAAAAAAGAGAAAAGAAACAATCTTCTTAAAGATGCACAGCTTACCATCACCGGCTGGTCCTGCAGTTGTACCACCGGCTGGTACTGCAGTTGTACCACCGGCTGGTCCTGCAGTTGTACCACCGGCTGGTCCTGCAGTTGTACCACCGGCTGGTCCTGCAGTTGTTTGGAGGAGACACATAAATGATGGCACAGGTGCATTGTTTATGGAAATTATAAACTTTGAAAATATCTGTGTAGTTGGAGATGTTAATCGCTAACTGGGGTTCGGGAGCAGGACCAATAACACTGACACAAATAAATATTTGTGTCATTTGGTTCTAACTGAAACGTGGCTTCAACAAAACTATTATGTCAGACTAAATGAGTCCACCCCACCCACCCATGTTAACTTTCAGACCTCTAGGAGCACAGGCCGAGGTGGTGGTGTGGCAGTGATCTCACACTCAAGCCTACTCATGAGCCCTAAAACTAACAATGCATTTCACTTTTGTTCATAGTTATCTACCGACCTCCTGGTCCCTATTCAGAGTTTTTAAGAGTTTTCTGACTTTATATCAAACCGAGTGTTAGCCTGGGATAAAATAGTTATAGCTGGAGACTTTAATAACCACGTGAATGTGAGTGATAATTCTCTCAGTAATGCCTTCAGCGCCCTGATAGACGGCATCGGTTTCACTCAAAATGTAAATAAACCGACTCAGTCATATGCACACTCCGGATCTTGTCCTAACGTATGGAACAGAGATTAGTGAACTCATTGTCTTCCCCCAAAACCCTATATTGTCAGATCATTTCCTAATTACCTTTCAGTTTATTCTTAAAGATCATCCAGTCCCACAGAATAAAGTTATAATGAAAAGGACAATATCCGAAAAATCTATCTCAAAATTTAAAGAAATAATAGAGTCAATATTCAGTGTCATGTGATCCTGCTGAGAACAGCTCTAGTCCCAGTGTACATGATCAATTTGTCGACCTGACCATGAATTCTCTGAAGTCTGCTCTTGATGTTGCAGCTCTGTTAGTTTGTTACGATTGAATAAACACTAAAATCTAAAGTTTTGCCCAATTATCAAAACCTTACACTCAAGGAGCAAAACTCGGCCTCAGATCTGCACCACTGTAAACACAATAAGTCAGTTCACACTTTGTGCAAAACAATACACACAGTGATTTACAACACTGAACACACTTGTATGCATTTAGACACAGAAGTGTATCAAGATGTCACTTCTTTGCAATTCTAAAGCACTGACTGTCAAATGACCACACCCATGTGCCAATCCATTGAACACTGCCATTAGGTGACCAAACACAAGATCGCTTAATTGTGGACACACCAATCAGGTTTAAGCACTATAAAAATGCAGCATGTGAGTTCACCAAACTGAACCAAAATGGAAGGAAGAGGAAGAGTGAGGATGAGAAGGAAGAAGAGGAGAAGGAGAAGAAGGAGGCAGAGGCCGTGCCAGAGGTCGAGGTTGAGGTAGGGGTAAAGGTAGAGGAAGAGGAAGAGGAAGACTTCAAGCAGGAGGAAGAGGGGGAGGAGTTTGGGAGGGTTCTTTTTTGTACTGGATAAAATGTAATGTTCATGAAAACTGAGAAATGTTGTTTTTTTTTCGCCATGTTGGCTTGAGTATATGGGGAAAAATAAATGACACTGTCAACAGCATTAGTCTTGTGTCCTGTGCGGCGTCTACAGTCATGCACACAAGTGTGTGTAGTGTTCACTGTGTGTATTGTTTTGCACAAAGTGTGAGCAGACATTGTGTTTAGAGTTGTGCAAATCCGAGCCATGTTTTGCAAATTCACGGTGAACTTCACCCATACGACTCTGTGCACTTAGAAGCAGGATTAGCAAAAAGTGTTTAAGGTTTTCAACAGCAGTGTGTAACTGGTGTGTAACTGGTGTGTAACTGGTGCAAACATAGTTAAGTCATATGCAACGTGTGTGTTTCATATGGTAAAAAAATATGGTTTTGATAAGTTAGTGTAGAGTTTTTACAAGAGTGTTTCATTTTGCAAAGGAGATAAGGTGTTTTAATAATCGGGTTTGTGGTTGTGCTAATTGTGTGTAGGGTTTTGCTAAATAAAACAAAACCATCAAAATTGTGTTTATTCAATCGTAAAAAACTGTAATGTAAACCAGAGCTCCTCACCTTGCTCTAAAGCAGTGCTTCTCAATCATTTTCTGTCACGCCCCCCCCCCCAGGAAGAAGAAAACACTTCGCGCCCCCCACTCTCTGCCGCGACTATAAATCATATAATTTGTCTATACAATTGTTATCAGACTTATAACAATGGTGTTAGGTGTACTTATAATATAATGAGGCTAGACCTCTACATAACATTTCATACTTATTAACAGTAAAGAAAACAACAAAAAAGAGAACAGAACTATATAGGTCAAATTAAAACAAATAATAACTTTATTAGCATTGTTTTTTAGTCTGTAACAGAAAAGTGCAATAAAGTGCTCACAAATTGTTATAATAATATATAACTAATTATTTAAACTATAAAAATATTAACCAGGTAAATTCTGTCATTCTCAAATAGTGGTGTGCACACCATTTGATACTAACAAATAAAATTAAATAAAATCAATAAATAATATTGAATTCAAAATGATCAGCAACATTAACTCAGGAGAACAACATATAAAACAATTCAACCTAAAGATTTTTTTTTGACATTTTGCATAACAAGGTCAAACTGTGAAAAACAAAAACTCAAAAGATTCTTTTGGAAAATTTAATCAAATTTTTTAACATAAAAGCAAAATAAATGAATGCCTCAATGGCTCGCTGGTTTACTGCTGTAGCATTCACAAAGTTGGATTCCTGGCAATATTCGGCACTTTTTCGCTGGAAAAACTCTTTAAGCGATGCCTGAATTTATTTGTCTTCCTGCTTTCCGCTGCCAACCTTTTTAGACACAGTAAACACACTGGTCTTTCCTCGTTTCTCCAAGCGCGTGTGAAACCAAGCGCTACGTACGTTTCGTCGTATTTCCTCGTCTTAGCATTCTAGAGCCTGTCGTTTGTCTCATTATCTCTGTATGTATCCGCCTGTCTTTTCATCCCTGTTAAATATTATTTCATGAGGTCTCTTGAGGGGCTGTTCACGGAATTTTACATTTCACGTTCTGTGCCGTCAGCGCCCCAAAACAATACAGTAGAACAGTATCGATACATTGATTCAGTGGCGCTCGCGCTGACAATGCGGGAGCCACTGCCACCTACTGTAGTGGATGTTCAATTGCACGTTATTTCAGTACGGCAAAAAAAGCAAGGTCCCCACTATTTGAGAAGGACTGCTCTAAAGTAACTTACGGTGTGCCACAGGGATCAGTACACGGTTCAATTCTGTTTACTTTATATGCTGCCGTTAGGCAACATTATCAGGTCACATGGCATTAACTTCCACTGCTCTGCAGATCAAGTAGTCTGACTTAGTGCTTGTGTGAAGAATATAAAAACCTGGATGACACTTAACTACCTGCTTCTTAACCCTGAAAAAACCGAAGTCATTGTGCTGGGCCCTAAACATCTACGAGACGCATTATCTGAGCAGATAGTCACACTGGACAATATAAGTGTAGCCTCCAGTTCTACTGTTAGAAACCTCGGAGTCCAGGAGCTCTCATTTAAAGCACATATAAATCAAGCCTATTTCCATTTGCGCAATATAGCCAAAATCAGAAGAATCCTGCCTAAAAGCGATGCTGAAAAACGTATCCATGCATTTGTAACGTCTAGATTAGACTACTATAACTCCCTGCTGGCAGCATGTCCTAAGAGCTCCATAGAAAGCTCTCAACTGGTTCAAAATGCAGCAGCAAGATTACTAACAGGAACAAAAAGAAGAGAACACATTATGGCCCGTTCACACCGCAGACGCCTATTCGCGCGTTATGACGAAGTTGGACGCCTGTACGTATGAAGACAAACGCAAATAAGCCGCGTTCTCGACGCAAGGGAGCAGAGCCGAAATATAATAAGCAAACGCGCGTTCGCCGCCTGCGCATGTGCAGTGGAGGTGTTGTGTTTGGCGGCTTCTCTCTGTTGGTGAAAATGGCGAATATAGAGACAGAAGTGTTCACGTATTTGGTTCTGAAAACCCTCATACGGAGGCCCCCGGGCTCGGCGGCGACGTGCGTGGGTTCACCAAATACTGCAGAGGCGATCGGAGTTTGGTGAATTCCACCATTTGCTGCAGGAGCTGCGGCTCGACGATCAGCGCTTTCAGTGCTACTTTCGTCTGTCCCGTCCCCAGTTTGACGACCTGTTGTCCCGCATTGGTGCGAGGATAACTCACCAGGACACCGACTATAGGCGCTCGATTCCAGCTGCTGAGTGCCTATCCATCTGTCTTCGGTCAGTAATTATTCCTGTAATAACAGAGTATATTCATACATAGCTAATAAAAGTAACCAGGGTAAATAGTGGACGGTGTTTGAACTATATATAAACGGAGCTCGACGCTCATACAACGGCAATTAGTATTTATTCTTATTCTTATATATAGCCTGTCCTTATTTTACAAAGCAAATAAGGACAGGCTATTATCCATTGTAGAAAAAGATTCAATTGTATCATCTGGACTGTTTTAGAAGAACAAGAGGTTTGGACTCTCATCCAAGAGTTATTCTCAATCTGTGGATCTAGTCTTAGAACTCGGATATTTATCTTACTCGGAGTGATCTGATAATAGCCTGTCCTTATTTGCTTTATAAAATAAGGACAGGCATAGGATAGGTATCCGATCCTATGCACATACTAATAATAATAATGTATTATTGCTGGAGATAAATTTATGCACATTCATTATTGCTTTGGGTTTTCTGCAGCTTGGAAGAGCCATCCACTCTCTTCAGAGATGAAAAGGTCTCCAAATGCACTCAGCACTCCAGCAATGGTGGACGCATGTCAGTAATAGTGAGGTATTTGTCATTGGATTATGATTTGTGTTTTCTGCTTACATTAATGATATATATATATGTTTTTTTACCAAAGGTTAAGTGGACCTGAACCTAGAGGGCGAAATGTGAGCTGAGGACCAGACAGCAAAATCTACACACAAAGAACGTTAGAGCCGCATTGATCCAAGTGGTCTCCATGACGACCATGGACTGGAAGTTCTAAAGTTGTTCTTTGGGAGTGGAAGTGTTTAAATTCTCCATGCCCAGGTCTAGAGGGGTGCAAAATGGTACATTGCAGCAGCATGTATTAAACATGTGTACCCTCTTTTGATGTTGAATACTTTTTTGAAACTGATACATCCTCGGTCAGGCTGGTCTCATTCTCAGCGTTCATTTTCCCCCATGCTAACGACTTTGTCAGAAGAGTACAATTACATGTAATAATAAACACAACTATTACAAATAGGCTCCTATACATTAAATCATGCAAAATGATAAACCACCAAAATAGAAATAATTAAAAAGATAAAGGTAATATTTAAGTCCTGGTGTGAAAGCCCCTCTCTCTGCACCTGTACTGCCTCTGCACATGGCCCATTGCACAGGCCCCGACACCTGCAGCCAACACTTAAGCTCCTCCACCGAGCACATATACATTTTGTACCATATGAGAGAAAATTGTATCCAGGGAACAAAACTGTACCTTTAGCCAATGTTACTAATTTGTCCATTTAGGGGTACAGCGCCAGCGACAAGCTCTTTGTGTCTTTAGAGTGACGTACCACACCAAACACAAGAAGCTACACATTTTCCCAAGCTTCCATTTATTCAACTACACAATACTGGTGACTAACATGTTCATACGGTTCATCTTCCTTTGGCTGTATAATCTCATCATTCAAGTCATAGTCCTTGTTCCCTGACACAGATCCACACAGTCTTCGTTTGAAACGGGTGCGTTGCTGTTGAAAGCATCTCCCAGTCCAGATCTCCCAGTCCAGATCTCCCATGCCAGATCTCCCAGTCCAGATCTCCCAGTCCAGATCTCCCAGTCCAGATCTCCCAGTCCAGATCTCCCAGTCCAGATCTCCCAGTCCAGATCTCCCAGTCCAACGGCGGGTCAGGACATTAGTCACCAGACTGAAAAAAAACATGTTAAAACCAAAGCCACAACACAAGTTTAGACATCGTTGCATACTACAATTACTACACCTATTACAAAGTGTATTTAAATATCTTTTATCTTAACCTGTTACCACCCACCTGTCCGCCGGCGAACATTTTCTATATCTCAAATATTCTCTTACATCATCACTTTTATTTCCGTGGTCAATACCAGCAAGCCATACATCATTTTAAAGCTTATTTTCTCAACAAAACGAATATGTCATTGATTTACATTGAATAATATGCCCCAAGAAGCAATTGCCAATAGTTTGTGAGAAAGTCTCAACTTTTACAAACGCATGTCCTACCTGTTTGCTGTTTATGACGGACGAAACGGCTTTAATTCTGTACATCCATGTGCTCAGTCTGTCCGTAAGGAATCATTGAAAAACAATATCCACTTGTATTTTTCCTGAAGTTGTCCGATTTCAAGATATTGTCAAGTAAACAAACTTTTCTTCGTTTCTCGCCGGACGAGAATGCGCTTGTTCGGCGCATTTCTCCGTCCATAACAAATGACTTGTTTGACCTATAAAATAATGTTGGGTATCCTTCTTTTCTTCAGACTGTTTCCTACAGAATGAGACCATCCACGAATTTTTCTGTCCACGGGTTTGTTTGCTACAGCCTCCGCAAAAAAAAATGCGCCGCTTGCGACGCACATGTATTAGTCTGTTTACATCTAAACAGCGCCGCGTGCGAATGACGTAGCTCAGATTGATTGACAGATTATTCTAGCCAATGAAAATAGCTTTAAAAAGAGGGGCGGGACAATGGGGCTGATTGACACAGAATGTTCTGTATTATCGTGCGTAAGGCTCCGGGAAGGCTGTAAAGAGCCAGATTTCTCGGCAGGATTTTGCGCATAACGTTTTCTGATTTTATTAGCCTTTTGGACGTGCATTTTGTTAGATATATGTATTATTATACCAATACAAAAATAAAATAAAAATAATATATATATATATATATATATATATATATTTTTTTAACCTCTATATGGGAAATTCATGGGTAAACTCATATTTACACATTTTCACATTTTTTTTTTTAGCAGTTATAATTGCTATTAGTGGCCTACAAAACATCAAAATGTATGTTTTATGATCATAGAGGTGCTAAAATTGTAATAAAACAGTTTGGCACAGTTGGCACATATTTGGATCACTTGTTCCGAATATACTTTTTGATACAAAAAGGTCAACAGCACCAAAATGCCTGTTCCTAGAGATCTGAAACTGTACACAGTTGTTGTCAACAAGATAAACATCATGTACAGTGAACAGCATATGCACACAATGAAGTATGTCATGCTCAGGACCATTACAAATTAACAATATTCAGGCGAGACTAAAAAAGGATGTTTTGTTTATGTTTGGGCCTCTGTAGTGCAAGTTCTGAAGCCCTAACAGTGTCCATGTGCACATCTGCAGAAACTAGAAGGCCTAAGCTTTCTAATGATGCATCACACTTGCATGTGGAACATAAGATCCTCTTTTAATAAGCAATGCCATTTGGGTATGTCCAACCATTGTGCACAGGGCGAAAATAGGTGGATGGTAACAGGTTAAAGGCAGTATATATTAATGTTTTACTCCACAATGATTCAATTAAATAAAAACAATCACCATTGTAATTTCAAGTCCAGAAAACGTGTGGGAGAGTGACACTTGTTAAAGAACGTGGTCTGGAGCAGGTGTGTGTGCGCGTGTATATATGTATGCATGTATATATGTATGCATGTATATATGTGTATATATATATATATATATAATTTTTAAACTACAAAAGAGTTGACATGTTTTCAGGACTTGAAAAAGGGGAAATGTCTCACCTGACTCAGTGTAACAAGTCACACTTGTTTGTCTTGAGTTTGTCTCCTTGAATTTCACTGTGGGAAAAGATAAAAGAAACGGTCTTACATCTCGGTATACTGTGAAAATATACACAGTAAGGTGTATAAAATACATCCTGTATTAAATGGTGAAACCTGTGACTGAAGCTTGTGGTCAGATGGTTCATCTCAGTCAAGGGCTCAGGGCTGTGGACACCTCAGCCTCATGGAGATTCTACTGTTGGTGTACGATATCTTTCAGAATTAGAATCATACATTGTCAGTCTGGTCAAATCTGATCTTTAACTGTAGGAGCCAGTGCCACAGTCATCTTCTTTATTACTGAGCACAGTCATCTTCTTTATTTCTGAACACAGTCATCTCCTTTATTACTGAACACAGTCATCTCCTTTATTACTGAACACAGTCATCTCCTTTATTACTGAACACAGTCATCTCCTTTATTTCTGAACACAGTCATCTCCTTTATTTCTGAACACAGTCATCTTCTTTATTACTGAACACAGTCATCTTCTTTATTACTGAACACAGTCATCTCCTTTATTTCTGAACACAGTCATCTCCTTTATTACTGAACAAGACCCTATATTTTCAACTGAATTATAAACATTAACATTGTACTTATTTGTGGCCAATGATGGTAGATACAGAAAATAAGCTCATCTCCAATTCAAGGTTGTGGACTCCTCTGGACTGATATAAGAGTGTTTACTTTACCATTATTAGTAGTATTATTTGTCTTATGCCAGCTACTTTTATTATTATTTTATCTTTATTTTATTTCCTCCATTCCCTATTAAGATATGAGAGGACCTGTTTACAGGAGTTTTGTTAATAAAAGTTTTTGTTTTTGTTCATAAGAGTTCCTCTATTAAGAGTTCCTATGAGTTATCTGTCTTTTCCCCCTGTATCTACTGCGTTGTAACACCAAAATTTGGACAATAAAGGATTATCTTATCTTATCCTCAGACTGTGCAGATTCTATTTTATCTCACAAGCACATATATCATTTTATTAGTAGTAATTAATCATAATTCATAATATATTCTACGTGATACATTACTTTAAACAAAATATCGTATTTATACAAACAAACATCTCACGACAGAGCAGCACAACAAGAGCCCACTGTTTTAGAGACATCACACAGTCATTTCTGTCGTGTTTACAGTCTCTGTAGACATATTCATTATCATTAACTTTCACAATCACATGATAGAACAACACGATATGACCCTACAAGCCTGTTAATCGATACATCATGATGAACTGTATTTCATACAAAAGATTGACGTTTGCTTTTTATTTATTAGAAAAAAACTGCGGTTAGCATTAGCCACTAGCTCAAAGCCTACACACAACATTTACTTAGAATTACTGGAATGCGATCGACAAATAATAAAATACTGAGAATAGTTCGGGCACTTACCAGAGCTGCTTCAAAGTGTTCCTTAAAGTTGTGTTGACTGAAGCGCATTGCACAGAAACGCTGCCGTGAAGACCATCGGTTTAAACTTTAAAGATCTTGTTTTGGACTACAAGGGGAATTGTCGTAAATCTGCCCCTGCCGTATTCCGAGCAACCGGAAGTAACAAAAAAATCACAGATGCAGACGCGAAAGCTCCGGACTGTTGAATGGTGTAGACGTGAATATTAAATGATGAAAACGATTCCATTTGATTGCAATTACATGATTAGTACATCAAAATTAATCAAGTCAAACGATTCACAAAAACATTAACACATTTACTTTCAATGATTGAGGTTTTACACCACACAACGTTCAATTGATTTTTTTGTTACTTTGACCCCTCATACCTCCCAACTCAGGATCCCGCTTTTTTAATAAGGGGGATCATTCCCTTGTCCTCCTGGCCATGGTCGATGCCCGGTATCGTTTCCGGGTAATCGACGTGGGGGGATACGGGAGGACGAGTGACGGGGGGGGATCTTGTCCAACTCTGCCTTTGGTCAGGCTCTACGTGAAGGCACTCTCCAGCTGCCCCCTGACCAGAACCTGCCCGGGGCTGAAGGCAGAGGCCCACAGCCGCATGTCTTTGTGGCGGATGAAACCTTCCCGCTGCAAAGACATCTGATGAGACCCTTCCCTGGACGTGGGCGCCTCCCCATTGAAGACCGGGTCTTCAATTACCGCCTCTCTCGGGCACGGCTGGTGGTTGAAGACGCCTTCGGGATCTGGACCTCACAGTGGAGAATGTTCCTGCGGCGCCTGGAAGTCCACCCTGAAATTGTGGAGAAGTGCGTGAAGGCGACTCGTCTCCTCCACAATTTCATGCGGGCCACAGCGCCGGAGCATGTGCCTGAAGCGTGGGGAGCTGGAGCACAGGAGGAGCCACTTCCAGGTGTGGGGCGGATCGGGGCAAATAACGCATCCAGAGAGGGCTTGAGGGTGAGGGAGGTGTTTAAGGCCCATTTCTCAGAAGAAGGAGCAGTGCCATGGCAGCCCAGAGAGTAGTCATGTCCTCCAAAGGACTGACCCACAACGGCTCCTTTAAGAGCCACGCACTAAACAACAAAGAGCTTAATTTGAGGCTGTTGGAGGAGGAGGAGGAGGAGGAGGCATAAGCCCCTCCAGCAGATACTCCTCATAGCTGCGCTCCTGTTACCTGGGCTTCTTCCTCCTCCTCGCTGGGCCTAAAAAAAAAGAATACACATAGCAATTGAGATGACAAGGGCTAAAAAAAAAGGAAATTGTTATTTTTTTCAAACCAAATGCTTTCACACACCTGTGGGTGCAGCAGAAGGGCCAGCAGCAGAAGGGCCAGCAGCAGAAGGGCCAGCAGCAGAAGGGCCAGCAGCAGAAGGGCCAGCAGCAGAAGGGCCAGCAGCAGAAGGGCCAGCAGCAGAAAGGCCAGCAGCTGAAGGCCCAGAAGGGCCAACATCCCCAGCAGCATCAGGGCGGCAATTCAATTCCTGATCTTCAAAAAGAACATTGCACAGCAGTTATATTTCAGCCAATTACATTTATTGCTTTATTAAATATCATATTTAATGAGGCATACGTATTTTATATGGAGCCAATATTTTTTTTCAAGTTTCATACAACAAACCTGATTCGGAGAGCCCTTCTGCTGCGTCTTCAGGCTCTCTGGGGTCCTCTGCCTCCTCGACCCTTTTCTCCATGTTTCTGCTTGACTCATGGGGAGTGATGAAAGGGTCGAAGAAGGACATGACCCCAGAGTAGCGCCACTTTGCTGCTGATCCTGCTGCTGACCCACTCCTCTTTTCACTCTCCTTTTTCCTCTCCTTCATGTACGTGTCCCTCAAGCTCTTCCACCGCTTTCTGCAGAATTTCTCTGAATAAACACATTTACTTGTCAAACACACTAGGAAAAAAAAGTATTATTAATAATAAAACTGAGTTGATAGTTGATGGATCCAAAAAATATTTGGATCCATCAACTATCAACACATTTTTTTATCGTTTAAAAGCCGTCTCCTCGCTCACTCTTCTCCAGGCTTGGTCCTTCTTTCTCCTGTTCCTGTACTCCACCGTTCCCACGTCATACAACTCCTTCATCCCGCACACCGCCACAATTAGCGTTTCGTCCGCCATGACTGCGATTTGCCCGGGACAAACGTGATTTGTAAAATGCGTACGTACGTCACCGGAGCGTCATCTCTGATTGGCTGCTGTCCCGCCGCAGAAAAGCTCAAAATTCTAAACTTATTTGCGGCGAACCTTTTTGAGGCGTCAAAGCGTCTAGAGCGTTGAAAACCCAAAAGCGCCCCCGCCTCGCCGCGCTCCACGGCAAATCGCGCCGCAAATAAGCGGAAACCGCGCCGCAAAAACGCAGGAGGTGCTCGACGCGCGTTTACTTAGACTTTGAATGTAAACTGGACGCTTTTGCCGCACCGGTCTGAACAGGGCATTACGCCGGTGCTCAAGTCCCTTCACTAGCTCCTGTCGAGTTTAGAATCAAATTACTCCTGACCTACAAAGCCATGAATGACATGTACATATTTTACTGGTGCACAAAATGAACCATGCATCAACATCACTGTGTTCAAGAACAACATTTTCACACACAAACAAAAAGATAATCATGAATATTTACTGCAAATCAGTGTGACTTCTGCAGTTGCCTTTCAGAGACCAGTTCAGAAATGCACCTTCACCTTGGCAAGTTCCACTCATGTCATTTTCGCAACAAAAACTGTTCCTTTTCTTAATTTTTATGTCCAGCATCCTCGAAAAGGATTGTTCGCAAATATAATATATTATAGTATAGTAGTTATAGAAAAGGACAAGGGAAATGGCCCCAGAGGCTGACCTTTTGGCCCTTTTGGGGCCAGGCTGGTGCCAAGACTTAGCCCAGAAAGGAGGGCTTTGATACAGGCTCGACTCAAGGGCCTTTTCCGTGATCCTTTTGGCCTTTTTGGGGCCAGGCCGGTGCAAAGACGCAGGCAAAAAAGAAGAGATTTCATACAGCATAGACTCTGGGGCAATTTTTCTGGTCCTTTTGGCCATTTTGAGGCTAGACTGGTGCCAAGACTTAGCCCAGAAATTAGGGTTTTCATACAGGCAAGACTCTGGGGGCTCTGGCCGTGTCCTTTTTGCCCTCTTGGGGCCATGCTATTGCCCAGTCTTAGCTCAGAAAGGAGGGCTTTGATAAAGGCTCGTCTGTTGGGACTCCGGTCTGGTCCTTTTGGCTTTTTTGGGGCCAGGCTGGTGACAGGTGTTATCCCAAAAGGGGTTTTGATACAGTTAAGACTCTGGGCGATTTCCCTGGTCCCTTTGGCCCTTGTAGGTGCAAGCTGGTACCAAGACTGTGAGAGCCAAGTTTAGTTTATGTATACGTTCGTATGGAAATCTACACAGTGTTGATATTTTGTTATAAATGTGTAATTTTATATTACGGATAAATAATTTGGTTGTTTAAATAAGCTAAATTAATTTGATTAAATTTGTATTATTTGTAGAATTTATTTGTAGTCTTTTGCCCACTCTGACGTAAATGTGTTACTGTCACTTTAAGAGAGACAGCGCTAAGGAACACGCAAGGAAGGAGCGCAGGAGACTCAGCGCAAAATACAGAGCCAAATGGTTTTCTTACCTTAGTATTCTATTTTTTGAGAATACCTGTATTTTTGACCCCCTAACCCTAACGCCTGTAAGAAGTGTCACAAAACTGTGGATTCAACTTTGTTAACAATTTTTTACATCGGAGTCCCATGGGAGTTATTTCTCATCAATTAAAGTACACGAGTAATACCATCGGCAAAAACAAGACCTCAGCACACACAAATACTTTGCCCAGAAAGGTGGTCTTTGATTCAGTCTAAAATATTAAAGAAATCACAGGACGTACATCACGACGTCACAAGTCGACTACTGAGCGCACCAAATTCCCTGCAGCAAAGCGGGGCGTGTCACGAATCATATGAGTTGGATGTGTGTCTTGACCTCCGCCGAACCCCTGGGGTTCGCTCGAACCCAGGTTAAGAACCACTGCTCTAAAAGTACAGTAGGAGGTAGAGCGTTTAGCTACCAAGCTTCTATGTAATGGAATCAGCTCCCGGTCCATGTTAAAGATGCCGACACAGTCTCTTCATTTAAGTCCAGGCTTAAAACGTTCCTCTTTGAAATCCCTTATGGTCAGGCCAGTTAGGAACAGAAATATAAACCTACAGTTCCAGCTATGCTGCCCTAGGAGCAACTATGCTGGGGGAAGTATGGCAGATTGAGCACTATCCTCTTCTTTTGACTACTTATTCTATCAAACAATATTTAATATTTAATTCCACCTGCAAACTGGTCATTGCCTTTTCTTTTTCTCCCTGCGAGGACCTGTGGACCCGGATGCTCCTCTCATGGTGAAGCAGTCTCTACCCCGTATGGACGGTCCTTCATCTGCCTGATGAGCTGGTTCTCCTCCTGAAGAACTAGTTTCCTCCTGAGTAGCTCCAGCTCCACTGTCTCCCTCGCGTCCGTCTGTCCGTCTGTGAGAGTCAGATCTCTCCTTCACTGTGGAACTCCTCCAGGTTTCTACTGTTTCCCAAGGAGGTTGTTTGTAGTTTTTCCTGGCCGAGAAGGAGGGTCTAAGGACATCGTCCCTCGCCACCTCAAACATTGCGTCATTCGTTTTTTTTATTGTGGCCCTCAGAGGCAACTGTTGTTGTGATTTTGGGCATCACAAAAATAAATTGAATTGAATTGCCAGAGCATTCGCTTGAACAAATCATCAGCCGTTTTCTATCAGATTCTGACCTGTTACCAGTCCGAACCTTCAGTTGGTCGTGTCTCCAGTAGCACGTTCTCCAGAGGACTCGCCAACGCAGGTCCGTTCTCCGCCGTGCATACTCACGGTTGGCGTGATCCCATGCCTCCAAACACCATCTCCTCCGCATGCGCCTCTCCCGTGGACCCCTACCTCCGAGACGTCCACACACGCACACCGACCTGTACTCCAGCAACGGGACCCATGCACTCCGCTTCTTGGCTACAGCTCGCACCACAGTTCCTGTGCGCACAGCTCCGTACGCTCCGTGCATCGCCTCCACGCAGGCAGACATTGGAGACCGGATCGCGCATCGGGCCGAAGTCAAAGGGGGAGTTCTTTCAGACCTACGATGATAAATATACACTTTTCGCCAGCATCCGCACTTCCTGGTTCCATGTCTGGAGGCGTGCAGCTGATGACGTCACCATCGCTCCACGGGCCCGCAGCTCGACCTCTCAGCTCCCTCTGGTGGCGGGAGCCAGGTTGTAAAACTCAATTTAAAACATTAAACAATATTCATTGGGACTTGGCAACATCCCAGCTTTGTCCTTAACAATGTTGAGTTCAAACGCTCCCTCTTTTCTCAATCTTTCTCGCGCTAAAAACCGCCACAAGTCGAAAGTGAAAAACGAAACGGAAAAAAGACGAATTAAGATTTTTTTTCTCCAAATTTGTGATTTTCGTTTTTTTGCCCCATAGGTATAATGCACTGGCCCGATAAACCAGGGATGGACTGGACTGTTCCTTAAATCTCAAACATCCCTGAGGCCTACTTTAGAATTTAATCAGTCCCTTTGCAATCCTTCCCATATGGTCTAGCGGTTAGGATTCCTGGTTCTCACTCAGGTGGCCCGGGTTCAACTCCCGGTATGGGAATACCCTGCTCTTGGAAGACTTGTATCCACATCATGCACAGGACATGTTGTGAATACAAGTGTAAAAACCTTTAATTGGTGTCCAGCGAGGCATAGAAAAATATCACGCATTTGGGCGCAGCTTTAATATCTAGTAATCGACCTTTAGCTTTTCCATGCAGTCTAACAGTTGTTGGATTTGAATGCATCCCTTCACAGGGACACAAACCTAAATCTAGCCCCTTAGACCACTCGGCCAGAATATCTAGTGGGGATCCAACACAAACTCAGAATGGCCAGATAGTGCTTCTTACCCAAATGTTTTCATGCACTCAGTCAAATGCTTTGTTTGAAACAAAACAATATCTCAAATTTGAGAGCAAAACGAACTGTATTCAATATCAAGAAATACTTCTATTTGGCAAATGCAAAATACAAATCACGAGATTTGTTGCACGTTGGAAAAAAATCATGACAGGCAGTAGATGGGGATGTAGCTCAGTGGTAGAGCACAGTGCTTCTGTGCAAGATCCCAGTTCTGCATTACCTTTGAATCTAGATAACACATTTTGAAGCAATTTGAGTCATTTAGATGTATATAGCCCCGTAGGTATAATGCACTGGCCCCCTAAACCAGGTATTTTAGGTTCAAGTCCCATCGAAGGAGAGCACTCAGCAGAGTTGCGCAGCGGAAGCGTGCTGGGCCCATAACCCAGAGGTCGATGGATCGAAACCATTCTCTGCTAGAATGTGTTACTTTGCACTGATGGCTTTTCTAATCAGGATTAACCAAGCTAGTCAGCAAAGTGTAGGTTTATTCTCAACTGATGCCGATATAGATGATGGAAGCTGAGTGTCAGCGCGAGCTCCCAGTTCCACCTTCCATTTAATTGAGCAGCACTTTTATTTAATCCATCCTACATTGTCATTTCTTTTTTGGGGGGAAAAATAGCTGAGAAGGAACTCTTTCAAGACTATGTTACTTCACAAGTAATCAAAGTCAACGCTATGTTTAAGTAACTCTCTTGTCTTTAAGATAATGGTCCAGCAATCAGCACCTAGTAATATTGCATACTCATGCTGAACCAACAAGATGTAGGTCAAAAAAGGACTATGGTTACACATTTTGAAGCAATTTGAGTCTATTAGGTGTACAAAACCCCATCATTATAATGCACAGGACAATAGCCTCCAAAATCCCGTATTGTGGATTTCAGGTCCATGGTCTTATTGGCTGAACGACAAGCAACATACAAATCACGAGACTTTTTCCATTTAGAATGGGCTTCTTTCAATTACATGCAGAATCAAACACTTTTAGATTGGATTAAAAATGCTTGCTAACAAGCTGATTCCCCAAATATGCACTGTTTGGACTGTTCCTCAACTCTCAAACATCACTGAGGTCTACTTTATAATTCAATCAGTTGCTTTGTAATCCTTCCCATATGGTCTAGCGGTTAGGATTCCTGGTTCTCACCCAGGTGGCCCGGGTTCAACTCCCGGTATGGGAATATCCTGCTCTTGGAAGACTTGTATCCACATTACGCACAGGACATGTTGTGAAAACAAGTGTAAAAACCTTTAATTGGTGTCCAGCGAGGCATAGAAAAATATCACGCATTTGGGCGCAGCTTTAATATCTAGTAATCGACCTTTAGCTTTTCCATGCAGTCTAACAGTTGTTGGATTTGAATGCATCCCTTCACAGGGACACGAACCTAAATCTAGCCCCTTAGACCACTCGGCCAGAATATCTGGTAGGGATCCAACACAAACTCAGAATGGCCAGATAGTGCTTCTTACCCAAAATGTTTTCATGCACTCAGTCAAATGCTTTGTTTGAAACAAAACAATATCTCAAATTTGAGAGCAAAATGAACTGTATTCAATATCAAGAAATAATTCTATTTAGCAAAAGCAAAATACAAATCACGAGATTTGTTGCACGTAGAGTGGGCTTCTTTCCATTACATGCAGAACCAAGCACTTTTAGATAGTAAAAATGCTTGCTTAAAAGCTGGTGCCCCAACTGAGCACTGTTCCTTAACCTCTCCAACATCCATGAGGCTTATGTTACACTTCAATCTTTTACACTTGATTCTTACATTTCCCATATGCTCTAGTGGTTAGGATTTCTGTCAACTGGAATTGAATCCTGTCAGCAACGTCTGTTTGGGAGGACAACTTTCGTTCCATTTTATAAACCAGCATGTTTCATTTCTCAGCATTTCTTTCAGATCAAGGGCATATAGGAAATCCTGGGTTCAGTCCCCTGCAGCACCATTCAGTAGTCTGTTCATGGCACAAAGGGAAAGGTGTTGTCTCCAAACCTTGCTTGGAAAAAAATCATGACAGGCAGTAGATGGGGATGTAGCTCAGTGGTAGAGCACAGTGCTGCTGTGCAAGATCCCAGTTCTGCATTACCTTTGAATCTAGATAACACATTTTGAAGCAATTTGAGTCATTTAGATGTATATAGCCCCGTAGATATAATGCACTGGCCCCCTAAACCAGGTATTTTAGGTTCAAGTCCCATCGAAGGAGAGCACTCAGCAGAGTGGCGCAGCGGAAGCGTGCTGGGCCCATAACCCAGAGGTCGATGGATCGAAACCATCCTCTACTAGAATGTGTTTATTTGCACTGATGGCTTTTCTAATCAGGATTAACCAAGCTAGTCAGCAAAGTGTAGGTTTATTCTCAACTGACGCCGATATAGATGATGGAAGCTGAGTTTCAGCGCGAGCTCCCAGTTCCACCTTCCATTTAATCGAGCAGCACTTTTATTTAATCCATCCTACATTGTCATTTCTTTTTTGGGGGGAAAAATAGCTGAGAAGGAACTCTTTCAAGACTATGTTACTTCACAAGTAATCAAAGTCAACGCTATGTTTAAGTAACTCTCTTGTCTTTAAGATAATGGTCCAGCAATCAGCACCTAGTAAAATTGCATACTCATGCTGAACCAACAAGATGTAGGTAAAAAAAGGACTATGGTTACACATTTTGAAGCAATTTGAGTCTATTAGGTGTACAAAACCCCATCATTATAATGCACAGGACAATAGCCTCCAAAATCCCGTATTGTGGATTTCAGGTCCATGGTCTTGTTTGGCTGAACGACAAGCAACATACAAATCACGAGACTTTTTCCATTTAGAATGGGCTTCTTTCAATTACATGCAGAATCAAACACTTTTAGATTGGATTAAAAATGCTTGCTAACAAGCTGATTCCCCAAATATGCACTGTTTGGACTGTTCCTCAACTCTCAAACATCACTGAGGTCTACTTTATAATTCAATCAGTTGCTTTGAAATCCTTCCCATATGGTCTAGCGGTTAGGATTCCTGGTTCTCACCCAGGTGGCCCGGGTTCAACTCCCGGTATGGGAATATCCTGCTCTTGGAAGACTTGTATCCACATTACGTACAGGACATGTTGTGAAAACAAGTGTAAAAACCTTTAATTGGTGTCCAGCAAGGCATAGAAAAATATCACGCATTTGGGCGCAGCTTTAATATCTAGTTATCGACCTTTAGCTTTTCCATGCAGTCTAACAGTGGTTGGATTTGAATGCATCCCTTCACAGGGACACGAACCTAAATCTAGCCCCTTAGACCACTCGGCCAGAATATCTGGTAGGGATCCAACACAAACTCAGAATGGCCAGATAGTGCTTCTTACCCAAAATGTTTTCATGCACTCAGTCAAATGCTTTGTTTGAAACAAAACAATATCTCAAATTTGAGAGCAAAATTAACTGTATTCAATGTCAAGAAATACTTCTATTTAGCAAAAGCAAAATACAAATCACGAGATTTGTTGCACGTAGAGTGGGCGTCTTTCCATTACATGCAGAACCAAGCACTTTTAGAAAATAAAAATGCTTGCTTAAAAGCTGGTGCCCCAACTGAGCACTGTTCCTTAACCTCTCCAACATCCATGAGGCTTATGTTACACTTCAATCTTTTACACTTGATTCTTACATTTCCCATATGCTCTAGTGGTTAGGATTTCTGTCAACTGGAATTGAATCCTGTCAGCAACGTCTGTTTGGGAGGACAACTTTCAAGCTTTCGTTCCATTTTATAAACCAGCATGTTTCATTTCTCAGCATTTCTTTCAGATCAAGGGCATATAGGAAATCCTGGGTTCAGTCCCCTGCAGCACCATTCAGTAGTCTGTTCATGGCACAAAGGGAAAGGTGTTGTCTCCAAACCTTGCTTGGAAAAAAATCATGACAGGCAGTAGATGGGGATGTAGCTCAGTGGTAGAGCACAGTGCTTCTGTGCAAGATCCCAGTTCTGCATTACCTTTGAATCTAGATAACACATTTTGAAGCAATTTGAGTCATTTAGATGTATATAGCCCCGTAGATATAATGCACTGGCCCCCTAAACCAGGTATTTTAGGTTCAAGTCCCATCGAAGGAGAGCACTCAGCAGAGTGGCGCAGCGGAAGCGTGCTGGGCCCATAACCCAGAGGTCGATGGATCGAAACCATCCTCTACTAGAATGTGTTACTTTGCACTGATGGCTTTTCTAATCCGGATTAACCAAGCTAGTCAGCAAAGTGTAGGTTTATTCTCAACTGACGCCGATATAGATGATGGAAGCTGAGTTTCAGCGCGAGCTCCCAGTTCCACCTTCCATTTAATCGAGCAGCACTTTTATTTAATACATCCTACATTGTCAATTCTTTTTTGGGGGGAAAAATAGCTGAGAAGGAACTCTTTCAAGACTATGTTACTTCACAAGTAATCAAAGTCAACGCTATGTTTAAGTAACTCTCTTGTCTTTAAGATAATGGTCCAGCAATCAGCACCTAGTAAAATTGCATACTCATGCTGAACCAACAAGATGTAGGTCAAAAAAGGACTATGGTTACACATTTTGAAGCAATTTGAGTCTATTAGGTGTACAAAACCCCATAATTATAATGCACAGGACAATAGCCTCCAAAATCCCGTATTGTGGATTTCAGGTCCATGGTCTTATTGGCTGAACGACAAGCAACATACAAATCACGAGACTTTTTCCATTTAGAATGGGCTTCTTTCAATTACATGCAGAATCAAACACTTTTAGATTGGATTAAAAATGCTTGTTAACAAGCTGATTCCCCAAATATGCACTGTTTGGACTGTTCCTCAACTCTCAAACATCACTGAGGTCTACTTTATAATTCAATCAGCTGCTTTGTTATCCTTCCCATATGGTCTAGCGGTTAGGATTCCTGGTTCTCACCCAGGTGGCCCGGGTTCAACTCCCGGTATGGGAATATCCTGCTCTTGGAAGACTTGTATCCACATTACGCACAGGACATGTTGTGAAAACAAGTGTAAAAAGCTTTGATTGGTGTCCAGCGAGGCATAGAAAAATATCACGCATTTGGGCGCAGCTTTAATATCTAGTAATCGACCTTTAGCTTTTCCATGCAGTCTAACAGTGGTTGGATTTGAATGCATCCCTTCACAGGGACACGAACCTAAATCTAGCCCCTTAGACCACTCGGCCAGAATATCTGGTAGGGATCCAACACAAACTCAGAATGGCCAGATAGTGCTTCTTACCCAAAATGTTTTCATGCACTTAGTCAAATGCTTTGTTTGAAACAAAACAATATCTCAAATTTGAGAGCAAAATGAACTGTATTCAATATCAAGAAATAATTCTATTTAGCAAAAGCAAAATACAAATCACGAGATTTGTTGCACGTAGAGTGGGCTTCTTTCCATTACATGCAGAACCAAGCACTTTTAGATAGTAAAAATGCTTGCTTAAAAGCTGGTGCCCCAACTGAGCACTGTTCCTTAACCTCTCCAACATCCATGAGGCTTATGTTACACTTCAATCTTTTACACTTGATTCTTACATTTCCCATATGCTCTAGTGGTTAGGATTTCTGTCAACTGGAATTGAATCCTGTCAGCAACGTCTGTTTGGGAGGACAACTTTCAAGCTTTCGTTCCATTTTATAAACCAGCATGTTTCATTTCTCAGCATTTCTTTCAGATCAAGGGCATGTAGGAAATCCTGGGTTCAGTCCCCTGCAGCACCATTCAGTAGTCTGTTCATGGCACAAAGGGAAAGGTGTTGTCTCCAAACCTTGCTTGGAAAAAAATCATGACAGGCAGTAGATGGGGATGTAGCTCAGTGGTAGAGCACAGTGCTTCTGTGCAAGATCCCAGTTCTGCATTACCTTTGAATCTAGATAACACATTTTGAAGCAATTTGAGTCATTTAGATGTATATAGCCCCGTAGATATAATGCACTGGCCCCCTAAACCAGGTATTTTAGGTTCAAGTCCCATCGAAGGAGAGCACTCAGCAGAGTGGCGCAGCGGAAGCGTGCTGGGCCCATAACCCAGAGGTCGATGGATCGAAACCATCCTCTACTAGAATGTGTTACTTTGCACTGATGGCTTTTCTAATCCGGATTAACCAAGCTAGTCAGCAAAGTGTAGGTTTATTCTCAACTGACGCCGATATAGATGATGGAAGCTGAGTTTCAGCGCGAGCTCCCAGTTCCACCTTCCATTTAATCGAGCAGCACTTTTATTTAATCCATCCTACATTGTCATTTCTTTTTTGGGGGGAAAAATAGCTGAGAAGGAACTCTTTCAAGACTATGTTACTTCACAAGTAATCAAAGTCAACGCTATGTTTAAGTAACTCTCTTGTCTTTAAGATAATGGTCCAGCAATCAGCACCTAGTAAAATTGCATACTCATGCTGAACCAACAAGATGTAGGTAAAAAAAGGACTATGGTTACACATTTTGAAGCAATTTGAGTCTATTAGGTGTACAAAACCCCATCATTATAATGCACAGGACAATAGCCTCCAAAATCCCGTATTGTGGATTTCAGGTCCATGGTCTTATTGGCTGAACGACAAGCAACATACAAATCACGAGACTTTTTCCATTTAGAATGGGCTTCTTTCAATTACATGCAGAATGAAACACTTTTAGATTGGATTAAAAATGCTTGCTAACAAGCTGATTCCCCAAATATGCACTGTTTGGACTGTTCCTCAACTCTCAAACTTCACTGAGGTCTACTTTATAATTCAATCAGTTGCTTTGAAATCCTTCCCATATGGTCTAGCGGTTAGGATTCCTGGTTCTCACCCAGGTGGCCCGGGTTCAACTCCCGGTATGGGAATATCCTGCTCTTGGAAGACTTGTATCCACATTACGTACAGGACATGTTGTGAAAACAAGTGTAAAAACCTTTAATTGGTGTCCAGCAAGGCATAGAAAAATATCACGCATTTGGGCGCAGCTTTAATATCTAGTTATCGACCTTTAGCTTTTCCATGCAGTCTAACAGTTGTTGGATTTGAATGCATCCCTTCACAGGGACACGAACCTAAATCTAGCCCCTTAGACCACTCGGCCAGAATATCTGGTAGGGATCCAACACAAACTCAGAATGGCCAGATAGTGCTTCTTACCCAAAATGTTTTCATGCACTCAGTCAAATGCTTTGTTTGAAACAAAACAATATCTCAAATTTGAGAGCAAAATTAACTGTATTCAATATCAAGAAATACTTCTATTTAGCAAAAGCAAAATACAAATCACGAGATTTGTTGCACGTAGAGTGGGCGTCTTTCCATTACATGCAGAACCAAGCACTTTTAGATAGTAAAAATGCTTGCTTAAAAGCTGGTGCCCCAACTGAGCACTGTTCCTTAACCTCTCCAACATCCATGAGGCTTATGTTACACTTCAATCTTTTACACTTGATTCTTACATTTCCCATATGCTCTAGTGGTTAGGATTTCTGTCAACTGGAATTGAATCCTGTCAGCAACGTCTGTTTGGGAGCACAACTTTCAAGCTTTCGTTCCATTTTATAAACCAGCATGTTTCATTTCTCAGCATTTCTTTCAGATCAAGGGCATGTAGGAAATCCTGGGTTCAGTCCCCTGCAGCGCCATTCAGTAGTCTGTTCATGGCACAAAGGGAAAGGTGTTGTCTCCAAACCTTGCTTGGAAAAAAATCATGACAGGCAGTAGATGGGGATGTAGCTCAGTGGTAGAGCACAGTGCTTCTGTGCAAGATCCCAGTTCTGCATTACCTTTGAATCTAGATAACACATTTTGAAGCAATTTGAGTCATTTAGATGTATATAGCCCCGTAAGTATAATGCACTGGCCCCCTAAACCAGGTATTTTAGGTTCAAGTCCCATTGAAGGAGAGAACTCAGCAGAGTGGCGCAGTGGAAGCGTGCTGGGCCCATAACCCAGAGGTCGATGGATCGAAACCATCCTCTACTAGAATGTGATACTTTGCACTGATGGCTTTTCTAATCAGGATTAACCAAGCTAGTGAGCAAAGTGTAGGTTTATTCTCAACTGACGCCGATATAGATGATGGAAGCTGAGTTTCAGCGCGAGCTCCCAGTTCCACCTTCCATTTAATCGAGCAGCACTTTTATTTAATCCATCCTACATTGTCAATTCTTTTTTGGGGGGAAAAATAGCTGAGAAGGAACTCTTTCAAGACTATGTTACTTCACAAGTAATCAAAGTCAACGCTATGTTTAAGTAACTCTCTTGTCTTTAAGATAATGGTCCAGCAATCAGCACCTAGTAAAATTGCATACTCATGCTGAACCAACAAGATGTAGGTCAAAAAAGGACTATGGTTACACATTTTGAAGCAATTTGAGTCTATTAGGTGTACAAAACCCCATAATTATAATGCACAGGACAATAGCCTCCAAAATCCCGTATTGTGGATTTCAGGTCCATGGTCTTATTGGCTGAACGACAAGCAACATACAAATCACGAGACTTTTTCCATTTAGAATGGGCTTCTTTCAATTACATGCAGAATCAAACACTTTTAGATTGGATTAAAAATGCTTGCTAACAAGCTGATTCCCCAAATATGCACTGTTTGGACTGTTCCTCAACTCTCAAACATCACTGAGGTCTACTTTATAATTCAATCAGTTGCTTTGAAATCCTTCCCATATGGTCTAGCGGTTAGGATTCCTGGTTCTCACCCAGGTGGCCCGGGTTCAACTCCCGGTATGGGAATATCCTGCTCTTGGAAGACTTGTATCCACATTACGTACAGGACATGTTGTGAAAACAAGTGTAAAAACCTTTAATTGGTGTCCAGCGAGGCATAGAAAAATATCACGCATTTGGGCGCAGCTTTAATATCTAGTTATCGACCTTTAGCTTTTCCATGCAGTCTAACAGTTGTTGGATTTGAATGCATCCCTTCACAGGGACACGAACCTAAATCTAGCCCCTTAGACCACTCGGCCAGAATATCTGGTAGGGATCCAACACAAACTCAGAATGGCCAGATAGTGCTTCTTACCCAAAATGTTTTCATGCACTCAGTCAAATGCTTTGTTTGAAACAAAACAATATCTCAAATTTGAGAGCAAAATTAACTGTATTCAATGTCAAGAAATACTTCTATTTAGCAAAAGCAAAATACAAATCACGAGATTTGTTGCACGTAGAGTGGGCGTCTTTCCATTACATGCAGAACCAAGCACTTTTAGATAGTAAAAATGCTTGCTTAAAAGCTGGTGCCCCAACTGAGCACTGTTCCTTAACCTCTCCAACATCCATGAGGCTTATGTTACACTTCAATCTTTTACACTTGATTCTTACATTTCCCATATGCTCTAGTGGTTAGGATATCTGTCAACTGGAATTGAATCCTGTCAGCAACGTCTGTTTGGGAGCACAACTTTCAAGCTTTCGTTCCATTTTATAAACCAGCATGTTTCATTTCTCAGCATTTCTTTCAGATCAAGGGCATGTAGGAAATCCTGGGTTCAGTCCCCTGCAGCGCCATTCAGTAGTCTGTTCATGGCACAAAGGGAAAGGTGTTGTCTCCAAACCTTGCTTGGAAAAAAATCATGACAGGCAGTAGATGGGGATGTAGCTCAGTGGTAGAGCACAGTGCTTCTGTGCAAGATCCCAGTTCTGCATTACCTTTGAATCTAGATAACACATTTTGAAGCAATTTGAGTCATTTAGATGTATATAGCCCCGTAGGTATAATGCACTGGCCCCCTAAACCAGGTATTTTATGTTCAAGTCCCATCGAAGGAGAGCACTCAGCAGAGTGGCGCAGCGGAAGCGTGCTGGGCCCATAACCCAGAGGTCGATGGATCGAAACCATCCTCTGCTAGAATGTGTTACTTTGCACTGATGGCTTTTCTAATCAGGATTAACCAAGCTAGTCAGCAAAGTGTAGGTTTATTCTCAACTGATGCCGATATAGATGATGGAAGCTGAGTTTCAGCGCGAGCTCCCAGTTCCACCTTCCATTTAATCGAGCAGCACTTTTATTTAATCCATCCTACATTGTCATTTCTTTTTTGGGGGGAAAAATAGCTGAGAAGGAACTCTTTCAAGACTATGTTACTTCACAAGTAATCAAAGTCAACGCTATGTTTAAGTAACTCTCTTGTCTTTAAGATAATGGTCCAGCAATCAGCACCTAGTAAAATTGCATACTCATGCTGAACCAACAAGATGTAGGTCAAAAAAGGACTATGGTTACACATTTTGAAGCAATTTGAGTCTATTAGGTGTACAAAACCCCATAATTATAATGCACAGGACAATAGCCTCCAAAATCCCGTATTGTGGATTTCAGGTCCATGGTCTTATTGGCTGAACGACAAGCAACATACAAATCACGAGACTTTTTCCGTTTAGAATGGGCTTCTTTCAATTACATGCAGAATCAAACACTTTTAGACTGGATTAAAAATGCTTGCTAACAAGCTGATTCCCCAAATATGCACTGTTTGGACTGTTTCTCAACTCTCAAACATCACTGAGGTCTACTTTATACTTCAATCATTTGCTTTGTAATCCTTTCCATATGGTCTAGCGGTTAGGATTCCTGGTTCTCACCCAGGTGGCCCGGGTTCAACTCCCGGTATTGGAATATTCTGCTCTTGGAAGACTTGTATCCACATTACGCACAGGACATGTTGTGAAAACAAGTGTAAAAACCTTTAATTGGTGTCCAGCGAGGCATAGAAAAATGTCACGCATTTGGGCGCAGCTTTAATATCTAGTAATCGACCTTTAGCTTTTCCATGCAGTCTAACAGTGGTTGGATTTGAATGCATCCCTTCACAGGGACACGAACCTAAATCTAGCTCCTTAGACCACTCGGCCAGAATATCTAGTAGGGATCCAACACAAACTCAGAATGGCCAGATAGTGCTTCTTACCCAAAATGTTTTCATGCACTCAGTCAAATGCTTTGTTTGAAACAAAACAATATCTCAAATTTGAGAGCAAAATGAACTGTATTCAATATCAAGAAATACTTATATTTAGCAAAAGCAAAATACAAATCACGAGATTTGTTGCACGTAGAGTGGGCTTCTTTCCATTACATGCAGAACCAAGCACTTTTAGATAGTAAAAATGCTTGCTTAAAAGCTGGTGCCCCAACTGAGCACTGTTCCTTAACCTCTCCAACATCCATGAGGCTTATGTTACACTTCAATCTTTTACACTTGATTCTTACATTTCCCATATGCTCTAGTGGTTAGGATTTCTGTCAACTGGAATTGAATCCTGTCAGCAACGTCTGTTTGGGAGCACAACTTTCAAGCTTTTGTTCCATTTTATAAACCAGCATGTTTCATTTCTCAGCATTTCTTTCAGATCAAGGGCATGTAGGAAATCCTGGGTTCAGTCCCCTGCAGCGCCATTCAGTAGTCTGTTCATGGCACAAAGGGAAAGGTGTTGTCTCCAAACCTTGCTTGGAAAAAAATCATGACAGGCAGTAGATGGGGATGTAGTTCAGTGGTAGAGCTCAGTGCTTCTGTGCAAGATCCCAGTTCTGCATTACCTTTGAATCTAGATAACACATTTTGAAGCAATTTGAGTCATTTAGATCTATATAGCCCCGTAGGTATAATGCACTGGCCCCCTAAACCAGGTATTTTACGTTCAAGTCCCATCGAAGGAGAGCACTCAGCAGAGTGGCGCAGCGGAAGCGTGCTGGGCCCATAACCCAGAGGTCGATGGATCGAAACCATCCTCTGCTAGAATGTGTTTATTTGCACTGATGTTTTTTCTAATCAGGATTAACCAAGCTAGTCAGCAAAGTGTAGGTTTATTCTCAACTGATGCCGATATAGATGATTGAAGCTGAGTTTCAGCGCGAGCTCCCAGTTCCACCTTCCATTTAATTGAGCAGTATTTTATTTAATCCATCCTACATTGTCATTTCTTTTTTGGGGGAAAAAATAGCTGAGAAGGAACTCTTTCAAGACTATGTTACTTCACAAGTAATCAAAGTCAACGCTATGTTTAAGTAACTCTCTTGTCTTTAAGATAATGGTCCAGCAATCAGCACCTAGTAAAATTGCATACTCATGCTGAACCAACAAGATGTAGGTCAAAAAAGGACTATGGTTACACATTTTGAAGCAATTTGAGTCTATTAGGTGTACAAAACCCCATAATTATAATGCACAGGACAATAGCCTCCAAAATCCCGTATTGTGGATTTCAGGTCCATGGTCTTATTGGCTGAACGACAAGCAACATACAAATCACGAGACTTTTTCCATTTAGAATGGGCTTCTTTCAATTACATGCAGAATCAAACACTTTTAGATTGGATTAAAAATGCTTGCTAACAAGCTGATTCCCCAAATATGCACTGTTTGGACTGTTCCTCAACTCTCAAACATCACTGAGGTCTACTTTATAATTCAATCAGTTGGTTTGTAATCCTTCCCATATGGTCTAGCGGTTAGGATTCCTGGTTCTCACCCAGGTGGCCCGGGTTCAACTCCCGGTATGGGAATATCCTGCTCTTGGAAGACTTGTATCCACATTACGCACAGGACATGTTGTGAAAACAAGTGTAAAAACCTTTAATTGGTGTCCAGCGAGGCATAGAAAAATATCACGCATTTGGGCGCAGCTTTAATATCTAGTAATCGACCTTTAGCCTTTCCATGCAGTCTAACAGTGGTTGGATTTGAATGCATCCCTTCACAGGGACACAAACCTAAATCTAGCTCCTTAGACCACTCGGCCAGAATATCTAGTGGGGATCCAACACAAACTCAGAATGGCCAGATAGTGCTTCTTACCCAAAATGTTTTCATGCACTCAGTCAAATGCTTTGTTTGAAACAAAACAATATCTCAAATTTGAGAGCAAAATGAACTGTATTCAATATCAAGAAATACTTCTATTTAGCAAAAGCAAAATACAAATCACGAGATTTGTTGCACGTAGAGTGGGCTTCTTTCCATTACATGCAGAACCAAGCACTTTTAGATAGTAAAAATGCTTGCTTAAAAGCTGGTGCCCCAACTGAGCACTGTTCCTTAACCTCTCCAACATCCATGAGGCTTATGTTACACTTCAATCTTTTACACTTGATTCTTACATTTCCCATATGCTCTAGTGGTTAGGATTTCTGTCAACTGGAATTGAATCCTGTCAGCAACGTCTGTTTGGGAGCACAACTTTCAAGCTTTCGTTCCATTTTATAAACCAGCATGTTTCATTTCTCAGCATTTCTTTCAGATCAAGGGCATGTAGGAAATCCTGGGTTCAGTCCCCTGCAGCGCCATTCAGTAGTCTGTTCATGGCACAAAGGGAAAGGTGTTGTCTCCAAACCTTGCTTGGAAAAAAATCATGACAGGCAGTAGATGGGGATGTAGTTCAGTGGTAGAGCTCAGTGCTTCTGTGCAAGATCCCAGTTCTGCATTACCTTTGAATCTAGATAACACATTTTGAAGCAATTTGAGTCATTTAGATCTATATAGCCCCGTAGGTATAATGCACTGGCCCCCTAAACCAGGTATTTTACGTTCAAGTCCCATCGAAGGAGAGCACTCAGCAGAGTGGCGCAGCGGAAGCGTGCTGGGCCCATAACCCAGAGGTCGATGGATCGAAACCATCCTCTGCTAGAATGTGTTTGTTTGCACTGATGTTTTTTCTAATCAGGATTAACCAAGCTAGTCAGCAAAGTGTAGGTTTATTCTCAACTGATGCCGATATAGATGATTGAAGCTGAGTTTCAGCGCGAGCTCCCAGTTCCACCTTCCATTTAATTGAGCAGTATTTTATTTAATCCATCCTACATTGTCATTTCTTTTTTGGGGGAAAAAATAGCTGAGAAGGAACTCTTTCAAGACTATGTTACTTCACAAGTAATCAAAGTCAACGCTATGTTTAAGTAACTCTCTTGTCTTTAAGATAATGGTCCAGCAATCACCACCTAGTAAAATTGCATACTCATGCTGAACCAACAAGATGTAGGTCAAAAAAGGACTATGGTTACACATTTTGAAGCAATTTGAGTCTATTAGGTGTACAAAACCCCATAATTATAATGCACAGGACAATAGCCTCCAAAATCCCGTATTGTGGATTTCAGGTCCATGGTCTTATTGGCTGAACGACAAGCAACATACAAATCACGAGACTTTTTCCATTTAGAATGGGCTTCTTTCAATTACATGCAGAATCAAACACTTTTAGATTGGATTAAAAATGCTTGCTAACAAGCTGATTCCCCAAATATGCACTGTTTGGACTGTTCCTCAACTCTCAAACATCACTGAGGTCTACTTTATAATTCAATCAGTTGGTTTGTAATCCTTCCCATATGGTCTAGCGGTTAGGATTCCTGGTTCTCACCCAGGTGGCCCGGGTTCAACTCCCGGTATGGGAATATCCTGCTCTTGGAAGACTTGTATCCACATTACGCACAGGACATGTTGTGAAAACAAGTGTAAAAACCTTTAATTGGTGTCCAGTGAGGCATAGAAAAATATCACGCATTTGGGCGCAGCTTTAACCGTTTAGGCGCCAGAGATTATGGATGAAATAAATGTATAAATAAAAAACTTCCTGAGATACAGAGAACTGAAGCCGGGGCACAGCTCTGGGTCGGCAGTGCCCCTGGAGGCCCGTAGAAGCTCCACACTCCAGTTGATTCTTGGATAAAAGGGCACCCAGCCGGTCTCGAACTCGCGTGAGGCGGAGCAGGGATCATCCACCCCGCACACGGCCAGACTTTGCCCGGCCAGGGAGCACCTTCTGCGGGTCGGAGGCTCCGGGTCGGAGCCCCTGGAGCCTGGAGCCCTCACCGGGCCCCGAACTCGGCTGCCGGAGGCAGTGCAGTGCCTCATGGATAAAAGGGCACCCAGCCGGTCTCGAACTCGCGTGAGGCGGAGCAGGGATCATCCACCCCGCACACGGCCAGACTTTGCCCGGCCAGGGAGCACCTTCTGCGGGTCGGAGGTTCCGGGTCGGAGCCCCTGGAGCCTGGAGCCCTCACCGGGCCCCGAACTCGGCTGCCGGAGGCAGTGCAGTGCCTCATGGATAAAAGGGCACCCAGCCGGTCTCGAACTCGCGTGAGGCGGAGCAGGGATCATCCACCCCGCACACGGCCAGACTTTGCCCGGCCAGGGAGCACCTTCTGCGGGTCGGAGGCTCCGGGTCGGAGCCCCTGGAGCCTGGAGCCCTCACCGGGCCCCGAACTCGGCTGCCGGAGGAAGTGCAGTGCCTCATGGATAAAAGGGCACCCAGCCGGTCTCGAACTCGCGTGAGGCGGAGCAGGGATCATCCACCCGCACACGGCCAGACTTTGCCCGGCCAGGGAGCACCTTCTGCGGGTCGGAGGCTCCGGGTCGGAGCCCCTGGAGCCTGGAGCCCTCACCGGGCCCCGAACTCGGCTGCCGGAGGCAGTGCAGTGCCTCATGGATAAAAGGGCACCCAGCCGGTCTCGAACTCGCGTGAGGCGGAGCAGGGATCATCCACCCCGCACACGGCCAGACTTTGCCCGGCCAGGGAGCACCTTCTGCGGGTCGGAGGCTCCGGGTCGGAGCCCCTGGAGCCTGGAGCCCTCACCGGGCCCCGAACTCGGCTGCCGGAGGCAGTGCAGTGCCTCATGGATAAAAGGGCACCCAGCCGGTCTCGAACTCGCGTGAGGCGGAGCAGGGATCATCCACCCCGCACACGACCAGACTTTGCCCGGGGAAGGGCCACTCTGGCTGGGCATGGCCCCCACTGAGCACCCCCTGGAACCCCTGGAGCCCCCGGAGCACCTCCAGAGCCACCCCCCACTCCTCCAGACTCTGCCCGGGGAAGGGACACTCTGGCTGGGCATGGCCTCCACTGAGCACCCCCTGGAGCCCCCGGAGCACCTCCAGAGCCACCCCCCACTCTCCCCAGACTATGCCCGGGGAAGGGCCACTCTGGCTGGGCATGGCCTCCGCCGAGCACCCCCTGGAGCCCCCGGAGCACCTCCAGAGCCACCCCCCACTCCTCCAGACTCTGCCCGGGGAAGGGACACTCTGGCTGGGCATGGCCTCCACTGAGCACCCTCTGGAGCCCCCAGAGCACCTCCAGAGCCATCCCCCACTCTCCCCAGACTATGCCCGGGGAAGGGCCACTCTGGCTGGGCATGGCCTCCGCTGAGCACCCCCTGGAGCCCCCGGAGCACCTCCAGAGCCACCCCCCACTCTCCCCAGACTCACCCCGGGGAAGGGCCACTCTGGCTGGGCATGGCCTCCGCTGAGCACCCCCTGGAACCCCTGGAGCCCCCGGAGCACCTCCAGAGCCACCCCCCACTCCTCCAGACTCTGCCCGGGGAAGGGACACTCTGGCTGGGCATGGCCTCCACTGAGCACCCCCTGGAGCCCCCGGAGCACCTCCAGAGCCACCCCCCACTCTCCCCAGACTATGCCCGGGGAAGGGCCACTCTGGCTGGGCATGGCCTCCGCCGAGCACCCCCTGGAGCCCCCGGAGCACCTCCAGAGCCACCCCCCACTCCTCCAGACTCTGCCCGGGGAAGGGACACTCTGGCTGGGCATGGCCTCCACTGAGCACCCCCTGGAGCCCCCGGAGCACCTCCAGAGCCACCCCCCACTCTCCCCAGACTATGCCCGGGGAAGGGCCACTCTGGCTGGGCATGGCCTCCGCCGAGCACCCCCTGGAGCCCCCGGAGCACCTCCAGAGCCACCCCCCACTCCTCCAGACTCTGCCCGGGGAAGGGACACTCTGGCTGGGCATGGCCTCCACTGAGCACCCCCTGGAGCCCCCGGAGCACCTCCAGAGCCACCCCCCACTCCTCCAGACTCACCCCGGGGAAGGGCAACTCTGGCTGGGCATGGCCCCCACTGAGCACCCCCTGGAACCCCTGGAGCCCCCGGAGCACCTCCAGAGCCACTCCCCACTCTCCCCAGATTCTGCCCGGGGAAGGGCCACTCTGGCTGGGCATGGCCTCCGCCGAGCACCCCCTGGAACCCCTGGAGCCCCTCCAGAGCCACCCCGCATTCCCCCAAACTCAGTCTGGGGACGGGCCACTCTTCCCCGGGTTTCAGGCTCTGGGACTCCGGGGATGACCACCGGGGACCAGGCCCTCCCTTCGAACCCGGGGACCCACACTTAAGCACCCCCACACGGGCTACACACCCTTGTTTCAGCCCCCTGGAGGTCCGTGCCCTTGGTACTATACCATGGAAGTCCGTGCCCTTGGTACTCCGACTGGAGTACCAAGGGAACGGCCCAGCACTCACCACAGAGGCTCGCGCCGGCCCCGGCCCACCTTTCGTCCCTGGGTACCCACACTTAAGCACCCCAACACGAGCTACACACCCTTGGTGCAGCCCCCTGGAAGTCCGTGCCCTTGGTACTCTGAGCCACTTTAAAAGATAAAAAGCACCAGGACCCCAAGGCCCTGGCTCCCCTGTCCCCTACACCACACTTGGAGGCAGGGCCCTTGCCCTCCACTGGCTGCCCCCGCGCCCAATGTACTCCATAACCGAAGAAGAGAGGGGGACCCGGAGGCCGGCCTACTAGGGTAACAGGTTTAATTTAGAGCCGGGGCTCTGGACCACAAATGCCAACAACCCCGCAGTGCGCAGGAGCCTTCGAAGCTGGATGAAACCAGAACGGGGCCCTACGATGGCAGTGACCAGCCAGTTGATAGCAAAGTGAGCCCTGGACAGGCGCTGCATTTGACAAACTCAGAGACGAGGAAGGGACCGGAGTCGGACCAAATATATCATCTGGCGCTGTGTCCAGCGTAAGGGTGAGCCAGCGCAAATCAGGACCACAAATGCCAACAACCCCGCAGTGCGCAGGAGCCTTCGAAGCTGGATGAAACCAGAACGGGGCCCTACGATGGCGGTGACCAGCCAGTTGATAGCAAAGTGAGCCCTGGACAGGCGCTGCATTTGACAAACTCAGAGACGAGGAAGGGACCGGAGTCGGACCAAATATATCATCTGGCGCTGTGTCCAGCGTAAGGGTGAGCCAGCGCAAATCAGGACCACAAATGCCAACAACCCCGCAGTGCGCAGGAGCCTTCGAAGCTGGATGAAACCAGAACGGGGCCCTACGATGGCGGTGACCAGCCAGTTGATAGCAAAGTGAGCCCTGGACAGGCGCTGCATTTGACAAACTCAGAGACGAGGAAGGGACCGGAGTCGGACCAAAAATATGCGCCGGCCCTGCCCCCCGCCCCGCGCAGAGCCATCGGACACGTTGAGGCTGAAGGGGACTGGCGCAGAGCCCTTGGGCCCAGGGGCTAAGCGCAGCCATCATCCTTCAAGCCGCGCCTCCTGCTGCGCGGGGGTGAGTGACAATGGGCTCGGACTGTGGTTCCGTCGGACGCGTTGAGGCTGAAGGAGACTGGCGCAGAGCCCCTGTAACAGGGGCTAAGCGCAGCCATCATCCTCCAAGCCGCGCGTCCTTCAGTGCGGGGGTGAGTGACAGTGGGCCTGGACTGTTGTTCCACCGGACGCGTTGAGGCTGAAGGGGACTGGTGCAGAGCCCCTGTGCCAGGGGCTAAGCGCAGCCATCATCCTCCAAGCCGCGCGTCCTTCTGCGCAGGGGTGAGTGACAGTGGACCCGGACTGTGTTCCCACCGGACGCGTTGAGGCTGAAGGGGACTGGCTCAGAGCCCCTGGCACAGGGGCTAAGCACAGCCATCATCCTTCAAGCCGCGCGTCCTTCAGTGCGGGGGTGAGTGACAGAGGGCCTGGACTGTTGTTCCACCGGACGCGTTGAGGCTGAAGGGGACTGGTGCAGAGCCCCTGTGCCAGGGGCTAAGCGCAGCCATCATCCTCCAAGCCGCGCGTCCTTCTGCGCAGGGGTGAGTGACAATGGACCCGGACTGTGTTCCCACCGGACGCGTTGAGGCTGAAGGGGACTGGCTCAGAGCCCCTGGCACAGGGGCTAAGCGCAGCCATCATCCTCCAAGCCGCGCGTCCTTCAGTGCGGGGGTGAGTGACAGTGGGCCTGGACTGTTGTTCCACCGGACGCGTTGAGGCTGAAGGGGACTGGTGCAGAGCCCCTGTGCCAGGGGCTAAGCGCAGCCATCATCCTCCAAGTCGCGCGTCCTTCTGCGCAGGGGTGAGTGACAGTGGACCCGGACTGTGTTCCCACCGGACGCGTTGAGGCTGAAGGGGACTGGCTCAGAGCCCCTGGCACAGGGGCTAAGCACAGCCATCATCCTTCAAGCCGCGCGTCCTTCAGTGCGGGGGTGAGTGACAGAGGGCCTGGACTGTTGTTCCACCGGACGCGTTGAGGCTGAAGGGGACTGGTGCAGAGCCCCTGTGCCAGGGGCTAAGCGCAGCCATCATCCTCCAAGCCGCGCGTCCTTCTGCGCAGGGGTGAGTGACAATGGACCCGGACTGTGTTCCCACCGGACGCGTTGAAGCTGAAGGGGACTGGCTCAGAGCCCCTGGCACAGGGGCTAAGCGCAGCCATCATCCTTCAAGCCGCGCGTCCTTCAGTGCGGGGGTGAGTGACGGTCCCATCTCCGGAGACAAGGGGCCAGGCGCGGGGGAAGCCAGTCAGACTGAAGCCCCGCGCCTGGTGGGACCTCTGTCTCGGCCTCGCTTCCAACGTGTCCGGCGTGAGGTTAGCCGGAGCAAACCACAGCCGCAAAATGTAAACAAACCTGCAGTGCGCAGGAGCCTTCGAAGCTGGATAAAACCAGAACGGGGCCCTACGATGGCGGGTCTTGAGTGCCAATAGACCAAGCTCCTTGTCTGGTATACATAGAACCATGATTTGTACCATTTTCATGGTTGATTCACGGATGATCCCTGCTCCGCCTCACGCGAGTTGGACGGCTGGGTGCCTTTTATCCATGAGGCACTGCACTGCCTCCGGCAGCCGAGTTCGGGGCCCGGTGAGGGCTCCAGGCTCCAGGGGCTCCGACCCGGAGCCTCCGACCCGCAGAAGGTGCTCCCTGGCCGGGCAAAGTCTGGCCGTATGCGGGGTGGATGGCCCTGGGTCTGGGCGGCGCTAAGATCACGGAGCGGGTCACCTCCGCGTACAGCCCGTGGTCAGCGTGACACCGTGCTCTGCCCCGAGCAATCAGAGCAAACAGGAAGCTTCTGGAAGTGCCCGGGAGTCTGGTAAAATCAAGCCGAAAATAGACCCTCTCATGCCGGGTCTGAGCGGCACTTAGAGCCCGGAGGAGCGCGGAGCGCGGGGCTCCATTCAGAGGCTCCGTGATCCGACGCTCACCTCCGCACCTCCGAACCATGACTTGACATTACGGCTGTGAAGGAGCCTTGGAAGCTGGATAAAACCAGAACGGGGCCCATCGATCGCGGTTCTCGTGTGCCCGTCAAACGAGCTCCTTGCCCGGTATCCGCACAACCAGGAAATGTACCTGTTTCGATTGCGAAAAACGTCATTCTCAAAAACCGCCCGCCCCTCCCTCCCAGCATTACCATTTTGCACATTCCGCGTGAGAGCAGCGTAAGAATTTCTCGGGAGCAGCGTGATTTAGCCCGGGAATTTTGAGCTGAACGCTTATTCCCACGAGCCCAAAAAACGACTAAGTCCAACGGTATATAGTGTACTATTGCCGAAAAATGACAGAGTCTTTTCAGGTATAGTGTACTATTTCGGTTTTTACTCTAAGTCCCTCAGGGGCATATGGTGCTATACTATGATGGTCAGATCACCTCCAGGCCCCAGGGGAGTGCTTTTCTGGGGGCAAACAGTGCACTGATGATGGGGGATTATTTCATTTTGCTCATTTTGGTGTTTTTTCACATTTTAACCCATTTTCACCCCATTTGCTCACAACTTCATACTACGGCCCGGAAAAACGACAGAGTCGCTCGGGTATAGTGTACTATTGCCGAAAAATGACAGAGTCTTTTCAGGTATAGTGTACTATTTCGGTTTTTACTCTAAGTCCCTCAGGGGCATATGGTGCTATACTCTGATGGTCAGATCACCTCCAGGCCCCAGGGGAGTGCTTTTCTGGGGGCAAACAGTGCACTGATGATGGGGGATTATTTCATTTTGCTCATTTTGGTGTTTTTTCACATTTTAACCCATTTTCACCCCTTTTGCTCACAACTTCATACTACGGCCCGGAAAAACGACAGAGTCCCTCGGGTATAGTGTACTATTGCAGAAAAACGACAGAGTCTTTTCAGGCATAGTGTACTATTTCGGTTTTTACTCTAAGTCCCTCAGGGGCATATGGTGCTATACTCTGATGGTCAGATCACCTCCAGGCCCCATTGGAGTGCTTTTCTGGGGGCAAACAGTGCACTGATGATGGGGGATTATTTAATTTTGCTCATTTTGGTGTTTTTTCACATTTTAACCCATTTTCACCCCTTTTGCTCACAACTTCATACTACGGCCCGGAAAAACGACAGAGTCCCTCGGGTATAGTGTACTATTGCCGAAAAACGACAGAGTCCCTCGGGTATAGTGTACTATTGCCGAAAAACGACAGAGTCCCTCGGGTATAGTGTACTATTGCCGAAAAACGACAGAGTCCCTCGGGTATAGTGTACTATTGCCGAAAAACGACAGAGTCCCTCGGGTATAGTGTACTATTGCCGAAAAACGACAGAGTCCCTCGGGTATAGTGTACTATTGGCTGGAAGCTCGGTTTTTTTTCTAAGACCAGCAGGGGTATATGGTACTATATTCTGGTGGTCAGATCACCTCCAGGCACCAGGGGAGTGCTTTTCTGGGGGCAAACTGTGCACTGATGATGGGGGATTATTTCATTTTGCTCATTTTGGTGTTTTTTCACATTTTAACCCATTTTCACCCCTTTTGCTCACAACTTCATACTACGGCCCGGAAAAACGACAGAGTCCCTCGGGTATAGTGTACTATTGCCGAAAAACGACAGAGTCCCTCGGGTATAGTGTACTATTGCCGAAAAACGACAGAGTCCCTCGGGTATAGTGTACTATTGCCGAAAAATGACAGAGTCTTTTCAGGTATAGTGTACTATTTCGGTTTTTACTCTAAGTCCCTCAGGGGCATATGGTGCTATACTCTGATGGTCAGATCACCTCCAGGCCCCAGGGGAGTGCTTTTCTGGGGGCAAACAGTGCACTGATGATGGGGGATTATTTCATTTTGCTCATTTTGGTGTTTTTTCACATTTTAACCCATTTTCACCCCTTTTGCTCACAACTTCATACTACGGCCCGGAAAAACGACAGAGTCCCTCGGGTATAGTGTACTATTGCAGAAAAACGACAGAGTCTTTTCAGGCATAGTGTACTATTTCGGTTTTTACTCTAAGTCCCTCAGGGGCATATGGTGCTATACTCTGATGGTCAGATCACCTCCAGGCCCCATTGGAGTGCTTTTCTGGGGGCAAACAGTGCACTGATGATGGGGGATTATTTAATTTTGCTCATTTTGGTGTTTTTTCACATTTTAACCCATTTTCACCCCTTTTGCTCACAACTTCATACTACGGCCCGGAAAAACGACAGAGTCCCTCGGGTATAGTGTACTATTGCCGAAAAACGACAGAGTCCCTCGGGTATAGTGTACTATTGCCGAAAAACGACAGAGTCCCTCGGGTATAGTGTACTATTGCCGAAAAACGACAGAGTCCCTCGGGTATAGTGTACTATTGCCGAAAAACGACAGAGTCCCTCGGGTATAGTGTACTATTGCCGAAAAACGACAGAGTCCCTCGGGTATAGTGTACTATTGGCTGGAAGCTCGGTTTTTTTTCTAAGACCAGCAGGGGTATATGGTACTATATTCTGGTGGTCAGATCACCTCCAGGCACCAGGGGAGTGCTTTTCTGGGGGCAAACTGTGCACTGATGATGGGGGATTATTTCATTTTGCTCATTTTGGTGTTTTTTCACATTTTAACCCATTTTCACCCCTTTTGCTCACAACTTCATACTACGGCCCGGAAAAACGACAGAGTCCCTCGGGTATAGTGTACTATTGCCGAAAAACGACAGAGTCCCTCGGGTATAGTGTACTATTGCCGAAAAACGACAGAGTCCCTCGGGTATAGTGTACTATTGCCGAAAAACGACAGAGTCCCTCGGGTATAGTGTACTATTGCCGAAAAACGACAGAGTCCCTCGGGTATAGTGTACTATTGCCGAAAAACGACAGAGTCCCTCGGGTATAGTGTACTATTGGCTGGAAGCTCGGTTTTTTTTCTAAGGCCAGCAGGGGTATATGGTACTATATTCTGGTGGTCAGATCACCTCCAGGCACCAGGGGAGTGCTTTTCTGGGGGCAAACTGTGCACTGATGATGGGGGATTATTTCATTTTGCTCATTTTGGTGTTTTTTCACATTTTAACCCATTTTCACCCCTTTTGCTCACATCTTCAAACTCGGGCCCTGATTACAAGTTCTGACCAAATGATGACAAACACGGTATTTATTATGTATTTTTTTCATTTTTTTTATTTTTCCAACTTATACATCCATCATTGGTGCCAGGCAGGTTGTGGAGAAAGCAGTGAAGAAAGGAGAGAGCCATCACAGAAAAGATGTCCATCCAGGGTCAAGGTACCCTGCACTTTTACATATCCAAATGACAGCATTTAAAGTTTTTTAGCGTATGGTATCTCTCGTTGCATGGAACCGCACAGAGGCCAACGCCACACTGACGGCACCTGTACTTTGTTTGCCGCCTGCCTTTGGTACGAGAGCGGTCAGAGCACACGGCGCAGTCTGGACGTCCCTCTGCTTGACAAAGCCAATGACGCTCTGTGAGTCTCTGTGGCATTTCACCCTCCGGTCTTGAGCGCCTTTCTTGTTTTTTGGAGTGATCAGCCAGTAATGCATCAATAATGTTCTGAATGTAAACCTTTAAAGGTTTGTGTGGGCCTGGAGTGGATTTGGTGTATATGATGTGTGAGTTGACAATACTTATGCTTATAATGGCATTGAATATGCGATGATACCATTTCCGGGACCTGTGTGGAAAGAGGTATGTCTTCATCCTCTGGTCAGCAGTGTCCACTCCACCCATGTAGGCGTTGTACTGGTCGACACATACAGGTCTTTTGATGTCACGGAAGCCAGTGTCATCTGTCTTGGATCGGATCCTCCTCTGAACACAATCATTTCCATGGACTGTGGACAACATGGTGAGACGTTTAGTATCGTGCCAAGCACAAGCCAGGAGTTTTCCCTTTCTGCAAAAAACTGGGTCATCTCCTTTTTTCAGCTGTAAGACACTTTTACCAAGGCATTTTGGCATCCCCAACCTGGTAATCCTTACCGTCCCACACAGTCCAGTTTCCAAATCTGCTAATTCATTTGCAATTACAGGCGAGGTATAGTAACTGTCCATGTAAATCTCGTGTCCTTTGCCCGTAAAGGGAGAAACCAACTCACGGACAACTGCGTGTGTTGCACTGATGTTGCTTGCATTATTTTTGTACTGTCCAGTGTGCATTGACCAGCGCAAAACATACCCTGAACAGCTTTCACTCAGGGCATACACTCTATAGCCATATTTGTCAGGTTTATTCGGAGAGTAACATTTTAGTGAAGATCTCCCCTTGAAAGCTATTGTCATTTCATCTAAAGAAAGCTCCTTGATTGGACTGTAAACTGCTGCAAATTTGGGAATAATCAAATCTATTATTGGGCGGACTTTGAACAGTTTATCGTGCCCGGGCTCGCCTGTTCTCACATAATCATTATTGTTGACAAAATGAAAGAACGAAAGAATGATTTCAAATCTGTTTCTTGACATTACATTTCCAAATCCAGGCGTTTGTGTAAGCCAAAATGTTCCCCAGTAATCCTCGATTTCAGGTTTCTCAACAAGGCCCATGGAGAGATGCAAAGCGAAGAAAGCTTTCATTTCGGTGACTGATACATCATACCACTCAAGAAATCTTGAATGTGGCTTCAGAATCATAGGTGCCATACACTGATGTGCATATCTATTTGTCTCATCAGTAATGAAAGTCCAAAACTGATCGGTCAGAAAGAGTGACAGAATATCAAATGGATTAGCATCCGTCAGATCCATCTCTCCTGTGTAGCCAACTGGGTCTTCAAAAGGTTTGATCCATGCCTCAAATACCTCGACCTCTCTCAGCATGTCCCAGCTCTCATCCACCGGGCAAGTTTTACTGCAGCCACTGGTTCCACTGGTTCCTCGCCTCCGTCTGTCCTTTGCACCTGTCCGTTGTTTCGAAGTCCCTTCATCTCCACTTGGAAATCCATCGTCACTCTCGGGGAGATAATACCCTTCAGAGTCAGAATCTGCTGTAAATTGCATGCCACGTGTACTTCCTCCAGCCATTTTTTTCCTTACCGGATCTGCCCTGGATCATACCTGGCTAATAAAGGGAAGTTGCACCGAACCGACCAATGACTGAAGTGATTCATTTTCTACTATTATTTCATTAATTTCCTTGTACGGTAAAGTTGCATTTCTGCGACTTTGGCGCTTAAAGGGTTAGAATACAGAGTTTTTGGTTTCAATACCTTATCATCTGCTGCCATCTTCTGTATTTTTTGTAAATAAAGGTGGACAAAAATAAATAAATATTTGACAAACGCCAAGCCTAGCCCCAAGCCCCAAGGACTGATAACCCTTTAGGCGCCAGAGATTATGGATGAAATAAATGTATAAATAAAAAACTTCCTGAGATACAGAGAACTGAAGCCGGGGCACAGCTCTGGGTCGGCAGTGCCCCTGGAGGCCCGTAGAAGCTCCACACTCCAGTTGATTCTTGGATAAAAGGGCACCCAGCCGGTCTCGAACTCGCGTGAGGCGGAGCAGGGATCATCCACCCCGCACACGGCCAGACTTTGCCTGGCCAGGGAGCACCTTCTGCGGGTCGGAGGCTCCGGGTCGGAGCCCCTGGAGCCTGGAGCCCTCACCGGGCCCCGAACTCGGCTGCCGGAGGAAGTGCAGTGCCTCATGGATAAAAGGGCACCCAGCCGGTCTCGAACTCGCGTGAGGCGGAGCAGGGATCATCCACCCCGCACACGGCCAGACTTTGCCCGGCCAGGGAGCACCTTCTGCGGGTCGGAGGCTCCGGGTCGGAGCCCCTGGAGCCTGGAGCCCTCACCGGGCCCCGAACTCGGCTGCCGGAGGCAGTGCAGTGCCTCATGGATAAAAGGGCACCCAGCCGGTCTCGAACTCGCGTGAGGCGGAGCAGGGATCATCCACCCCGCACACGGCCAGACTTTGCCCGGCCAGGGAGCACCTTCTGCGGGTCGGAGGCTCCGGGTCGGAGCCCCTGGAGCCTGGAGCCCTCACCGGGCCCCGAACTCGGCTGCCGGAGGAAGTGCAGTGCCTCATGGATAAAAGGGCACCCAGCCGGTCTCGAACTCGCGTGAGGCGGAGCAGGGATCATCCACCCGCACACGGCCAGACTTTGCCCGGCCAGGGAGCACCTTCTGCGGGTCGGAGGCTCCGGGTCGGAGCCCCTGGAGCCTGGAGCCCTCACCGGGCCCCGAACTCGGCTGCCGGAGGCAGTGCAGTGCCTCATGGATAAAAGGGCACCCAGCCGGTCTCGAACTCGCGTGAGGCGGAGCAGGGATCATCCACCCCGCACACGGCCAGACTTTGCCCGGCCAGGGAGCACCTTCTGCGGGTCGGAGGCTCCGGGTCGGAGCCCCTGGAGCCTGGAGCCCTCACCGGGCCCCGAACTCGGCTGCCGGAGGCAGTGCAGTGCCTCATGGATAAAAGGGCACCCAGCCGGTCTCGAACTCGCGTGAGGCGGAGCAGGGATCATCCACCCCGCACACGACCAGACTTTGCCCGGGGAAGGGCCACTCTGGCTGGGCATGGCCCCCACTGAGCACCCCCTGGAACCCCTGGAGCCCCCGGAGCACCTCCAGAGCCACCCCCCACTCCTCCAGACTCTGCCCGGGGAAGGGTCACTCTGGCTGGGCATGGCCTCCACTGAGCACCCCCTGGAGCCCCCGGAGCACCTCCAGAGCCACCCCCCACTCTCCCCAGACTATGCCCGGGGAAGGGCCACTCTGGCTGGGCATGGCCTCCGCCGAGCACCCCCTGGAGCCCCCGGAGCACCTCCAGAGCCACCCCCCACTCCTCCAGACTCTGCCCGGGGAAGGGACACTCTGGCTGGGCATGGCCTCCACTGAGCACCCTCTGGAGCCCCCAGAGCACCTCCAGAGCCACCCCCCACTCTCCCCAGACTATGCCCGGGGAAGGGCCACTCTGGCTGGGCATGGCCTCCGCTGAGCACCCCCTGGAGCCCCCGGAGCACCTCCAGAGCCACCCCCCACTCTCCCCAGACTCACCCCGGGGAAGGGCCACTCTGGCTGGGCATGGCCTCCGCTGAGCACCCCCTGGAACCCCTGGAGCCCCCGGAGCACCTCCAGAGCCACCCCCCACTCCTCCAGACTCTGCCCGGGGAAGGGACACTCTGGCTGGGCATGGCCTCCACTGAGCACCCCCTGGAGCCCCCGGAGCACCTCCAGAGCCACCCCCCACTCTCCCCAGACTATGCCCGGGGAAGGGCCACTCTGGCTGGGCATGGCCTCCGCCGAGCACCCCTCTGGAGCCCCCGGAGCACCTCCAGAGCCACCCCCCACTCCTCCAGACTCTGCCCGGGGAAGGGACACTCTGGCTGGGCATGGCCTCCACTGAGCACCCCCTGGAGCCCCCGGAGCACCTCCAGAGCCACCCCCCACTCCTCCAGACTCACCCCGGGGAAGGGCAACTCTGGCTGGGCATGGCCCCCACTGAGCACCCCCTGGAACCCCTGGAGCCCCCGGAGCACCTCCAGAGCCACTCCCCACTCTCCCCAGATTCTGCCCGGGGAAGGGCCACTCTGGCTGGGCATGGCCTCCGCCGAGCACCCCCTGGAACCCCTGGAGCCCCTCCAGAGCCACCCCGCATTCCCCCAAACTCAGTCTGGGGACGGGCCACTCTTCCCCGGGTTGCAGGCTCTGGGACTCCGGGGATGACCACCGGGGACCAGGCCCTCCCTTCGAACCCGGGGACCCACACTTAAGCACCCCCACACGGGCTACACACCCTTGTTTCAGCCCCCTGGAGGTCCGTGCCCTTGGTACTATACCATGGAAGTCCGTGCCCTTGGTACTCCGACTGGAGTACCAAGGGAACGGCCCAGCACTCACCACAGAGGCTCGCGCCGGCCCCGGCCCACCTTTCGTCCCTGGGTACCCACACTTAAGCACCCCAACACGAGCTACACACCCTTGGTGCAGCCCCCTGGAAGTCCGTGCCCTTGGTACTCTGAGCCACTTTAAAAGATAAAAAGCACCAGGACCCCAAGGCCCTGGCTCCCCTGTCCCCTACACCACACTTGGAGGCAGGGCCCTTGCCCTCCACTGGCTGCCCCCGCGCCCAATGTACTCCATAACCGAAGAAGAGAGGGGGACCCGGAGGCCGGCCTACTAGGGTAACAGGTTTAATTTAGAGCCGGGGCTCTGGACCACAAATGCCAACAACCCCGCAGTGCGCAGGAGCCTTCGAAGCTGGATGAAACCAGAACGGGGCCCTACGATGGCGGTGACCAGCCAGTTGATAGCAAAGTGAGCCCTGGACAGGCGCTGCATTTGACAAACTCAGAGACGAGGAAGGGACCGGAGTCGGACCAAATATATCATCTGGCGCTGTGTCCAGCGTAAGGGTGAGCCAGCGCAAATCAGGACCACAAATGCCAACAACCCCGCAGTGCGCAGGAGCCTTCGAAGCTGGATGAAACCAGAACGGGGCCCTACGATGGCGGTGACCAGCCAGTTGATAGCAAAGTGAGCCCTGGACAGGCGCTGCATTTGACAAACTCAGAGACGAGGAAGGGACCGGAGTCGGACCAAATATATCATCTGGCGCTGTGTCCAGCGTAAGGGTGAGCCAGCGCAAATCAGGACCACAAATGCCAACAACCCCGCAGTGCGCAGGAGCCTTCGAAGCTGGATGAAACCAGAACGGGGCCCTACGATGGCGGTGACCAGCCAGTTGATAGCAAAGTGAGCCCTGGACAGGCGCTGCATTTGACAAACTCAGAGACGAGGAAGGGACCGGAGTCGGACCAAAAATATGCGCCGGCCCTGCCCCCCGCCCCGCGCAGAGCCATCGGACACGTTGAGGCTGAAGGGGACTGGCGCAGAGCCCTTGGGCCCAGGGGCTAAGCGCAGCCATCATCCTTCAAGCCGCGCCTCCTGCTGCGCGGGGGTGAGTGACAATGGGCTCGGACTGTGGTTCCGTCGGACGCGTTGAGGCTGAAGGAGACTGGCGCAGAGCCCCTGTAACAGGGGCTAAGCGCAGCCATCATCCTCCAAGCCGCGCGTCCTTCAGTGCGGGGGTGAGTGACAGTGGGCCTGGACTGTTGTTCCACCGGACGCGTTGAGGCTGAAGGGGACTGGTGCAGAGCCCCTGTGCCAGGGGCTAAGCGCAGCCATCATCCTCCAAGCCGCGCGTCCTTCTGCGCAGGGGTGAGTGACAGTGGACCCGGACTGTGTTCCCACCGGACGCGTTGAGGCTGAAGGGGACTGGCTCAGAGCCCCTGGCACAGGGGCTAAGCACAGCCATCATCCTTCAAGCCGCGCGTCCTTCAGTGCGGGGGTGAGTGACAGAGGGCCTGGACTGTTGTTCCACCGGACGCGTTGAGGCTGAAGGGGACTGGTGCAGAGCCCCTGTGCCAGGGGCTAAGCGCAGCCATCATCCTCCAAGCCGCGCGTCCTTCTGCGCAGGGGTGAGTGACAATGGACCCGGACTGTGTTCCCACCGGACGCGTTGAGGCTGAAGGGGACTGGCTCAGAGCCCCTGGCACAGGGGCTAAGCGCAGCCATCATCCTCCAAGCCGCGCGTCCTTCAGTGCGGGGGTGAGTGACAGTGGGCCTGGACTGTTGTTCCACCGGACGCGTTGAGGCTGAAGGGGACTGGTGCAGAGCCCCTGTGCCAGGGGCTAAGCGCAGCCATCATCCTCCAAGTCGCGCGTCCTTCTGCGCAGGGGTGAGTGACAGTGGACCCGGACTGTGTTCCCACCGGACGCGTTGAGGCTGAAGGGGACTGGCTCAGAGCCCCTGGCACAGGGGCTAAGCACAGCCATCATCCTTCAAGCCGCGCGTCCTTCAGTGCGGGGGTGAGTGACAGAGGGCCTGGACTGTTGTTCCACCGGACGCGTTGAGGCTGAAGGGGACTGGTGCAGAGCCCCTGTGCCAGGGGCTAAGCGCAGCCATCATCCTCCAAGCCGCGCGTCCTTCTGCGCAGGGGTGAGTGACAATGGACCCGGACTGTGTTCCCACCGGACGCGTTGAAGCTGAAGGGGACTGGCTCAGAGCCCCTGGCACAGGGGCTAAGCGCAGCCATCATCCTTCAAGCCGCGCGTCCTTCAGTGCGGGGGTGAGTGACGGTCCCATCTCCGGAGACAAGGGGCCAGGCGCGGGGGAAGCCAGTCAGACTGAAGCCCCGCGCCTGGTGGGACCTCTGTCTCGGCCTCGCTTCCAACGTGTCCGGCGTGAGGTTAGCCGGAGCAAACCACAGCCGCAAAATGTAAACAAACCCGCAGTGCGCAGGAGCCTTCGAAGCTGGATAAAACCAGAACGGGGCCCTACGATGGCGGGTCTTGAGTGCCAATAGACCAAGCTCCTTGTCTGGTATACATAGAACCATGATTTGTACCATTTTCATGGTTGATTCACGGATGATCCCTGCTCCGCCTCACGCGAGTTGGACGGCTGGGTGCCTTTTATCCATGAGGCACTGCACTGCCTCCGGCAGCCGAGTTCGGGGCCCGGTGAGGGCTCCAGGCTCCAGGGGCTCCGACCCGGAGCCTCCGACCCGCAGAAGGTGCTCCCTGGCCGGGCAAAGTCTGGCCGTATGCGGGGTGGATGGCCCTGGGTCTGGGCGGCGCTAAGATCACGGAGCGGGTCACCTCCGCGTACAGCCCGTGGTCAGCGTGACACCGTGCTCTGCCCCGAGCAATCAGAGCAAACAGGAAGCTTCTGGAAGTGCCCGGGAGTCTGGTAAAATCAAGCCGAAAATAGACCCTCTCATGCCGGGTCTGAGCGGCACTTAGAGCCCGGAGGAGCGCGGAGCGCGGGGCTCCATTCAGAGGCTCCGTGATCCGCCTTACAACCAGCTCTCACCTCCGCGTACAGCCCGTGGTCAGCGTGACACCGTGCTCTGCCCCGAGCAATCAGAGCAAACAGGAAGCTTCTGGAAGTGCCCGGGAGTCTGGTAAAATCAAGCCGAAAATAGACCCTCTCATGCCGGGTCTGAGCGGCACTTAGAGCCCGGAGGAGCGCGGAGCGCGGGGCTCCATTCAGAGGCTCCGTGATCCGACGCTCACCTCCGCACCTCCGAACCATGACTTGACATTACGGCTGTGAAGGAGCCTTGGAAGCTGGATAAAACCAGAACGGGGCCCATCGATCGCGGTTCTCGTGTGCCCGTCAAACGAGCTCCTTGCCCGGTATCCGCACAACCAGGAAATGTACCTGTTTCGATTGCGAAAAACGTCATTCTCAAAAACCGCCCGCCCCTCCCTCCCAGCATTACCATTTTGCACATTCCGCGTGAGAGCAGCGTAAGAATTTCTCGGGAGCAGCGTGATTTAGCCCGGGAATTTTGAGCTGAACGCTTATTCCCACGAGCCCAAAAAACGACTAAGTCCAACGGTATATAGTGTACTATTGCCGAAAAATGACAGAGTCTTTTCAGGTATAGTGTACTATTTCGGTTTTTACTCTAAGTCCCTCAGGGGCATATGGTCAGATCACCTCCAGGCCCCAGGGGAGTGCTTTTCTGGGGGCAAACAGTGCACTGATGATGGGGGATTATTTCATTTTGCTCATTTTGGTGTTTTTTCACATTTTAACCCATTTTCACCCCATTTGCTCACAACTTCATACTACGGCCCGGAAAAACGACAGAGTCGCTCGGGTATAGTGTACTATTGCCGAAAAATGACAGAGTCTTTTCAGGTATAGTGTACTATTTCGGTTTTTACTCTAAGTCCCTCAGGGGCATATGGTGCTATACTCTGATGGTCAGATCACCTCCAGGCCCCAGGGGAGTGCTTTTCTGGGGGCAAACAGTGCACTGATGATGGGGGATTATTTCATTTTGCTCATTTTGGTGTTTTTTCACATTTTAACCCATTTTCACCCCTTTTGCTCACAACTTCATACTACGGCCCGGAAAAACGACAGAGTCCCTCGGGTATAGTGTACTATTGCAGAAAAACGACAGAGTCTTTTCAGGCATAGTGTACTATTTCGGTTTTTACTCTAAGTCCCTCAGGGGCATATGGTGCTATACTCTGATGGTCAGATCACCTCCAGGCCCCATTGGAGTGCTTTTCTGGGGGCAAACAGTGCACTGATGATGGGGGATTATTTCATTTTGCTCATTTTGGTGTTTTTTCACATTTTAACCCATTTTCACCCCTTTTGCTCACATCTTCAAACTCGGGCCCTGATTACAAGTTCTGACCAAATGATGACAAACACGGTATTTATTATGTATTTTTTTCATTTTTTTTATTTTTCCAACTTATACATCCATCATTGGTGCCAGGCAGGTTGTGGAGAACGCAGTGAAGAAAGGAGAGAGCCATCACAGAAAAGATGTCCATCCAGGGTCAAGGTACCCTGCACTTTTACATATCCAAATGACAGCATTTAAAGTTTTTTAGCGTATGGTATCTCTCGTTGCATGGAACCGCACAGAGGCCAACGCCACACTGACGGCACCTGTACTTTGTTTGCCGCCTGCCTTTGGTACGAGAGCGGTCAGAGCACACGGCGCAGTCTGGACGTCCCTCTGCTTGACAAAGCCAATGACGCTCTGTGAGTCTCTGTGGCATTTCACCCTCCGGTCTTGAGCGCCTTTCTTGTTTTTTGGAGTGATCAGCCAGTAATGCATCAATAATGTTCTGAATGTAAACCTTTAAAGGTTTGTGTGGGCCTGGAGTGGATTTGGTGTATATGATGTGTGAGTTGACAATACTTATGCTTATAATGGCATTGAATATGCGATGATACCATTTCCGGGACCTGTGTGGAAAGAGGTATGTCTTCATCCTCTGGTCAGCAGTGTCCACTCCACCCATGTAGGCGTTGTACTGGTCGACACATACAGGTCTTTTGATGTCACGGAAGCCAGTGTCATCTGTCTTGGATCGGATCCTCCTCTGAACACAATCATTTCCATGGACTGTGGACAACATGGTGAGACGTTTAGTATCGTGCCAAGCACAAGCCAGGAGTTTTCCCTTTCTGCAAAAAACTGGGTCATCTCCTTTTTTCAGCTGTAAGACATTTTTACCAAGGCATTTTGGCATCCCCAACCTGGTAATCCTTACCGTCCCACACAGTCCAGTTTCCAAATCTGCTAATTCATTTGCAATTACAGGCGAGGTATAGTAACTGTCCATGTAAATCTCGTGTCCTTTGCCCGTAAAGGGAGAAACCAACTCACGGACAACTGCGTGTGTTGCACTGATGTTGCTTGCATTATTTTTGTACTGTCCAGTGTGCATTGACCAGCGCAAAACATACCCTGAACAGCTTTCACTCAGGGCATACACTCTATAGCCATATTTGTCAGGTTTATTCGGAGAGTAACATTTTAGTGAAGATCTCCCCTTGAAAGCTATTGTCATTTCATCTAAAGAAAGCTCCTTGATTGGACTGTAAACTGCTGCAAATTTGGGAATAATCAAATCTATTATTGGGCGGACTTTGAACAGTTTATCGTGCCCGGGCTCGCCTGTTCTCACATAATCATTATTGTTGACAAAATGAAAGAACGAAAGAATGATTTCAAATCTGTTTCTTGACATTACATTTCCAAATCCAGGCGTTTGTGTAAGCCAAAATGTTCCCCAGTAATCCTCGATTTCAGGTTTCTCAACAAGGCCCATGGAGAGATGCAAAGCGAAGAAAGCTTTCATTTCGGTGACTGATACATCATACCACTCAAGAAATCTTGAATGTGGCTTCAGAATCATAGGTGCCATACACTGATGTGCATATCTATTTGTCTCATCAGTAATGAAAGTCCAAAACTGATCGGTCAGAAAGAGTGACAGAATATCAAATGGATTAGCATCCGTCAGATCCATCTCTCCTGTGTAGCCAACTGGGTCTTCAAAAGGTTTGATCCATGCCTCAAATACCTCGACCTCTCTCAGCATGTCCCAGCTCTCATCCACCGGGCAAGTTTTACTGCAGCCACTGGTTCCACTGGTTCCTCGCCTCCGTCTGTCCTTTGCACCTGTCCGTTGTTTCGAAGTCCCTTCATCTCCACTTGGAAATCCATCGTCACTCTCGGGGAGATAATACCCTTCAGAGTCAGAATCTGCTGTAAATTGCATGCCACGTGTACTTCCTCCAGCCATTTTTTTCCTTACCGGATCTGCCCTGGATCATACCTGGCTAATAAAGGGAAGTTGCACCGAACCGACCAATGACTGAAGTGATTCATTTTCTACTATTATTTCATTAATTTCCTTGTACGGTAAAGTTGCATTTCTGCGACTTTGGCGCTTAAAGGGCTAACCCTTTAAGCGCCAAAGTCGCAGAAATGCAACTTTACCGTTGCATTTCAGAGTTTTTGGTTTCAATACCTTATCATCTGCTGCCATCTTCTGTATTTTTTGTAAATAAAGGTGGACAAAAATAAATAAATATTTGACAAACGCCAAGCCTAGCCCCAAGCCCCAAGGACTGATAACCCTTTAGGCGCCAGAGATTATGGATGAAATAAATGTATAAATAAAAAACTTCCTGAGATACAGAGAACTGAAGCCGGGGCACAGCTCTGGGTCGGCAGTGCCCCTGGAGGCCCGTAGAAGCTCCACACTCCAGTTGATTCTTGGATAAAAGGGCACCCAGCCGGTCTCGAACTCGCGTGAGGCGGAGCAGGGATCATCCACCCCGCACACGGCCAGACTTTGCCCGGCCAGGGAGCACCTTCTGCGGGTCGGAGGCTCCGGGTCGGAGCCCCTGGAGCCTGGAGCCCTCACCGGGCCCCGAACTCGGCTGCCGGAGGAAGTGCAGTGCCTCATGGATAAAAGGGCACCCAGCCGGTCTCGAACTCGCGTGAGGCGGAGCAGGGATCATCCACCCCGCACACGGCCAGACTTTGCCCGGCCAGGGAGCACCTTCTGCGGGTCGGAGGCTCCGGGTCGGAGCCCCTGGAGCCTGGAGCCCTCACCGGGCCCCGAACTCGGCTGCCGGAGGCAGTGCAGTGCCTCATGGATAAAAGGGCACCCAGCCGGTCTCGAACTCGCGTGAGGCGGAGCAGGGATCATCCACCCCGCACACGGCCAGACTTTGCCCGGCCAGGGAGCACCTTCTGCGGGTCGGAGGCTCCGGGTCGGAGCCCCTGGAGCCTGGAGCCCTCACCGGGCCCCGAACTCGGCTGCCGGAGGCAGTGCAGTGCCTCATGGATAAAAGGGCACCCAGCCGGTCTCGAACTCGCGTGAGGCGGAGCAGATATCATCCACCCCGCACACGGCCAGACTTTGCCCGGCCAGGGAGCACCTTCTGCGGGTCGGAGGCTCCGGGTCGGAGCCCCTGGAGCCTGGAGCCCTCACCGGGCCCCGAACTCGGCTGCCGGAGGAAGTGCAGTGCCTCATGGATAAAAGGGCACCCAGCCGGTCTCGAACTCGCGTGAGGCGGAGCAGGGATCATCCACCCCGCACACGGCCAGACTTTGCCCGGCCAGGGAGCACCTTCTGCGGGTCGGAGGCTCCGGGTCGGAGCCCCTGGAGCCTGGAGCCCTCACCGGGCCCCGAACTCGGCTGCCGGAGGCAGTGCAGTGCCTCATGGATAAAAGGCACCCAGCCGTCCAACTCGCGTGAGGCGGAGCAGGGATCATCCGTGAATCAACCATGAAAATGGTACAAATCATGGTTCTATGTATACCAGACAAGGAGCTTGGTCTATTGGCACTCAAGACCCGCCATCGTAGGGCCCCGTTCTGGTTTTATCCAGCTTCGAAGGCTCCTGCGCACTGCGGGTTTGTTTACATTTTGCGGCTGTGGTTTGCTCCGGCTAACCTCACGCCGGACACGTTGGAAGCGAGGCCGAGACAGAGGTCCCACCAGGCGCGGGGCTTCAGTCTGACTGGCTTCCCCCGCGCCTGGCCCCTTGTCTCCGGAGATGGGACCGTCACTCACCCCCGCACTGAAGGACGCGCGGCTTGAAGGATGATGGCTGCGCTTAGCCCCTGTGCCAGGGGCTCTGAGCCAGTCCCCTTCAGCCTCAACGCGTCCGGTGGGAACACAGTCCGGGTCCATTGTCACTCACCCCTGCGCAGAAGGACGCGCGGCTTGGAGGATGATGGCTGCGCTTAGCCCCTGGCACAGGGGCTCTGCACCAGTCCCCTTCAGCCTCAACGCGTCCGGTGGAACAACAGTCCAGGCCCTCTGTCACTCACCCCCGCACTGAAGGACGCGCGGCTTGAAGGATGATGGCTGTGCTTAGCCCCTGTGCCAGGGGCTCTGAGCCAGTCCCCTTCAGCCTCAACGCGTCCGGTGGGAACACAGTCCGGGTCCACTGTCACTCACCCCTGCGCAGAAGGACGCGCGACTTGGAGGATGATGGCTGCGCTTAGCCCCTGGCACAGGGGCTCTGCACCAGTCCCCTTCAGCCTCAACGCGTCCGGTGGAACAACAGTCCAGGCCCTCTGTCACTCACCCCCGCACTGAAGGACGCGCGGCTTGGAGGATGATGGCTGCGCTTAGCCCCTGTGCCAGGGGCTCTGAGCCAGTCCCCTTCAGCCTCAACGCGTCCGGTGGGAACACAGTCCGGGTCCATTGTCACTCACCCCTGCGCAGAAGGACGCGCGGCTTGGAGGATGATGGCTGCGCTTAGCCCCTGGCACAGGGGCTCTGCACCAGTCCCCTTCAGCCTCAACGCGTCCGGTGGAACAACAGTCCAGGCCCTCTGTCACTCACCCCCGCACTGAAGGACGCGCGGCTTGAAGGATGATGGCTGTGCTTAGCCCCTGTGCCAGGGGCTCTGAGCCAGTCCCCTTCAGCCTCAACGCGTCCGGTGGGAACACAGTCCGGGTCCACTGTCACTCACCCCTGCGCAGAAGGACGCGCGGCTTGGAGGATGATGGCTGCGCTTAGCCCCTGGCACAGGGGCTCTGCACCAGTCCCCTTCAGCCTCAACGCGTCCGGTGGAACAACAGTCCAGGCCCACTGTCACTCACCCCCGCACTGAAGGACGCGCGGCTTGGAGGATGATGGCTGCGCTTAGCCCCTGTTACAGGGGCTCTGCGCCAGTCTCCTTCAGCCTCAACGCGTCCGACGGAACCACAGTCCGAGCCCATTGTCACTCACCCCCGCGCAGCAGGAGGCGCGGCTTGAAGGATGATGGCTGCGCTTAGCCCCTGGGCCCAAGGGCTCTGCGCCAGTCCCCTTCAGCCTCAACGTGTCCGATGGCTCTGCGCGGGGCGGGGGGCAGGGCCGGCGCATATTTTTGGTCCGACTCCGGTCCCTTCCTCGTCTCTGAGTTTGTCAAATGCAGCGCCTGTCCAGGGCTCACTTTGCTATCAACTGGCTGGTCACCGCCATCGTAGGGCCCCGTTCTGGTTTCATCCAGCTTCGAAGGCTCCTGCGCACTGCGGGGTTGTTGGCATTTGTGGTCCTGATTTGCGCTGGCTCACCCTTACGCTGGACACAGCGCCAGATGATATATTTGGTCCGACTCCGGTCCCTTCCTCGTCTCTGAGTTTGTCAAATGCAGCGCCTGTCCAGGGCTCACTTTGCTATCAACTGGCTGGTCACCGCCATCGTAGGGCCCCGTTCTGGTTTCATCCAGCTTCGAAGGCTCCTGCGCACTGCGGGGTTGTTGGCATTTGTGGTCCTGATTTGCGCTGGCTCACCCTTACGCTGGACACAGCGCCAGATGATATATTTGGTCCGACTCCGGTCCCTTCCTCGTCTCTGAGTTTGTCAAATGCAGCGCCTGTCCAGGGCTCACTTTGCTATCAACTGGCTGGTCACCGCCATCGTAGGGCCCCGTTCTGGTTTCATCCAGCTTCGAAGGCTCCTGCGCACTGCGGGGTTGTTGGCATTTGTGGTCCAGAGCCCCGGCTCTAAATTAAACCTGTTACCCTAGTAGGCCGGCCTCCGGGTCCCCCTCTCTTCTTCGGTTATGGAGTACATTGGGCGCGGGGGCAGCCAGTGGAGGGCAAGGGCCCTGCCTCCAAGTGTGGTGTAGGGGACAGGGGAGCCAGGGCCTTGGGGTCCTGGTGCTTTTTATCTTTTAAAGTGGCTCAGAGTACCAAGGGCACGGACTTCCAGGGGGCTGCACCAAGGGTGTGTAGCCCGTGTGGGGGTGCTTAAGTGTGGGTCCCCGGGTTCGAAGGGAGGGCCTGGTCCCCGGTGGTCATCCCCGGAGTCCCAGAGCCTGCAACCCGGGGAAGAGTGGCCCGTCCCCAGACTGAGTTTGGGGGAATGCGGGGTGGCTCTGGAGGGGCTCCAGGGGTTCCAGGGGGTGCTCGGCGGAGGCCATGCCCAGCCAGAGTGGCCCTTCCCCGGGCAGAATCTGGGGAGAGTGGGGAGTGGCTCTGGAGGTGCTCCGGGGGCTCCAGGGGTTCCAGGGGGTGCTCAGTGGGGGCCATGCCCAGCCAGAGTTGCCCTTCCCCGGGGTGAGTCTGGAGGAGTGGGGGGTGGCTCTGGAGGTGCTCCGGGGGCTCCAGGGGGTGCTCAGTGGAGGCCATGCCCAGCCAGAGTGTCCCTTCCCCGGGCAGAGTCTGGAGGAGTGGGGGGTGGCTCTGGAGGTGCTCCGGGGGCTCCAGGGGGTGCTCGGCGGAGGCCATGCCCAGCCAGAGTGGCCCTTCCCCGGGCATAGTCTGGGGAGAGTGGGGGGTGGCTCTGGAGGTGCTCCGGGGGCTCCAGGGGGTGCTCAGTGGAGGCCATGCACAGCCAGAGTGTCCCTTCCCCGGGCAGAGTCTGGAGGAGTGGGGGGTGGCTCTGGAGGTGCTCCGGGGGCTCCAGGGGGTGCTCGGCGGAGGCCATGCCCAGCCAGAGTGGCCCTTCCCCGGGCATAGTCTGGGGAGAGTGGGGGGTGGCTCTGGAGGTGCTCCGGGGGCTCCAGGGGGTGCTCAGTGGAGGCCATGCCCAGCCAGAGTGTCCCTTCCCCGGGCAGAGTCTGGAGGAGTGGGGGGTGGCTCTGGAGGTGCTCCGGGGGCTCCAGGGGTTCCAGGGGGTGCTCAGCGGAGGCCATGCCCAGCCAGAGTGGCCCTTCCCCGGGGTGAGTCTGGGGAGAGTGGGGGGTGGCTCTGGAGGTGCTCCGGGGGCTCCAGGGGGTGCTCAGCGGAGGCCATGCCCAGCCAGAGTGGCCCTTCCACGGGCATAGTCTGGGGAGAGTGGGGGGTGGCTCTGGAGGTGCTCTGGGGGCTCCAGAGGGTGCTCAGTGGAGGCCATGCCCAGCCAGAGTGTCCCTTCCCCGGGCAGAGTCTGGAGGAGTGGGGGGTGGCTCTGGAGGTGCTCCGGGGGCTCCAGGGGGTGCTCGGCGGAGGCCATGCCCAGCCAGAGTGGCCCTTCCCCGGGCATAGTCTGGGGAGAGTGGGGGGTGGCTCTGGAGGTGCTCCGGGGGCTCCAGGGGGTGCTCAGTGGAGGCCATGCCCAGCCAGAGTGTCCCTTCCCCGGGCAGAGTCTGGAGGAGTGGGGGGTGGCTCTGGAGGTGCTCCGGGGGCTCCAGGGGTTCCAGGGGGTGCTCAGTGGGGGCCATGCCCAGCCAGAGTGGCCCTTCCCCGGGCAAAGTCTGGTCGTGTGCGGGGTGGATGATCCCTGCTCCGCCTCACGCGAGTTCGAGACCGGCTGGGTGCCCTTTTATCCATGAGGCACTGCACTGCCTCCGGCAGCCGAGTTCGGGGCCCGGTGAGGGCTCCAGGCTCCAGGGGCTCCGACCCGGAGCCTCCGACCCGCAGAAGGTGCTCCCTGGCCGGGCAAAGTCTGGCCGTGTGCGGGGTGGATGATCCCTGCTCCGCCTCACGCGAGTTCGAGACCGGCTGGGTGCCCTTTTATCCATGAGGCACTGCACTGCCTCCGGCAGCCGAGTTCGGGGCCCGGTGAGGGCTCCAGGCTCCAGGGGCTCCGACCCGGAGCCTCCGACCCGCAGAAAGTGCTCCCTGGCCGGGCAAAGTCTGGCCGTGTGCGGGTGGATGATCCCTGCTCCGCCTCACGCGAGTTCGAGACCGGCTGGGTGCCCTTTTATCCATGAGGCACTGCACTTCCTCCGGCAGCCGAGTTCGGGGCCCGGTGAGGGCTCCAGGCTCCAGGGGCTCCGACCCGGAGCCTCCGACCCGCAGAAGGTGCTCCCTGGCCGGGCAAAGTCTGGCCGTGTGCGGGGTGGATGATCCCTGCTCCGCCTCACGCGAGTTCGAGACCGGCTGGGTGCCCTTTTATCCATGAGGCACTGCACTGCCTCCGGCAGCCGAGTTCGGGGCCCGGTGAGGGCTCCAGGCTCCAGGGGCTCCGACCCGGAGCCTCCGACCCGCAGAAGGTGCTCCCTGGCCGGGCAAAGTCTGGCCGTATGCGGGGTGGATGGCCCTGGGTCTGGGCGGCGCTAAGATCACGGAGCGGGTCACCTCCGCGTACAGCCCGTGGTCAGCGTGACACCGTGCTCTGCCCCGAGCAATCAGAGCAAACAGGAAGCTTCTGGAAGTGCCCGGGAGTCTGGTAAAATCAAGCCGAAAATAGACCCTCTCATGCCGGGTCTGAGCGGCACTTAGAGCCCGGAGGAGCGCGGAACGCGGGGCTCCATTCAGAGGCTCCGTGATCCGCCTTACAACCAGCTCTCACCTCCGCGTACAGCCCGTGGTCAGCGTGACACCGTGCTCTGCCCCGAGCAATCAGAGCAAACAGGAAGCTTCTGGAAGTGCCCGGGAGTCTGGTAAAATCAAGCCGAAAATAGACCCTCTCATGCCGGGTCTGAGCGGCACTTAGAGCCCGGAGGAGCGCGGAGCGCGGGGCTCCATTCAGAGGCTCCGTGATCCGCCTTACAACCAGCTCTCACCTCCGCGTACAGCCCGTGGTCAGCGTGACACCGTGCTCTGCCCCGAGCAATCAGAGCAAACAGGAAGCTTCTGGAAGTGCCCGGGAGTCTGGTAAAATCAAGCCGAAAATAGACCCTCTCATGCCGGGTCTGAGCGGCGCTTAGAGCCCGGTGGAGCGCGGAGCGCGGGGCTCCATTCAGAGGCTCCGTGATCCGACGCTCACCTCCGCACCTCCGAACCATGACTTGACATTACGGCTGTGAAGGAGCCTTGGAAGCTGGATAAAACCAGAACGGGGCCCATCGATCGCGGTTCTCGTGTGCCCGTCAAACGAGCTCCTTGCCCGGTATCAACGCAACAACCAGGAAATGTACCTGTTTCGATTGCGAAAAACGTCATTCTCAAAAACCGCCCGCCCCTCCCTCCCAGCATTACCATTTTGCACATTCCGCGTGAGAGCAGCGTAAGAATTTCTCGGGAGCAGCGTGATTTAGCCCGGGAATTTTGAGCTGAACGCTTATTCCCACGAGCCCAAAAAACGACTAAGTCCAACGGTATATAGTGTACTATTGCCGAAAAATGACAGAGTCTTTTCAGGTATAGTGTACTATTTCGGTTTTTACTCTAAGTCCCTCAGGGGCATATGGTGCTATACTATGATGGTCAGATCACCTCCAGGCCCCAGGGGAGTGCTTTTCTGGGGGCAAACAGTGCACTGATGATGGGGGATTATTTCATTTTGCTCATTTTGGTGTTTTTTCACATTTTAACCCATTTTCACCCCATTTGCTCACAACTTCATACTACGGCCCGGAAAAACGACAGAGTCGCTCGGGTATAGTGTACTATTGCCGAAAAATGACAGAGTCTTTTCAGGTATAGTGTACTATTTCGGTTTTTACTCTAAGTCCCTCAGGGGCATATGGTGCTATACTCTGATGGTCAGATCACCTCCAGGCCCCAGGGGAGTGCTTTTCTGGGGGCAAACAGTGCACTGATGATGGGGGATTATTTCATTTTGCTCATTTTGGTGTTTTTTCACATTTTAACCCATTTTCACCCCTTTTGCTCACAACTTCATACTACGGCCCGGAAAAACGACAGAGTCCCTCGGGTATAGTGTACTATTGCAGAAAAACGACAGAGTCTTTTCAGGCATAGTGTACTATTTCGGTTTTTACTCTAAGTCCCTCAGGGGCATATGGTGCTATACTCTGATGGTCAGATCACCTCCAGGCCCCATTGGAGTGCTTTTCTGGGGGCAAACAGTGCACTGATGATGGGGGATTATTTAATTTAGCTCATTTTGGTGTTTTTTCACATTTTAACCCATTTTCACCCCTTTTGCTAACAACTTCATACTACGGCCCGGAAAAACGACAGAGTCCCTCGGGTATAGTGTACTATTGCCGAAAAACGACAGAGTCCCTCGGGTATAGTGTACTATTGCCGAAAAACGACAGAGTCCCTCGGGTATAGTGTACTATTGCCGAAAAACGACAGAGTCCCTCGGGTATAGTGTACTATTGCCGAAAAACGACAGAGTCCCTCGGGTATAGTGTACTATTGCCGAAAAACGACAGAGTCCCTCGGGTATAGTGTACTATTGGCTGGAAGCTCGGTTTTTTTTCTAAGACCAGCAGGGGTATATGGTACTATATTCTGGTGGTCAGATCACCTCCAGGCACCAGGGGAGTGCTTTTCTGGGGGCAAACTGTGCACTGATGATGGGGGATTATTTCATTTTGCTCATTTTGGTGTTTTTTCACATTTTAACCCATTTTCACCCCTTTTGCTCACATCTTCAAACTCGGGCCCTGATTACAAGTTCTGACCAAATGATGACAAACACGGTATTTATTATGTATTTTTTTCATTTTTTTTATTTTTCCAACTTATACATCCATCATTGGTGCCAGGCAGGTTGTGGAGAAAGCAGTGAAGAAAGGAGAGAGCCATCACAGAAAAGATGTCCATCCAGGGTCAAGGTACCCTGCACTTTTACATATCCAAATGACAGCATTTAAAGTTTTTTAGCGTATGGTATCTCTCGTTGCATGGAACCGCACAGAGGCCAACGCCACACTGACGGCACCTGTACTTTGTTTGCCGCCTGCCTTTGGTACGAGAGCGGTCAGAGCACACGGCGCAGTCTGGACGTCCCTCTGCTTGACAAAGCCAATGACGCTCTGTGAGTCTCTGTGGCATTTCACCCTCCGGTCTTGAGCGCCTTTCTTGTTTTTTGGAGTGATCAGCCAGTAATGCATCAATAATGTTCTGAATGTAAACCTTTAAAGGTTTGTGTGGGCCTGGAGTGGATTTGTTGTATATGATGTGTGAGTTGACAATACTTATGCTTATAATGGCATTGAATATGCGATGATACCATTTCCGGGACCTGTGTGGAAAGAGGTATGTCTTCATCCTCTGGTCAGCAGTGTCCACTCCACCCATGTAGGCGTTGTACTGGTCGACACATACAGGTCTTTTGATGTCACGGAAGCCAGTGTCATCTGTCTTGGATCGGATCCTCCTCTGAACACAATCATTTCCATGGACTGTGGACAACATGGTGAGACGTTTAGTATCGTGCCAAGCACAAGCCAGGAGTTTTCCCTTTCTGCAAAAAACTGGGTCATCTCCTTTTTTCAGCTGTAAGACACTTTTACCAAGGCATTTTGGCATCCCCAACCTGGTAATCCTTACCGTCCCACACAGTCCAGTTTCCAAATCTGCTAATTCATTTGCAATTACAGGCGAGGTATAGTAACTGTCCATGTAAATCTCGTGTCCTTTGCCCGTAAAGGGAGAAACCAACTCACGGACAACTGCGTGTGTTGCACTGATGTTGCTTGCATTATTTTTGTACTGTCCAGTGTGCATTGACCAGCGCAAAACATACCCTGAACAGCTTTCACTCAGGGCATACACTCTATAGCCATATTTGTCAGGTTTATTCGGAGAGTAACATTTTAGTGAAGATCTCCCCTTGAAAGCTATTGTCATTTCATCTAAAGAAAGCTCCTTGATTGGACTGTAAACTGCTGCAAATTTGGGAATAATCAAATCTATTATTGGGCGGACTTTGAACAGTTTATCGTGCCCGGGCTCGCCTGTTCTCACATAATCATTATTGTTGACAAAATGAAAGAACGAAAGAATGATTTCAAATCTGTTTCTTGACATTACATTTCCAAATCCAGGCGTTTGTGTAAGCCAAAATGTTCCCCAGTAATCCTCGATTTCAGGTTTCTCAACAAGGCCCATGGAGAGATGCAAAGCGAAGAAAGCTTTCATTTCGGTGACTGATACATCATACCACTCAAGAAATCTTGAATGTGGCTTCAGAATCATAGGTGCCATACACTGATGTGCATATCTATTTGTCTCATCAGTAATGAAAGTCCAAAACTGATCGGTCAGAAAGAGTGACAGAATATCAAATGGATTAGCATCCGTCAGATCCATCTCTCCTGTGTAGCCAACTGGGTCTTCAAAAGGTTTGATCCATGCCTCAAATACCTCGACCTCTCTCAGCATGTCCCAGCTCTCATCCACCGGGCAAGTTTTACTGCAGCCACTGGTTCCACTGGTTCCTCGCCTCCGTCTGTCCTTTGCACCTGTCCGTTGTTTCGAAGTCCCTTCATCTCCACTTGGAAATCCATCGTCACTCTCGGGGAGATAATACCCTTCAGAGTCAGAATCTGCTGTAAATTGCATGCCACGTGTACTTCCTCCAGCCATTTTTTTCCTTACCGGATCTGCCCTGGATCATACCTGGCTAATAAAGGGAAGTTGCACCGAACCGACCAATGACTGAAGTGATTCATTTTCTACTATTATTTCATTAATTTCCTTATACGGTAAATTTGCATTTCTGCGACTTTGGCGCTTAAAGGGTTAGAATACAGAGTTTTTGGTTTCAATACCTTATCATCTGCTGCCATCTTCTGTATTTTTTGTAAATAAAGGTGGACAAAAATAAATAAATATTTGACAAACGCCAAGCCTAGCCCCAAGCCCCAAGGACTGATAACCCTTTAGGCGCCAGAGATTATGGATGAAATAAATGTATAAATAAAAAACTTCCTGAGATACAGAGAACTGAAGCCGGGGCACAGCTCTGGGTCGGCAGTGCCCCTGGAGGCCCGTAGAAGCTCCACACTCCAGTTGATTCTTGGATAAAAGGGCACCCAGCCGGTCTCGAACTCGCGTGAGGCGGAGCAGGGATCATCCACCCCGCACACGGCCAGACTTTGCCCGGCCAGGGAGCACCTTCTGCGGGTCGGAGGCTCCGGGTCGGAGCCCCTGGAGCCTGGAGCCCTCACCGGGCCCCGAACTCGGCTGCCGGAGGCAGTGCAGTGCCTCATGGATAAAAGGGCACCCAGCCGGTCTCGAACTCGCGTGAGGCGGAGCAGGGATCATCCACCCCGCACACGGCCAGACTTTGCCCGGCCAGGGAGCACCTTCTGCGGGTCGGAGGCTCCGGGTCGGAGCCCCTGAAGCCTGGAGCCCTCACCGGGCCCCGAACTCGGCTGCCGGAGGCAGTGCAGTGCCTCATGGATAAAAGGGCACCCAGCCGGTCTCGAACTCGCGTGAGGCGGAGCAGGGATCATCCACCCCGCACACGGCCAGACTTTGCCCGGCCAGGGAGCACCTTCTGCGGGTCGGAGGCTCCGGGTCGGAGCCCCTGGAGCCTGGAGCCCTCACCGGGCCCCGAACTCGGCTGCCGGAGGTAGTGCAGTGCCTCATGGATAAAAGGGCACCCAGCCGGTCTCGAACTCGCGTGAGGCGGAGCAGGGATCATCCACCCCGCACACGGCCAGACTTTGCCCGGCCAGGGAGCACCTTCTGCGGGTCGGAGGCTCCGGGTCGGAGCCCCTGGAGCCTGGAGCCCTCACCGGGCCCCGAACTCGGCTGCCGGAGGCAGTGCAGTGCCTCATGGATAAAAGGCACCCAGCCGTCCAACTCGCGTGAGGCGGAGCAGGGATCATCCGTGAATCAACCATGAAAATGGTACAAATCATGGTTCTATTTATACCAGACAAGGAGCTTGGTCTATTGGCACTCAAGACCCGCCATCGTAGGGCCCCGTTCTGGTTTTATCCAGCTTCGAAGGCTCCTGCGCACTGCGGGTTTGTTTACATTTTGCGGCTGTGGTTTGCTCCGGCTAACCTCACGCCGGACACGTTGGAAGCGAGGCCGAGACAGAGGTCCCACCAGGCGCGGGGCTTCAGTCTGACTGGCTTCCCCCGCGCCTGGCCCCTTGTCTCCGGAGATGGGACCGTCACTCACCCCCGCACTGAAGGACGCGCGGCTTGAAGGATGATGGCTGCGCTTAGCCCCTGTGCCAGGGGCTCTGAGCCAGTCCCCTTCAGCCTCAACGCGTCCGGTGGGAACACAGTCCGGGTCCATTGTCACTCACCCCTGCGCAGAAGGACGCGCGGCTTGGAGGATGATGGCTGCGCTTAGCCCCTGGCACAGGGGCTCTGCACCAGTCCCCTTCAGCCTCAACGCGTCCGGTGGAACAACAGTCCAGGCCCTCTGTCACTCACCCCCGCACTGAAGGACGCGCGGCTTGAAGGATGATGGCTGTGCTTAGCCCCTGTGCCAGGGGCTCTGAGCCAGTCCCCTTCAGCCTCAACGCGTCCGGTGGGAACACAGTCCGGGTCCACTGTCACTCACCCCTGCGCAGAAGGACGCGCGACTTGGAGGATGATGGCTGCGCTTAGCCCCTGGCACAGGGGCTCTGCACCAGTCCCCTTCAGCCTCAACGCGTCCGGTGGAACAACAGTCCAGGCCCTCTGTCACTCACCCCCGCACTGAAGGACGCGCGGCTTGGAGGATGATGGCTGCGCTTAGCCCCTGTGCCAGGGGCTCTGAGCCAGTCCCCTTCAGCCTCAACGCGTCCGGTGGGAACACAGTCCGGGTCCATTGTCACTCACCCCTGCGCAGAAGGACGCACGGCTTGGAGGATGATGGCTGCGCTTAGCCCCTGGCACAGGGGCTCTGCACCAGTCCCCTTCAGCCTCAACGCGTCCGGTGGAACAACAGTCCAGGCCCTCTGTCACTCACCCCCGCACTGAAGGACGCGCGGCTTGAAGGATGATGGCTGTGCTTAGCCCCTGTGCCAGGGGCTCTGCACCAGTCCCCTTCAGCCTCAACGCGTCCGGTGGAACAACAGTCCAGGCCCTCTGTCACTCACCCCCGCACTGAAGGACGCGCGGCTTGAAGGATGATGGCTGTGCTTAGCCCCTGTGCCAGGGGCTCTGAGCCAGTCCCCTTCAGCCTCAACGCGTCCGGTGGGAACACAGTCCGGGTCCACTGTCACTCACCCCTGCGCAGAAGGACGCGCGACTTGGAGGATGATGGCTGCGCTTAGCCCCTGGCACAGGGGCTCTGCACCAGTCCCCTTCAGCCTCAACGCGTCCGGTGGAACAACAGTCCAGGCCCTCTGTCACTCACCCCCGCACTGAAGGACGCGCGGCTTGGAGGATGATGGCTGCGCTTAGCCCCTGTGCCAGGGGCTCTGAGCCAGTCCCCTTCAGCCTCAACGCGTCCGGTGGGAACACAGTCCGGGTCCATTGTCACTCACCCCTGCGCAGAAGGACGCGCGGCTTGGAGGATGATGGCTGCGCTTAGCCCCTGGCACAGGGGCTCTGCACCAGTCCCCTTCAGCCTCAACGCGTCCGGTGGAACAACAGTCCAGGCCCTCTGTCACTCACCCCCGCACTGAAGGACGCGCGGCTTGAAGGATGATGGCTGTGCTTAGCCCCTGTGCCAGGGGCTCTGAGCCAGTCCCCTTCAGCCTCAACGCGTCCGGTGGGAACACAGTCCGGGTCCACTGTCACTCACCCCTGCGCAGAAGGACGCGCGGCTTGGAGGATGATGGCTGCGCTTAGCCCCTGGCACAGGGGCTCTGCACCAGTCCCCTTCAGCCTCAACGCGTCCGGTGGAACAACAGTCCAGGCCCACTGTCACTCACCCCCGCACTGAAGGACGCGCGGCTTGGAGGATGATGGCTGCGCTTAGCCCCTGTTACAGGGGCTCTGCGCCAGTCTCCTTCAGCCTCAACGCGTCCGACGGAACCACAGTCCGAGCCCATTGTCACTCACCCCCGCGCAGCAGGAGGCGCGGCTTGAAGGATGATGGCTGCGCTTAGCCCCTGGGCCCAAGGGCTCTGCGCCAGTCCCCTTCAGCCTCAACGTGTCCGATGGCTCTGCGCGGGGCGGGGGGCAGGGCCGGCGCATATTTTTGGTCCGACTCCGGTCCCTTCCTCGTCTCTGAGTTTGTCAAATGCAGCGCCTGTCCAGGGCTCACTTTGCTATCAACTGGCTGGTCACCGCCATCGTAGGGCCCCGTTCTGGTTTCATCCAGCTTCGAAGGCTCCTGCGCACTGCGGGGTTGTTGGCATTTGTGGTCCTGATTTGCGCTGGCTCACCCTTACGCTGGACACAGCGCCAGATGATATATTTGGTCCGACTCCGGTCCCTTCCTCGTCTCTGAGTTTGTCAAATGCAGCGCCTGTCCAGGGCTCACTTTGCTATCAACTGGCTGGTCACCGCCATCGTAGGGCCCCGTTCTGGTTTCATCCAGCTTCGAAGGCTCCTGCGCACTGCGGGGTTGTTGGCATTTGTGGTCCTGATTTGCGCTGGCTCACCCTTACGCTGGACACAGCGCCAGATGATATATTTGGTCCGACTCCGGTCCCTTCCTCGTCTCTGAGTTTGTCAAATGCAGCGCCTGTCCAGGGCTCACTTTGCTATCAACTGGCTGGTCACCGCCATCGTAGGGCCCCGTTCTGGTTTCATCCAGCTTCGAAGGCTCCTGCGCACTGCGGGGTTGTTGGCATTTGTGGTCCAGAGCCCCGGCTCTAAATTAAACCTGTTACCCTAGTAGGCCGGCCTCCGGGTCCCCCTCTCTTCTTCGGTTATGGAGTACATTGGGCGCGGGGGCAGCCAGTGGAGGGCAAGGGCCCTGCCTCCAAGTGTGGTGTAGGGGACAGGGGAGCCAGGGCCTTGGGGTCCTGGTGCTTTTTATCTTTTAAAGTGGCTCAGAGTACCAAGGGCACGGACTTCCAGGGGGCTGCACCAAGGGTGTGTAGCTCGTGTTGGGGTGCTTAAGTGTGGGTACCCAGGGACGAAAGGTGGGCCGGGGCCGGCGCGAGCCTCTGTGGTGAGTGCTGGGCCGTTCCCTTGGTACTCCAGTCGGAGTACCAAGGGCACGGACTTCCATGGTATAGTACCAAGGGCACGGACCTCCAGGGGGCTGAAACAAGGGTGTGTAGCCCGTGTGGGGGTGCTTAAGTGTGGGTCCACGGGTTCGAAGGGAGGGCCTGGTCCCCGGTGGTCATCCCCGGAGTCCCAGAGCCTGCAACCCGGGGAAGAGTGGCCCGTCCCCAGACTGAGTTTGGGGGAATGCGGGGTGGCTCTGGAGGGGCTCCAGGGGTTCCAGGGGGTGCTCGGCGGAGGCCATGCCCAGCCAGAGTGGCCCTTCCCCGGGCAGAATCTGGGGAGAGTGGGGAGTGGCTCTGGAGGTGCTCCGGGGGCTCCAGGGGTTCCAGGGGGTGCTCAGTGGGGGCCATGCCCAGCCAGAGTTGCCCTTCCCCGGGGTGAGTCTGGAGGAGTGGGGGGTGGCTCTGGAGGTGCTCCGGGGGCTCCAGGGGGTGCTCAGTGGAGGCCATGCCCAGCCAGAGTGTCCCTTCCCCGGGCAGAGTCTGGAGGAGTGGGGGGTGGCTCTGGAGGTGCTCCGGGGGCTCCAGGGGGTGCTCGGCGGAGGCCATGCCCAGCCAGAGTGGCCCTTCCCCGGGCATAGTCTGGGGAGAGTGGGGGGTGGCTCTGGAGGTGCTCCGGGGGCTCCAGGGGGTGCTCAGTGGAGGCCATGCCCAGCCAGAGTGTCCCTTCCCCGGGCAGAGTCTGGAGGAGTGGGGGGTGGCTCTGGAGGTGCTCCGGGGGCTCCAGGGGGTGCTCGGCGGAGGCCATGCCCAGCCAGAGTGGCCCTTCCCCGGGCATAGTCTGGGGAGAGTGGGGGGTGGCTCTGGAGGTGCTCCGGGGGCTCCAGGGGGTGCTCAGTGGAGGCCATGCCCAGCCAGAGTGTCCCTTCCCCGGGCAGAGTCTGGAGGAGTGGGGGGTGGCTCTGGAGGTGCTCCGGGGGCTCCAGGGGTTCCAGGGGGTGCTCAGCGGAGGCCATGCCCAGCCAGAGTGGCCCTTCCCCGGGGTGAGTCTGGGGAGAGTGGGGGGTGGCTCTGGAGGTGCTCCGGGGGCTCCAGGGGGTGCTCAGCGGAGGCCATGCCCAGCCAGAGTGGCCCTTCCCCGGGCATAGTCTGGGGAGAGTGGGGGGTGGCTCTGGAGGTGCTCTGGGGGCTCCAGAGGGTGCTCAGTGGAGGCCATGCCCAGCCAGAGTGTCCCTTCCCCGGGCAGAGTCTGGAGGAGTGGGGGGTGGCTCTGGAGGTGCTCCGGGGGCTCCAGGGGGTGCTCGGCGGAGGCCATGCCCAGCCAGAGTGGCCCTTCCCCGGGCATAGTCTGGGGAGAGTGGGGGGTGGCTCTGGAGGTGCTCCGGGGGCTCCAGGGGGTGCTCAGTGGAGGCCATGCCCAGCCAGAGTGTCCCTTCCCCGGGCAGAGTCTGGAGGAGTGGGGGGTGGCTCTGGAGGTGCTCCGGGGGCTCCAGGGGTTCCAGGGGGTGCTCAGTGGGGGCCATGCCCAGCCAGAGTGGCCCTTCCCCGGGCAAAGTCTGGTCGTGTGCGGGGTGGATGATCCCTGCTCCGCCTCACGCGAGTTCGAGACCGGCTGGGTGCCCTTTTATCCATGAGGCACTGCACTGCCTCCGGCAGCCGAGTTCGGGGCCCGGTGAGGGCTCCAGGCTCCAGGGGCTCCGACCCGGAGCCTCCGACCCGCAGAAGGTGCTCCCTGGCCGGGCAAAGTCTGGCCGTGTGCGGGGTGGATGATCCCTGCTCCGCCTCACGCGAGTTCGAGACCGGCTGGGTGCCCTTTTATCCATGAGGCACTGCACTGCCTCCGGCAGCCGAGTTCGGGGCCCGGTGAGGGCTCCAGGCTCCAGGGGCTCCGACCCGGAGCCTCCGACCCGCAGAAAGTGCTCCCTGGCCGGGCAAAGTCTGGCCGTGTGCGGGTGGATGATCCCTGCTCCGCCTCACGCGAGTTCGAGACCGGCTGGGTGCCCTTTTATCCATGAGGCACTGCACTTCCTCCGGCAGCCGAGTTCGGGGCCCGGTGAGGGCTCCAGGCTCCAGGGGCTCCGACCCGGAGCCTCCGACCCGCAGAAGGTGCTCCCTGGCCGGGCAAAGTCTGGCCGTGTGCGGGGTGGATGATCCCTGCTCCGCCTCACGCGAGTTCGAGACCGGCTGGGTGCCCTTTTATCCATGAGGCACTGCACTGCCTCCGGCAGCCGAGTTCGGGGCCCGGTGAGGGCTCCAGGCTCCAGGGGCTCCGACCCGGAGCCTCCGACCCGCAGAAGGTGCTCCCTGGCCGGGCAAAGTCTGGCCGTATGCGGGGTGGATGGCCCTGGGTCTGGGCGGCGCTAAGATCACGGAGCGGGTCACCTCCGCGTACAGCCCGTGGTCAGCGTGACACCGTGCTCTGCCCCGAGCAATCAGAGCAAACAGGAAGCTTCTGGAAGTGCCCGGGAGTCTGGTAAAATCAAGCCGAAAATAGACCCTCTCATGCCGGGTCTGAGCGGCACTTAGAGCCCGGAGGAGCGCGGAGCGCGGGGCTCCATTCAGAGGCTCCGTGATCCGCCTTACAACCAGCTCTCACCTCCGCGTACAGCCCGTGGTCAGCGTGACACCGTGCTCTGCCCCGAGCAATCAGAGCAAACAGGAAGCTTCTGGAAGTGCCCGGGAGTCTGGTAAAATCAAGCCGAAAATAGACCCTCTCATGCCGGGTCTGAGCGGCACTTAGAGCCCGGAGGAGCGCGGAGCGCGGGGCTCCATTCAGAGGCTCCGTGATCCGCCTTACAACCAGCTCTCACCTCCGCGTACAGCCCGTGGTCAGCGTGACACCGTGCTCTGCCCCGAGCAATCAGAGCAAACAGGAAGCTTCTGGAAGTGCCCGGGAGTCTGGTAAAATCAAGCCGAAAATAGACCCTCTCATGCCGGGTCTGAGCGGCGCTTAGAGCCCGGTGGAGCGCGGAGCGCGGGGCTCCATTCAGAGGCTCCGTGATCCGACGCTCACCTCCGCACCTCCGAACCATGACTTGACATTACGGCTGTGAAGGAGCCTTGGAAGCTGGATAAAACCAGAACGGGGCCCATCGATCGCGGTTCTCGTGTGCCCGTCAAACGAGCTCCTTGCCCGGTATCCGCACAACCAGGAAATGTACCTGTTTCGATTGCGAAAAACGTCATTCTCAAAAACCGCCCGCCCCTCCCTCCCAGCATTACCATTTTGCACATTCCGCGTGAGAGCAGCGTAAGAATTTCTCGGGAGCAGCGTGATTTAGCCCGGGAATTTTGAGCTGAACGCTTATTCCCACGAGCCCAAAAAACGACTAAGTCCAACGGTATATAGTGTACTATTGCCGAAAAATGACAGAGTCTTTTCAGGTATAGTGTACTATTTCGGTTTTTACTCTAAGTCCCTCAGGGGCATATGGTGCTATACTATGATGGTCAGATCACCTCCAGGCCCCAGGGGAGTGCTTTTCTGGGGGCAAACAGTGCACTGATGATGGGGGATTATTTCATTTTGCTCATTTTGGTGTTTTTTCACATTTTAACCCATTTTCACCCCATTTGCTCACAACTTCATACTACGGCCCGGAAAAACGACAGAGTCGCTCGGGTATAGTGTACTATTGCCGAAAAATGACAGAGTCTTTTCAGGTATAGTGTACTATTTCGGTTTTTACTCTAAGTCCCTCAGGGGCATATGGTGCTATACTCTGATGGTCAGATCACCTCCAGGCCCCAGGGGAGTGCTTTTCTGGGGGCAAACAGTGCACTGATGATGGGGGATTATTTCATTTTGCTCATTTTGGTGTTTTTTCACATTTTAACCCATTTTCACCCCTTTTGCTCACAACTTCATACTACGGCCCGGAAAAACGACAGAGTCCCTCGGGTATAGTGTACTATTGCAGAAAAACGACAGAGTCTTTTCAGGCATAGTGTACTATTTCGGTTTTTACTCTAAGTCCCTCAGGGGCATATGGTGCTATACTCTGATGGTCAGATCACCTCCAGGCCCCATTGGAGTGCTTTTCTGGGGGCAAACAGTGCACTGATGATGGGGGATTATTTAATTTTGCTCATTTTGGTGTTTTTTCACATTTTAACCCATTTTCACCCCTTTTGCTCACAACTTCATACTACGGCCCGGAAAAACGACAGAGTCCCTCGGGTATAGTGTACTATTGCCGAAAAACGACAGAGTCCCTCGGGTATAGTGTACTATTGCCGAAAAACGACAGAGTCCCTCGGGTATAGTGTACTATTGCCGAAAAACGACAGAGTCCCTCGGGTATAGTGTACTATTGCCGAAAAACGACAGAGTCCCTCGGGTATAGTGTACTATTGCCGAAAAACGACAGAGTCCCTCGGGTATAGTGTACTATTGGCTGGAAGCTCGGTTTTTTTTCTAAGACCAGCAGGGGTATATGGTACTATATTCTGGTGGTCAGATCACCTCCAGGCACCAGGGGAGTGCTTTTCTGGGGGCAAACTGTGCACTGATGATGGGGGATTATTTCATTTTGCTCATTTTGGTGTTTTTTCACATTTTAACCCATTTTCACCCCTTTTGCTCACAACTTCATACTACGGCCCGGAAAAACGACAGAGTCCCTCGGGTATAGTGTACTATTGCCGAAAAACGACAGAGTCCCTCGGGTATAGTGTACTATTGCCGAAAAACGACAGAGTCCCTCGGGTATAGTGTACTATTGCCGAAAAACGACAGAGTCCCTCGGGTATAGTGTACTATTGCCGAAAAACGACAGAGTCCCTCGGGTATAGTGTACTATTGCCGAAAAACGACAGAGTCCCTCGGGTATAGTGTACTATTGGCTGGAAGCTCGGTTTTTTTTCTAAGGCCAGCAGGGGTATATGGTACTATATTCTGGTGGTCAGATCACCTCCAGGCACCAGGGGAGTGCTTTTCTGGGGGCAAACTGTGCACTGATGATGGGGGATTATTTCATTTTGCTCATTTTGGTGTTTTTTCACATTTTAACCCATTTTCACCCCTTTTGCTCACATCTTCAAACTCGGGCCCTGATTACAAGTTCTGACCAAATGATGACAAACACGGTATTTATTATGTATTTTTTTCATTTTTTTTATTTTTCCAACTTATACATCCATCATTGGTGCCAGGCAGGTTGTGGAGAAAGCAGTGAAGAAAGGAGAGAGCCATCACAGAAAAGATGTCCATCCAGGGTCAAGGTACCCTGCACTTTTACATATCCAAATGACAGCATTTAAAGTTGTTTAGCGTATGGTATCTCTCGTTGCATGGAACCGCACAGAGGCCAACGCCACACTGACGGCACCTGTACTTTGTTTGCCGCCTGCCTTTGGTACGAGAGCGGTCAGAGCACACGGCGCAGTCTGGACGTCCCTCTGCTTGACAAAGCCAATGACGCTCTGTGAGTCTCTGTGGCATTTCACCCTCCGGTCTTGAGCGCCTTTCTTGTTTTTTGGAGTGATCAGCCAGTAATGCATCAATAATGTTCTGAATGTAAACCTTTAAAGGTTTGTGTGGGCCTGGAGTGGATTTGGTGTATATGATGTGTGAGTTGACAATACTTATGCTTATAATGGCATTGAATATGCGATGATACCATTTCCGGGACCTGTGTGGAAAGAGGTATGTCTTCATCCTCTGGTCAGCAGTGTCCACTCCACCCATGTAGGCGTTGTACTGGTCGACACATACAGGTCTTTTGATGTCACGGAAGCCAGTGTCATCTGTCTTGGATCGGATCCTCCTCTGAACACAATCATTTCCATGGACTGTGGACAACATGGTGAGACGTTTAGTATCGTGCCAAGCACAAGCCAGGAGTTTTCCCTTTCTGCAAAAAACTGGGTCATCTCCTTTTTTCAGCTGTAAGACACTTTTACCAAGGCATTTTGGCATCCCCAACCTGGTAATCCTTACCGTCCCACACAGTCCAGTTTCCAAATCTGCTAATTCATTTGCAATTACAGGCGAGGTATAGTAACTGTCCATGTAAATCTCGTGTCCTTTGCCCGTAAAGGGAGAAACCAACTCACGGACAACTGCGTGTGTTGCACTGATGTTGCTTGCATTATTTTTGTACTGTCCAGTGTGCATTGACCAGCGCAAAACATACCCTGAACAGCTTTCACTCAGGGCATACACTCTATAGCCATATTTGTCAGGTTTATTCGGAGAGTAACATTTTAGTGAAGATCTCCCCTTGAAAGCTATTGTCATTTCATCTAAAGAAAGCTCCTTGATTGGACTGTAAACTGCTGCAAATTTGGGAATAATCAAATCTATTATTGGGCGGACTTTGAACAGTTTATCGTGCCCGGGCTCGCCTGTTCTCACATAATCATTATTGTTGACAAAATGAAAGAACGAAAGAATGATTTCAAATCTGTTTCTTGACATTACATTTCCAAATCCAGGCGTTTGTGTAAGCCAAAATGTTCCCCAGTAATCCTCGATTTCAGGTTTCTCAACAAGGCCCATGGAGAGATGCAAAGCGAAGAAAGCTTTCATTTCGGTGACTGATACATCATACCACTCAAGAAATCTTGAATGTGGCTTCAGAATCATAGGTGCCATACACTGATGTGCATATCTATTTGTCTCATCAGTAATGAAAGTCCAAAACTGATCGGTCAGAAAGAGTGACAGAATATCAAATGGATTAGCATCCGTCAGATCCATCTCTCCTGTGTAGCCAACTGGGTCTTCAAAAGGTTTGATCCATGCCTCAAATACCTCGACCTCTCTCAGCATGTCCCAGCTCTCATCCACCGGGCAAGTTTTACTGCAGCCACTGGTTCCACTGGTTCCTCGCCTCCGTCTGTCCTTTGCACCTGTCCGTTGTTTCGAAGTCCCTTCATCTCCACTTGGAAATCCATCGTCACTCTCGGGGAGATAATACCCTTCAGAGTCAGAATCTGCTGTAAATTGCATGCCACGTGTACTTCCTCCAGCCATTTTTTTCCTTACCGGATCTGCCCTGGATCATACCTGGCTAATAAAGGGAAGTTGCACCGAACCGACCAATGACTGAAGTGATTCATTTTCTACTATTATTTCATTAATTTCCTTGTACGGTAAAGTTGCATTTCTGCGACTTTGGCGCTTAAAGGGTTAGAATACAGAGTTTTTGGTTTCAATACCTTATCATCTGCTGCCATCTTCTGTATTTTTTGTAAATAAAGGTGGACAAAAATAAATAAATATTTGACAAACGCCAAGCCTAGCCCCAAGCCCCAAGGACTGATAACCCTTTAGGCGCCAGAGATTATGGATGAAATAAATGTATAAATAAAAAACTTCCTGAGATACAGAGAACTGAAGCCGGGGCACAGCTCTGGGTCGGCAGTGCCCCTGGAGGCCCGTAGAAGCTCCACACTCCAGTTGATTCTTGGATAAAAGGGCACCCAGCCGGTCTCGAACTCGCGTGAGGCGGAGCAGGGATCATCCACCCCGCACACGGCCAGACTTTGCCCGGCCAGGGAGCACCTTCTGCGGGTCGGAGGCTCCGGGTCGGAGCCCCTGGAGCCTGGAGCCCTCACCGGGCCCCGAACTCGGCTGCCGGAGGCAGTGCAGTGCCTCATGGATAAAAGGGCACCCAGCCGGTCTCGAACTCGCGTGAGGCGGAGCAGGGATCATCCACCCCGCACACGGCCAGACTTTGCCCGGCCAGGGAGCACCTTCTGCGGGTCGGAGGCTCCGGGTCGGAGCCCCTGGAGCCTGGAGCCCTCACCGGGCCCCGAACTCGGCTGCCGGAGGCAGTGCAGTGCCTCATGGATAAAAGGGCACCCAGCCGGTCTCGAACTCGCGTGAGGCGGAGCAGGGATCATCCACCCCGCACACGGCCAGACTTTGCCCGGCCAGGGAGCACCTTCTGCGGGTCGGAGGCTCCGGGTCGGAGCCCCTGGAGCCTGGAGCCCTCACCGGGCCCCGAACTCGGCTGCCGGAGGTAGTGCAGTGCCTCATGGATAAAAGGGCACCCAGCCGGTCTCGAACTCGCGTGAGGCGGAGCAGGGATCATCCACCCCGCACACGGCCAGACTTTGCCCGGCCAGGGAGCACCTTCTGCGGGTCGGAGGCTCCGGGTCGGAGCCCCTGGAGCCTGGAGCCCTCACCGGGCCCCGAACTCGGCTGCCGGAGGCAGTGCAGTGCCTCATGGATAAAAGGCACCCAGCCGTCCAACTCGCGTGAGGCGGAGCAGGGATCATCCGTGAATCAACCATGAAAATGGTACAAATCATGGTTCTATGTATACCAGACAAGGAGCTTGGTCTATTGGCACTCAAGACCCGCCATCGTAGGGCCCCGTTCTGGTTTTATCCAGCTTCGAAGGCTCCTGCGCACTGCGGGTTTGTTTACATTTTGCGGCTGTGGTTTGCTCCGGCTAACCTCACGCCGGACACGTTGGAAGCGAGGCCGAGACAGAGGTCCCACCAGGCGCGGGGCTTCAGTCTGACTGGCTTCCCCCGCGCCTGGCCCCTTGTCTCCGGAGATGGGACCGTCACTCACCCCCGCACTGAAGGACGCGCGGCTTGAAGGATGATGGCTGCGCTTAGCCCCTGTGCCAGGGGCTCTGAGCCAGTCCCCTTCAGCCTCAACGCGTCCGGTGGGAACACAGTCCGGGTCCATTGTCACTCACCCCTGCGCAGAAGGACGCGCGGCTTGGAGGATGATGGCTGCGCTTAGCCCCTGGCACAGGGGCTCTGCACCAGTCCCCTTCAGCCTCAACGCGTCCGGTGGAACAACAGTCCAGGCCCTCTGTCACTCACCCCCGCACTGAAGGACGCGCGGCTTGAAGGATGATGGCTGTGCTTAGCCCCTGTGCCAGGGGCTCTGAGCCAGTCCCCTTCAGCCTCAACGCGTCCGGTGGGAACACAGTCCGGGTCCACTGTCACTCACCCCTGCGCAGAAGGACGCGCGACTTGGAGGATGATGGCTGCGCTTAGCCCCTGGCACAGGGGCTCTGCACCAGTCCCCTTCAGCCTCAACGCGTCCGGTGGAACAACAGTCCAGGCCCTCTGTCACTCACCCCCGCACTGAAGGACGCGCGGCTTGGAGGATGATGGCTGCGCTTAGCCCCTGTGCCAGGGGCTCTGAGCCAGTCCCCTTCAGCCTCAACGCGTCCGGTGGGAACACAGTCCGGGTCCATTGTCACTCACCCCTGCGCAGAAGGACGCGCGGCTTGGAGGATGATGGCTGCGCTTAGCCCCTGGCACAGGGGCTCTGCACCAGTCCCCTTCAGCCTCAACGCGTCCGGTGGAACAACAGTCCAGGCCCTCTGTCACTCACCCCCGCACTGAAGGACGCGCGGCTTGAAGGATGATGGCTGTGCTTAGCCCCTGTGCCAGGGGCTCTGCACCAGTCCCCTTCAGCCTCAACGCGTCCGGTGGAACAACAGTCCAGGCCCTCTGTCACTCACCCCCGCACTGAAGGACGCGCGGCTTGAAGGATGATGGCTGTGCTTAGCCCCTGTGCCAGGGGCTCTGAGCCAGTCCCCTTCAGCCTCAACGCGTCCGGTGGGAACACAGTCCGGGTCCACTGTCACTCACCCCTGCGCAGAAGGACGCGCGACTTGGAGGATGATGGCTGCGCTTAGCCCCTGGCACAGGGGCTCTGCACCAGTCCCCTTCAGCCTCAACGCGTCCGGTGGAACAACAGTCCAGGCCCTCTGTCACTCACCCCCGCACTGAAGGACGCGCGGCTTGGAGGATGATGGCTGCGCTTAGCCCCTGTGCCAGGGGCTCTGAGCCAGTCCCCTTCAGCCTCAACGCGTCCGGTGGGAACACAGTCCGGGTCCATTGTCACTCACCCCTGCGCAGAAGGACGCGCGGCTTGGAGGATGATGGCTGCGCTTAGCCCCTGGCACAGGGGCTCTGCACCAGTCCCCTTCAGCCTCAACGCGTCCGGTGGAACAACAGTCCAGGCCCTCTGTCACTCACCCCCGCACTGAAGGACGCGCGGCTTGAAGGATGATGGCTGTGCTTAGCCCCTGTGCCAGGGGCTCTGAGCCAGTCCCCTTCAGCCTCAACGCGTCCGGTGGGAACACAGTCCGGGTCCACTGTCACTCACCCCTGCGCAGAAGGACGCGCGGCTTGGAGGATGATGGCTGCGCTTAGCCCCTGGCACAGGGGCTCTGCACCAGTCCCCTTCAGCCTCAACGCGTCCGGTGGAACAACAGTCCAGGCCCACTGTCACTCACCCCCGCACTGAAGGACGCGCGGCTTGGAGGATGATGGCTGCGCTTAGCCCCTGTTACAGGGGCTCTGCGCCAGTCTCCTTCAGCCTCAACGCGTCCGACGGAACCACAGTCCGAGCCCATTGTCACTCACCCCCGCGCAGCAGGAGGCGCGGCTTGAAGGATGATGGCTGCGCTTAGCCCCTGGGCCCAAGGGCTCTGCGCCAGTCCCCTTCAGCCTCAACGTGTCCGATGGCTCTGCGCGGGGCGGGGGGCAGGGCCGGCGCATATTTTTGGTCCGACTCCGGTCCCTTCCTCGTCTCTGAGTTTGTCAAATGCAGCGCCTGTCCAGGGCTCACTTTGCTATCAACTGGCTGGTCACCGCCATCGTAGGGCCCCGTTCTGGTTTCATCCAGCTTCGAAGGCTCCTGCGCACTGCGGGGTTGTTGGCATTTGTGGTCCTGATTTGCGCTGGCTCACCCTTACGCTGGACACAGCGCCAGATGATATATTTGGTCCGACTCCGGTCCCTTCCTCGTCTCTGAGTTTGTCAAATGCAGCGCCTGTCCAGGGCTCACTTTGCTATCAACTGGCTGGTCACCGCCATCGTAGGGCCCCGTTCTGGTTTCATCCAGCTTCGAAGGCTCCTGCGCACTGCGGGGTTGTTGGCATTTGTGGTCCTGATTTGCGCTGGCTCACCCTTACGCTGGACACAGCGCCAGATGATATATTTGGTCCGACTCCGGTCCCTTCCTCGTCTCTGAGTTTGTCAAATGCAGCGCCTGTCCAGGGCTCACTTTGCTATCAACTGGCTGGTCACCGCCATCGTAGGGCCCCGTTCTGGTTTCATCCAGCTTCGAAGGCTCCTGCGCACTGCGGGGTTGTTGGCATTTGTGGTCCAGAGCCCCGGCTCTAAATTAAACCTGTTACCCTAGTAGGCCGGCCTCCGGGTCCCCCTCTCTTCTTCGGTTATGGAGTACATTGGGCGCGGGGGCAGCCAGTGGAGGGCAAGGGCCCTGCCTCCAAGTGTGGTGTAGGGGACAGGGGAGCCAGGGCCTTGGGGTCCTGGTGCTTTTTATCTTTTAAAGTGGCTCAGAGTACCAAGGGCACGGACTTCCAGGGGGCTGCACCAAGGGTGTGTAGCTCGTGTTGGGGTGCTTAAGTGTGGGTACCCAGGGACGAAAGGTGGGCCGGGGCCGGCGCGAGCCTCTGTGGTGAGTGCTGGGCCGTTCCCTTGGTACTCCAGTCGGAGTACCAAGGGCACGGACTTCCATGGTATAGTACCAAGGGCACGGACCTCCAGGGGGCTCAAACAAGGGTGTGTAGCCCGTGTGGGGGTGCTTAAGTGTGGGTCCACGGGTTCGAAGGGAGGGCCTGGTCCCCGGTGGTCATCCCCGGAGTCCCAGAGCCTGCAACCCGGGGAAGAGTGGCCCGTCCCCAGACTGAGTTTGGGGGAATGCGGGGTGGCTCTGGAGGGGCTCCAGGGGTTCCAGGGGGTGCTCGGCGGAGGCCATGCCCAGCCAGAGTGGCCCTTCCCCGGGCAGAATCTGGGGAGAGTGGGGAGTGGCTCTGGAGGTGCTCCGGGGGCTCCAGGGGTTCCAGGGGGTGCTCAGTGGGGGCCATGCCCAGCCAGAGTTGCCCTTCCCCGGGGTGAGTCTGGAGGAGTGGGGGGTGGCTCTGGAGGTGCTCCGGGGGCTCCAGGGGGTGCTCAGTGGAGGCCATGCCCAGCCAGAGTGTCCCTTCCCCGGGCAGAGTCTGGAGGAGTGGGGGGTGGCTCTGGAGGTGCTCCGGGGGCTCCAGGGGGTGCTCGGCGGAGGCCATGCCCAGCCAGAGTGGCCCTTCCCCGGGCATAGTCTGGGGAGAGTGGGGGGTGGCTCTGGAGGTGCTCCGGGGGCTCCAGGGGGTGCTCAGTGGAGGCCATGCCCAGCCAGAGTGTCCCTTCCCCGGGCAGAGTCTGGAGGAGTGGGGGGTGGCTCTGGAGGTGCTCCGGGGGCTCCAGGGGGTGCTCGGCGGAGGCCATGCCCAGCCAGAGTGGCCCTTCCCCGGGCATAGTCTGGGGAGAGTGGGGGGTGGCTCTGGAGGTGCTCCGGGGGCTCCAGGGGGTGCTCAGTGGAGGCCATGCCCAGCCAGAGTGTCCCTTCCCCGGGCAGAGTCTGGAGGAGTGGGGGGTGGCTCTGGAGGTGCTCCGGGGGCTCCAGGGGTTCCAGGGGGTGCTCAGCGGAGGCCATGCCCAGCCAGAGTGGCCCTTCCCCGGGGTGAGTCTGGGGAGAGTGGGGGGTGGCTCTGGAGGTGCTCCGGGGGCTCCAGGGGGTGCTCAGCGGAGGCCATGCCCAGCCAGAGTGGCCCTTCCCCGGGCATAGTCTGGGGAGAGTGGGGGGTGGCTCTGGAGGTGCTCTGGGGGCTCCAGAGGGTGCTCAGTGGAGGCCATGCCCAGCCAGAGTGTCCCTTCCCCGGGCAGAGTCTGGAGGAGTGGGGGGTGGCTCTGGAGGTGCTCCGGGGGCTCCAGGGGGTGCTCGGCGGAGGCCATGCCCAGCCAGAGTGGCCCTTCCCCGGGCATAGTCTGGGGAGAGTGGGGGGTGGCTCTGGAGGTGCTCCGGGGGCTCCAGGGGGTGCTCAGTGGAGGCCATGCCCAGCCAGAGTGTCCCTTCCCCGGGCAGAGTCTGGAGGAGTGGGGGGTGGCTCTGGAGGTGCTCCGGGGGCTCCAGGGGTTCCAGGGGGTGCTCAGTGGGGGCCATGCCCAGCCAGAGTGGCCCTTCCCCGGGCAAAGTCTGGTCGTGTGCGGGGTGGATGATCCCTGCTCCGCCTCACGCGAGTTCGAGACCGGCTGGGTGCCCTTTTATCCATGAGGCACTGCACTGCCTCCGGCAGCCGAGTTCGGGGCCCGGTGAGGGCTCCAGGCTCCAGGGGCTCCGACCCGGAGCCTCCGACCCGCAGAAGGTGCTCCCTGGCCGGGCAAAGTCTGGCCGTGTGCGGGGTGGATGATCCCTGCTCCGCCTCACGCGAGTTCGAGACCGGCTGGGTGCCCTTTTATCCATGAGGCACTGCACTGCCTCCGGCAGCCGAGTTCGGGGCCCGGTGAGGGCTCCAGGCTCCAGGGGCTCCGACCCGGAGCCTCCGACCCGCAGAAAGTGCTCCCTGGCCGGGCAAAGTCTGGCCGTGTGCGGGTGGATGATCCCTGCTCCGCCTCACGCGAGTTCGAGACCGGCTGGGTGCCCTTTTATCCATGAGGCACTGCACTTCCTCCGGCAGCCGAGTTCGGGGCCCGGTGAGGGCTCCAGGCTCCAGGGGCTCCGACCCGGAGCCTCCGACCCGCAGAAGGTGCTCCCTGGCCGGGCAAAGTCTGGCCGTATGCGGGGTGGATGGCCCTGGGTCTGGGCGGCGCTAAGATCACGGAGCGGGTCACCTCCGCGTACAGCCCGTGGTCAGCGTGACACCGTGCTCTGCCCCGAGCAATCAGAGCAAACAGGAAGCTTCTGGAAGTGCCCGGGAGTCTGGTAAAATCAAGCCGAAAATAGACCCTCTCATGCCGGGTCTGAGCGGCACTTAGAGCCCGGAGGAGCGCGGAGCGCGGGGCTCCATTCAGAGGCTCCGTGATCCGCCTTACAACCAGCTCTCACCTCCGCGTACAGCCCGTGGTCAGCGTGACACCGTGCTCTGCCCCGAGCAATCAGAGCAAACAGGAAGCTTCTGGAAGTGCCCGGGAGTCTGGTAAAATCAAGCCGAAAATAGACCCTCTCATGCCGGGTCTGAGCGGCACTTAGAGCCCGGAGGAGCGCGGAGCGCGGGGCTCCATTCAGAGGCTCCGTGATCCGCCTTACAACCAGCTCTCACCTCCGCGTACAGCCCGTGGTCAGCGTGACACCGTGCTCTGCCCCGAGCAATCAGAGCAAACAGGAAGCTTCTGGAAGTGCCCGGGAGTCTGGTAAAATCAAGCCGAAAATAGACCCTCTCATGCCGGGTCTGAGCGGCGCTTAGAGCCCGGTGGAGCGCGGAGCGCGGGGCTCCATTCAGAGGCTCCGTGATCCGACGCTCACCTCCGCACCTCCGAACCATGACTTGACATTACGGCTGTGAAGGAGCCTTGGAAGCTGGATAAAACCAGAACGGGGCCCATCGATCGCGGTTCTCGTGTGCCCGTCAAACGAGCTCCTTGCCCGGTATCCGCACAACCAGGAAATGTACCTGTTTCGATTGCGAAAAACGTCATTCTCAAAAACCGCCCGCCCCTCCCTCCCAGCATTACCATTTTGCACATTCCGCGTGAGAGCAGCGTAAGAATTTCTCGGGAGCAGCGTGATTTAGCCCGGGAATTTTGAGCTGAACGCTTATTCCCACGAGCCCAAAAAACGACTAAGTCCAACGGTATATAGTGTACTATTGCCGAAAAATGACAGAGTCTTTTCAGGTATAGTGTACTATTTCGGTTTTTACTCTAAGTCCCTCAGGGGCATATGGTGCTATACTATGATGGTCAGATCACCTCCAGGCCCCAGGGGAGTGCTTTTCTGGGGGCAAACAGTGCACTGATGATGGGGGATTATTTCATTTTGCTCATTTTGGTGTTTTTTCACATTTTAACCCATTTTCACCCCATTTGCTCACAACTTCATACTACGGCCCGGAAAAACGACAGAGTCGCTCGGGTATAGTGTACTATTGCCGAAAAATGACAGAGTCTTTTCAGGTATAGTGTACTATTTCGGTTTTTACTCTAAGTCCCTCAGGGGCATATGGTGCTATACTCTGATGGTCAGATCACCTCCAGGCCCCAGGGGAGTGCTTTTCTGGGGGCAAACAGTGCACTGATGATGGGGGATTATTTCATTTTGCTCATTTTGGTGTTTTTTCACATTTTAACCCATTTTCACCCCTTTTGCTCACAACTTCATACTACGGCCCGGAAAAACGACAGAGTCCCTCGGGTATAGTGTACTATTGCAGAAAAACGACAGAGTCTTTTCAGGCATAGTGTACTATTTCGGTTTTTACTCTAAGTCCCTCAGGGGCATATGGTGCTATACTCTGATGGTCAGATCACCTCCAGGCCCCATTGGAGTGCTTTTCTGGGGGCAAACAGTGCACTGATGATGGGGGATTATTTAATTTTGCTCATTTTGGTGTTTTTTCACATTTTAACCCATTTTCACCCCTTTTGCTCACAACTTCATACTACGGCCCGGAAAAACGACAGAGTCCCTCGGGTATAGTGTACTATTGCCGAAAAACGACAGAGTCCCTCGGGTATAGTGTACTATTGCCGAAAAACGACAGAGTCCCTCGGGTATAGTGTACTATTGCCGAAAAACGACAGAGTCCCTCGGGTATAGTGTACTATTGCCGAAAAACGACAGAGTCCCTCGGGTATAGTGTACTATTGCCGAAAAACGACAGAGTCCCTCGGGTATAGTGTACTATTGGCTGGAAGCTCGGTTTTTTTTCTAAGACCAGCAGGGGTATATGGTACTATATTCTGGTGGTCAGATCACCTCCAGGCACCAGGGGAGTGCTTTTCTGGGGGCAAACTGTGCACTGATGATGGGGGATTATTTCATTTTGCTCATTTTGGTGTTTTTTCACATTTTAACCCATTTTCACCCCTTTTGCTCACAACTTCATACTACGGCCCGGAAAAACGACAGAGTCCCTCGGGTATAGTGTACTATTGCCGAAAAACGACAGAGTCCCTCGGGTATAGTGTACTATTGCCGAAAAACGACAGAGTCCCTCGGGTATAGTGTACTATTGCCGAAAAACGACAGAGTCCCTCGGGTATAGTGTACTATTGCCGAAAAACGACAGAGTCCCTCGGGTATAGTGTACTATTGCCGAAAAACGACAGAGTCCCTCGGGTATAGTGTACTATTGGCTGGAAGCTCGGTTTTTTTTCTAAGACCAGCAGGGGTATATGGTACTATATTCTGGTGGTCAGATCACCTCCAGGCACCAGGGGAGTGCTTTTCTGGGGGCAAACTGTGCACTGATGATGGGGGATTATTTCATTTTGCTCATTTTGGTGTTTTTTCACATTTTAACCCATTTTCACCCCTTTTGCTCACAACTTCATACTACGGCCCGGAAAAACGACAGAGTCCCTCGGGTATAGTGTACTATTGCCGAAAAACGACAGAGTCCCTCGGGTATAGTGTACTATTGCCGAAAAACGACAGAGTCCCTCGGGTATAGTGTACTATTGCCGAAAAACGACAGAGTCCCTCGGGTATAGTGTACTATTGCCGAAAAACGACAGAGTCCCTCGGGTATAGTGTACTATTGCCGAAAAACGACAGAGTCCCTCGGGTATAGTGTACTATTGGCTGGAAGCTCGGTTTTTTTTCTAAGGCCAGCAGGGGTATATGGTACTATATTCTGGTGGTCAGATCACCTCCAGGCACCAGGGGAGTGCTTTTCTGGGGGCAAACTGTGCACTGATGATGGGGGATTATTTCATTTTGCTCATTTTGGTGTTTTTTCACATTTTAACCCATTTTCACCCCTTTTGCTCACATCTTCAAACTCGGGCCCTGATTACAAGTTCTGACCAAATGATGACAAACACGGTATTTATTATGTATTTTTTTCATTTTTTTTATTTTTCCAACTTATACATCCATCATTGGTGCCAGGCAGGTTGTGGAGAAAGCAGTGAAGAAAGGAGAGAGCCATCACAGAAAAGATGTCCATCCAGGGTCAAGGTACCCTGCACTTTTACATATCCAAATGACAGCATTTAAAGTTGTTTAGCGTATGGTATCTCTCGTTGCATGGAACCGCACAGAGGCCAACGCCACACTGACGGCACCTGTACTTTGTTTGCCGCCTGCCTTTGGTACGAGAGCGGTCAGAGCACACGGCGCAGTCTGGACGTCCCTCTGCTTGACAAAGCCAATGACGCTCTGTGAGTCTCTGTGGCATTTCACCCTCCGGTCTTGAGCGCCTTTCTTGTTTTTTGGAGTGATCAGCCAGTAATGCATCAATAATGTTCTGAATGTAAACCTTTAAAGGTTTGTGTGGGCCTGGAGTGGATTTGGTGTATATGATGTGTGAGTTGACAATACTTATGCTTATAATGGCATTGAATATGCGATGATACCATTTCCGGGACCTGTGTGGAAAGAGGTATGTCTTCATCCTCTGGTCAGCAGTGTCCACTCCACCCATGTAGGCGTTGTACTGGTCGACACATACAGGTCTTTTGATGTCACGGAAGCCAGTGTCATCTGTCTTGGATCGGATCCTCCTCTGAACACAATCATTTCCATGGACTGTGGACAACATGGTGAGACGTTTAGTATCGTGCCAAGCACAAGCCAGGAGTTTTCCCTTTCTGCAAAAAACTGGGTCATCTCCTTTTTTCAGCTGTAAGACACTTTTACCAAGGCATTTTGGCATCCCCAACCTGGTAATCCTTACCGTCCCACACAGTCCAGTTTCCAAATCTGCTAATTCATTTGCAATTACAGGCGAGGTATAGTAACTGTCCATGTAAATCTCGTGTCCTTTGCCCGTAAAGGGAGAAACCAACTCACGGACAACTGCGTGTGTTGCACTGATGTTGCTTGCATTATTTTTGTACTGTCCAGTGTGCATTGACCAGCGCAAAACATACCCTGAACAGCTTTCACTCAGGGCATACACTCTATAGCCATATTTGTCAGGTTTATTCGGAGAGTAACATTTTAGTGAAGATCTCCCCTTGAAAGCTATTGTCATTTCATCTAAAGAAAGCTCCTTGATTGGACTGTAAACTGCTGCAAATTTGGGAATAATCAAATCTATTATTGGGCGGACTTTGAACAGTTTATCGTGCCCGGGCTCGCCTGTTCTCACATAATCATTATTGTTGACAAAATGAAAGAACGAAAGAATGATTTCAAATCTGTTTCTTGACATTACATTTCCAAATCCAGGCGTTTGTGTAAGCCAAAATGTTCCCCAGTAATCCTCGATTTCAGGTTTCTCAACAAGGCCCATGGAGAGATGCAAAGCGAAGAAAGCTTTCATTTCGGTGACTGATACATCATACCACTCAAGAAATCTTGAATGTGGCTTCAGAATCATAGGTGCCATACACTGATGTGCATATCTATTTGTCTCATCAGTAATGAAAGTCCAAAACTGATCGGTCAGAAAGAGTGACAGAATATCAAATGGATTAGCATCCGTCAGATCCATCTCTCCTGTGTAGCCAACTGGGTCTTCAAAAGGTTTGATCCATGCCTCAAATACCTCGACCTCTCTCAGCATGTCCCAGCTCTCATCCACCGGGCAAGTTTTACTGCAGCCACTGGTTCCACTGGTTCCTCGCCTCCGTCTGTCCTTTGCACCTGTCCGTTGTTTCGAAGTCCCTTCATCTCCACTTGGAAATCCATCGTCACTCTCGGGGAGATAATACCCTTCAGAGTCAGAATCTGCTGTAAATTGCATGCCACGTGTACTTCCTCCAGCCATTTTTTTCCTTACCGGATCTGCCCTGGATCATACCTGGCTAATAAAGGGAAGTTGCACCGAACCGACCAATGACTGAAGTGATTCATTTTCTACTATTATTTCATTAATTTCCTTGTACGGTAAAGTTGCATTTCTGCGACTTTGGCGCTTAAAGGGTTAGAATACAGAGTTTTTGGTTTCAATACCTTATCATCTGCTGCCATCTTCTGTATTTTTTGTAAATAAAGGTGGACAAAAATAAATAAATATTTGACAAACGCCAAGCCTAGCCCCAAGCCCCAAGGACTGATAACCCTTTAGGCGCCAGAGATTATGGATGAAATAAATGTATAAATAAAAAACTTCCTGAGATACAGAGAACTGAAGCCGGGGCACAGCTCTGGGTCGGCAGTGCCCCTGGAGGCCCGTAGAAGCTCCACACTCCAGTTGATTCTTGGATAAAAGGGCACCCAGCCGGTCTCGAACTCGCGTGAGGCGGAGCAGGGATCATCCACCCCGCACACGGCCAGACTTTGCCCGGCCAGGGAGCACCTTCTGCGGGTCGGAGGCTCCGGGTCGGAGCCCCTGGAGCCTGGAGCCCTCACCGGGCCCCGAACTCGGCTGCCGGAGGCAGTGCAGTGCCTCATGGATAAAAGGGCACCCAGCCGGTCTCGAACTCGCGTGAGGCGGAGCAGGGATCATCCACCCCGCACACGGCCAGACTTTGCCCGGCCAGGGAGCACCTTCTGCGGGTCGGAGGCTCCGGGTCGGAGCCCCTGGAGCCTGGAGCCCTCACCGGGCCCCGAACTCGGCTGCCGGAGGCAGTGCAGTGCCTCATGGATAAAAGGGCACCCAGCCGGTCTCGAACTCGCGTGAGGCGGAGCAGGGATCATCCACCCCGCACACGGCCAGACTTTGCCCGGCCAGGGAGCACCTTCTGCGGGTCGGAGGCTCCGGGTCGGAGCCCCTGGAGCCTGGAGCCCTCACCGGGCCCCGAACTCGGCTGCCGGAGGAAGTGCAGTGCCTCATGGATAAAAGGGCACCCAGCCGGTCTCGAACTCGCGTGAGGCGGAGCAGGGATCATCCACCCGCACACGGCCAGACTTTGCCCGGCCAGGGAGCACCTTCTGCGGGTCGGAGGCTCCGGGTCGGAGCCCCTGGAGCCTGGAGCCCTCACCGGGCCCCGAACTCGGCTGCCGGAGGCAGTGCAGTGCCTCATGGATAAAAGGGCACCCAGCCGGTCTCGAACTCGCGTGAGGCGGAGCAGGGATCATCCACCCCGCACACGGCCAGACTTTGCCCGGCCAGGGAGCACCTTCTGCGGGTCGGAGGCTCCGGGTCGGAGCCCCTGGAGCCTGGAGCCCTCACCGGGCCCCGAACTCGGCTGCCGGAGGCAGTGCAGTGCCTCATGGATAAAAGGGCACCCAGCCGGTCTCGAACTCGCGTGAGGCGGAGCAGGGATCATCCACCCCGCACACGACCAGACTTTGCCCGGGGAAGGGCCACTCTGGCTGGGCATGGCCCCCACTGAGCACCCCCTGGAACCCCTGGAGCCCCCGGAGCACCTCCAGAGCCACCCCCCACTCCTCCAGACTCTGCCCGGGGAAGGGACACTCTGGCTGGGCATGGCCTCCACTGAGCACCCCCTGGAGCCCCCGGAGCACCTCCAGAGCCACCCCCCACTCTCCCCAGACTATGCCCGGGGAAGGGCCACTCTGGCTGGGCATGGCCTCCGCCGAGCACCCCCTGGAGCCCCCGGAGCACCTCCAGAGCCACCCCCCACTCCTCCAGACTCTGCCCGGGGAAGGGACACTCTGGCTGGGCATGGCCTCCACTGAGCACCCTCTGGAGCCCCCAGAGCACCTCCAGAGCCACCCCCCACTCTCCCCAGACTATGCCCGGGGAAGGGCCACTCTGGCTGGGCATGGCCTCCGCTGAGCACCCCCTGGAGCCCCCGGAGCACCTCCAGAGCCACCCCCCACTCTCCCCAGACTCACCCCGGGGAAGGGCCACTCTGGCTGGGCATGGCCTCCGCTGAGCACCCCCTGGAACCCCTGGAGCCCCCGGAGCACCTCCAGAGCCACCCCCCACTCCTCCAGACTCTGCCCGGGGAAGGGACACTCTGGCTGGGCATGGCCTCCACTGAGCACCCCCTGGAGCCCCCGGAGCACCTCCAGAGCCACCCCCCACTCTCCCCAGACTATGCCCGGGGAAGGGCCACTCTGGCTGGGCATGGCCTCCGCCGAGCACCCCCTGGAGCCCCCGGAGCACCTCCAGAGCCACCCCCCACTCCTCCAGACTCTGCCCGGGGAAGGGACACTCTGGCTGGGCATGGCCTCCACTGAGCACCCCCTGGAGCCCCCGGAGCACCTCCAGAGCCACCCCCCACTCTCCCCAGACTATGCCCGGGGAAGGGCCACTCTGGCTGGGCATGGCCTCCGCCGAGCACCCCCTGGAGCCCCCGGAGCACCTCCAGAGCCACCCCCCACTCCTCCAGACTCTGCCCGGGGAAGGGACACTCTGGCTGGGCATGGCCTCCACTGAGCACCCCCTGGAGCCCCCGGAGCACCTCCAGAGCCACCCCCCACTCCTCCAGACTCACCCCGGGGAAGGGCAACTCTGGCTGGGCATGGCCCCCACTGAGCACCCCCTGGAACCCCTGGAGCCCCCGGAGCACCTCCAGAGCCACTCCCCACTCTCCCCAGATTCTGCCCGGGGAAGGGCCACTCTGGCTGGGCATGGCCTCCGCCGAGCACCCCCTGGAACCCCTGGAGCCCCTCCAGAGCCACCCCGCATTCCCCCAAACTCAGTCTGGGGACGGGCCACTCTTCCCCGGGTTGCAGGCTCTGGGACTCCGGGGATGACCACCGGGGACCAGGCCCTCCCTTCGAACCCGGGGACCCACACTTAAGCACCCCCACACGGGCTACACACCCTTGTTTCAGCCCCCTGGAGGTCCGTGCCCTTGGTACTATACCATGGAAGTCCGTGCCCTTGGTACTCCGACTGGAGTACCAAGGGAACGGCCCAGCACTCACCACAGAGGCTCGCGCCGGCCCCGGCCCACCTTTCGTCCCTGGGTACCCACACTTAAGCACCCCAACACGAGCTACACACCCTTGGTGCAGCCCCCTGGAAGTCCGTGCCCTTGGTACTCTGAGCCACTTTAAAAGATAAAAAGCACCAGGACCCCAAGGCCCTGGCTCCCCTGTCCCCTACACCACACTTGGAGGCAGGGCCCTTGCCCTCCACTGGCTGCCCCCGCGCCCAATGTACTCCATAACCGAAGAAGAGAGGGGGACCCGGAGGCCGGCCTACTAGGGTAACAGGTTTAATTTAGAGCCGGGGCTCTGGACCACAAATGCCAACAACCCCGCAGTGCGCAGGAGCCTTCGAAGCTGGATGAAACCAGAACGGGGCCCTACGATGGCGGTGACCAGCCAGTTGATAGCAAAGTGAGCCCTGGACAGGCGCTGCATTTGACAAACTCAGAGACGAGGAAGGGACCGGAGTCGGACCAAATATATCATCTGGCGCTGTGTCCAGCGTAAGGGTGAGCCAGCGCAAATCAGGACCACAAATGCCAACAACCCCGCAGTGCGCAGGAGCCTTCGAAGCTGGATGAAACCAGAACGGGGCCCTACGATGGCGGTGACCAGCCAGTTGATAGCAAAGTGAGCCCTGGACAGGCGCTGCATTTGACAAACTCAGAGACGAGGAAGGGACCGGAGTCGGACCAAATATATCATCTGGCGCTGTGTCCAGCGTAAGGGTGAGCCAGCGCAAATCAGGACCACAAATGCCAACAACCCCGTGGTGCGCAGGAGCCTTCGAAGCTGGATGAAACCAGAACGGGGCCCTACGATGGCGGTGACCAGCCAGTTGATAGCAAAGTGAGCCCTGGACAGGCGCTGCATTTGACAAACTCAGAGACGAGGAAGGGACCGGAGTCGGACCAAAAATATGCGCCGGCCCTGCCCCCCGCCCCGCGCAGAGCCATCGGACACGTTGAGGCTGAAGGGGACTGGCTCAGAGCCCTTGGGCCCAGGGGCTAAGCGCAGCCATCATCCTTCAAGCCGCGCCTCCTGCTGCGCGGGGGTGAGTGACAATGGGCTCGGACTGTGGTTCCGTCGGACGCGTTGAGGCTGAAGGAGACTGGCGCAGAGCCCCTGTAACAGGGGCTAAGCGCAGCCATCATCCTCCAAGCCGCGCGTCCTTCAGTGCGGGGGTGAGTGACAGTGGGCCTGGACTGTTGTTCCACCGGACGCGTTGAGGCTGAAGGGGACTGGTGCAGAGCCCCTGTGCCAGGGGCTAAGCGCAGCCATCATCCTCCAAGCCGCGCGTCCTTCTGCGCAGGGGTGAGTGACAGTGGACCCGGACTGTGTTCCCACCGGACGCGTTGAGGCTGAAGGGGACTGGCTCAGAGCCCCTGGCACAGGGGCTAAGCACAGCCATCATCCTTCAAGCCGCGCGTCCTTCAGTGCGGGGGTGAGTGACAGAGGGCCTGGACTGTTGTTCCACCGGACGCGTTGAGGCTGAAGGGGACTGGTGCAGAGCCCCTGTGCCAGGGGCTAAGCGCAGCCATCATCCTCCAAGCCGCGCGTCCTTCTGCGCAGGGGTGAGTGACAATGGACCCGGACTGTGTTCCCACCGGACGCGTTGAGGCTGAAGGGGACTGGCTCAGAGCCCCTGGCACAGGGGCTAAGCGCAGCCATCATCCTCCAAGCCGCGCGTCCTTCAGTGCGGGGGTGAGTGACAGAGGGCCTGGACTGTTGTTCCACCGGACGCGTTGAGGCTGAAGGGGACTGGTGCAGAGCCCCTGTGCCAGGGGCTAAGCGCAGCCATCATCCTCCAAGCCGCGCGTCCTTCTGCGCAGGGGTGAGTGACAATGGACCCGGACTGTGTTCCCACCGGACGCGTTGAAGCTGAAGGGGACTGGCTCAGAGCCCCTGGCACAGGGGCTAAGCGCAGCCATCATCCTTCAAGCCGCGCGTCCTTCAGTGCGGGGGTGAGTGACGGTCCCATCTCCGGAGACAAGGGGCCAGGCGCGGGGGAAGCCAGTCAGACTGAAGCCCCGCGCCTGGTGGGACCTCTGTCTCGGCCTCGCTTCCAACGTGTCCGGCGTGAGGTTAGCCGGAGCAAACCACAGCCGCAAAATGTAAACAAACCCGCAGTGCGCAGGAGCCTTCGAAGCTGGATAAAACCAGAACGGGGCCCTACGATGGCGGGTCTTGAGTGCCAATAGACCAAGCTCCTTGTCTGGTATACATAGAACCATGATTTGTACCATTTTCATGGTTGATTCACGGATTATCCCTGCTCCGCCTCACGCGAGTTGGACGGCTGGGTGCCTTTTATCCATGAGGCACTGCACTGCCTCCGGCAGCCGAGTTCGGGGCCCGGTGAGGGCTCCAGGCTCCAGGGGCTCCGACCCGGAGCCTCCGACCCGCAGAAGGTGCTCCCTGGCCGGGCAAAGTCTGGCCGTATGCGGGGTGGATGGCCCTGGGTCTGGGCGGCGCTAAGATCACGGAGCGGGTCACCTCCGCGTACAGCCCGTGGTCAGCGTGACACCGTGCTCTGCCCCGAGCAATCAGAGCAAACAGGAAGCTTCTGGAAGTGCCCGGGAGTCTGGTAAAATCAAGCCGAAAATAGACCCTCTCATGCCGGGTCTGAGCGGCACTTAGAGCCCGGAGGAGCGCGGAGCGCGGGGCTCCATTCAGAGGCTCCGTGATCCGCCTTACAACCAGCTCTCACCTCCGCGTACAGCCCGTGGTCAGCGTGACACCGTGCTCTGCCCCGAGCAATCAGAGCAAACAGGAAGCTTCTGGAAGTGCCCGGGAGTCTGGTAAAATCAAGCCGAAAATAGACCCTCTCATGCCGGGTCTGAGCGGCGCTTAGAGCCCGGAGGAGCGCGGAGCGCGGGGCTCCATTCAGAGGCTCCGTGATCCGCCTTACAACCAGCTCTCACCTCCGCGTACAGCCCGTGGTCAGCGTGACACCGTGCTCTGCCCCGAGCAATCAGAGCAAACAGGAAGCTTCTGGAAGTGCCCGGGAGTCTGGTAAAATCAAGCCGAAAATAGACCCTCTCATGCCGGGTCTGAGCGGCACTTAGAGCCCGGAGGAGCGCGGAGCGCGGGGCTCCATTCAGAGGCTCCGTGATCCGCCTTACAACCAGCTCTCACCTCCGCGTACAGCCCGTGGTCAGCGTGACACCGTGCTCTGCCCCGAGCAATCAGAGCAAACAGGAAGCTTCTGGAAGTGCCCGGGAGTCTGGTAAAATCAAGCCGAAAATAGACCCTCTCATGCCGGGTCTGAGCGGCACTTAGAGCCCGGAGGAGCGCGGAACGCGGGGCTCCATTCAGAGGCTCCGTGATCCGCCTTACAACCAGCTCTCACCTCCGCGTACAGCCCGTGGTCAGCGTGACACCGTGCTCTGCCCCGAGCAATCAGAGCAAACAGGAAGCTTCTGGAAGTGCCCGGGAGTCTGGTAAAATCAAGCCGAAAATAGACCCTCTCATGCCGGGTCTGAGCGGCACTTAGAGCCCGGTGGAGCGCGGAGCGCGGGGCTCCATTCAGAGGCTCCGTGATCCGACGCTCACCTCCGCACCTCCGAACCATGACTTGACATTACGGCTGTGAAGGAGCCTTGGAAGCTGGATAAAACCAGAACGGGGCCCATCGATCGCGGTTCTCGTGTGCCCGTCAAACGAGCTCCTTGCCCGGTATCCGCACAACCAGGAAATGTACCTGTTTCGATTGCGAAAAACGTCATTCTCAAAAACCGCCCGCCCCTCCCTCCCAGCATTACCATTTTGCACATTCCGCGTGAGAGCAGCGTAAGAATTTCTCGGGAGCAGCGTGATTTAGCCCGGGAATTTTGAGCTGAACGCTTATTCCCACGAGCCCAAAAAACGACTAAGTCCAACGGTATATAGTGTACTATTGCCGAAAAATGACAGAGTCTTTTCAGGTATAGTGTACTATTTCGGTTTTTACTCTAAGTCCCTCAGGGGCATATGGTGCTATACTATGATGGTCAGATCACCTCCAGGCCCCAGGGGAGTGCTTTTCTGGGGGCAAACAGTGCACTGATGATGGGGGATTATTTCATTTTGCTCATTTTGGTGTTTTTTCACATTTTAACCCATTTTCACCCCATTTGCTCACAACTTCATACTACGGCCCGGAAAAACGACAGAGTCGCTCGGGTATAGTGTACTATTGCCGAAAAATGACAGAGTCTTTTCAGGTATAGTGTACTATTTCGGTTTTTACTCTAAGTCCCTCAGGGGCATATGGTGCTATACTCTGATGGTCAGATCACCTCCAGGCCCCAGGGGAGTGCTTTTCTGGGGGCAAACAGTGCACTGATGATGGGGGATTATTTCATTTTGCTCATTTTGGTGTTTTTTCACATTTTAACCCATTTTCACCCCTTTTGCTCACAACTTCATACTACGGCCCGGAAAAACGACAGAGTCCCTCGGGTATAGTGTACTATTGCAGAAAAACGACAGAGTCTTTTCAGGCATAGTGTACTATTTCGGTTTTTACTCTAAGTCCCTCAGGGGCATATGGTGCTATACTCTGATGGTCAGATCACCTCCAGGCCCCATTGGAGTGCTTTTCTGGGGGCAAACAGTGCACTGATGATGGGGGATTATTTAATTTTGCTCATTTTGGTGTTTTTTCACATTTTAACCCATTTTCACCCCTTTTGCTCACAACTTCATACTACGGCCCGGAAAAACGACAGAGTCCCTCGGGTATAGTGTACTATTGCCGAAAAACGACAGAGTCCCTCGGGTATAGTGTACTATTGCCGAAAAACGACAGAGTCCCTCGGGTATAGTGTACTATTGCCGAAAAACGACAGAGTCCCTCGGGTATAGTGTACTATTGCCGAAAAACGACAGAGTCCCTCGGGTATAGTGTACTATTGCCGAAAAACGACAGAGTCCCTCGGGTATAGTGTACTATTGGCTGGAAGCTCGGTTTTTTTTCTAAGACCAGCAGGGGTATATGGTACTATATTCTGGTGGTCAGATCACCTCCAGGCACCAGGGGAGTGCTTTTCTGGGGGCAAACTGTGCACTGATGATGGGGGATTATTTCATTTTGCTCATTTTGGTGTTTTTTCACATTTTAACCCATTTTCACCCCTTTTGCTCACAACTTCATACTACGGCCCGGAAAAACGACAGAGTCCCTCGGGTATAGTGTACTATTGCCGAAAAACGACAGAGTCCCTCGGGTATAGTGTACTATTGCCGAAAAACGACAGAGTCCCTCGGGTATAGTGTACTATTGCCGAAAAACGACAGAGTCCCTCGGGTATAGTGTACTATTGCCGAAAAACGACAGAGTCCCTCGGGTATAGTGTACTATTGGCTGGAAGCTCGGTTTTTTTTCTAAGGCCAGCAGGGGTATATGGTACTATATTCTGGTGGTCAGATCACCTCCAGGCACCAGGGGAGTGCTTTTCTGGGGGCAAACTGTGCACTGATGATGGGGGATTATTTCATTTTGCTCATTTTGGTGTTTTTTCACATTTTAACCCATTTTCACCCCTTTTGCTCACATCTTCAAACTCGGGCCCTGATTACAAGTTCTGACCAAATGATGACAAACACGGTATTTATTATGTATTTTTTTCATTTTTTTTATTTTTCCAACTTATACATCCATCATTGGTGCCAGGCAGGTTGTGGAGAAAGCAGTGAAGAAAGGAGAGAGCCATCACAGAAAAGATGTCCATCCAGGGTCAAGGTACCCTGCACTTTTACATATCCAAATGACAGCATTTAAAGTTGTTTAGCGTATGGTATCTCTCGTTGCATGGAACCGCACAGAGGCCAACGCCACACTGACGGCACCTGTACTTTGTTTGCCGCCTGCCTTTGGTACGAGAGCGGTCAGAGCACACGGCGCAGTCTGGACGTCCCTCTGCTTGACAAAGCCAATGACGCTCTGTGAGTCTCTGTGGCATTTCACCCTCCGGTCTTGAGCGCCTTTCTTGTTTTTTGGAGTGATCAGCCAGTAATGCATCAATAATGTTCTGAATGTAAACCTTTAAAGGTTTGTGTGGGCCTGGAGTGGATTTGGTGTATATGATGTGTGAGTTGACAATACTTATGCTTATAATGGCATTGAATATGCGATGATACCATTTCCGGGACCTGTGTGGAAAGAGGTATGTCTTCATCCTCTGGTCAGCAGTGTCCACTCCACCCATGTAGGCGTTGTACTGGTCGACACATACAGGTCTTTTGATGTCACGGAAGCCAGTGTCATCTGTCTTGGATCGGATCCTCCTCTGAACACAATCATTTCCATGGACTGTGGACAACATGGTGAGACGTTTAGTATCGTGCCAAGCACAAGCCAGGAGTTTTCCCTTTCTGCAAAAAACTGGGTCATCTCCTTTTTTCAGCTGTAAGACACTTTTACCAAGGCATTTTGGCATCCCCAACCTGGTAATCCTTACCGTCCCACACAGTCCAGTTTCCAAATCTGCTAATTCATTTGCAATTACAGGCGAGGTATAGTAACTGTCCATGTAAATCTCGTGTCCTTTGCCCGTAAAGGGAGAAACCAACTCACGGACAACTGCGTGTGTTGCACTGATGTTGCTTGCATTATTTTTGTACTGTCCAGTGTGCATTGACCAGCGCAAAACATACCCTGAACAGCTTTCACTCAGGGCATACACTCTATAGCCATATTTGTCAGGTTTATTCGGAGAGTAACATTTTAGTGAAGATCTCCCCTTGAAAGCTATTGTCATTTCATCTAAAGAAAGCTCCTTGATTGGACTGTAAACTGCTGCAAATTTGGGAATAATCAAATCTATTATTGGGCGGACTTTGAACAGTTTATCGTGCCCGGGCTCGCCTGTTCTCACATAATCATTATTGTTGACAAAATGAAAGAACGAAAGAATGATTTCAAATCTGTTTCTTGACATTACATTTCCAAATCCAGGCGTTTGTGTAAGCCAAAATGTTCCCCAGTAATCCTCGATTTCAGGTTTCTCAACAAGGCCCATGGAGAGATGCAAAGCGAAGAAAGCTTTCATTTCGGTGACTGATACATCATACCACTCAAGAAATCTTGAATGTGGCTTCAGAATCATAGGTGCCATACACTGATGTGCATATCTATTTGTCTCATCAGTAATGAAAGTCCAAAACTGATCGGTCAGAAAGAGTGACAGAATATCAAATGGATTAGCATCCGTCAGATCCATCTCTCCTGTGTAGCCAACTGGGTCTTCAAAAGGTTTGATCCATGCCTCAAATACCTCGACCTCTCTCAGCATGTCCCAGCTCTCATCCACCGGGCAAGTTTTACTGCAGCCACTGGTTCCACTGGTTCCTCGCCTCCGTCTGTCCTTTGCACCTGTCCGTTGTTTCGAAGTCCCTTCATCTCCACTTGGAAATCCATCGTCACTCTCGGGGAGATAATACCCTTCAGAGTCAGAATCTGCTGTAAATTGCATGCCACGTGTACTTCCTCCAGCCATTTTTTTCCTTACCGGATCTGCCCTGGATCATACCTGGCTAATAAAGGGAAGTTGCACCGAACCGACCAATGACTGAAGTGATTCATTTTCTACTATTATTTCATTAATTTCCTTATACGGTAAAGTTGCATTTCTGCGACTTTGGCGCTTAAAGGGTTAATATCTAGTAATCGACCTTTAGCCTTTCCATGCAGTCTAACAGTGGTTGGATTTGAATGCATCCCTTCACAGGGACACAAACCTAAATCTAGCTCCTTAGACCACTCGGCCAGAATATCTAGTGGGGATCCAACACAAACTCAGAATGGCCAGATAGTGCTTCTTACCCAAAATGTTTTCATGCACTCAGTCAAATGCTTTGTTTGAAACAAAACAATATCTCAAATTTGAGAGCAAAATGAACTGTATTCAATATCAAGAAATACTTCTATTTAGCAAAAGCAAAATACAAATCACGAGATTTGTTGCACGTAGAGTGGGCTTCTTTCCATTACATGCAGAACCAAGCACTTTTAGATAGTAAAAATGCTTGCTTAAAAGCTGGTGCCCCAACTGAGCACTGTTCCTTAACCTCTCCAACATCCATGAGGCTTATGTTACACTTCAATCTTTTACACTTGATTCTTACATTTCCCATATGCTCTAGTGGTTAGGATTTCTGTCAACTGGAATTGAATCCTGTCAGCAACGTCTGTTTGGGAGCACAACTTTCAAGCTTTCGTTCCAATTTATAAACCAGCATGTTTCATTTCTCAGCATTTCTTTCAGATCAAGGGCATGTAGGAAATCCTGGGTTCAGTCCCCTGCAGCACCATTCAGTAGTCTGTTCATGGCACAAAGGGAAAGGTGTTGTCTCCAAACCTTGCTTGGAAAAAAATCATGACAGGCAGTAGATGGGGATGTAGCTCAGTGGTAGAGCAAAGTGCTTCTGTGCAAGATCCCAGTTCTGCATTACCTTTGAATCTAGATAACACATTTTGAAGCAATTTGAGTCATTTAGATGTATATAGCCCCGTAGGTATAATGCACTGGCCCCCTAAACCAGGTATTTTACGTTCAAGTCCCATCGAAGGAGAGCACTCAGCAGAGTGGCGCAGCGGAAGCGTGCTGGGCCCATAACCCAGAGGTCGATGGATCGAAACCATCCTCTGCTAGAATGTGTTTATTTGCACTGATGTTTTTTCTAATCAGGATTAACCAAGCTAGTCAGCAAAGTGTAGGTTTATTCTCAACTGATGCCGATATAGATGATTGAAGCTGAGTTTCAGCGCGAGCTCCCATTTCCACCTTCCATTTAATTGAGCAGTATTTTATTTAATCCATCCTACATTGTCATTTCTTTTTTGGGGGAAAAAATAGCTGAGAAGGAACTCTTTCAAGACTATGTTACTTCACAAGTAATCAAAGTCAACGCTATGTTTAAGTAACTCTCTTGTCTTTAAGATAATGGTCCAGCAATCAGCACCTAGTAAAATTGCATACTCATGCTGAACCAACAAGATGTAGGTCAAAAAAGGACTACGGTTACACATTTTGAAGCAATTTGAGTCTATTAGGTGTACAAAACCCCATAATTATAATGCATAGGACAATAGCCTCCAAAATCCCGTATTGTGGATTTCAGGTCCATGGTCTTATTGGCTGAACGACAAGCAACATACAAATCACGAGACTTTTTCCATTTAGAATGGGCTTCTTTCAATTACATGCAGAATCAAACACTTTTAGATTGGATTAAAAATGCTTGCTAACAAGCTGATTCCCCAAATATGCACTGTTTGGACTGTTCCTCAACTCTCAAACATCACTGAGGTCTACTTTATAATTCAATCAGTTGGTTTGTAATCCTTCCCATATGGTCTAGCGGTTAGGATTCCTGGTTCTCACCCAGGTGGCCCGGGTTCAACTCCTGGTATGGGAATATCCTGCTCTTGGAAGACTTGTATCCACATTACGCACAGGACATGTTGTGAAAACAAGTGTAAAAACCTTTAATTGGTGTCCAGCGAGGCATAGAAAAATATCACGCATTTGGGCGCAGCTTTAATATCTAGTAATCGACCTTTAGCTTTTCCATGCAGTCTAACAGTGGTTGGATTTGAATGCATCACTTCACAGGGACACGAACCTAAATCTAGCCCCTTAGACCACTCGGCCAGAATATCTAGTGGGGATCCAACACAAACTCAGAATGGCCAGATAGTGCTTCTTACCCAAAATGTTTTCATGCACTCAGTCAAATGCTTTGTTTGAAACAAAACAATATCTCAAATTTGAGAGCAAAATGAACTGTATTCAATATCAAGAAATACTTCTATTTAGCAAAAGCAAAATACAAATCACGAGATTTGTTGCACGTAGAGTGGGCTTCTTTCCATTACATGCAGAACCAAGCACTTTTAGATAGTAAAAATGCTTGCTTAAAAGCTGGTGCCCCAACTGAGCACTGTTCCTTAACCTCTCCAACATCCATGAGGCTTATGTTACACTTCAATCTTTTACACTTGATTCTTACATTTCCCATATGCTCTAGTGGTTAGGATTTCTGTCAACTGGAATTGAATCCTGTCAGCAACGTCTGTTTGGGAGGACAACTTTCAAGCTTTCGTTCCATTTTATAAACCAGCATGTTTCATTTCTCAGCATTTCTTTCAGATCAAGGGCATATAGGAAATCCTGGGTTCAGTCCCCTGCAGCACCATTCAGTAGTCTGTTCATGGCACAAAGGGAAAGGTGTTGTCTCCAAACCTTGCTTGGAAAAAAATCATGACAGGCAGTAGATGGGGATGTAGCTCAGTGGTAGAGCACAGTGCTTCTGTGCAAGATCCCAGTTCTGCATTACCTTTGAATCTAGATAACACATTTTGAAGCAATTTGAGTCATTTAGATGTATATAGCCCCGTAGATATAATGCACTGGCCCCCTAAACCAGGTATTTTAGGTTCAAGTCCCATCGAAGGAGAGCACTCAGCAGAGTGGCGCAGCGGAAGCGTGCTGGGCCCATAACCCAGAGGTTGATGGATCGAAACCATCCTCTGCTAGAATGTGTTTATTTGCACTGATGTTTTTTCTAATCAGGATTAACCAAGCTAGTCAGCAAAGTGTAGGTTTATTCTCAACTGATGCCGATATAGATGATTGAAGCTGAGTTTCAGCGCGAGCTCCCAGTTCCACCTTCCATTTAATTGAGCAGTATTTTATTTAATCCATCCTACATTGTCATTTCTTTTTTGGGGGAAAAAATAGCTGAGAAGGAACTCTTTCAAGACTATGTTACTTCACAAGTAATCAAAGTCAACGCTATGTTTAAGTAACTCTCTTGTCTTTAAGATAATGGTCCAGCAATCAGCACCTAGTAAAATTGCATACTCATGCTGAACCAACAAGATGTAGGTTAAAAAAGGACTATGGTTACACATTTTGAAGCAATTTGAGTCTATTAGGTGTACAAAACCCCATAATTATAATGCACAGGACAATAGCCTCCAAAATCCCGTATTGTGGATTTCAGGTCCATGGTCTTATTGGCTGAACGACAAGCAACATACAAATCACGAGACTTTTTCCATTTAGAATGGGCTTCTTTCAATTACATGCAGAATCAAACACTTTTAGATTGGATTAAAAATGCTTGCTAACAAGCTGATTCCCCAAATATGCACTGTTTGGACTGTTCCTCAACTCTCAAACATCACTGAGGTCTACTTTATAATTCAATCAGTTGGTTTGTAATCCTTCCCATATGGTCTAGCGGTTAGGATTCCTGGTTCTCACCCAGGTAGCCCGGGTTCAACTCCCGGTATGGGAATATCCTGCTCTTGGAAGACTTGTATCCACATTACGCACAGGACATGTTGTGAAAACAAGTGTAAAAACCTTTAATTGGTGTCCAGCGAGGCATAGAAAAATATCACGCATTTGGGCGCAGCTTTAATATCTAGTAATCGACCTTTAGCCTTTCCATGCAGTCTAACAGTGGTTGGATTTGAATGCATCCCTTCACAGGGGCACGAACCTAAATCTAGCTCCTTAGACCACTCGGCCAGAATATCTAGTGGGGATCCAACACAAACTCAGAATGGCCAGATAGTGCTTCTTACCCAAAATGTTTTCATGCACTCAGTCAAATGCTTTGTTTGAAACAAAACAATATCTCAAATTTGAGAGCAAAATGAACTGTATTCAATATCAAGAAATACTTCTATTTAGCAAAAGCAAAATACAAATCACGAGATTTGTTGCACGTAGAGTGGGCTTCTTTCCATTACATGCAGAACCAAGCACTTTTAGATAGTAAAAATGCTTGCTTAAAAGCTGGTGCCCCAACTGAGCACTGTTCCTTAACCTCTCCAACATCCATGAGGCTTATGTTACACTTCAATCTTTTACACTTGATTCTTACATTTCCCATATGCTCTAGTGGTTAGGATTTCTGTCAACTGGAATTGAATCCTGTCAGCAACGTCTGTTTGGGAGCACAACTTTCAAGCTTTCGTTCCATTTTATAAACCAGCATGTTTCATTTCTCAGCATTTCTTTCAGATCAAGGGCATGTAGGAAATCCTGGGTTCAGTCCCCTGCAGCACCATTCAGTAGTCTGTTCATGGCACAAAGGGAAAGGTGTTGTCTCCAAACCTTGCTTGGAAAAAAATCATGACAGGCAGTAGATGGGGATGTAGTTCAGTGGTAGAGCTCAGTGCTTCTGTGCAAGATCCCAGTTCTGCATTACCTTTGAATCTAGATAACACATTTTGAAGCAATTTGAGTCATTTAGATCTATATAGCCCCGTAGGTATAATGCACTGGCCCCCTAAACCAGGTATTTTACGTTCAAGTCCCATCGAAGGAGAGCACTCAGCAGAGTGGCGCAGCGGAAGCGTGCTGGGCCCATAACCCAGAGGTCGATGGATCGAAACCATCCTCTGCTAGAATGTGTTTGTTTGCACTGATGTTTTTTCTAATCAGGATTAACCAAGCTAGTCAGCAAAGTGTAGGTTTATTCTCAACTGATGCCGATATAGATGATTGAAGCTGAGTTTCAGCGCGAGCTCCCAGTTCCACCTTCCATTTAATTGAGCAGTATTTTATTTAATCCATCCTACATTGTCATTTCGTTTTTGGGGGAAAAAATAGCTGAGAAGGAACTCTTTCAAGACTATGTTACTTCACAAGTAATCAAAGTCAACGCTATGTTTAAGTAACTCTCTTGTCTTTAAGATAATGGTCCAGCAATCACCACCTAGTAAAATTGCATACTCATGCTGAACCAACAAGATGTAGGTCAAAAAAGGACTATGGTTACACATTTTGAAGCAATTTGAGTCTATTAGGTGTACAAAACCCCATAATTATAATGCACAGGACAATAGCCTCCAAAATCCCGTATTGTGGATTTCAGGTCCATGGTCTTATTGGCTGAACGACAAGCAACATACAAATCACGAGACTTTTTCCATTTAGAATGGGCTTCTTTCAATTACATGCAGAATCAAACACTTTTAGATTGGATTAAAAATGCTTGCTAACAAGCTGATTCCCCAAATATGCACTGTTTGGACTGTTCCTCAACTCTCAAACATCACTGAGGTCTACTTTATAATTCAATCAGTTGGTTTGTAATCCTTCCCATATGGTCTAGCGGTTAGGATTCCTGGTTCTCACCCAGGTGGCCCGGGTTCAACTCCCGGTATGGGAATATCCTGCTCTTGGAAGACTTGTATCCACATTACGCACAGGACATGTTGTGAAAACAAGTGTAAAAACCTTTAATTGGTGTCCAGCGAGGCATAGAAAAATATCACGCATTTGGGCGCAGCTTTAATATCTAGTAATCGACCTTTAGCCTTTCCATGCAGTCTAACAGTGGTTGGATTTGAATGCATCCCTTCACAGGGACACGAACCTAAATCTAGCTCCTTAGACCACTCGGCCAGAATATCTAGTGGTGATCCAACACAAACTCAGAATGGCCAGATAGTGCTTCTTACCCAAAATGTTTTCATGCACTCAGTCAAATGCTTTGTTTGAAACAAAACAATATCTCAAATTTGAGAGCAAAATGAACTGTATTCAATATCAAGAAATACTTCTATTTAGCAAAAGCAAAATACAAATCACGAGATTTGTTGCACGTAGAGTGGGCTTCTTTCCATTACATGCAGAACCAAGCACTTTTAGATAGTAAAAATGCTTGCTTAAAAGCTGGTGCCCCAACTGAGCACTGTTCCTTAACCTCTCCAACATCCATGAGGCTTATGTTACACTTCAATCTTTTACACTTGATTCTTACATTTCCCATATGCTCTAGTGGTTAGGATTTCTGTCAACTGGAATTGAATCCTGTCAGCAACGTCTGTTTGGGAGCACAACTTTCAAGCTTTCGTTCCATTTTATAAACCAGCATGTTTCATTTCTCAGCATTTCTTTCAGATCAAGGGCATGTAGGAAATCCTGGGTTCAGTCCCCTGCAGCACCATTCAGTAGTCTGTTCATGGCACAAAGGGAAAGGTGTTGTCTCCAAACCTTGCTTGGAAAAAAATCATGACAGGCAGTAGATGGGGATGTAGCTCAGTGGTAGAGCAAAGTGCTTCTGTGCAAGATCCCAGTTCTGCATTACCTTTGAATCTAGATAACACATTTTGAAGCAATTTGAGTCATTTAGATGTATATAGCCCCGTACGTATAATGCACTGGCCCCCTAAACCAGGTATTTTACGTTCAAGTCCAATCGAAGGAGAGCACTCAGCAGAGTGGCGCAGCGGAAGCGTGCTGGGCCCATAACCCAGAGGTCGATGGATCGAAACCATCCTCTGCTAGAATGTGTTTATTTGCACTGATGTTTTTTCTAATCAGGATTAACCAAGCTAGTCAGCAAAGTGTAGGTTTATTCTCAACTGATGCCGATATAGATGATTGAAGCTGAGTTTCAGCGCGAGCTCCCAGTTCCACCTTCCATTTAATCGAGCAGTATTTTATTTAATCCATCCTACATTGTCATTTCTTTTTTGGGGGAAAAAATAGCTGAGAAGGAACTCTTTCAAGACTATGTTACTTCACAAGTAATCAAAGTCAACGCTATGTTTAAGTAACTCTCTTGTCTTTAAGATAATGGTCCAGCAATCAGCACCTAGTAAAATTGCATACTCATGCTGAACCAACAAGATGTAGGTCAAAAAAGGACTATGGTTACACATTTTGAAGCAATTTGAGTCTATTAGGTGTACAAAACCCCATAATTATAATGCACAGGACAATAGCCTCCAAAATCCCGTATTGTGGATTTCAGGTCCATGGTCTTATTGGCTGAACGACAAGCAACATACAAATCACGAGACTTTTTCCATTTAGAATGGGCTTCTTTCAATTACATGCAGAATCAAACACTTTTAGATTGGATTAAAAATGCTTGCTAACAAGCTGATTCCCCAAATATGCACTGTTTGGACTGTTCCTCAACTCTCAAACATCACTGAGGTCTACTTTATAATTCAATCAGTTGGTTTGTAATCCTTCCCCTATGGTCTAGCGGTTAGGATTCCTGGTTCTCACCCAGGTGGCCCGGGTTCAACTCCTGGTATGGGAATATCCTGCTCTTGGAAGACTTGTATCCACATTACGCACAGGACATGTTGTGAAAACAAGTGTAAAAACCTTTAATTGGTGTCCAGCGAGGCATAGAAAAATATCACGCATTTGGGCGCAGCTTTAATATCTAGTAATCGACCTTTAGCTTTTCCATGCAGTCTAACAGTGGTTGGATTTGAATGCATCACTTCACAGGGACACGAACCTAAATCTAGCCCCTTAGACCACTCGGCCAGAATATCTAGTGGGGATCCAACACAAACTCAGAATGGCCAGATAGTGCTTCTTACCCAAAATGTTTTCATGCACTCAGTCAAATGCTTTGTTTGAAACAAAACAATATCTCAAATTTGAGAGCAAAATGAACTGTATTCAATATCAAGAAATACTTCTATTTAGCAAAAGCAAAATACAAATCACGAGATTTGTTGCACGTAGAGTGGGCTTCTTTCCATTACATGCAGAACCAAGCACTTTTAGATAGTAAAAATGCTTGCTTAAAAGCTGGTGCCCCAACTGAGCACTGTTCCTTAACCTCTCCAACATCCATGAGGCTTATGTTACACTTCAATCTTTTACACTTGATTCTTACATTTCCCATATGCTCTAGTGGTTAGGATTTCTGTCAACTGGAATTGAATCCTGTCAGCAACGTCTGTTTGGGAGCACAACTTTCAAGCTTTCGTTCCATTTTATAAACCAGCATGTTTCATTTCTCAGCATTTCTTTCAGATCAAGGGCATGTAGGAAATCCTGGGTTCAGTCCCCTGCAGCACCATTCAGTAGTCTGTTCATGGCACAAAGGGAAAGGTGTTGTCTCCAAACCTTGCTTGGAAAAAAATCATGACAGGCAGTAGATGGGGATGTAGCTCAGTGGTAGAGCAAAGTGCTTCTGTGCAAGATCCCAGTTCTGCATTACCTTTGAATCTAGATAACACATTTTGAAGCAATTTGAGTCATTTAGATGTATATAGCCCCGTACGTATAATGCACTGGCCCCCTAAACCAGGTATTTTACGTTCAAGTCCCATCGAAGGAGAGCACTCAGCAGAGTGGCGCAGCGGAAGCGTGCTGGGCCCATAACCCAGAGGTCGATGGATCGAAATCATCCTCTGCTAGAATGTGTTTATTTGCACTGATGTTTTTTCTAATCAGGATTAACCAAGCTAGTCAGCAAAGTGTAGGTTTATTCTCAACTGATGCCGATATAGATGATTGAAGCTGAGTTTCAGCGCGAGCTCCCAGTTCCACCTTCCATTTAATTGAGCAGTATTTTATTTAATCCATCCTACATTGTCATTTCTTTTTTGGGGGAAAAAATAGCTGAGAAGGAACTCTTTCAAGACTATGTTACTTCACAAGTAATCAAAGTCAACGCTATGTTTAAGTAACTCTCTTGTCTTTAAGATAATGGTCCAGCAATCAGCACCTAGTAAAATTGCATACTCATGCTGAACCAACAAGATGTAGGTCAAAAAAGGACTATGGTTACACATTTTGAAGCAATTTGAGTCTATTAGGTGTACAAAACCCCATAATTATAATGCACAGGACAATAGCCTCCAAAATCCCGTATTGTGGATTTCAGGTCCATGGTCTTATTGGCTGAACGACAAGCAACATACAAATCACGAGACTTTTTCCATTTAGAATGGGCTTCTTTCAATTACATGCAGAATCAAACACTTTTAGATTGGATTAAAAATGCTTGCTAACAAGCTGATTCCCCAAATATGCACTGTTTGGACTGTTCCTCAACTCTCAAACATCACTGAGGTCTACTTTATAATTCAATCAGTTGGTTTGTAATCCTTCCCCTATGGTCTAGCGGTTAGGATTCCTGGTTCTCACCCAGGTGGCCCGGGTTCAACTCCTGGTATGGGAATATCCTGCTCTTGGAAGACTTGTATCCACATTACGCACAGGACATGTTGTGAAAACAAGTGTAAAAACCTTTAATTGGTGTCCAGCGAGGCATAGAAAAATATCACGCATTTGGGCGCAGCTTTAATATCTAGTAATCGACCTTTAGCTTTTCCATGCAGTCTAACAGTGGTTGGATTTGAATGCATCACTTCACAGGGACACGAACCTAAATCTAGCCCCTTAGACCACTCGGCCAGAATATCTAGTGGGGATCCAACACAAACTCAGAATGGCCAGATAGTGCTTCTTACCCAAAATGTTTTCATGCACTCAGTCAAATGCTTTGTTTGAAACAAAACAATATCTCAAATTTGAGAGCAAAATGAACTGTATTCAATATCAAGAAATACTTCTATTTAGCAAAAGCAAAATACAAATCACGAGATTTGTTGCACGTAGAGTGGGCTTCTTTCCATTACATGCAGAACCAAGCACTTTTAGATAGTAAAAATGCTTGCTTAAAAGCTGGTGCCCCAACTGAGCACTGTTCCTTAACCTCTCCAACATCCATGAGGCTTATGTTACACTTCAATCTTTTACACTTGATTCTTACATTTCCCATATGCTCTAGTGGTTAGGATTTCTGTCAACTGGAATTGAATCCTGTCAGCAACGTCTGTTTGGGAGCACAACTTTCAAGCTTTCGTTCCATTTTATAAACCAGCATGTTTCATTTCTCAGCATTTCTTTCAGATCAAGGGCATGTAGGAAATCCTGGGTTCAGTCCCCTGCAGCACCATTCAGTAGTCTGTTCATGGCACAAAGGGAAAGGTGTTGTCTCCAAACCTTGCTTGGAAAAAAATCATGACAGGCAGTAGATGGGGATGTAGCTCAGTGGTAGAGCAAAGTGCTTCTGTGCAAGATCCCAGTTCTGCATTACCTTTGAATCTAGATAACGCAATTTGAGTCATTTAGATGTATATAGCCCCGTACGTATAATGCACTGGCCCCCTAAACCAGGTATTTTACGTTCAAGTCCCATCGAAGGAGAGCACTCAGCAGAGTGGCGCAGCGGAAGCGTGCTGGGCCCATAACCCAGAGGTCGATGGATCGAAATCATCCTCTGCTAGAATGTGTTTATTTGCACTGATGTTTTTTCTAATCAGGATTAACCAAGCTAGTCAGCAAAGTGTAGGTTTATTCTCAACTGATGCCGATATAGATGATTGAAGCTGAGTTTCAGCGCGAGCTCCCAGTTCCACCTTCCATTTAATTGAGCAGTATTTTATTTAATCCATCCTACATTGTCATTTCTTTTTTGGGGGGAAAAATAGCTGAGAAGGAACTCTTTCAAGACTATGTTACTTCACAAGTAATCAAAGTCAACGCTATGTTTAAGTAACTCTCTTGTCTTTAAGATAATGGTCCAGCAATCAGCACCTAGTAAAATTGCATACTCATGCTGAACCAACAAGATGTAGGTCAAAAAAGGACTATGGTTACACATTTTGAAGCAATTTGAGTCTATTAGGTGTACAAAACCCCATAATTATAATGCACAGGACAATAGCCTCCAAAATCCCGTATTGTGGATTTCAGGTCCATGGTCTTATTGGCTGAACGACAAGCAACATACAAATCACGAGACTTTTTCCATTTAGAATGGGCTTCTTTCAATTACATGCAGAATCAAACACTTTTAGATTGGATTAAAAATGCTTGCTAACAAGCTGATTCCCCAAATATGCACTGTTTGGACTGTTCCTCAACTCTCAAACATCACTGAGGTCTACTTTATAATTCAATCAGTTGGTTTGTAATCCTTCCCATATGGTCTAGCGGTTAGGATTCCTGGTTCTCACCCAGGTGGCCCGGGTTCAACTCCCGGTATGGGAATATCCTGCTCTTGGAAGACTTGTATCCACATTACGCACAGGACATGTTGTGAAAACAAGTGTAAAAACCGTTAATTGGTGTCCAGCGAGGCATAGAAAAATATCACGCATTTGGGCGCAGCTTTAATATCTAGTAATAGACCTTTAGCTTTTCCATGCAGTCTAACAGTGGTTGGATTTGAATGCATCCCTTCACAGGGACACGAACCTAAATCTAGCTCCTTAGACCACTCGGCCAGAATATCTAGTGGGGATCCAACACAAACTCAGAATGGCCAGATAGTGCTTCTTACCCAAAATGTTTTCATGCACTCAGTCAAATGCTTTGTTTGAAACAAAACAATATCTCAAATTTGAGAGCAAAATGAACTGTATTCAATATCAAGAAATACTTCTATTTAGCAAAAGCAAAATACAAATCACGAGATTTGTTGCACGTAGAGTGGGCTTCTTTCCATTACATGCAGAACCAAGCACTTTTAGATAGTAAAAATGCTTGCTTAAAAGCTGGTGCCCCAACTGAGCACTGTTCCTTAACCTCTCCAACAGCCATGAGGCTTATGTTACACTTCAATCTTTTACACTTGATTCTTACATTTCCCATATGCTCTAGTGGTTAGGATTTCTGTCCACTGGAATTGAATCCTGTCAGCAACGTCTGTTTGGGAGCACAACTTTCAAGCTTTCGTTCCATTTTATAAACCAGCATGTTTCATTTCTCAGCATTTCTTTCAGATCAAGGGCATGTAGGAAATCCTGGGTTCAGTCCCCTGCAGCACCATTCAGTAGTCTGTTCATGGCACAAAGGGAAAGGTGTTGTCTCCAAACCTTGCTTGGAAAAAAATCATGACAGGCAGTAGATGGGGATGTAGTTCAGTGGTAGAGCAAAGTGCTTCTGTGCAAGATCCCAGTTCTGCATTACCTTTGAATCTAGATAACACATTTTGAAGCAATTTGAGTCATTTAGATGTATATAGCCCCGTACGTATAATGCAATGGCCCCCTAAACCAGGTATTTTACGTTCAAGTCCCATCGAAAGAGAGCACTCAGCAGAGTGGCGCAGCGGAAGCGTGCTGGGCCCATAACCCAGAGGTCGATGGATCGAAACCATCCTCTGCTAGAATGTGTTTATTTGCACTGATGTTTTTTCTAATCAGGATTAACCAAGCTAGTCAGCAAAGTGTAGGTTTATTCTCAACTGATGCCGATATAGATGATGGAAGCTGAGTTTCAGCGCGAGCTCCCAGTTCCACCTTCCATTTAATTGAGCAGTATTTTATTTAATCCATCCTACATTGTCATTTCTTTTTTGGGGGAAAAAATAGCTGAGAAGGAACTCTTTCAAGACTATGTTACTTCACAAGTAATCAAAGTCAACGCTATGTTTAAGTAACTCTCTTGTCTTTAAGATAATGGTCCAGCAATCAGCACCTAGTAAAATTGCATACTCATGCTGAACCAACAAGATGTAGGTCAAAAAAGGACTATGGTTACACATTTTGAAGCAATTTGACTCTATTAGGTGTACAAAACCCCATAATTATAATGCACAGGACAATAGCCTCCAAAATCCCGTATTGTGGATTTCAGGTCCATGGTCTTATTGGCTGAACGACAAGCAACATACAAATCACGAGACTTTTTCCATTTAGAATGGGCTTCTTTCAATTACATGCAGAATCAAACACTTTTAGATTGGATTAAAAATGCTTGCTAACAAGCTGATTCCCCAAATATGCACTGTTTGGACTGTTCCTCAACTCTCAAACATCACTGAGGTCTACTTTATAATTCAATCAGTTGGTTTGTAATCCTTCCCATATGGTCTAGCGGTTAGGATTCCTGGTTCTCACCCAGGTGGCCCGGGTTCAACTCCCGGTATGGGAATATCCTGCTCTTGGAAGACTTGTATCCACATTACGCACAGGACATGTTGTGAAAACAAGTGTAAAAACCTTTAATTGGTGTCTAGCGAGGCATAGAAAAATATCACGCATTTGGGCGCAGCTTTAATATCTAGTAATCGACCTTTATCTTTTCCATGCAGTCTAACAGTGGTTGGATTTGAATGCATCCCTTCACAGGGACACGAACCTAAATCTAGCTCCTTAGACCACTCGGCCAGAATATCTAGTGGGGATCTAACACAAACTCAGAATGGCCAGATAGTGCTTCTTACCCAAAATGTTTTCATGCACTCAGTCAAATGCTTTATTTGAAACAAAACAATATCTCAAATTTGAGAGCAAAATGAACTGTATTCAATATCAAGAAATACTTATATTTAGCAAAAGCAAAATACAAATCACGAGATTTGTTGCACGTAGAGTGGGCTTCTTTCCATTACATGCAGAACCAAGCACTTTTAGATAGTAAAAATGCTTGCTTAAAAGCTGGTGCCCCAACTGAGCACTGTTCCTTAACCTCTCCAACATCCATGAGGCTTATGTTACACTTCAATCTTTTACACTTGATTCTTACATTTCCCATATGCTCTAGTGGTTAGGATTTCTGTCAACTGGAATTGAATCCTGTCAGCAACGTCTGTTTGGGAGCACAACTTTCAAGCTTTCGTTCCATTTTATAAACCAGCATGTTTCATTTCTCAGCATTTCTTTCAGATCAAGGGCATGTAGGAAATCCTGGGTTCAGTCCCCTGCAGCGCCATTCAGTAGTCTGTTCATGGCACAAAGGGAAAGGTGTTGTCTCCAAACCTTGCTTGGAAAAAAATCATGACAGGCAGTAGATGGGGATGTAGCTCAGTGGTAGAGCACAGCGCTTCTGTGCAAGATCCCAGTTCTGCATTACCTTTGAATCTAGATAACACATTTTGAAGCAATTTGAGTCATTTAGATGTATATAGCCCCGTAGGTATAATGCACTGGCCCCCTAAACCAGGTATTTTAGGTTCAAGTCCCATCGAAGGAGAGCACTCAGCAGAGTTGCGCAGCGGAAGCGTGCTGGGCCCATAACCCAGAGGTCGATGGATAGAAACCATCCTCTGCTATAATGTGTTACTTTGCATTGATGGCTTTTCTAATCAGGATTAACCAAGCTAGTCAGCAAAGTGTAGGTTTATTCTCAACTGATGCCGATATAGATGATGGAAGCTGAGTTTCAGCACGAGCTCCCAGTTCCACCTTCCATTTAATCGAGCAGCACTTTTATATAACCCTTTAGGCGCCAGAGATTATGGATGAAATAAATGTATAAATAAAAAACTTCCTGAGATACAGAGAACTGAAGCCGGGGCACAGCTCTGGGTCGGCAGTGCCCCTGGAGGCCCGTAGAAGCTCCACACTCCAGTTGATTCTTGGATAAAAGGGCACCCAGCCGGTCTCGAACTCGCGTGAGGCGGAGCAGGGATCATCCACCCCGCACACGGCCAGACTTTGCCCGGCCAGGGAGCACCTTCTGCGGGTCGGAGGCTCCGGGTCGGAGCCCCTGGAGCCTGGAGCCCTCACCGGGCCCCGAACTCGGCTGCCGGAGGCAGTGCAGTGCCTCATGGATAAAAGGGCACCCAGCCGGTCTCGAACTCGCGTGAGGCGGAGCAGGGATCATCCACCCCGCACACGGCCAGACTTTGCCCGGCCAGGGAGCACCTTCTGCGGGTCGGAGGCTCCGGGTCGGAGCCCCTGGAGCCTGGAGCCCTCACCGGGCCCCGAACTCGGCTGCCGGAGGCAGTGCAGTGCCTCATGGATAAAAGGGCACCCAGCCGGTCTCGAACTCGCGTGAGGCGGAGCAGGGATCATCCACCCCGCACACGACCAGACTTTGCCCGGCCAGGGAGCACCTTCTGCGGGTCGGAGGCTCCGGGTCGGAGCCCCTGGAGCCTGGAGCCCTCACCGGGCCCCGAACTCGGCTGCCGGAGGCAGTGCAGTGCCTCATGGATAAAAGGGCACCCAGCCGGTCTCGAACTCGCGTGAGGCGGAGCAGGGATCATCCACCCCGCACACGACCAGACTTTGCCCGGGGAAGGGCCACTCTGGCTGGGCATGGCCCCCACTGAGCACCCCCTGGAACCCCTGGAGCCCCTGGAGCACCTCCAGAGCCACCCCCCACTCCTCCAGACTCTGCCCGGGGAAGGGCCACTCTGGCTGGGCATGGCCTCCACTGAGCACCCCCTGGAGCCCCCGGAGCACCTCCAGAGCCACCCCCCACTCCCCCAGACTCACCCCGGGGAAGGGACACTCTGGCTGGGCATGGCCTCCGCCGAGCACCCCCTGGAGCCCCCGGAGCACCCCCAGAGCCACCCCCCACTCTCCCCAGACTCTGCCCGGGGAAGGGCCACTCTGGCTGGGCATGGCCTCCACTGAGCACCCCCTGGAACCCCTGGAGCCCCCGGAGCAGCTCCAGAGCCACCCCCCACTCTCCCCAGACTCTTCCCGGGGAAGGGACACTCTGGCCGGGCATGGCCTCCGCCGAGCACCCCCTGGAACCCCCGGAGCCCCTCCAGGGCCACCCCCCACTCCTCCAGACTCACCCCGGGGAAGGGCCACTCTGGCTGGGCATGGCCTCCACTGAGCACCCCCTGGAACCCCTGGAACCCCCGGAGGCCCTCCAGAGCCACCCCCCACTCTCCCCAGACTCAC